>NC_055676.1:0-639116 GCF_017976325.1 Chelmon rostratus
TTTGAGTGTTTCTGAGCTGGAAACTTGCATTTCACGGCTTCTTGCTCTGAATAACAGATTCAGCAAAACTAAGCATTTCAGTGTGCTACAGTTGTCAACACAGCGTTTTCACAGCGAGAGAAGGCCAAAATGAACATTTTCTGTGTGGAGAATATGTTTTCAAAGTGACTCACATAAAACCATGTTGTCCTTGTAAAACATCCATATTTGAGTGTTTCTGAGCTGGAAACTTGATTTTCAGGCCATCTGACACTTCAAAACAGCTTCAGCAAAACTAAGCATTTCAGTGTGCTGCAGGTGTCAAAATAGCGTTTTCACAGTGGGAGACCGCCAAATTGAACATTTTCTGTGTGGACAATTTGTTTTCAAATTGACTCACATAAAACCATGTTTTCCTTATAAAACATCCATATTTGAGTGTTTCTGATCTGAAAATTTGATTTCCAGGGCTTCTGGCTCTGAATAACAGCTTCAACAAAACTAAGCATTTCAGTGTGCTGCCGTTGTCAAAATAGCGTTTTCACAGCGAGAGAACGCCAAAATTAACATTTTCTGTGTGGAGAATATTTTTTCAGAGTGACTCACATAAAACCATATTTTCCTTGTAAAACATCCATATTTGAGTGTTTCTGAGCTGGAAACTTGATTTCCAGGGCTTCTGGCCGTGAATCACAGATTCAGAAAAACTAAGCATTTCAGTGTGCTGCAGTTGTCAAAATAGCGTTTTCAGTGCGAGACAAGGCCAAAATGAACATTTTCTGTGTGGAAAGAATTTTTTCAGAGTGACTCACATAAAACCAAGTTAGCCTTGTAAAACATCCATATTTGAGTGTTTCTGAGCTGGAAACGTGATTTCCAGGGCTTCTGGCTCTGAATAAGAGATTCAGCAAAACTAAGCATTTCAGTGTGCTGCAGGTGTCAAAATAGCGTTTTCACAGCGAAAGAACGCCAAAATGAACATTTTCTGTGTGGAAAGCATTTTTTCAGAGTGACTCACATAAAACCATGTTAGCCTTGTAAAACATCCATATTTGAGTGTTTCTGAGCTGGAAACTTGATTTTTACGGCTTCTGGCTCTGAATAACAGATTCAGTAAAACTAAGCATTTCAGTGTGCTGCAGTTGTCAAAACAGCGTTTTCACAGCGAGAGACGGCCAAAATGAACATTTTCTGTGTGGAGAATATGTTTTCAAAGTGACTCACATAAAACCATGTTGTCCTTGTAAAACATCCATATTTGAGTGTGTCTGAGCTGGAAACTTGATTTTCAGGCCATCTGACACTTCAAAACAGCTTCAGCAAAACTAAGCATTTCAGTGTGCTGCAGTTGTCAAAATAGCGTTTTCACAGCGAGAGAACGCCAAAATGAACATTTTCTGTGTAGAGAATATTTTTTCAGAGTGACTCACATAAAACCATGTTTTCCTTGTAAAACATCCATATTTGAGTGTTTCTGAGCTGGAAACTTGATTTCCAGGGCTTCTGGCCGTGAATAACAGATTCAGCAAAACTAAGCATTTCAGTGTGCTGCAGTTGTCAAAATAGCGTTTTCACAGCGAGACAAGGCCAAAATGAACATTTTCTGTGTGGAAAGAATTTTTTCAGAGTGACTCACATAAAACCAAGCTAGCCTTGTAAAACATCCATATTTGAGTGTTTCTGAGCTGGAAACTTGATTTCCAGGGCTTGTGGCTCTGAATAACAGATTCAGCAAAACTAAGCATTTCAGTGTGCTGCAGGTGTCAAAATAGCGTTTTCACAGCGAAAGAACGCCAAAATGAATATTTTCTGTGTGGAAAGCATTTTTTCAGAGTGACTCACATAAAACCATGTTATCCTTGTAAAACATCCATATTTGAGTGTTTCTGAGCTGGAAACTTGATTTTCAGGCCATCTTGCTCCGTATAACAGCTTCATCAAAACTAAGCATTTCAGTGTGCTGCAGTTGTCAAAATAGCGTTTTCACAGCGAGAGAAGGCCAAAATGAACATTTTCTGTGTGGAAAGCATTTTTTCAGAGTGACTCACATAAAACCATGTTATCCTTGTAAAACATCCATATTTGAGTGTTTCTGAGCTGGAAACTTGATTTCCAGGGCTTCTGGCTCTGAATAACAGATTAAGCAATACTAAGCATTTCAGTGTGCTGCAGTTGTCAAAATAGCATTTTCACAGCGAGAGAAGGCCAAAATGAACATTTTCTGTTTGGAGAATATTTTTTCAAAGTGACTCACATCAAACCATGTTATCCTTATAAAACATCCATATTTGAGTGTTTCTGAGCTGGAACCTTGATTTTCAGGCCATCTGACACTTCAAAACAGCTTCAGCAAAACAAAGCATTTCAGTGTGCTGCAGGTGTCAAAATAGCGTTTTCACAGCGAGAGAAGGCCAAAATGAACATTTTCTGTGTGGAGAACATTTTTTCAGAGTGACTCACATAAAACCATATTTTCCTTGTAAAACATCCATATTTGAGTGTTTCTGAGCTGGAAACTTGATTTCCAGGGCTTTACATGTTTTCAGAGTAATTCAGAAAAATGCATTTTATCCTTGTAAAACATCCATATTTGAGTGTTTCTGAGCTGGAAACTTGATTTCCAGGGCTTCTGGCTCTGAATAACATCTTCAGCAAAACTAAGCATTTCAGTGTGCTACAGTGATCAAAATAGCTTTTTCACAGCGAGAGGAGGCCAAAATGAACATTTTCTGTGTGGAGAATATGTTTTCAAAGTGACTCACATAAAACCATGTTATCCTTGTAAAACATCCATATTTGAGTGTTTATGACCTGGAAACTTGATTTTAAGGCCATCTGACACTTCAAAACATCTTCAGCAAAACTAAGCATTTCAGTGTGCTGCAGGTGTCAAAATAGCTTTTTCACAGCGAGACAACGCCAAAATGAACATTTTCTGTGTGGACAATTTGTTTTCAAAGTGACTCACATAAAACCATGTTATCCTTGTAAAACATCCATATTTGAGTGTTTCTGAGCTGGAAACTTGATTTTCAGGCCATCTTGCTCCGAATAACAGCTTCAGCAAAACTAAGCATTTCAATGTGCTGCAGTTGTCAAAAGAGCGTTTTCACAGCGAGACAACGCCAAAATGAACATTTTCTGTGTGGAAAGCATTTTTTCAGAGTGACTCACATAAAACCATGATATCCTTGTAAAACATCCATATTTGAGTGTGTCTGAGCTGGAAACTTGATTTTCAGGCCATCTGACACTTCAAAACAGCTTCAGCAAAACTAAGCATTTCAGTGTGCTGCAGTTGTCAAAATAGCGTTTTCACAGCGAGAGAACGCCAAAATGAACATTTTCTGTGTGGAGAATATTTTTTCAGAGTGACTCACATAAAACCATGTTTTCCTTGTAAAACATCCATATTTGAGTGTTTCTGAGCTGGAAACTTGATTTCCAGGGCTTCTGGCCGTGAATAACAGATTCAGCAAAACTAAGCATTTCAGTGTGCTGCAGTTGTCAAAATAGCGTTTTCACAGCGAGACAAGGCCAAAATGAACATTTTCTGTGTGGAAAGAATTTTTTCAGAGTGACTCACATAAAACCAAGTTAGCCTTGTAAAACATCCATATTTGAGTGTTTCTGAGCTGGAAACTTGATTTCCAGGGCTTCTGACACTTCAAAATAGCTTCAGCAAAACTAAGCATTTCAGTGTGCTGCAGTTGTCAAAATAGCGTTTTCACAGCGAGAGAACGCCAAAATGAACATTTTCTGTGTAGAGAATATTTTTTCAGAGTGACTCACATAAAACAATGTTTTCCTTGTAAAACATCCATATTTGAGTGTTTCTGAGCTGGAAACTTGATTTCCAGGGCTTCTGGCCGTGAATAACAGATTCAGCAAAACTAAGCATTTCAGTGTGCTGCAGTTGTCAAAATAGCGTTTTCACAGCGAGACAAGGCCAAAATGAACATTTTCTGTGTGGAAAGAATTTTTTCAGAGTGACTCACATAAAACCAAGCTAGCCTTGTAAAACATCCATATTTGAGTGTTTCTGAGCTGGAAACTTGATTTCCAGGGCTTGTGGCTCTGAATAACAGATTCAGCAAAACTAAGCATTTCAGTGTGCTGCAGGTGTCAAAATAGCGTTTTCACAGCGAAAGAACGCCAAAATGAATATTTTCTGTGTGGAAAGCATTTTTTCAGAGTGACTCACATAAAACCATGTTATCCTTGTAAAACATCCATATTTGAGTGTTTTTGAGCTGGAAACTTGATTTTCAGGCCATCTGGCTCCGAATAACAGCTTCATCAAAACTAAGCATTTCAGTGTGCTGCAGTTGTCAAAATAGCGTTTTCACAGCGAGAGAAGGCCAAAATGAACATTTTCTGTGTGGAAAGCATTTTTTCAGAGTGACTCACATAAAACCATGTTATCCTTGTAAAACATCCATATTTGAGTGTTTCTGAGCTGGAAACTTGATTTCCAGGGCTTCTGGCTCTGAATAACAGATTAAGCAAAACTAAGCATTTCAGTGTGCTGCAGTTGTCAAAATAGCATTTTCACAGCGAGAGAAGGCCAAAATGAACATTTTCTGTTTGGAGAATATTTTTTCAAAGTGACTCACATCAAGCCATGTTATCCTTATAAAACATCCATATTTGAGTGTTTCTGAGCTGGAAACTTGATTTTCAGGCCATCTGACACTTCAAAACAGCTTCAGCAAAACAAAGCATTTCAGTGTGCTGCAGGTGTCAAAATAGCGTTTTCACAGCGAGAGAAGGCCAAAATGAACATTTTCTGTGTGGAGAACATTTTTTCAGAGTGACTCACATAAAACCATATTTTCCTTGTAAAACATCCATATTTGAGTGTTTCTGAGCTGGAAACTTGATTTCCAGGGCTTTACATGTTTTCAGAGTAATTCAGAAAAATGCATGTTATCCTTGTAAAACATCCATATTTGAGTGTTTCTGAGCTGGAAACTTGATTTCCAGGGCTTCTGGCTCTGAATAACATCTTCAGCAAAACTAAGCATTTCAGTGTGCTACAGTGATCAAAATAGCTTTTTCACAGCGAGAGGAGGCCAAAATGAACATTTTCTGTGTGGAGAATATGTTTTCAAAGTGACTCACATAAAACCATGTTATCCTTGTAAAACATCCATATTTGAGTGTTTATGACCTGGAAACTTGATTTTAAGGCCATCTGACACTTCAAAACATCTTCAGCAAAACTAAGCATTTCAGTGTGCTGCAGTTGTCAAAATACCTTTTTCACAGCGAGACAACGCCAAAATGAACATTTTCTGTGTGAAGAATAAGTTTTCAAAGTGACTCACTTAAAAGCATGTTATCCTTGTAAAACATCCATATTTGAGTGTTTCTGAGCTGGAAACTTGATTTTCAGGCCATCTGACACTTCAAAACAGCTTCAGCAAAACTAAGCATTTCAGTGTGCTGCAGGTGTCAAAATACCTTTTTCACAGCGAGACAACGCCAAAATGAACATTTTCTGTGTGGAAAGCATGTTTTCAGAGTGACTCACATGAAACCATGTTGTCCTTGTAAAACATCCATATTTGAGTGTTTTTGAGCTGCAAACTTGATTTCCAGTGCTCTAGCTTTAATTAACAACTTCAGCAAAACTAAGCATGTCAGTGTGCTGCAGGTGTCAAAATAGCGTTTTCACAGCGAGAGACGGCCAAAATGAACATTTTCTGTGTGGACAATTTGTTTTCAAAGTGACTCACATAAAACCATGTTATCCTTGTAAAACATCCATATTTGAGTGTGTCTGAGCTGGAAACTTGATTTTCAGGCCATCTGACACTTCAAAACAGCTTCAGCAAAACTATGCATTTCAATGTGCTGCAGGTGTCAAAATACCTTTTTCACAGCGAGACAACGCCAAAATGAACATTTTCTGTGTGAAGAATAAGTTTTCAAAGTGACTGACATGAAACCATGTTATCCTTGTAAAACATCCATATTTGAGTGTTTTTGAGCTGCAAACTTGATTTCCAGGGCTTCTGGCTCTGAATAACAGCTTCAGCAAAACTAAGTATTTCAGTGTGTTGCAGTTGTCAAAATAGCGTTTTCACAGCGAGAGAACGCCAAAATGAACATTTTCTGTGTGGAGAATATGTTTTCAAAGTGACTCACATAAAACCATGTTATCCTTGTAAAACATCCATATTTGAGTGTGTCTGAGCTGGAAACTTGATTTTCAGGCCATCTGACACTTCAAAACAGCTTCAGCAAAACTAAGCATTTCAGTGTGCTGCAGGTGTCAAAATAGCTTTTTCACAGCGAGACAACGCCAAAATGAACATTTTCTGTGTGGACAATTTGTTTTCAAAGTGACTCACATAAAACCATGTTATCCTTGTAAAACATCCATATTTGAGTGTTTCTGAGCTGGAAACTTGATTTTCAGGCCATCTTGCTCCGAATAACAGCTTCAGCAAAACTAAGCATTTCAATGTGCTGCAGTTGTCAAAAGAGCGTTTTCACAGCGAGACAACGCCAAAATGAACATTTTCTGTGTGGAAAGCATTTTTTCAGAGTGACTCACATAAAACCATGATATCCTTGTAAAACATCCATATTTGAGTGTTTCTGAGCTGGAAACTTGATTTTCAGGCCATCTGACACTTCAAAACAGCTTCAGCAAAACTAAGCATTTCAGTGTGCTGCAGTTGTCAAAATAGCGTTTTCACAGCGAGAGAAGGCCAAAATGAACATTTTCTGTGTGGAGAACATGTTTTCAAAGTGACTTACATAAAACCACGTTATCCTTGTAAAACATCCTTATTTGAGTGTTTCTGAGCTGCAAACTTGATTTTCAGGACACCTGCCTCTTCAAAATATGTGACCAGACAGATAGTTTCGCCTCATCCTCTCATTGAAGTTGTGAACACTGACACCCACTTTGATATGAGAGGGTGAAGGGGCTGCTTGCCTCTGCTCTAGTATGTTCTGAGTGATCATTAAGTGATGAACACATTTTTCCCTAGGCCACCACAGAAAGTGTCCTGCCTGCCAAAATCAACACAAAATGAAAGTTCCTTCTACTTTCTTTAAGTGCTCACAAATTCCACAAGATATCCACCAGCACAAGGGGAGGCTGTGGCTCAGGAGGTCAAATGGTGATCCAACAAACAAATGGCTGCTGGTTTGATAACTGGCCCCTGCAATCTATGTGTCGAAGTGTTCTTGGGTAACATACTGAACCCCGAATGAACCTCCTGATGCTGTACCATCAGTGTTGAGTGAATAGTTATCACTCACGGCAGATGGCATCTTGCATGGTAGCCTCTGCCAACAGTGTATGAATGTATGAATGTGTGATTTCTGTTGTATAGCATTTTGTGTGGTCAGTTAGACTAGAAAGTACTATACAAATGCAGTGCATTTGCCATTACAACATAGTTCATAGTTCATCATATGTTATGCATTGTTTATTGCAAAGCTTCAGCACAAATGGTTCTACAATAAAAAACAAAACAAAACAAAACCCAATAAAACATTAGAAATATAATCCCAAGATGATAGTGGCAAAATCACTATCACCATATTGGGGAACAAATATGTAGTGGCAGTTTCTGTGCAAATTATTCTTCTTCCAATGGGGGATGAAAATATGATGAATTTGAACAGATACATTTTGTTAAATTTGTTAATTTTGTTTTTCGTTAAAAAAATATCAAGCCCTTCTTTCAGATCAAACTTCTTTAGTGGTAATTAAAATATGCAGAAAGGGAAAAGATTACAAAAGAAATTAAGTATCTGTAGAAGACATGAGTCAAGTTTCCCGGTTTTCATATACCAAATGCCATTTGTTCCTGTTTTCAATTTCAGACACAAGACCCTGGGCGATATTAATGTTTGTGATCAAAGTTAACATTATGCAAACAATTCAAATAGGTTCAGAATAGCTTTTTTTTTTTTTTTTTTTTTTCGCTATTTAAGACATTCAGATTACAGGAAACAAAAATTAGATATGTAGAGCCCTTTAAATTGCACAATAATAAAGGTCAGCAACTGTACATGGGAAAGGGAAAATTTACATTGTGTTTTTTCAGCTGTAAAAGTATGAGAAAACAAACATAATGTAACATAATTTCAAGTGTAGTTGTTTTCTGTGATTCTGATTCCACCATTAGTTGTTTTTTTAAATAAATTTGGGCACTGCTCAGGAGGTGACACTGAATGCAAGGTTTGAATACTTTCAGGGGTCATCATCAGTGCTGTCAACCATGATACCACTGAAAACTAAAAAACAAAAAGAACAGCTTGTTGGACACACCAGCACGTCCAGGCCCTCATTAGTTGATAAAAAAAGAGGCAAGGAGCTGAAGGAGGTGGAGTCAGCAGTTAGAAACCAAAAAGTGGACTGCACACATTTTTGGGAATAAATAATATCTTCCAAATGAAAATGAATCATAATATTACTGCCACTACTTACTTTCTTGTCTTTTCCCATCATTTAAAAGTGTATATCCAAAATGTCCCAGTCTGTGGATATATCTATAAAGCTGACTCATGGGCTAGAGTACATTTGCTGCAATCTAGTGTGTGAAATTTTCACCGTGCTGCATGCTCAGTCTCCTTTCACAGAACTTTAATGTTTTTAATAACACTCCATGCATAAAACAATATTCAGTACACAAAAACAATGAGCAAACAAAAAATGCATTTAACCTTCTTGTGTGATAACATCAGACAAATATCAGGATATTGGGGAATTGTGATAAGCATTTTTCACAAATTTCTTACAAGATTCTGTCATTTCGTACATGATACAGTTGGCCAAATCATTTCAGTGTTCAGTGGCTGTACTTGTAGCCTAAATTCTATCATGATGACACATTTTATAATGACTAATTTCCAGCATTTATTTTCAGAAAATCAAAAAGTATTGTGTTGTTATGTGTTGAATGGCATTCCTGTTGGGAGGCTGGGACAAATATTTGTTTTCTTGTGGGTGTTGATTCTGTCCGTATTGAGTGGATCTCAATGTGCAAATTAGTTAGGCTGTCAACAAACATGATGCATCTACAGCCAAGTGAAATGTTCCTGCATGGTTACATACAAAGCAAGGACACGTGACAGAGAGAGGCAGATGACGGCATCTGCTGGCTTACTAATGTCTAATTTTACCTATAGTGTAAGAAAGTAAGCCACATGACTCTGTCTTGCTCATTGTAGTGGTCCTCTAGAATCTCCTGATGCAATGTTTAACTTGTTCAGAGGATTTTATTTTCTGAAGAAAGTGACCACAGAGATGTCATTTACATCTGGCTAAGATTTGATCCCAATATGAGTCAGAGCTCCAGGTGTGGTCTAGCTGATCTGTAGGGAAAACATCCAGCTCAGAAGACTTACTCGAAATGGCAATGGTGTCAGAGAATGTTGATCATGAACACTGAGTGGTATGCATGACTGGCATGCAAAAGTGTGGGTAGCCTTGGTGAAAATTTCATTTACTGTGAATAGGTAAGCGAGTAAAAGATGATCCAGCATGAAGCTAAAGATGACACATATTTTATTATTTATTTATTTATTATATATAAAATATTTTAAGCAAGGTTACTTTCTTACTTCAGTCTTTTACAGTTTCAAATTTTTAAAAAAGGAAAAGAGCCAGAAGCAAAAGTTTGGGCACCATGCATGGTCAGTACTCAGTAACAGCCCTGTGACAAATGCTTGTAAATGCTTTTTGTAGCCAGCTGAGAGTCTTTCAGGTCTTGTTTGGTGGGCTTTTTCCCATTCTTCCTTGTGAAAGGCTGCCAGTTCTGTGTGAGTCTATGGCTGTCTTGCATACACTGCTCTTTTGAGGTCTATCCACAGACAATAATTAAACAATGTTTAGGTCAGGGGACTGATAGACTGACGGCAAAACCTTCAGCTTGGTCCTCTTGCGGTAGTCCATTGTGGATGTTCAGGTGTGTTTCGGATAACTATCCTGTGGTGGAAGCCATCATCTTTTCATCTTCAGCTTTTTGCAGACGGTATGATGTTTGGTGAAGTGTGATTCCAGAATTTGCTGCAATGTAATTGAACCCATTCTACCCTCTACCAAAGAAATGTTCCCTTTGCCACTGGGTGCAATACAAGCCCAAAGCATGATTGATCCACCCCCATGCTCGACAGTTCAAGCACCCTTTTTTCGCCAAACATACTGTACCTTTGATCATTACGGTTGAAAAATGTATTTTAACTTCCTCATTCCACACGACTTGAAATTTGTGGTGTGAACGCAGGAAAGGTTTTCTTCGGATTACTCTTACATGAAGGTCATATTTGTGCAGGTGTCATTGTCCAGTAGAACAATGTGCTACCACTTCAGAGTCTGCTAAATATTCCTCAAAGTCTCTTGCAGATAAATGAGGGTTTTGATTTGTTTTTAGCAATCCAATGAGCAGTTCTCTCAGAAAGTTTTCTTGGTCTTTAAGGTCTCAACTGAAGCTCCACCATTCCTGTGAACTGCCATTTCTTTATTAGATGATGGACTTAGGTCATGGCTTCCCGAAAACATTTGCTATCTTCTTATTGACTTCTTCTGCTTAGTGGGCATCAGTTATGTTAAATTTCAAAGTGCTAGGCTTTGTGCTAGGAGTGTATGGCTGCTGATTGTTGGGACAAGGTTTGAGGAGTATTTAAATTTCAAACTTTGCATCACTTGGCCTGTTTTACCAATGATTGTGAATGAATAAGCTAATTAATGTCAGAGACTTCGATAAAAGTTATCTGAGAACTCAAATCTATTGGAGTGCCCAAACCTTTGCATGTTGCTTCTCTCCATTTTTCCCCTCTAAAATTGCACAAAACAAAATAAAACAAAATCACTAATCTTGCTTAAAAAGTTAAAGTTCACAGAAAAAAACTATTCACAGTAACAGAAATTTCAAAATTTTGCATGCCATTGTATATTGTATTCACAAATTTGTGACTTTTGATTTTAATTGCTTAATATAAAATAAAAATAATGTCTTTGACATATTATCTTATATGCTGTATTGATCAGCGGAAAAGGGAATTATCAGAAATTTCTGGTAAATTTGATAAAATAAAAACTGAATATTTTTAGAAGAAGGGGCTCAGCTTGGGACCTCTTGGGTTAAACAATTTGCAGAACACTGCTAAAAATAACCTTTACATGGAACTTGTACCTTTGGTTAACTTATATACTAATCCATCACTGACTGCCTGCATTTGATGTCATTATGATCTGCAAACATCAAAAACATTGTCATCAGCTTGATTCTCCTACTCTTCCTCACAAAACATCTAATCTTTGATATAATTGCTAAAATTCAAATGAATTAGCAAATTACTACCTACTATTGTTGATATAAAAATAGAGATTTGATTGGTATTGAAGGCTTCTGTGTGCTTGAAATGAAGTATTCATTTAACAGCATCTGAAACCAGCGATTTTTGCAACTTTCCAAATCAGACAATCCAAGATTTACATCAACTTTTAAACAGCCATTGGCCAGGTGAAGGATGTATGGAAAGGTCACTTTTCGTGTGCACAAATAAGTGCAACATTACAAAGACTTCTGCAACACCTGAATGTGTATGTTATTGCCATTTGTATGATCTGTTGCACTGAAACTACAAGACATGCAAAAGACAGAGTTCTTGGAGAGAGATCAGGGATGCAGTCAGTGGGAGGCGATGACAGCAGACTTTTCAGTCATGCCTTCAGGTGTGGCCAGGGCAGGACAGGTAGAAACACTTCTTTCATTAGCAGTGGTCAGATAACCCATCATACTAGCTTGTGTCCCTGACATGTGGAATGACCTAAGAAGAAGCTGTACCTCAAAACTGTCCTCCAAGCTCTTATGTACCCACTTTATTCACAGAAAGTCATTATACATTATTACAATGATAGTGTCAAAGTATAACAGCAATAAAACAGGTTAAGTATGTTGTGGGAATCAAGTGTGCCTGTTTGTGGAATATCAAGTGCTAGAGGTGTAAACTGTGCCATCATTCACCGTCCAGCTCCTTGTAGTCTGAGGATGTATTGTCTCTGGCTGGCAGGAGGTCGTAGTGAGAGGGGATGTGGCTGTTTTTTGGAAGATCATATGGATCTTGACCAAACTGTAGGTGGCCATTGCTGTCTCCAGTTGGCTGGATGATGCTTACAGTTGGCTCTGAAATCAAAGACAGGTGAGTGGGCAGTTGCTGGAACAATAAAGTATAAAGCTGTTTTCCAAAGGAACACAACATTGTAGAAAATTTGACATTTAATTCAATCTCTTAGTACAATGACTGCAAACAGGTGGAAACTGATTGAATTAGTTTTTTGGCTCCTTGGATGCAGGAGAACAAGCTTTACAGCTTTGATAAAAGCTAAATTTATAAGTGACAAACATGTTCGCAAACATGTCATGTTTGCATCCACCTGATGAAGACCGATACATTTTAGCTCTGTTTTGGTCAGCTCCTCCTAGAGCTTCTTAGAAATTTATCTGGCTCTTTTACCTGCTACATGCTCCACTATGCTCACCAGCCAGTCGCAAACTTTGTCTGGAATTTTACAGAGCAGTTTGTTTAAGAGTGATTTCTTGACCAAAAAACACTGGGCACAGTGGCTGCACAAAGCAGACTATCGTCATAGAGGAATTGGGTCACAAACTGAATACACTGGTGACTAGTTTGACAGCTAAAATGATTCTGCGTGTAAGTAAGACAGCACTGGAGCTTTGGATTTGTTTGGAGAAGGATTTTTTTTTCTTACATCTTTTTATATTTGGACCTTGCCTGATTCCCAGAGCTTCCCATCTACCTAAGATAATGTTCACATATTATTCTGGTCCCCCTACATGTAGTTGGAAATTAATGTAGCTCACAATGATATTTTTACTTAAATTTCCTTTTGATAAATGGCTGCACAATATGACAATAATAGAAATTTGTCAGCTCTCAGAAATTTTGACAAAACATTTAGGGTATAGGTATAGTAGCTATCCCTAGGGAATGGCAGTGCTTTAAATATGACAATTTTTTTATAACTCTGTTGTAATAACTCTCTGTAAATGGTCAGTGGTTGACACAAGTAATTGGTATTTATATCCTGTTAAAAGCTACACAGAACAATACAGGCTTGGACAAGACAATAAACCAGGCGAAGGCAAGTGTGCTCACTGATTACCCATTGTTTCCACCTGTTCCTGATTACCCTCCACGTGTTAAATAGTCTGCATCTCCCTTGTCTTGTGCCAGTGTGTCTTTGTCCATCGGCGATTCACTCACTTTCAATCAGTGATGGCTTAAATGCAGAGAAGTAATTCCCAGTTTGGGATTAATGAAGTATGAAGTATCAGACAGTCAGTCAGCCAGCTTCAAATCAGAAGCTATGCTGGCACCTCAAACTTGTTCCCCTAACCTACAGTCTGCATGAGATTTTAAATTGCATATCAAAAGGTATGAAATATTTGGTGTAGGAACTGAGCCCAGATATAGCTGAAATTATTACCACTAATATGGAAACACTATTTAATAAAAAATTCAAGTTTATCTGGATCACTGGGGCAAGTTACGCTTGATCCCTTACTTTTACAGTAAAAATGAGAGATAAAATCAAATCAAAGACATACTCAAAGTAAAATGATAGCTGTTCTTGAACCATTTGGAGTGCATGCATGGTTTTGGTGTCTTTTGAAAAGCAACACTTGCAAGCTTGAAAGCAAGAACTTGTTTTCAGAAGCGTTGAGGGAAACTACCTGGCTTCAAGATGCTACCAACTAAAGCCAAATTTTTACAGTGGGTTCACTTTCCGGTGCTTGATATCCTTTTTTTTTCAGTCACCTCTGCTAAAACAATATCAATGCTGAGGGCTCTGGGTTGAAGCCCCTGCATGTAAGTCCTGGATTCTGTCTCCTGTCTGCAAATGGCAACTTTACTAGTTGCAATATAGCAAGTTTGGCCCCTGTACTGGCCATTGCTGTTTTCCTGTCCCAGATACTGCTTCAGCTGGAACGGATATACACCCATTTACCTCCTTATCGGGCTGTGATATCTGCATGTGTCTTAAACAGAAGACAGCTGAGCTGGAGGAGAGGATATCAAAACTGTATCAGATATTGGGGCTTCAGTGCATTCAACCGTTTGCAACTGGACTTTGTCAGTTTGTCTTGGAAGACTTTTCGCCTCTCATCCGAGCAGGCTTCATCAGTTCATGCGCACCAGACTAGATAGGACAGCTCTAGACTAATGAAATGGTGTTAGACAAACTGACAAAGTCCAGTTGTGAACGTTTGAATGCCCTGAAGCTTACAATGACCTGGATGAATGAGAATATTCACAGGCGCGTATCAGATATTGGAGGACAAGAAGCTTCTTGATATATTGATGTCCTTTGGTCCTGTACTGGCAGCCACGGCAGGGGACCTGGATTCAACTGTTCCATCCATAAACACCATTCCAACCCAGACCAATGATCTATGGGTCCTCCAGAGTCATAGATTGTGGTTGATACTCCATCACAAGACATTCAGCAACAGTTTTAATATCATTCATAACTCTATTTTTAATACCACCAGCAAATGACTGTGCATCTCACCCACATTTGACCACAAATGAATGGTCACAAATGAAACCTACTGGTGTTTGTCACAAATTACACACAACAAACTTTCAGACCCACTGGCTATGAACCCACTGTATCATACATTGGGCACTCCCCTCAAGGGATTCCCATTGTGACCATATCAAGGTGCATCAAAAGAAAGACAAGGGCTGTTAACCACCAAAACCTTAAGTATCCAAAATAAAACCCAGCTAGGGTAGATCCATTATAATCCCTTAAACCTGCACTTACTTCTTTCAGTATGGAAAATCAACACAAATGCAGCTCCAACTAACTGTCAAGAAATTCTCATGCTTTGAAGTTAAGTGAAAATTACTGTCACTATCACTATCAATCACCCTAATTAATAGATTTATGTATAGTGGTGGTCATTTCTGGAATGGCCCTGGAGTGGTATATATCACACGGAAAATTGTATGTCTTAATTGACTAATTGACATTTTTACAGAGAAGCCTTTTTATCTCACAAGTAGTCTTATTGGTTTATATAACACACCTCTGTTAGCAACCACTGGATTTTAAATTTATTATGACAATTTCACTCAGTCTAGCTTTTGGATGATTTATTTGTAAATTTCTTTATACAGTTTTGTGCACATTTATATATCAGATTTTCCTAAGATGTCTATGGAAAGCACTTTGTTCCCATAGCTTGAAAAGTGCTATACAATATATATATATAGACTGCCCTCTAGACACCACTGAGGATGTAGGTGAGAGGAGGATGTTATCCAAGCTGACACCATTCAGGGACAACCCCTCCCACCCTCTGCATGACACAGAGGGGGCCCTCAGCAGCTCCTTTCGTCACAGACTGCTGCATCCAGTGTGTAAGAAGGAACGCTACCATCGGTCCTTCATTCATCAGATGTCAGATTATTCAACTCCAGGATCACATAACATAAGACTGTGTTGATGTTTCTTGCCATCTATGCCAACATACACTCATATCCTTTACATTTTGTGCAATATTACACATTTCCTTTACTTTTTTTTGCAATATTATATATTTTTATTACTGTTTTGTATATTTTATTCTTCTGTGCAAATTTTCTAGGTTGGGGATAAATAAAGTTTTATCTTATCTTATATAAATGTATAATATCATATATCAATCAGATATAGTAATACACTACAGAATTAATGCAACTAAAGCATTCTTCTCTATAAAACATTCACAATGAAAAACATAAAATATAAGCTTCAGATCCTCACCAACTTCATAGACATTCCGGTGACTGGTGGAGCTGCTGTTGCTGATCTCAGCATACGGTGAATCCCGTCTGGCTGGTGACTTCATTTCAACATAGCCGCAATCTGTGTTTTTGGCTATCAGCAGGGGAGGGTCCTTTATCGTAGCATATGGGTTTTCAGAGCTGAGGGAACAGGAGCTGGCATGATAGAGTGTACCCTTCACCAGATCTGGATGACATTGACAGAGAAGCCAATGAGAGTTGAATACCAGCATTAAACTGAGTAGTTTAACATTTTGCTTTTTAATTCTAGGACCTACCTCGTAAGGATTTCCCCATATATCTTCTGTCAACTCCGTACGCTCCTGGTATGAAGAAAATTTTAAATAAGGAAGGTTGGTGAATGGTGGAAGGAAAAATTATGTGAGAGACTATTATGGCAAGATTGAGCTGGAATGTTTAAAAGAAAATGAGCATTTCAACGTAAGTTAGGAACTGGGTTTCAATAGAGCAAAAGTATCCCATCCACACCAATTAAAATGCAAATACCAGTTTCATATGGCTACACATCTCCACAAACAAGCAGTGGGATTGTTGATTGCAAGTTGATGATGCTTGTGCTGACTATGAATTAAAGGTATTTCCTCCCATTATCAGTTTTTAGGCAATCCAATGCAAAGAAATTTGATAAGATAAGAAGATAAGATAAGACAAGATAAACTTTATTAATCCCCAGTTGGGGAAATTTGGTGTTTCGGGCAGCAGCAAGAGAAACAGCCATCCACAGCCACAACAGCCTGGCACTAGCTCCTCATGCTGGTCACCAGTCTGATCACACACTATCGTGTGATGGCATCCCAGCATGTGTTGTAAGTCAGCCAACATGGTTCTGTTGGTCACTCTGGTATAAACAGCACACCCAAGCTGATCCCACATTGTTCAGTGGGGTTGAGGCAGGCCATTCCATCCTCTCCACTTCCAATTTCTGGAGGTAGTCTCTGATAACATAGAGAACTGGTTAAAGTCACCAAACCAGTTCTGAAAGAGGTGCGAGTGTGGCCTGAAGGGTCCTTGGAGGAACTTCAGGACTGTTTTAACACCACAAACTGGGACGTGTTTAAACAGGGTGCCACCTGCAACAACATCACCTCCAGGAGTACACAGATGTCGTCACTGTTTACATCACCAAATGCATCGATGATGTACCAGTAACAAAGACCATCACTGTTCAGGCCAATCAAAAGCCATGGCTGACAGGAGAGGTCCACAGGCTGCTAAAGGCCCGTAACACTGCATTTAGAGAAGGAGACAAGGAGGGCCTGAGGACAGCGAGAGCCAACCTGTCACGCGGCATCAGACAGGCCAAGAAGGTTTACTCCAGGAGGATAGCTCATCGCTTCAGCGACAGCAGGGATACGCAGAGCCTGTGGTGAGGGATACAGTCCATCACGGACTACAAACCCCCACCGCAGACCTGTGACAGCTCCACCCCCCTGCTAAATGAGCTAAATGACTTCTTTGCTCGCTTCGAAGCCCACAACAGCACACCTGCACAGAAATCCCCATCCCCTCCCGGCGAACAAGTGTTGATGCTGTCCCCGGACAGTGTGAGGAGGACACTCAGCAAGATCAACGCTAGCAAAGCTTCTGGTCCTGACAACACTCCTGGTCGTGTGCTGAGGGACTGTGCCTGTCTTCAACATCTCGCTGAGCCAAGCTGTTGTCCCCACATGCTTCAAAACCACCACCATCATCCCTGTCCCAAAGAAGTCGTCGCCCTCCTGTTTCAACAACTACCGTCTGGTAGCACTCACTCCCATCATCATGAAGTGCCTCGAATGGCTAGTGTTGAAACACATCAAGACTGTCCTCCCACCCTCCCTGGACCCCTTCCAGTTTGCGTATCGGCCCAACCGCTCGACCGATGACGCCATCTCCACTGCCCTCCACTCAGCCCTCCCACATCTGGACAAAAAAGACTCTTACGTCAGAATGCTGCTCATAGACTTCAGCTCAGCATTCAACACAATCATCCCACTACAGCTCATCACAAAACTGGACCAGCTGGGATTAAACACCTCACTGTGCAACTGGCTGCTGGACTTCCTGACTGCGAGACCTCATGCAGTTCGGGTCGGCAGGAACACATCCAGCACCACCACACTGAACACGGGGGCCCCCAAGGATGTGTACTGAGCCCCCTCCTCTTCACTCTGCTGACCCACGACTGCACACTGTCGCATAGCTCCAACCTCCTCGTCAAGTTCGCCGATGACACAACTGTGGTGGGTCTCATCAGCAACGACGACGAGACGGACTACAGGAGCGAGGTGAGCCGCCTGGCCTTCCGGTGTGAACACAACAATCTCTCTCCGAATGTGGAGAAGACGAAGGAGATTGTTGTGGACTTCAGGAGAAGACGCCCCCAGCATGCCCCCCTTACCATCAATGGTGCTACGGTGGAGAGGGTAAGCAGCACCAAATTCCTGGGTGTGCACGTCACTGAGGACCTCTCTTGGACCACCAACACCACATCGCTGGCCAAGAAAGCGAACCAGCACTTCTACTTCCTCTACACAAACACACAACCTGGACTATAACTCCCTGTTGACCCCCCCCCCCCCACTCTCACACATGCGCACACACACACACACACACACACACACACACACACACCCTGGACTCTGAAACTCTGCAATTCTTCGCGTCTTATCCACACTTATGATCCAACTGCCATTGACAGTCATAGTCGGGTTCCACTGCACATGCAAACAGTGCTAACAGGGTAAGGAAACAGTTGCTTCTGAGTCTTGTCTTCTTGGGGCACCCACTGCTGTCTCTGACATCCCTCATTTAATGGTACGTGGCCTTCAGTTTGTAGATGGTACTAGGGCTCACTCCAAATAATGGTGCATCTTGGTTTTGTGGAACACCAGTTTGAAGTTGCCCTATTGCACAGGCCCTATCCAGATCAGTCAAGAGCAGACACCAACTGACCACTGTAGCAGGGCCCATGCTCACAGGTGCTGCCAATGCTGATTGTGAGCACCTGGGGGTACCAGAAGCTCAAAACAAGAGTCAATAGCAACAGCAAAATAAGCTTGCACTGTTTGGCAAATTTTTCACCTGTGTCTCCTATAAAGGACATCAGTGTTAGTGGACCAGTCCAGTTTATTGTTTAGGTATACACCCAGGTATTTGTTCTCCTCCACCATCTTAATGTCCAAATCCTGGATGCACACCGGTGCAGTCAGTGTTGCTTTCCTGTGGAAGTCAATCACCATCTCCTTGTTCTTGCGGGCGTTCATGCACAGGTGGTTCAGTCCACACCAGTCAACGAAGTTAGCGATAACTTCCCTGTATTCCAAATCGTTCCCCTGTGATGCACATCCAAGGATGGCTGAAACATCGAGATGGTGCTGGATGACCCACCAACCAACGGTTGCTCTGACCCCTGTTTTCTTACTTTTCCTTTTTTCTATTTTAAATAGACACTTTTCTTTATCGTTCTTTAAAGTGGGGGAAGCATTGTGCAATTCTGCATGTGGGAAACCTACTTTTATAACACTTTTATTTTGTTCGGCACTGTTTTTTTTTTTTTCATTTTTTTGATCCACATCGGGGACCCCTTTTCGATTCAGCCACAGCTCCGAGTGTCCCACGCACACACGTGAAGAACTCCTTAGTCTGTGCAGCCTCTCCTTGCTGTACGCGGACAAGGTACGGAGGAAAAGGAGAGGCTGCAGAGGTAGACGAAATAAGCGGAGGACTTCTATTCCCTCTGTCATCATGGGAAACGTCCGCTCCACCTCCAACAAGATGGAGGAGCTGGTTGCGCTAACCCGGCAGCAGAGGGAGGACCGGGAGTGCAGCATCATGTGTTTCTCAAAGACGTGGCTGAATGGACCCTTGCCGGACTCTGTGGTTTCCCTGAACAGAGTTACACTTGCGCACGCAGACCGGAGTGCGGCAGAGAGCGGTAAGAAGAAAGGAGGGGGGCTGGCATTGTATGTGAATGAGCGCTGCTGCAACCCGGCAAACGTGTACGTGAAGGAACAGCTGTGCACACGGGACCTGGAGCTGTTTGTTGTGGCCATGCATACCGCAGGTAGGTTAGGTTACCAAGGGAGTTTTCGCAAGTGATTGTGTTTTGTGTGTACATTCCTCCTTTGGTGGAGGCTTCGGCTGCGTGTGAGCGCCTTCACAGTGCTGTCAGCCAGATCGAGACGCGCCACCCCTGCGCCCTGCTGCTGATCAGTGAGGACTTCAATCACGCTTCTCTAGCTGCCTCTCTCCCAACATTTACTCAGAATGTTGAGTGTCATACGAGAGGCAATAAGACACTGGACCTGCTGTATGTGAATGTGTAGGAAGCTTACACCTCCACCCCCCTCCCCCACCTTGGACGGCCTGTTCACAACCTTGTTCATCTGCTCCCCCAATACACACCCAGGGTGCGAAAGGAGCCTGCACAGAAGAGGACTGTGAAAGTGTGGACTTAGGAGGCTAATGAGAGACTGAGGGACTGTTTCCAGACCACAGACTGAAGCATGCTCTGCAGCTCTAATGGAGATGACATCGACGGCTCACTCACTGCATCACAGACTACATAAACTTCTGTGTGGAAGTCTTATCTATTTATCTATCTATCTGTGTCATCGGAGAACTTCTGGAGGTGGCAACCGGTTGAGTTGTGTCTGAAGTCTGATGTGTAGAGGGTGAAGAGGAAAGGAGAGAGCACAGTACCCTGCGGAGCCCCAGTGCTGCAAACTGCCACATCCGATACAGTCGCGAGGCCTGCGGTCTGTTGGTTAGGTAGTCGATGAGCCAGGTGACAGTCGACTCCAGCTCCTTCCACTTCCCCCTCAGCAGTGATGGCTGGATAGTGTTGAAAGCACTGGAGGAGTCAAAAACCACAATCCTCCCTATGCTACCAGTACCCTCCAGATGAGAACGAGAGCGATGGAGCAGGTAGATGATGGCATCTTCCATACCAATGCCTGGAAGATGCGAACTGTAGGGGGTCCAGCTTGCCAGTAGTAGGGCCCTTTGCCTTCGTCCTCCTGAGCTCCTTCCTCACCTGATCTGCTGTTATGTAGAGACTGGGTAGGGGACAGGGGGGTGGCTCCTTTTGGGTGAGGAGGGGGGCTGGTCCATAGTCTGTGATGTGGATTGGTGGGGGATGAAGTGGTGTGAGGATGGGGCTGCTGGTGTCAGGGATGCTCTGGGGGGAAGGGAGGGGATGCTGAGAGGTACCGCCGTCTGGTCTGGGCTCTGGATGGGGGAGGGGACAGGGGTAGGATCAAACCTGTTAAAAAACAGGTTCAGCTCATTTGCCCATTCCCGGTATCCAGATTCTGGGCCCCTGCCATTGTGGCTGCTGTGGCCTGTTATGGTTTTCGGGCCCCTCCAAACCTCTCTGTCGTTGTTCCCCTGCAGGCGCTCCTCCAGCTTCCTCCTACAGCTCTCCTTGTCTTTCCCGATCTCTCTTTTCAGCTCCCTCTACACCCTCTTCAACTCAGTTCTGTCCCCAGACTTAAAAACCCTTTTTCATCTCATTCAGTAGGGTTTTCAGTTCAGGGGACACCCAGGGTTTGTTATTTGTGAAACACCATACCTTCCTGGTTGGCACAGTGTTGTCCACAAAAAAGCTAATGTTGTCCGAGATGCATGTTGTCAAACTGTCAATGTCCTCCCCGTGAAGACTGCACAACACTTCCCAGTCAGTGGTGTCAAAACTGTTCCTCAGTGCCATACTGGACTCATCTGACCACTTCTTCACATACCTGATGGTTGGCTGTTGTTTACTCACCAAAGGTATGTAAGTAGGTTGCAGATGAACCAGGTTGTGATCAGATCTGCCCAGTGGGGGGAGGGGTGAAGAGCTCCTTGGTGTTTGCATACAGTAAATCCAGTTTATTGATTATTGTCTCTTTGTAAGGTGCAATGTCTGCAGCTGTGAGACCACAGTATGTAGGAGCTCGCATGCTGCTGCCGCGTCGGCCGAGGGAGGGATGTACACAGTTATCGCGATGACATGCGAGAACTCCCTTGGCAGGTAGTACAGCCGGATGCTAACAGCTAACAGTTCAATGTCTCTTGTACAGCGCTGCTCCTTTACACTAATATGCGCTGGATTACACCATCTCTTGTTCACATACATTGCAATGCCTCCACCCTTCCTCTTACTTGCTCGCCTGTCTGCTCTCAGCAGATGAAAATAATCCAAAGCAACATGCGTTTCCGGCTTGAATTCGATCAGCCACGTCTCTGTGAAACACATAACGCTACACTCCAGATACTCCCACTGCAGTCTGGTTAGCGCCGTTAGCTCTTCCATCTTTCTCGGGAGAGATCTTACATTCCCCATCATAAGAGATGGTATGGATGGTTTATACCATCGGTGCTTGTCCCACCACTGGCTAACAGCTGGTCCCGAGTGTAAACAATGGAGCCGTGGCTGAAGAGGCTGTGTTGTTTTAAGTCATCCAGAAAGGAGTAAAAGTTAAAACACAAATCTCACTAGTTTTGCATCCATAAATTTGCATGATTGACCCGGACTAGTAACGAAATAAAAACCATTAGAAAAACACAAGAAAACACTAAAAACAAAGAAAAGCGCTCGGAGCTGCTGTAACGGCACCACCATGAACTCTGCAATAATCTAAGTGACTTGTGATCAAGGTGTGTATCAGCATTTCAGTGTCATTGTGAGGTATAAATGTTCACTTTAGCAATGCACCTTGGACCTTGAAAAAGTCCACTACAACTTCTTTGTAAATTTGACCAGACAGCCAAACACTAACAAGAGAGAGAACTCTCTCTGCTTTCAATCATACAATAAATAAATGAATACATTTTGTTTCTTTGTCATTTAGTTTGAAAACATTTTTTTACTCAGTCAAATATTAACATCAATGAGACAGTTAAAACAGTCAAATAACTGGGGTCATCAGGTGAAGTAGAGATATGTATGTGTTATCTGTGTCCTCTGCCTTTAACAGGAGGCAGAGGACACATGCTCCCAGAGGAAGCATGCATAAAAAATAGAATAGACCAGAATGCGTCTTGAGAAACCCCTTAATCAGTATCAAGTGTCTGTGACACAAGAATGAAAGACCTTCCCTCTAAATATGGTCAAAACAAGTCAATCACTACACAAGAGACAAACATTTTTGTTAACCCCTTAACTCTAATGCCGGTTTGTGCATATTCAACCAACACCTAGGAACCTTTTGCAAGCACTGGTTTCTCGTCGGTTCGGTCAAAGTGAAAACTACATCCGTTGTGTTGTTGTTACAATGTAATGGTTGTAAGCCAATGTTGTGGCTGTTTTGAAGAAATGAATTTTGAATGGCTTTTATGATGCACATTTATGAATTTTGAAAAAAAGGATTTTTATTGCATTTAAGCATTAACACCTGTTGTCGCTAATTTGCATCATACCTAAATTTATATCTATTGCGTGTGTTACAGAAAAATTAACGAACAAAAAAAGATTTAGGATCAATTTGAAAGAAAAACACAAAGAATTAATTTTTTAATATAATTCAAAATAAATTCAGGCGTCAAGGGGTTAAGTCGATTGATTAAAATGCTATGATCAATTGTGTTGAATGCAGCACCAACAGTAATTCTCAAATAAATTACAAAATTAAACAGGGCTTTTCTGTGTTGTGGTTTGCCAAATCAAGTCATTTAAAGCCAACAATCCACAAAGATAGCAACTTGTAGCTGCTGAGTACTCTACAAGGCATTACATTTCTCACCCAGTTCATTGAAACAGTTGCTTTGTTTCCAGTCTGCAGGCAGCGTGCCAGTGTGATCAACTACAGGAGCCCTCTTTCTGTGATCCCCATTCTTCAAGCTCACCAGCAGCTGGTTGCTCTTGGTCTGAAATCAGGGGCAAACATCAGTTTCTAGAATATTCATTAATAGACACATTTTATCCTAAATCCTTAATTTGCCATCTCTTTGCCCTTTCACTGTTGCAAAAAGTCCACGTCCATACCTTTCCATATGGACCATTGTTAACATGTGGGGAGCTGATACACTGGGTGAGAGTATGGTAGCTTGGGTTAGAGAAGTAGTTGCTGGGGTTGGCCTCACACGTAGGTGGGTGAGCATCTGAAAAATGACAAGATGACAAGATCTGTCTTAGGATGCACTGAATGAGTGAGTTCATCACTGTTTTCAGAACATGACCCAAAATGAAAACCATCTCAATCAGTGATGTTATACAAATCAAATGGGTAGGAATCAGAAACAGCTTTACTGGTGAAGTATGTGAACACATACTGTACATACTCAATGGTATATACAATGGTTTTAAGTTGCTCTCAATGCACTTGCACAAACGAAAACAAAAACAATTTACAGGTAGATAGAAATGGGCATACAGCTAAAAGCAAGGACAATAAAGCTAAACAAAGAAAGATAAAAAATAAACACAGAAATATATATCAGTGATTTGCTCATGCTCTGTGCACTGTGTATGGTAGCTATATATAATGCAGTTTTATTTGTGTATTTTGTGTCTGCCCTTTTACTGTGCAATAGAGCAAAAACTGATAAATACAAGCACAATAAATAAACCCAACAAGTAAAAACAAGCTACAAGGAGAAGTGGACAGCCGTAAAACATGCTAAAAGTTGCCGGTGAGCAGCGGCAGCAAGACGTGCCAGCGTTCACTCGACCGGAAGTCGAGTGAAGGTTGTCATGTGACAACCTTCATGACCCAACAATCCAAGCAGTTTCAACAACCGTGATAAGACGTGGGGTCTTATCACGGTTCAAGGTAAAATACCTGAGACTCCTGACAGCTAGGTTATCAAGGTTAAATACCTGGGACTCCTGACCAGCCAAGTAGAACTGAAGAGGGTTCTGAGAGGTGAAACATTTTCAAGTTTCTACAACCAAGTCCAGTTGCCCTTGATTCTACCCTCTTTGGATATAGCCTCAATTCCTTTATTTATGACCTGGTCACTTTAGCATGAATTTATCAGTCTTTTCCAGCACCATGTACAGTGATTAGAAGCATTGTGTGCATTCACCTGTGCAGTGGTACGATCTGTCTGTTATAAGTAAACAGGACCATGGACTTAATTTAGCATGAAAAACAAGTGTTTTCATTATACTGCAATTATATTAAAATGTTTTCAAAATAGTATTCAACAGCAATACAACAACCAAGGGAAAACAAGACACATTTTATGAGAAACAACTGATGGCCGGACATGAGGAAAGACCCACCTAACCTACTTGGGACAGTACATATCACTCAGCTGGTTACCGTTTATAGGAGGTCAACCTGTAATGTACCTGCAATGGCGTACTCAGCAGTGACCCTCATAGCAGGAGTGTAGGTCACAGAAGGCATGGTGGGCTCTTTGCCCTTCTGCTTTTTCCTGTAAATGATGAAGAGGAGGAGGAGAAAGAGCACCAGCAACACCAGGATGATGATTCCTGCAATGGCTCCAATCTGGTAGGTGTCCACCTGCATGGCAGCAGTGGTCAAACTGTTGAGGCTGCCCACCACCACTACACCTGCTGCAGACAGGAGGGGTTAGAAATGTAGAATGAAAGTTAGAGGCCTTAGAGTCTGTGTAGTCTAAATGAACATTTAGTCAATTTTTAAAAAATAAAACTTGAAAAAAGTTGTTCTTTAAAAAGGAGATAACTCTCAATGATAAGACAACCAAGGGAATTTGATTACAGTCACCAATCTCGAAAAAACATCTGAGAAATGAGTACAAACATCAGGCATTATTGAACGTTTTCTTTATTAACATGGTGCACCATGAATTGATTCTATTTATATTGAGGTGTGTCCTCACCTTGGTCACAACGAGCCCCCTTCCAGCCTGGGTTGCAGTAACATGTACCAGTCATGTGATCACACGTGGAGTTATTAAGACAGTCACAGACCTGACGGCAGCCATAACCATATGAACCAGGAAGGCACTCTAGAGATAAGAAAAAGCAATGTGTGTGTATATATATATGTATGTATTTAAGAGTGCCTTGCTCTAAATATATTTAGAACACTGCACTCTTAAATACTTAATTCTGATTAAGATAAGAGAAGATAAGATAAGATCAAACTTTATTTATCCCCAGCCGGGAAAATTTGGGCATTACAGCAGCATGTGTAGCAGCAGGAAGAAAAATGGCAGCAGAGATAGAGAACATTTGAAAAAAACTAAATACAAAATAAAAGTAGACTATATATATGTAGATATTATACAAGCAAAAAAGAAATTTGACTACATAAAAAAAAAATAAGGTATGTAGAAAAAAATATATAGAAATATGTAAAAAGTATTTATTGCCCCAATAGCTGTGGAAAATGAACAATGTAAGCTGCCTTCAGATCTTCAGATTAAAAATAATAATAAATAGTGTTACTACTATTGCACAGAAAAATAAAATATACAAAACAGTAAATGATATGTAATATTGCACAAAATGTAAACGGAAAATGTAATATTGCACAAATAGTAATTGTCAAACAACATCAACACAGTCTTATGTTAAGTGGTGCTGGAGTTGAATCATCTGACAGCTGATTGAATGAAGGACCTGCAGTAGCATTCCTTCGTACATACTGGATGCAGCAGTCTGTTACTAAAGGAGCTAAGGGCCCCCACTGTGTCATGCAGGCGGTGGGAGGGGTTGTCCATGATCGATGTCAGCTTGGCTAACATCCTCCTCTCACCTACATCCTCAGTGGTGTCCAGATTGCAGTCCAGGACAGAGCCAGCTCTCCTGACCAGTTTATTGATGCAACCACAGAGTCATAGAAAGTCCTCAGTAATATCCTACATACTCCAAAGAACCTCAGTCTTCTCAGTAGATGGAGACGACTTTGGCCCTTTCTATACAGGGCATCTGTGTTTGTGGACCAGTCCAGTTTACTGTTTAGGTGTACACCCAGGTGTTTGCACTCCTCCATGATCTCAATGTCAGATCCCTGGATGCACACTGGTGTAGTTTGTGGTGCTTTCCTGCGGAAGTCTATCACCATCTCCTTGGTTTTGCCAGCATTGATGTGCAGGTGGTTTAGTCCACACCAGTCGACAAAGTTAATGATGACTTCCCTGTATTCCAAATCGTTCCCCTGCGACTCACATCCAACGATGGCTGTATCGTCAGAGAACTTCTGGAGGTGGCAGCTGGACGTGTTGTGTCTGACGTCCGATGTGTAAAGGGTGAAGAGGAAAAGAGAGCACAGTACCCTGCATAGCCCCAGTGCTGCAAACTGCCACATCCGACACACAGTCGCAAAGCCTCACATACTGTGGTCTGTTGGTGAGGTAGTTGATGGTCCATGCAGCCAGGTGACAGTCTACTCCGGCACTTTCCAGCTTCCCCCTCAGCAGTGATGGCTGGATCGTGTTGAAAGCACTGGATAAGTCAAAAAACACAATCCTCACTGTGTTACCAGTGCCTTCCAGGTGGGAAAGAGAGCGATGGAGCAGGTAAATGATAGCGTCTTCCACACCAATGCCTGGTCGGTATGCAAACTGTAGGGGGTCCAGCTTGCTGCCCATCAGGTGGGAAGTTAAGGCTACAGGCCTGAAGTGGTTGGGCTCCCTGGGGTGCACAGTCTTTGGCACTGGAACCACACAGGAGGATTTCCACAGGGCAGGAACTCTCTCCAGGCTGAGGCTCAAGTTGAAGATGTGCTGAACAACCCCACAGAGCTGATCTGCACAATCCCTGAGCAGTCTGGAGCTGATGCCATCAGGGCCAGTAGCCTTCCTCATCTTTCTCCTCTTGAGCTCCTTCCTCACCTGATCGATTGTTATGTAGAGGCCAGGTGGGGGACAGGGTCACTCCTGTCGCCTGGGGAGGGGAGCTGGGTCTGTAGTCTGTGATGTGGATTGGAGGGGGTGAAGTGGTGTGAAGACGGAGCTGCTGGTGTCAGGGATGCACTGGGGGGAAGGGAGGGGATGCTGAGAGGTAACGTCATCTGGTCTGGGCTCTGGTGGATGGGAGAGGGAACGGGGGTAGAATCAAACCTGTTAAATAACAGGTTCAGCTCATTTGCCCATTCCCGGTCTCCGGATTCTGGGCCCCTGCCATTGTCGCTGCTATGGCCTGTGATGGTTTTCAGGCCCCTCCAAACCTCTCTGGCGTTGTTCCCCTGCAGGCGCTCCTCCAGCTTCCTCCTAAAGCTCTCCTTGCCTTTCCTGATCTCCCTTTTCAGCTCCCTCTGCACCCTCTTCAACTCAGTTCTGTCCCCAGACTTAAAAACCCTTTTCTTCTCACTCAGTAGGCTTTTCAGTTCAGGAGACACCTGGGGTTTGTTATTTGGGAAACACTGTACCTTTCTGGTTGTGTTGTCCACACAAAAGTTAATGTAGTCCGAGATAGACGTCAAACTGTCAATGTCCTCCCCGTGAAGACTGCACAACACTTCCCAGTCAGTGGTGTCAAAACAGTCCCTCAGTGCCATACTGGACTCATCTGACCATGTCTTCACATACCTGATGGTAAGCCGTCGTTTACTCACCAAAGGTATGTAAGTAGGCTGCAGATGAACCGGGTTGTGATCAGATCTGCCCTGTGGGGGGAGGGGTGAAGAGCTGTAAGCATCCATGGTGTTTGCATACAGTAAATCCAGTGTTTTATTGTCTCTGGTGTGGCATTTGACATACTGGGTGAAGCTAGGGAGAGTTGAGGACAGGGAGGCGTGGTTGAAATCTCCAGAGATGAGAAGGAAGGCCTGGGGGTGCGATGTCTGCAGCTGTGAGACCACGTTGTGTAGGAGCTCGCATGGTGCTCCCGCGTCGGCCGAGGGAGGGATGTACACAGTTATCGCGATGACATGCGAGATCTCCCTCGGCAGGTAACACCTGGATGCTAACAGCTAACAGCTCAATATCTCTTGTACAGCGCTGCTCCTTTACACTAATATGTGCTGGATTACACCATCTCTTGTTCACAAACATCGCTATGCCTCCACCCTTCCTCTTACCGCACTCCATCGCTCGCCTGTCCACTCTCAGCAGATGAAAATAATCCATGCAACAGATACTCCCGCTGCAGTCTGGTTAGCGCTGATAACTCTTCCATCTTATTCGGGAGAGATCTCACATAATAAGAGATGGTATGGATGGTTTATCCCATCTTGTCCTGGCACTTAACTCCAGCTCTGCATCCCCTTCTCCGTCTCCGTAACTCTGCGGGGATCTCCGGTCTTTCCGCTGGGAGAACGGCGGTGTTGCACAGCGCTAACAGCTGGTCCGGAGTGTAAACAATGGAGCTGTGGCTGAATGGATCACCCGAAGTCCACAAAAAAGTAAAAAGCAAATCACTAGTCTCACCAGTTGTACATCCGTAAGAACGCATGATCAACCAAGATTAGTGACGGAAAAAAGACGAAACACACAAGAAAACACTTAAACAGAGAAGGTCGGAGCTGCTGCAACAGGCTGCCACTCGTGCGGCGCCATCTTGGAACCGACACTGGTGATTGGTCAATTGTCAAAATTCAGCAGTGTTTATTTCTTGATAGACGACTGCCTGCTCAGGTATTCCTAACAGTCATAGACTAAAGGGGTAATTTACCAGGCTAACAAATTGCCAGCTGATTTGAGTGGCAAACTATGGAGCATTTTCTGGACATTACTTTTAATTTGTTTGAAGAGGACAACACACTTGAAGTGTGGCTTGAGAATGACATGTCCCCAGCAAAAAAGAAAAGTAAAGAACAATGCTGGATTGACAGGAGAAGCAATATGAAGGCACAAGTGACTTGAGGACACAGAGACTGACCAGATAAGCGTGTGATGGAATTTTTGCATGTTTCTATACTTTTTTTCTTTTTTTTTTTCTATTTTTATGTAGCTGATCTGTAGTCTTAGCTGTTTGACTGTTGTATTGACCAGAGGATGACCTGGTGGATTAGCTGTTGTAACCCCACTGCAATTAACCCCTGGGTACAGAGCAAATGGAATGAGGAAATTATACCTGGCTGTTAATTCTTGAGATAAGGATACCATCAAGTTTTATTGCACACAACTGTTTTCCTGTCACCATCTGTTAAACAAGTTCTGCTAAGTCCATGCAGCCTTCAAATTTTTATTGATGATTTGTTTGAAATTTTAAGTGGTAGATTAAATTTAAACAATTTACAAGAAAGGAGGGAAGTTGAGGTACAGGCACATCAAGTGTAAGCAATGAGATGAGTTGATAAAGGAAGTAAATAAGCTTGTAAGAGAAGAGTAGAAAGAAAGAAAGAAAGAAAGAGAGCAGACACAATGGAAGACAGAGCAACATACTTTGTTCACAGTGTCGTCCCATGAAGCCGGTGCGACATGTGCACTCTCCAGAGATATGGTCACAGTCAGCTCCATTCCTACACTGGCAGATCTGAGAACATTCCTTCCCATAGAAACCTAATGGACAGCCTGCAAGGGAGTCATAATACGTCACATTATATACTTTCATAACTATCTGCTTCTGAAATAAACAACAAAGGCTGTGTGACATACATGTCTCAAGGGTACAATTTTTTATCATATGATGTAAACTTGTTTCCACAGTAATTTACAATACAATATCAACTACCCGTCACAGGAGTAAACTGCTTGTGTGCTTGTGTGCATGTGTGTATCTGTGACTGACGTTGTGTGCAGTAGAGTCCGGTCCATCCTGCGGTGCACTTGCACTCTCCATCATAAGCACTGCAGTAGGCTCCATTGTGACAATTACATGTATGGATGCAGTTGGGTCCCCACTGACCAGGTGGACATGCTGTAACACAGTGACAACGAGGTGTTAGCGCTTGTAATCTGTAGTTATACCTGTTCATAGCTAAATATCATTTCTAAGTATCTTTTCACTTCAGTATATACGATTTCATGAATAAACAAGCTCTTTGCAGGACGGTAACATTATAAAACACATCAGAACTATGAATTTATCGTTTTATTGAATGAACGCACGCTGGGAACAGTCGCTGCCAATCCATCCTGGATAACACTGACAGGAGCCATCGATGGGGTTACAGGTGCCATTGTTGGTGCAGCTGCAGCTCCAGGCACAGTTCTTCCCAAAACGACCACTGGGACACACTGAACAAAAGATGTGTGTGTGAATCATTCATGTTCCTCAACCACATTTTAGGAAGAGGTATTCTCACTTCTTGGGTATTACTGTCATCTCAGATGCTATTCATGAAGTAACTGGACTCATTTTTGTATCCTGGGATCTTGGCTGGTGACTAGGTTCAATGTGACATCACACATCAGTGGTCAATATTGTTGTCATCTGTTGGCTATTGAACATTGTTGAGTATGTTACACGGTATGATGAAATATTCTGATCAGTTCAAAGATTTACAATGGATAATTCCCTGCCTTGAAATTTTTAATTAATTAATTAATTAATTTGTGTATGGGCCATGATAAAACAGACATGATATTCATGCTAGCAGCTGTCCTCAGTCTCAGATGCTTCTTGAACAGCTTTGATCTTTTTACAGAGAAATTCTCAGGGAGCCTGAAGAAACAGTACTCAGTAACTCACCCTCATTGCATAGTGTCCCCTTGAAGCCTGGCAGACAGTCACACTGCCCAGTGATGTGATGACAAGGTCCATTACTGTGGACACACTGTGGACAGGTCTGACTGCAGCGGTGACCAAAGTACCCTGGAGAGCAGACTTCAGCAAGCCAGGACACATGGTGAGTTCATCAATCTGCCTCCAATTTAAACCCAGTTTACTAAGGCTAACAGCTAATTACATAAACAACAACTGGGATTGTTTTTTAGGAGCCTTCTGGAAGAGAAAGAGTTCAAGAGGAGTTTAAGGTGAGATTTAACATCAGACTACAGATCCACAGTTGTCATTCAATTTGTACTTTTGATATTTTGATACAGTGGATGAAAACATGTCATGCCCTCCACCTCTGGCACCATCTAGTGGCAGTACCTCTCCCTCCCTTCTTTACCTGGCAGTGTGAACGTGACTGCCACGCTGGTGGAGGGCAGGTGCAGCTCATCCCAATCACCAGATTGTTTCCAGCTTCTTGTTTCCGGGGAGTGGTCACCTCAATTGAAGCATTCTCCAGCCTGTATAAAGATTCCAGCAGACCACTACTCGACGCCAGTCCGTAAACGACCTCCGGTCAGTGCACCCTGGCTCTGTTGGTAATTTTGACTCGAGTTCGGAAAATTCTGTTTTGTAACCCTGTTTTCTCTCTGCCTAGTTCCGACCCTCTCTTCCGCCTAAAGATCCCACCTGCCACACTCATCTACCTCTGGTTGACCTGCCTGGAAAACTGCCTTCACTCATCTTCAACTACAAGCCAGCAGCAGCCACATTGCCACGCCACCCAGCCCTGGGTGTACTCCCTCTCCTTTCCCATTTCTGTCTGTCAGTAAGCTCTGATCTCTTGTAGATTGTTTCAGTTCAGCCTTTATAGGATCTTTAGTTTATTAGCCTTGTTAACCTGTTCAGTTCTCCGTTTTAGTTTTGTTTTCTGGTAGTTTTTCGCCTAGTTGCTAGTGAGCACAGGTAGCTTTGTTTTGTAGTTTTGACCATGACTCCCTGTGTTAGCATTTTGATTATAAATAAATATTTTAATTTGGACACTTCTGTCTGCTGTGTCTTTGTCTGCGTTTGGGCCTCTGAACCTGATCCGTGACAGTACGGACTGGCCATGATGAGCTCAGCGGACAATGGGACCAGCGCTGACGGCGCGTCCACTAATGAGATGGTTCAGCACATTATGGATAGCCATGGAGCCTTACTAGGTCAGCACGATGAATTGATTAAAAACCTCATCACGACAACTAACACACTGATAAATCAAGTCTCACAATTAACAGGTAAATTGTCCACCTTAACGTCCTCAGCTTCTCCTCCAATTAATCCCCCCGCTACCGCTAGTAGCTCTGGTGTAGCAGCTGCCGGTGCCCCACCGGCCTCAGTTCAGCTACTCTGTGAACTCTTTGTTCCAGTCCCTGAACGTTACGCAGGAGATTTAGGCTCTTGCCAGGCCTTTTTAACACAGGTTTCTCTGGTTTTTGAGCTTCAGCCTTTATTGCATGCCACCGAAAAAGCAAAAATAGCTTATTTAATTGGGCTACTGAAAGGATCTGCAAGAGATTGGGGCACTGCTGTTTGGGAAAAACAAGGTGACGTTTGTGCTTCCTATCCTCAGTTCATCTCAGAGATGAAAAAGGTTTTTGACCACCCTATTCGCGGACGTGAGGCAGGGAATCGTCTGACCTCTCTGAAACAGGGAGCACGTAGTGTGGCGGAGTATTCCGTGGAGTTCCGGACCCTGGCGGCGGAGAGTGGGTGGAACGACAGAGCCCTCCAAGGAACGTTTTACAGAGGGTTAACAGAAAGTTTAAAAGATGAACTCGCCACTCGTGATGAGGTAAAGGATCTGGATGAACTGATCTCCCTAGCTATTCGTCTGGATAATCGTCTGAGGGAGAGACGACGGGAGCGCATACAGCGAACAGATCCAGCCCCAGTTCGGCGTCCCAGTCCCACCTCTTTGCAACCCCAGGTCCTGCAACCACCCGAGTCCATCCCTGAACCCATGGAGATCGGCAGAGCACGGCTTACGCAGCAGGAGAGAGACCAGAGGAGAGCAACGAATTCCTGTCTCTACTGTGGAGCAGCGGGACATTACATCTCTGTCTGCCCCAAGAAGACAGCAAAAGACCCGGCTCACCTGTAATGGGGAGCATACAGGTGAGCCAAACCTCCACAACCTCCCCTCAACGGCTGCAACTCGCTGCTTCTCTCTGTTTTCAGGCCCACTCTGTTCCTATATCTGTTTTGGTTGATTCTGGGGCTGAGGAAAACTTTTTAGACAGCAAGCTTGCCAGACAACTTCAGATACCTTCTGTTCCCCTGGAGACACCTCTGGAGGCTCGGTCTCTGAACGGTTTGTCCCTAGCCATGGTGCTGCTGTGTTCAGCAGAGAAGATGCCTTATCCTTGCCCCCCCATCGACCTTATGAAACCTACATTAAAGACTCTATAGCAGCAGGAATTATCCGCCCATCCTCATCACCTGTTGGAGCCGGTTTCTTTTTTGTAGACAAGAAGGATAAGACTCTTCGGCCATGTATTGACTTCCGGGGACTGAACAACATAACGGGAAAGAACACTTATCCACTTCCTCTCATAAACTCTGCTTTCACATCTTCGCATGGTGCCACCATCTTTTCCAAATTGGACCTAAGAAATGCCTACCACCTCATTCGGATCAAAGAGGGAGATGAGTGGAAAACTGCTTTTAATACCCCACTGGGACATTTTGAGTATCTGGTCATGCCGTTTGGACTCACTAATGCCCCTGCTGTTTTTCAGAGCCTAATCAATGATGTACTCCGAGACATGATAAATCGCTTCGTGTTTGTGTACTTGGATGATATCCTGATCTATTCCAGGAATCCAGAGGAGCATGTTCAACATGTCCATCTGGTTTTGGAACGCCTACTTAAGAACTGCCTTTTTGTGAAGGCCGAGAAATGTGAGTTTCATGCGTCCACTGTGTCTTTCCTAGGATTCATCATTTCTCAGGGGCAAATCAAGATGGATCCTGCTAAGCTGTCAGCCGTCTCTGAATGGCCTCAACCCGTGACACGGAAACAGCTGCAACGGTTCTTGGGCTTCGCTAACTTTTATCGCCGGTTCATCAGAGACTACAGCAAGGTCGCAGCTCCCCTCACAGCCTTGACTTCCACATCCTGTCCTTTCCTGTGGACCCCTGAAGCTAACCAGGCCTTTCTCTCCCTTAAGGGGCGGTTCACCACGGCCCCCATCCTGATTCAGCCAGATCCCCATCTTCAGTTTGTGGTTGAGGTAGATGCTTCTGACACAGGAGTGGGAGCAGTACTCTCGCAGAAATCCCCCACAGACAATAAGCTTCATCCCTGCGCTTTCTTTTCCCGCTGCCTATCACCGGCTGAACGAAATTATGATGTGGGAAACCGAGAATTATTAGCTGTGAAACTAGCTTTAGAGGAATGGCGTCACTGGCTTGAGGGGGCAGAGCAACCATTCATTGTATGGACAGATCATAAAAATCTAGAATATGTTCGTCTGCCAAGAGACTGAATTCTAGACAGGCCCGGTGGACTTCTTTGGAAGATTCAGATTCACACTAACTTACCGCCCGGGCTCACGTAATATTAAACCTGATGCTCTTTCTCGCCAGTTCTCTAGTGACAAACTCTCCAGAGACCCAGAACCCATCCTGCCCCCAACCTGTCTGGTTGCCTCCCTAACATGGGAGATAGAGAATAAGGTTCGCCAAGCCCAAGACCAACACCCTGATCCTGGTAATGGTCCTAATAATGCTCTGTTTGTTCCAGATTCTGTCCGTTCCCAGGTCCTCCAATGGGCCCATGCCTCCTGTCTCACCTGCCATCCAGGTGCCTCCCGGACCCTGGATGTTCTGAAACAAAGATTCTGGTGGCCCACGTTGGAGCAAGACACTCGGGAGTTCGTAGCTGCATGCCCCACCTGTGCCCGGAACAAAACCTCTCACCAACCTAGTGCTGGTTTTTTGCAGCCCTTGCTAGTTCCCTCACGGCCCTGGTCCCACATCGCTGTGGATTTCGTCACTGGACTCCCAGCCTCTAAAGGTAAAACCACTATCTTAACCATTGTGGATCGTTTTTCTAAGGCTGCCCACTTCGTTGCCCTGCCGAAGCTCCCATCAGCCAAAGAGACTGCAGACCTGTTGATCCATCATGTGTTCAGGCTGCATGGTATTCCCTCAGATATTGTCTCTGACAGAAGACCTCAGTTCACCTCTCAGGTTTGGAAATCCTTCTGTTCAGCTGTGGGAGCTACTGTGAGTCTAACATCTGGTTTTCATCCCCAGTCTAATGGTCAAACTGAGCGCACTAACCAGTCTCTTTCCTCAGGTGCCTAGTCTCTGAAAACCCCTCAGTTTGGAGTGACCAATTATCCTGGGTGTAATATGCACATAACTCGTTGGTTAATTCTTCTTCTGGTCTATCCCCCTTCCAATGTTCCCTGGGTTATCAACCCCCACTGTTTCCCTCACAGGAGCAAGACATCTCTGTCCCCTCTGTGGAAGCCTTCATCAGGCAAAGCAAAAGAACCTGGGCAAAGGCTCGAGCAGCACTACTTCGCTCCAACCAGAGGATGGAGCACCAGGCCAACCGTCGCCGTGCCCCTGCTCCTATTTACTCTGTGGGACAAGAGGTTTGGTTAAAGACTAAAGATCTTCCTCTTCAGGTTGAATCTAGGAAGCTGGCTCCTCAATTTGTGGGTCCTTTTGCTATAAAAAAAAAAGATTGTGAACCCTAGTGGGGTTCGGTTGAAACTCCCTTCCACCATGAAAATTCACCCGACCTTTCATGTTTCACAGGTCAAACCTGTTAAGAACTCTGCTCTTGCCCCCCCCTGTCCAGCCCCCTCCACCTCCCAGGATGGTGGACGATGCTCCAGCCTTTACAGTCCGTCGCCTATTAGATGTACGCCGCAGGGGTCGCGGCCTCCAGTTTCTAGTCGACTGGGAAGGATATGGACCTGAAGAAAGAAGCTGGATGGTTCGGAGGAAGACGGTTCCAGTTAATCTTGTAATGGCAGGTAATCACCAAGAGACACTTTCTTTTCATTTGCTTGAAAATACAGATCCTCTAGTAGTTGTGGGTTATCCATGGCTAGTTAAGCACAACCCCTCTATTGACTGGTGCAAAGCAGAGGTTAAATCCTGGAGTCCATTTTGTCATGCTAACTGCCTCCGTTCTGCACTAACTCCAGCCTCTGAAAACCCAAAACGAAACAAGGCAAAAGGGGAACAACAACCAACTGTGAAGCAAAAGTTTCATTACCTTACTGTACATCTACAGTTTTAGTAAAGTTATCATATATAACTTTGAAATATGTAGTAACACTTTATTTGAAGAGGATAAGACATAAGATTGGCAGTCTTTATGATTGTTTACGACTGCCACCTAATAATGAAAAGATTGTGCTCATGAAAGTGCATCGCAAAACGCATTGGTGCCATGTGACATGCCCCTACACAACTGTTGTCTATGTAAGTCTTAACACCAACAGCAACGGTTTTCGAGAGTCAGGCTACACCACTGTATTACCCACCCAGCATCAATGCACATCAACTCCCCAGAACTCCAGATGTGGTTGGGATGTTTTTTCTCCTGTAAAATACTATCAGGAGAACATTCAATAGTCACTGATTTGTCCGCCATGTGCTGAAAATGTGGAGATCGTGTTCTGTTCAAACCCAAAAAATGGACTACAGGAACTGTATCAGCTGCAGTCCCATGACCAAACAATCAAATAGTGTTTCTACTGTTTTAATCAAACAGACCTCAGAACTCCTTCACCCAAATTCCACCAGTATGTTCATATACTCTGCAATACCATGGAACAGATTTACACAAATATTCCTGGCAGTGACAAAACACTTAATAGATCTGCAACATCTTGCTGCATACATTAAGAAATATACATAATATATAATATACACTTTACATTTCAAGTACTTAGTACATTCTTCAAAAAGTATAATTTAAGTATAACATTTTATCACCTGGGTTTCCACTCTTTGAAAACACAGTTACCCATCGCTGAATGTAAGTAAACAATTCCGTTGTTATCAAGCTGTCATGCAAAGGGAAGTGCTGTGCAGTCACCACGAGGAGGACATCGACAGTTTGATAAACTGCATCACGCACTGCATCACTTTCTGTGTGGACAACACCATGCCTACCAGGAAGGTGTTTCTCAAACACCAAACCCTGGGTGTCCCCTGAACTGAAAGCCCTATTGAATGAAAAGAAGACCATTTTTAGAGGAGGGTGCAGAGGGAGTGGAAGAAGGAGATTAGGAGAGGCAAGGACAGCTACAAGAGGAAGCTGGAGGAGTGCCTTCAAGGAAACAAGGCCAGAGAGGTTTGGAGGGGCCTGAAAACCATTTCAGGTCACGGCAGTGACAGCGACAGGAGCCCTAAATTTGGTGATGTGGTGATCTGGAATGGGCAACAATCTGTTCTTCAACAGGTTTGACTCAACCCCCTTCCCTCCCTCACCCACCAGAGCCCAGACGAGATGCTGTTACTTCTCTGCCTACAATCCAGCCATCACTGCTCAGGGAGAAGCTGGAAGGAGCTGGAGCAGACTGCCATCTGGCTGTGTGGACCATCAACTACTTCACCAACAGACAACAGAATGTGAGGCTTTCCAACTACCTGTCTGATGCGGACGTTTGCAGCATGGGGGTTCAGCAGGGTAAAGTGCTCTCTCCTGTCCTCTTCACCTTGTACACATTGGACTTCAGACACAAAACTGACAAATGTCATCTCCAGAAGTTCTTTGATGATACAGCCATTGTTGGGAGCCAAAACGCGTGCTAAAGTGCCCTCTTGGACGCCAAAACGCGCTCTAAAGTGCCCTCTTGGATGCCAAAACGCGCTCTAAAGTGCCCCCTGGGAGCCAAAACGTGCTCTAAAGTGCCCTCTTGGACACCACAACGCACTCTAAAGTGCCCTCTTGGATGCCAAAACGCGCTCTAAAGTGCCCCCTGGGAGCCAAAACGCGTGCTAAAGTGCCCTCTTCAGTGGCGAGGACACACTATATGTGCCCTTTTTTTCCTTTCCGCCCCTGCCCTTCAAAAAGTCTGTGCACGCCACTGCACTACAGACAATCTGCGCACGTCTTACCTTTGTTGTTTTGCGGTCAAAAGCTACATCCCAGCTCTGAAAGAAAGCTGCTACTTAGCTGCTGCTAGCTAGTAGTCTGAAATGCATTGTGAAGGTCCTGGTAGTTTATAGAGTTAAGTATGCACTCTTTTTTACCACGATCGTTGGGGTGACTTCCTTCTGGAGCATCAGCTGTGTTTCTCACTTCACGCATGGAGCTGGGCTCATTCACACATGATTACCATCAGTGGATAATAATAATAATACACTAATAATAATCACTCCACCACCTCTATTGATGTGTAGGAGTCAGGGCAGAGGAGCACAGGGAGTGAGAGGGGAGAGACCTCTACTGGAAAGGTGAGTAGGAGAGAAATGATTAGAGAGTGTGTATATATAGTTCTTGAGACACTGTCTGCCATTTTGGAGTGCCTTTCTGCCATTAGATCCCCCATAGCTGTTGGTCTCAGAGCTCTATCAGTTCTCAGCAGTCTATGCACTACTGATGTTTCAGTCATTTCTGTCTGTAACCGAAGGACTCCACAAGCTCCTTCAGAAGGGCAAACGCAGATGCATTTGCCACAGAGCTGTATGAAAGAACCAAAGCCCTGTGCCACACCCAAAGTATCCCTGAACCAGGTGCCAAGACAAGGCATAAACAGAGGAAAATGGAGGATTTTGTACTGGAGGCAACTGCAGGTTCACGCACTGAATTGAACAACTCAGACACATTGAAAAGAGAGTTACTTTTCCCTTGTGTAGGAAATGATGGTTGGCGAGCTTGAGCAAAGATTTTGCAGTGTAGATGCAGGGCTACTAAAAGGCATCCAGGCATGCAGTCCTAAATGTGAGAACTTCTTGAGTGAATCACACTTGAATGAACTTGCAAAGCACAACAGCATTGTCTGTGCACAACCTCCTTCCCTCTCTGAAGGCAACCATCTAGGTTGCCCTAACAGTGCCCGTAAGCAGCTGCTCGTGTGAAAGGTCCTTTAGTGCACTGCGTCGGCTGCATTCCTGGCTGCGTCAAACAATGGGTCAGAAAAGACTTCACAGTCTTGCAGTCATGTCAACTGAAAAAGACGAGCTTCAGCATCTGAATCACAACAGAGTGATAGACCGGTTTGCCACCCTTAAAAACAGACAGCATTCTTTGAAGCTTCCATCCACCAAGTAACTCGCAAGTGTAGCCATTTTTTCGTCAGTGATGTAAACACACTGTTACTGTGCAAACCTCTGTTTGTTGTTGTACTGTATTAAACACAGACCGAAATAATAATAATGAATAATTTCTCCGTCTTGCTGTTTGTGAAGTTTTTTACTTGTACACTACATTCACTTACATCCCGTGCATCTCTTGGGGGCTAAGCCCCCCTTGTTCTTAAAACCTAGTGACGCCCCTGCTTATGACAACGACTGAATGCAAGAATGGGCCTAAATCCCACATGAACACTGTGAGAGCAGAGTTTTTTAGTACAGCCTATGTCATTGCAAACAAGGCTTCTCCACCAAGTATTAAATACATTTCAGTTAGCGCATTCAATACTTTATTCTTGTCTCATTCAACTTCATTGCACTTAACTATTTTAATAATTGGAATGTTACATGTCTGGTCTTTTCCCCCACTGAACATACATACAAATACGGAAACAGCGTACCCAGGTAACAACCTCGCTGCCTCCACTTCCACATACTTCAATATTTTAAAATATTAATTACAAGCAATTTATTTTGTTAATTATTTTCATTTTTCATTATTATGATGTAGGACTTACTCCTCTGACAGGTGGCACCTCGGTATCCTGGAGCACACTCACAGGTTCCTTCATCTGGAGAGCAAGAGGCTCCATTCTTACAGTTACAGGGGAGGGAGCAGTTTGGGCCCCAGCGGCCCTCTGCACACACACTGTCACAGTGGATACCTGCTCTCACACACAAACACACAGCCACCCACAGACAGATACAGAAACGTTTTAGCATATGTTGTAGAGTCAATGCAAACAAGTCTAAGCTATATATGTGTGTGTGTGTGTGTGTGTGTGTGTGTGTGTGTGTGTGTGTGCGTGCATGGAACTACACATTGGGTAAAGAACTAACTGTCCACAAACTGAAATGGACTGTACTAATAAAGAGTACAAAATATATATGTTACTGATAATTTCATATATTTCCGTGAATTTAAGGTTAGTGTGGTGTGTGGGCCAGCTCTCCTGAACAGTTTGTTGAGTCTCTTTCTATCCCTCTCAGACCTTCCACAGCCCCAGCAGACCACTGCATAAAAGATTGCAGATGCAACCACAGAGTCATAAAAGGTTTTCAGTGTCCTACATATGCCAAAAGACCTCAGATGGAGACAACTTTGGCCCTTCCTGTATAGGACATCTGTGTTGGTGGACCAGTCCAATTTGTTGTTGAGGTGGACACCAATGTATTTGTGCTTCTCCACGATCTCACTGTCCAAGTCCTGGATGCTCACTGGTGTAGTATGTGGTGCTTTCCTGCAGAAGTCTATCACCATCTCCTTGGTCTTGCTGGTGTTGATGTGCAGGTGGTCACAGTGCATCCCTAAAGTATTCATAGTGCTTCATTTCCAATTTCCACATTTTGTTATGTTACTGCCTTATTACAAAATGGATTACATTCATTTTTTTTCCTCAAATTCCTACACACAATACCCCATAATGAATGAAAACATGAAAAAAGATTTTTTAAATTGTTGCAAATTTATTAAAATTAAAAAACTAAGAAATCACGTGTACATAAGTATTTACAGCATTTGCCATGAAGCTCAAAATTTAGCTCAGGTGCATCCTGTTTCCACTGATCATCCGTGAGATGTTCCTACAGCTTAATTGTGGTAAATTTAATTAACCCCGCAGAACCTGTCTCTGGGTACAGGGCGATCAATCGTGCCCACTCTGCTCAGGTACAGCAAGTTTAAAGCACATTTTGTCAGGTTGTAGAATTAGCTTATCACAAGGCCGGTATACATGGCGGCATAATCAGGTGCTGAGAAGCTTAGCCGCAGGCATCGAAGAGAGAAGGAAGCAGGTGAATTCTGGAAGTTCTAGAAAGGAGAGGTTAGATGTGCAGTTTGTTCGAGAGGGGGAGAAAAATAGAGCTGCTAAGTCAGGGAGAAGGCAGGTAGGTGGCTGCCTGGTAGGGGCTGTTGATTGGCAAATGCAATCGACTTGGGAGGAAAGCTAGTTGTGCCCCAGGAAATAGTTTATAGTAATCTGAGGCCGGACATTGTCTTATGGTCCATGAGTAAAAAGACTGTGTTTTTTATTGAGTTAACGGTCCCTTGGGAAAATTCAGTGGAGGCAGCTTATGAAAGGAAGAAGACTAGCTATGCAGATTTAAAGACAGAATCTGAGCAGAGGGGATGGAAGACCAGGGTCTGTCCGGTTGAAGTGGGGTGTAGAGGTTTTGTTGCAGGGTCAGCTGTTTCACTGTTGAGGGAGCTGGGAGTGTATGGGCAAAATGTAAGGAAGACAGTGAGGGAGATGTCAGATGAGGCTGCTAGGTCTAGTCAGTGGATATGGATCAGGAGATGCGTTGTAAGATACAGAGTTGGCTTGTTTTTTTGATCTTTTTGGTTGTATTCCTGTTTTGTTTGCTTCTTGAAGGAAATGTTAGGGTTTGTTTTCCTGTTTTGTTTGCTTTATGAAGGAAATGGTAGGGTTTGTTGCTTCTTGAAGGAAATGTTAGAAGAGGCTGTTAAATCTAGTCTGTGGTTTAGGCCTCCACCTTCAGCACCCTCTAAATTTTCCACCCCCTACCCGAACAAGGGTCTGTATCCAATCCCTACTTTCATATTTTGACTCTACCTCTTTATTTTCTACCCCCTACCCGAACCAGGGTTTGTATTCCCACCTCGCTTTTTTGGTGCAGTTGGTGAGAGGCAGGTGTAGATGATGGTAGTGTGGCAATCGGCAGTTACATGTGGCATCTAGGCCTGTGGTAGCATTGTAGCAGCTAACAATAGCTAAAGCGGTGAGAGTATGATAGTATCTTAGCAGTTAGTATTGGTAGCTAGCAATTAACATTAACAGTATAGGTGAATCTAGCTTTATTGTCTTCTTCTGTTCCTCTTAGCAGGTAGCGGTTAGCACGTAACATTAGCTAAATGGTAGCATCGGAACTGTATTGTCTTCTTCTGTTCTTCTTAGCGGTTAGCATTAGCATTAGCAATAGTTAAATGGTAGCATCGGTACTGGCCACTACCTGGAGCATCTCTGGGTCAGTTGAACGTGGCGGTGCTGTTTGGATTGTGTAGGAGCAGTGTGAACTGGCACTAGGGGGAGTGACTCTGGGACGCCGGAGTTCACTGCCTAACCTCCTGGAGGTGTAGTGGGGCTAAGTAGGCGAAACACTGTTGAAGGGAGGTTTCCACCTGATGACCCCAAGCTCCAAGGTTCTTCACTGAGAATGAATCCTCTTTTTGAGCACAAGTATCTTGTGTTTAAATTAACTAAATTGATTGGACATGATTTGGAAAGGCACACACCTGTCTATATAAGGTCTCACCCTTGATAGCGCATGTCAAAGCACAAACCCAGCATGAAGTCAAAGGAACTGTCTGTTGACCTCTGAGACAGGATCGTCTCAAGGCACAAATCTGTGTAAGGGTACAGAAAAATATCTGCTGCTTTGAAGGTCCCAATGAGCACTGTGGCCTCCATCATCTATAAATGGAAGAAGTTCGGAACCACCAGGACTCTTCCTAGAGCTGGCCGGCCGTCTAAACTGAGTGATCGGGGGAGAAGGGCCCTAAGTCAGGGAGGAAAGAACCCAATGGGCTACAGCATGACTCTGTGGTGTGAGATGAACCTTCCAGAAGGACAGCCATCTCTGAAGCAGTCCACCAATCAGGCCTGTATGGTAGAGTGGCCAGACGGGAGCATCTCCTCAGTAAAAAGCACATGGCTGCCCAGCTGGAGTTTGCCAAAATGTACCTGAAGGACTCTCAGACCATGAGAAACAAAATTCTCTAGTCTGATGAGACAAAGATTGAACTCTTTGAGTGCCAGGCGTCAGCCCCCACAGGGCACTGCCCTCAGCCCTTGGCCTACCTACTTGGCCGCACGGGGGAAGGAGGGGGTGAGGGGCCAAAGAAGGTGTTGAGTTAAGGGTAAGGGTGAATGTCCCAGAAGGAGGTGGGGGTCAGAGCATCTGTCTGCAGAAACATCCAGGAGACTGGAGAGATAAGCGTCCATGTCTGGGAGCCAATGGAGATAACAGATTGTTTTGGGACGGGCCGACACTGCCCTTGAGTCTCTCTGGGTCTCCCGGTGGCTTGCTCCAATATGTCCTTTTTATTGGCCAGATTCAGCCGAGCCGAACTGACAGCTTGAGTCTGAGCACTGGCAGCCCTGCACATTCCCTCGTTCACGGCGAGCAGCTTGTCAATTTTCGCCAGTGTATTCCTTTTTTTGCAGTACATAAGGAAGCTGCCAAAACCAATCAGCAGAAGCCTGAAATATAAATCCAATTATGTATGTGTCTTCAACATCCTCAACGGAAAGGACCGACAGACACACGACCCTCCACTTCTCCCAGGAGTCCAACGTGCAAACGTTCCGTCAGGGCAGGCGGGTTCTCCTTTACCCATCTTCATTTTGGAGAAAATTTGGTCAATTGCATTGAGAGACCAGCTGACTTAGCCCTCTGACTTTCTCTCTTTTCCCCATGATCTGACCTCTCCACAGAACATTACACCTGCACTACACCAGACTGCTTTCTGGTTTTGACCTTGGCTGCCTCACTTATTCCGTAATGCTCTGTACCACATTTTCTATTATTATTATTACAAGCCATGACAGATCTCTTTCTGGTCAGATAAAACAGCTATTTCATTTGACATGTATGGCATTAGTTGTTTTATTTTTCATAAAGTTTACGACTCTTAAGAATTTACAATATCGAGTTGCATAATAAAAATTGTAGCCTTGTCACTCATTCACATGGCTGATACTGGTACACTATGAACCACAGATGAGCCACAGATAGCGGGAGGCAATGGAAAACTATGGTATTTTCGGTATACTGTAATGTTATGATATGTGTTCAAACTATGAATGGACAAATCAGTTGCAAGAACAGTGTTATAAGGTCTTACCTGTCCATCCAGCCAGACAGTGGCAGTGACCAGTTGAGTGGTGACATCCATCGGCATGACTGCAGTCACAGCGTTCTTTACAGTCCAGACCATAGGTACCATCCTGAGGAGGATGAACAGTAGCCATCACAGAGATAAACCTCAGTTACATGACATGCACCACTTATTATGTCTTCAGAGAGAAACTTTAGAGAGTCTTTTCGTGCTTTTACATAATTGATATTTTACTTCCACAGCTTCAACTATACCAATACCAATACCTGGGCTCAGAAAAAACGCAAAGTGAAACACCTTAACAAAATGTGATGAACTGTAGTCCTGTCCTGACATGAGTTGCTTTCATTTTTATGTATTTTTTTTTTTTAGCTACACAAGACTTTCAGTTTTTAGTTTAGAATTGCAAATACAAAATAAAATCTTCACTGTTACTGCATACTCTGAAAAAATAAATCTGGACACACACACACACACACACACAAACAGACACACACACACACACACACACACACACACATATATAATTCCGAAATGTATTTTGTTAAAGACAAAAGCCCATATACTCTCACCTGGCAATGGAGTTCACACCTCTCTCCTCTCCAGCCTGGAGCACAGGTACAGTGACCATCCAACACGTTACAGGCTCCACCTTTCCCGCACATACAGGTGAGGTTACAGCCCAGACCCCAGGTACCACTGGGACAGTTAATGGAGCAGTCCACCCCGTGCCACCCTGATTAAATAAGGTCAATAAGATTCAAAAACACACACACCTTACTTCCCTTTACAGTAGCTATTATGATAACAATTATTCAGTGAAATACAATACCTTGAGAACAATTTCACGGAAATAATGCTGACAGTAAAAGTCTACAACAAAAAGGCTTATTTGCCTGAGAGGAATACTTGTGTTCAACATGTCATTCCACTGAGAAAGATGGAATGACATGTTGTGGTATCCAAAGAGCAAAAATGACAGAGGAGAAAAGATACGAGCGTACACAAAATTGTACTGTTCCCTAAAAATAATAAAATAATTAAGGCTATAATGCAAGACCATTCATGTGTTGGGAAATAAAAACAGAAAATGGAAAAGATTGCAGATGCAACCACACAGTCATAAAATGTTTTTAACAGTGTCCTACATACTCTAAAGGACTTCAGTCTTCTAAGCAGATAGAGACGACTTTGGCCCTTCCTTTACAGTGCATCTGTATTAGTGGTCCAGTCCAAACCCTGGATGCTCACCGGTGTGATGTGTGACACCTTCCACCACCTTACTGCGGAAGTCTATCACCATGCGGTTAAGTGCAGGTGGTTCAGTCTACAACAGTCGACAAAGTTGGTGACAACTTCCCTGTATTCCATTTTATTCCCCTGTGATACACATCCAACGATGGCTGTACTATCAGAGACTTCTGTATGTGGCAGCTGTCCGTGTTATGTCTGAAGTCAGATGTGTAGAGGTTAAAGAGAAAAAGAAGAGCTGTACCCTGTGGAGCCCGAGTACTGCAAACAACCACATCCGACACAGTCACAAAGCCGCACATACTGTGGTCTGTCGGTGAGGTAGTTGACGGTCCACGCAGCCAGGTGGCAGTCAACTACAGCTGCCAGCTGTCCTCTCAGCAGTGATGGTTGGATTGTCATGAGAGCACTGGAGAAGTCTAAAAACACGACCCTCACTGTGGTCCCAGTGCTTGCCAGGTGGAAAAGACATCTGTGCAGCAGGTAGATGATTGCATCTTCCACACCAATGCCCGGTCAGTATGCAAATTGTAGGGGCTCACTAGGTGACAAAGGTGGTTGAGTAGAATCCTCTCCAGTGTCTTTATCAGGTGGGAAATTAAGGCTGAAGTGGTTGGGCTCCCTGGGATGCACAATCTCTGGCACTGGAACCACACAGGGAGTTTTCACAGGGCTCTAACTCTCTCCAGATTGTTGAATATGTGCCGAACAACCCGGCCGAGCTTATCCACTCCTTCAGCTTCCTCCTGTAGCTGCCCTTGCCTCTCATAATCTCCCTTTTAGCTCCCTCTGCACCCTCTTCAACTCAGTTCTGTCCCTAGACATAAAAACCATCTTCTTCTCATTCAGTAGTTTTTTTCAGTTCAGGGGACATCCAGGGTTTGTTGTTTGGGAAACACTGCACCTTCCTGGTAAGCCAAAGCGACATGCGTGTCCTGTGTGAGATCGTTCAGCCACGTCTCTTGCTCAATAAACTCAGCACATGTGCTTCAGCACATGATACTACACTCCTGGTACTCCCGCTACAGTTAGCGTCGTTAGCTCTTCCATCTCATTAGGGAGAGATCTTACGTCCCCCATAATAACACTGAAACAAAGAAAAGCGGTTGGAGCTGCTGTAACAAGCTGCCACTCGTGTGGCGCCATCTCTTAAAGGATGGAAAAATGAGATAAAGATACATTGAATGAGAAATAGAACGCCATAATCAACATAAAATAAAATGGATAATTAAAACCCAATTGATAATAATAGTAAAAAAAAGGATAAAAATAAGTTCACCTGACATTAACCAAAGGCAATTCAAGACCAGTGTGTTATGATGTCTCCTGTCTTCTTTTCTCTATCTGCATTTCTCCTCCTCCCTTTCCCCCTCTGTCATCCTCCCGCTCCTCCACAGCTCACCTGGTTTACAGGCACAGGATCCATCCATTGGTGAACACTGAGCTTTGTTCTTACAGTTACAGCTGGAGGAGCAGTTCACTCCATGTGTTCCTGCTGGGCAGTGCACTGAACAGCTACGACCCTGAGATGGTGAGTATAGTAGATAAATAGTTAGAACTAGCTAAGAGCATATCACACACCCTTTAAATGTGCAACAACAGCACTGACGAGACATGAACATTTCATCTGCTGTATTTGACTGGGTTCATAAGTGTATCAAAGCAGTCCATTCCATATTTCTGTTATTTGTCTAGCTGTCATATAACTGGCCATGTCAGGTGACCAATTTTTCAGTCATCAGATGTGATAAGTGTAACAGGGTCAATTATACAGCAGTGTAACAGAGTCATACACCATATAATTTTAGTTATAATTACACAAATTCTGTCACTAGTTTTAACCTTACCTGACATGTTAGGCCTCCAGAGTCAATGTGGAACGTCTGAGACTTTGAGTCAGTGTACCCCTACGTTTGTTTTTGTTGGTCCCCCTATATAAAATATGCCTCCCGCCTTCACCTCTCCCCTTTTGATTCTGTACTTCGTGGGAGAGGTATGCAGCACATTATTCTCGTTTACTCGCTAGCTAAAACTTTGCTGTGGCATGCTAACACATTCCTGTGTTCCTTGATTTGTGTAGGGGCTCACGTATATTGATGATTGACCGGAGGATCTTTTTATTTTACTTTCATTGTCAGGTATGTTTACTGTGTTTTAATGTATTTGCCCTTTTGATTCTGTACTTCGTGGGAGAGGGGCTCACGTATATTGATGATTGACCGGAGGATCTTTTTATTTTACTTTCATTGTCAGAAATAAATGGAGAGCACCTCCAAATGCATCCAGGTCTGGTTCTCTGCATAACACAACGCACACGACGATAATCCACCGGTTACATAAGTACATGTATGACACAACTGGATGGCCTCCATAGAGCCAACAGTGGCACAGATGAAAGGTGTGTATTGTATGTTCGCTCATCTTAACCAACTGATAAACCTCATTCTGCTGGTAGAAAATTAAATATAATGAGTATTAAGCAGTCAGAAAGAGAAATCTGTTCATTTGCTTTGACAATATGCTGGCGTCCCACTGAGTACTGATGTCTCCATGACAAACTCAAATTGTGAAGGCCATTAAAGTACTTAAAGCAGACATAGTGCAAATGGAAACGATGAGGACTTGTCTACTTGGCCTGAGTTCAGATTATCAGAGTTCAAAATGGTTGCACATATGAGCTTGTTTGAAGCTCATATGTGCTAACCAAGTTTGATTTGTTAATTTCTGATTGAACTAATGTGAGCAGAAGAAGCTTTGTCTGGGACATTAACAGAATCTTTCCTAAATACAATTTTTTTGGGATGACTGCATTATGGCTGTTCACATGTGAGTTGAAGGAATAGTTTGGGAAATATGCTAATTTGCTTTCTTTGTTCAAGTGTTAAGTGCAGAGCTGGAGTCAGGATGTGGTTATCTTAGCATAGCATAAAGACTGGAAGCAAGGGGAAACAGCTCACCTGGCTCTGCCAAAAGTTTTTAAAAATGCTAATATTAACACCTTTAAAGTTCCAATTAACACATTATATCTTATTTAGTGAATCAACACGCAAACAGAAATGTAACAATGACAGTTTGTGGTTATAGGGGGGAGTTATATGCCAAAACAATGTCTTGGCAAATTACATATTCATTCATTGATGCTAGAAAATAAAATAAAGAATAAAAAACAGAATTACAGGGGAACAGTATTTTGCTGATATTGCTAGTTCTGCTGCCACTACTAAAAAGTCATATTTCTACTGATAGCTCCTTTAAGATGTACTAAGTTTGCACGTGAATCCTTGACCTGCCGAAATTGAATTTTAAGCGGATCTATTTTGAAGATTTGCAGTTCCTAAAGTATTAGTATATGGTCTGGCCAGGATTTGCTTGCTGTGATTCTGGCATTTGAGCTAGGGTTATGATATGATAAAGAGAAGTGGTGAGCCCACAGCCAACCACATACTGTCCACATCACAATCACACACACTATATAAGCCTCATGAATTCACATGATCTGTGAACTAAAACATTCTGTGACATTCTGACATGTTAGAAATGGATTTACCGTAAAGCCTGGAGCACAGACACACTCTCCAGTCACACTGTGGCAGTCAGCACCATTTTGGCACTGACACACCTGCTGGCAGGACTCGCCATAAAATCCTGGGCTGCATGTCTCATTGCAGTAGAGGCCTGACCAACCAGGCTGACATGTACACTCCCCTGACACTGGGTGGCAGCTGTTGATAAGATAGGAACATATTGTAGTTACAGTTTTGCATTCATACTGTAGGTCTACAACTGCTTCTGAAATTTAGGATTCCTACCTATCAGAAATGGAATCGTGACTGGCCTGCCAGGGTTAGGGCCTGAGGTGTTTAATGTATTTGAAACAAATATGTCCATACAACATTTCGTCTAACCACATCTTAAGTCTGGTATGTGCTGATTAGGCATTGTTTCCACTGTATTTTGATGGATGACAAATACTGTGTATCCCATTTCAACTATGTTGTAATGGATAATTTTGATTGGAGTAGATACTGAAGTGTCTTTGCCACCACTTTAAGATTAAAAAGTAAGATCAAATTAAGCATACAGAGGCCAGAAGGATGATGTTGTCAGTCAGTTCATCTGTCCAACATAGTCAAAGTATTTAGCATGGACCAAAGTGTTGGTCAAAGGAGAATTTTGACCCAATGGTGATGGTGTCTGAGAGGTTGGTGGGTAACATAAATTAGAATTAATCATAAATAATCATCTGAGGACCTTTTATGTTAATAGCATTTCATGGTGGACACACCAACTGGCAGTCACTGTCATGAATGCTTTAATGAAGCAGCCTACTGGGAAAAGCAGCAGGGACCCAAGGGGTATGCACCCCAAAGACTGATTTCTCTGTGTGTACTGGGTGTTGTTATTTTGACTTTTATTACTGACTTTTTTTATTACCCAGTTTTCTGAGAACAGAGTGAGATACCAGCCAAAGTTTGAATAGGGCTTTGCCAAAAAACATCTTCACATTAGCTAAACCAGAGTGGTTTAGTTAGGATGGGGGGCCTTTTAGGCATCATTTCACAATCCATCCTTTAGGTCTTGTGGGACAAATTAATAATTTTGTTGTGGAAAAAATAATGATTAGTGCCTGTTAATGTGGGACAGTACATTGTTTAGCTTCAGAGCTTAAAATAAAAAAAAATCTGGCCTCAGGGACTAGTATTAAAGTTGACACCAGGACTGAGAGCCAAAGCTTTATGTATGCTTTATTTCATTCATTACTAAATGTCATCCAATCAGGCTAATGCTTTTGCTACCCTCTGTTGCTTCTACAGGACATTGTGTATCTACCCAATACTGGCACAGTCAGACAGAGAGAGAAATTTCTCAATTACATTTAAAATAACCAAATCCAAACCAAACATCCCTTTGAGACGTGTCAAGTTTGTTCAGGGTCACAGAACTCTCTCAGAGGCTCTATAAATCATTTGAAAACCTGGAGCAAAAATAGACAGTTATCTTAAAGCTGTGCACGTGTATAGCAGCTGACTGATACTGAGGGACTGAAAGTCTCCATGATGTTCATTGCATGCCAGCTGGATGGAGATTATTTGCAGTAACACAGGTGGAATTCATCTGTATTTGTTAGTGCTTGTGTTTAACTGACAGCTGACCTACCCAACACAATACTCCCATTGAGGAGGAGTAGAACAGCTGTTCTATACAGACACATGCAGCTGCCAGCTATGACAGCCTAAATGATCTCTGACTGCTGGCCAACAGCAGTCTACAGGATCAACAATCAGTTACAACCAAATGCAGACAACACATGAAAACCTTTTCCTGGTGTCTGTTAACACTTGAATTAGAAAGATATAGAGTAGTATTTGAGAATATTCTATTCTGAAATATTTGAAGCAACAGAGTAAAAAAAAATGTAAGTTTCTGCATACCTGCGTGTGTTCTGGTTGTTGCATGGACACCTCCTATCACACTGGAGGCCATAGTGTTCTTCAGGGCACAGTCGGATGTCACATGTCTCCCCTGTATATCCTGGCTCACACAGACACATTCCATTGGTATGGTAGCATTTGCTGTTGTTCTTACAGCGACACATCTTAGCACAGCCAGCACCGTAAGTACCAACTGGACACTCATGCTGGCACCTGTTCAGGAAGAGACAGTGATATCCATGGTTAATCATTTGAAAAGGTGGAGGTGATCAGTAACAGTTCTCTCAAGAGAATTAAATACTTATCTTTGTTGTGACTGTTATTGCAACTGTTTCTTCCACGAATTATGCTGTTCATAGAACAAATATGCCTTTGGGGTATTGCCACCCGAGTTAAGATTTAAAGTAAGATTCAAATAAAGTATTTATGGTTATGTCTACACAACTACACCATTTGGCTGAACTTAGACAAAGCCTGAGGCTATGGTTAAATATGGACATGGGCCTCCAGTGCCCCAACATTCTTTTGAGACCTTTCAAGTTTGTTCATGGTAGATAGATAATAGACAATTGTCTTAAAACTGTGTAGGTGTAGCAGCTGACTGATACTGAGGGACTGAATGTCATGCCCTCCACCTCTGGCACCATCTAGTGGCAGTACCTCTCCCTCCCTTCTTTCCCTGACAGTGTGAGCATGACTGCCACGCTGGTGGAGGGCAGGTGCAGCTCATCCCAATCACCAGATTGTTTCCAGCCGTGGCGGGGAGTGGTCATCTCAATTGAAGCATTCTCCAGCCTGTATAAAGATTCCAGCAGACCACTACTTGACGCCAGTCCGTAAACGACCTCCATTCCGACCCTCTCTGCCGCCCAAAGATCCCTCCTGCCACACTCATCTACCTCTGGTTGACCTGCCTGGAAAACTGCCTTTACTCACCTTCAACTACAAGCCAGCAGCAGCCACACTGCAGCGGCACCCAGCCCTGGGTGTACTCCCTCTCCTTTCCCATTTCTCTCTGTCAGTAAGCTCTGATCTCTTGTAGATTGTTTCAGTTCAGCCTTTATAGGATCTTTAGTTTATTAGCCTTGTTAACCTGTTCAGTTCTCCGTTTTAGTTTTGTTTTCTGGTAGTTTTTCGCCTAGTTGCTAGTGAGCACAGGTAGCTTTGTTTTGTAGTTTTGACCACGACTCCCTGTGTTAGCATTTTGATTATAAATAAATATTTTCATTTGGACGCTTCTGTCTGCTGTGTCTTTGTCCGCGTTTGGGCCTCTAAACCTGATCTGTGACAGTACGGACTGGCCATGATGAGCTCAGCGGACAATGGGACCAGCGCTGACGGCGCGTCCACTAATGAGATGGTTCAGCACATTATGGATAGTCATGGAGCCTTACTAGGTCAGCACGATGAATTGATTAAAAACCTCATCACGACTACTAACACACTGATAAATCAAGTCTCACAATTAACAGGTAAATTGTCCACCTTAACGTCCTCAGCTTCTCCACAATTAATCCCCCCGCTACTGCTAGTAGCTCTGGCGTAGCAGCTGCCGGTGCCCCACCGGCCTCAGTTCAGCTACTCTGTGAACTCTTTGTTCCAGTCCCTGAACGTTACGCAGGAGATTTAGGCTCTTGCCAGGCCTTTTTAACACAGGTTTCTCTGGTTTTTGAGCTTCAGCCTTTATTGTATGCCACCGAAAAAGCAAAAATAGCTTATTTAATTGGGCTACTGAAAGGATCTGCATGAGATTGGGGCACTGCTGTTTGGGAAAAACAAGGTGACGTTTGTGCTTCCTATCCTCAGTTCATCTCAGAGATGAAAAAGGTTTTTGACCACCCTATTTGCGGACGTGAGGCAGGGAATAGTCTGACCTCTCTGAAACAGGGAGCACGGAGTGTGGCGGAGTATTCCGTGGAGTTCCGGACCCTGGCGGCGGAGAGTGGGTGGAACGACAGAGCCCTCCAAGGAACGTTCTACAGAGGGTTAACAGAAAGTTTAAAAGATGAACTCGCCACTCGTGATGAGGTAAAGGATCTGGATGAACTGATCTCCCTAGCTATTCGTCTGGATAATCGTCTGAGGGAGAGACGACGGGAGCGCATACAGCGAACAGATCCAGCCCCAGTTCGGCGTCCCAGTCCCACCTCTTTGCAACCCCAGGTCCTGCAACCACCCGAGTCCACCCCTGAACCCATGGAGATCGGCAGAGCACGGCTTGCGCAGCAGGAAAGAGACCAGAGGAGAGCAACGAATTCCTGTCTCTACTGTGGAGCAGCGGGACATTACATCTCTTCCTGCCCCAAGAAGACAGCAAAAGACCCGGCTCACCTGTAACGGGGAGCATACAGGTGAGCCAAACCTCCACAACCTCCCCTCAACGGCTGCAACTCGCTGCTTCTCTCTGTTTTCAGGCCCACTCTGTTCCTGTATCTGTTTTGGTTGATTCTGGGGCTGAGGAAAACTTTTTAGACTGCAAGCTTGCCAGACAACTTCAGATACCTTCTGTTCCCCTGGAGACACCTCTGGAGGCTCGGTCTCTGAACGGTTTGTCCCTAGCCATGGTGCTGCTGTGTTCAGCAGAGAAGATGCCTTATCCTTGCCCCCCCATCGACCTTATGAAACCTACATTAAAGACTCTATAGCAGCAGGAATTATCCGCCCATCCTCATCACCTGTTGGAGCCGGTTTCTTTTTTGTAGACAAGAAGGATAAGACTCTTCGGCCATGTATTGACTTCCGGGGACTGAACAACATAACGGGAAAGAACACTTATCCACTTCCTCTCATAAACTCTGCTTTCACATCTTCGCATGGTGCCACCATCTTTTCCAAATTGGACCTAAGAAATGCCTACCACCTCATTCGGATCAAAGAGGGAGATGAGTGGAAAACTGCTTTTAATACCCCACTGGGACATTTTGAGTATCTGGTCATGCCGTTTGGACTCACTAATGCCCCTGCTGTTTTTCAGAGCCTAATCAATGTTGTACTCTGAGACATGATAAATCGCTTCATGTTTGTGTACTTGGATGATATCCTGATCTATTCCAGGAATCCAGAGGAGCATGTTCAACATGTCCATCTGGTTTTGGAACGCCTACTTAAGAACTGCCTTTTTGTGAAGGCCGAGAAATGTGAGTTTCATGCGTCCACTGTGTCTTTCCTAGGATTCATCATTTCTCAGGGGCAAATCAAGATGGATCCTGCTAAGCTGTCAGCCGTCTCTGAATGGCCTCAACCCGTGACACGGAAACAGCTGCAACGGTTCTTGGGCTTCGCTAACTTTTATCGCCGGTTCATCAGAGACTACAGCAAGGTCGCAGCTCCCCTCACAGCCTTGACTTCCACATCCTGTCCTTTCCTGTGGACCCCTGAAGCTAACCAGGCCTTTCTCTCCCTTAAGGGGCGGTTCACCACGGCCCCCATCCTGATTCAGCCAGATCCCCATCTTCAGTTTGTGGTTGAGGTAGATGCTTCTGACACAGGAGTGGGAGCAGTACTCTCGCAGAAATCCCCCACAGACAATAAGCTTCATCCCTGCGCTTTCTTTTCCCGCCGCCTATCACCGGCTGAACGAAATTATGATGTGGGAAACCGAGAATTATTAGCTGTGAAACTAGCTTTAGAGGAATGGCGTCACTGGCTTGAGGGGGCAGAGCAACCATTCATTGTATGGACAGATCATAAAAATCTAGAATATGTTCGCTCTGCCAAGAGACTGAATTCTAGCCCGGACGTGAACCCTAGTGCGGTTCGGTTGAAACTCCCTTCCACCATGAAAATTCACCCGACCTTTCATGTCTCACAGGTCAAACCTGTTAAGAACTCTGCTCTTGCCCCCCCTGTCCAGCCCCCTCCACCTCCCAGGATGGTGGACGATGCTCCAGCCTTTACAGTCCGTCGCCTATTAGATGTACACCGCAGGGGTCGCGGCCTCCAGTTTCTAGTCGACTGGGAAGGATATGGACCTGAAGAAAGAAGCTGGATTCCTGGACGTCAGATTCTGGACCCTGGTCTCATTCGGGAACTGCGGAGACGACGGCCCGATCGATCCCTCCTGCCACACTCATCTACCTCTGGTTGACTTGCCTGGAAAACTGCCTTCACTCATCTTCAACTACAAGCCAGCAGCAGCCACACTGCCACGCCACCCAGCCCTGGGTGTACTCCCTCTCCTTTCCCATTTCTGTCTGTCAGTAAGCTCTGATCTCTTGTAGATTGTTTCAGTTCAGCCTTTATAGGATCTTTAGTTCATTAGCCTTGTTAACCTGTTCCATTCTCTGTTTTAGTTTTGTTTTCTGGTAGTTTTTCGCCTAGTTGCTAGTGAGCACAGGTAGCTTTGTTTTGTAGTTTTGACCACGACTCCCTGTGTTAGCATTTTGATTATAAATAAATATTTTCATTTGGACGCTTCTGTCTGCTGTGTCTTTGTCCGCGTTTGGGCCTCTGAACCTGATCTGTGACACTGAAAGTCTCCATGATGTTTTTAACATCCACTACAAACTATTGACTGCAGTGAAAATGCTCTGTGGTTGTTCCACAGATCATTTTGAATCATGGTAATGGGATTGTGGCAAATCACTTGCGAACAGTTTGAAAATCAATGCAGGAGGTCCTCATTATCTCTCCCATGTTCACAGTACAAACATATACCAGTCCAACTACCCAATCAGACTGGATTTGAAAATGAAATGCACTGCTCTTATCCCATCATCTACAGCAGGCAAGAAGAGGGCAAATATGAACTTAACTTTCTTTTTCCACTTGACAGTCAATTTTTTTTTATATCCCCCACCAGGCACATAGTATATCTATTCCAGCAGACAGCACTGTTAAATTACCCCTCCTTGCCGTTAATGGATTCCAGTGGGGTTTGGGTGTGGCATGGCCCAGTTCCAAGCAGGGATATACTATGACATCTGGTTTCCCTCAAACCCTTATTTACTCATAAAAGTGCACTTGGAAGGGTTATTTCTGTCTTGTCACTGGTCTGCTTAAGTATATGGTGTGTGCTCTCTGATACTGTTGATTATATGGCCTTGAAAATGTGCGTAGCACTCTGCTGAGATTTGCAAAAACATACTGACTGAGCTTCCTAGTCTTGTTAGGCAGATTCAGATGAAATGACTTGGAATTTGCTTGTTTCATCCTTCAGCATGTCATAATCAGGTGCACAGAGAACAATGTCTTTTGGGGAGATTTTAGAGAATATACCTCCCTGATCTATAAATAAAGTTTAAAAGGTGAGGTTTTTCATTTTTCACTTTTTCATGAAAATCACTTGCCAGCATAATTATGAGTCAACATCTTATCTTACACCAAGAATAGAGCTGGCTTTACAATATGTTTGTCTTTTGTCAACAAATTCCACAAAACAGACCAAAACCAATAATGTGTTAGTCCATCTCTTAATACTCTCTTGATATCCTACCTTGCCTCGTAGCCCCAAGGCCATTGCCTCTAAAATGTCTTTAAAAAAGCTTCACAAATATACAGATGTCTGAGGATTCTCAGTCATCCAGGTCATGGTTATCCAAGGACAGCTGATTCTAAGAGAGCTGGACTTGGTTGTGGATACTTTTACATTTTGCCTCTCATACAAGGGACATCTTCAGTTCTGGTTGGAAGACAGGTGGGAAGTCCCGGGTATTTAATCTCTGTGGACTGTTAACTCAAACAAGAGCAGTATCAGATTATATATTCAATATTATATTCAGATCCTTTATTTACGCAAAAGTAGTAATACTGCAATATAAAACTTCTCTTACAAGTAATGTATATTTCATACAGTATATCTAGGATATTTTAATATTCCCAACTGTATACAATTCTGGTATTTATCTCTCTTTAACTTTTTAACTTAGCCTTTTAATTGTTGATGTTCTTCTCTCACTGCGCAGTATCACCAAGTCAAGACAGGTACATTTGGCAAATTGAGGGATTCTGATTCTAAAATTTCTGCAATGTTGTTATTCCTTAAATTTGTCTTGATATGTGATAGTAGCACACCATAATTCTGAAAGCCAGGGTGAGCATCTTATGTATTAGGTGCCTTGAAAGCAAGCTTTATAATAAAACCTGCTATATACTGAATGGAATATTCTAAAGGTTCTTGCCGTTCTCCTGTGTATCCAGGGCTGCAGAGACACTGTCCAGTAAATGACACACAGATGCCATTGTTGTGACACTGACATTCCTGCGAACAGTTTTGTCCAAATCTCCCCTCCGGACATGGCTGGCCACACACTGTACCCTGCACACAGTAACAAAACGGGAACATAGATACAGTATCTGTATATGTTGCTCATGTGAGCAGCTTTTACGCCTTTGTATATGTGCTTTTATACTTACTTAAGCCTGCTGATGTGTTTGTTAATACAACTCCTCTATTCTGTAATGTAGTCTATAATTTCAAAACCAAATTCTGCTTCTTGGCAATAACTTTAATATGCATGTCTGTTGGCTGTCTTATGAATCTCTGTGAGCCTTTTAACTTCATACAAAATGTTAAAAGATGTGCTCATTCCACTACTCCCACCATGACCTTCTCTCCCCTGGTTCAGCTCATACTGACACGAAGTTGAAACAGTTAAGGGTGTGTACCATCCATCCTGCAGGACAGGAGCACTTTCCAGTCACATGGTGACACACTCCTCCATTCTGACATGGACATCTCTCCTCACACTGCTGCCCATGTTTACCTGGAGGACACAGGTCTTCACAGCTATGGAGAAAAAGAGAATAGTGTTTACTTAATATTTGTCCACTTTTTAAGGCCACATATGGAAGTTACAGTTGCATGGTAATTAATGACTCACATCTCGGAATACAGAAAGTAAAAATATTGTGATATCCATTCAGATACATAAAAAAATGGGGAAAGGAAAAGCTACAGATACAAGTTTCCCTCATCGTTCTGTCTGGCACAATCATAAAGTCAGGGCTTAGCATTAGTCTGTACATATGTTACTTATCTTCATGTCCCACCAAAAAGGTTTGTCTCACTTCACATTAATTCATTAGTGATATGGCTCTGGAATATTTAGATTAAACATAGGAAGCAGATTCTCATATATTCAATCCTTCGACTTACAAAGCTCCAGTGTATCCCGGTGAGCACTTGCATTCTCCGGTCACATGGTGACAGGTGGCTCCATTCTGGCATTGGCAGTTCTGCTGGCATCCGTTGCCATAGGTGCCCACTTCACACTGAGCCTCACAGCGCCAGCCTCTATATCCAGGGGTGCAGATACAGGCTCCAGTGATTGGATTACACAGTGCTTTGTTCTGGCACTGACATCTGTTACTGCAGTGGGAACCCCAGTGGCTACTGTCACAAGCTAAGGGGATCGTGACAGAAAAGAATCAAGATTTAGTTTATCTTGTCTGACATGTTACCACTGAAAAGGTCACAGGTTGTCATTTGTAATTTTTGATTGGTTGCCAAGCTTCATGTTATTCTCCTTTATCACCATATCAATCTACCATCCATCTACCTATCCACCACCAATACTACTTACAGGCGAACGAGACATTACCTAAAGACCTCCTCAGAGCTAACCGATTGTATACCAGTTCAGAGTATTCAGCCTTCTAACAGCCTATTTTCATCAAGGATCCCATGTTCAGTCTGCATTGCGGGCAAACAACCATTGTATACTGTGTTGGACCTGAATTGAAATTAATTCAACTGTGAATACTGCTTAAAAGACAAGGCTAATATATTATATAGGGGCTATAAGTGCTTTTCTAGTTTAAAGTTGCAATATTTGACCTCATTTGACTAAATTTGCAGGGTGGTGCAATCAAGCTCTTTGAGTACACTACAACTAAAACAAAAATATTTTGAGAAAGTGACTCATGATTTTGTTTTCCTTTCTCTTGGACAACTGCAACTCCTTATTCCAGCCTAAGCCATAAGCCAGTTGCCCACCTTCAGCTCTTCTAAAATGCTGCTGCTGGGGCTGCTGCTGGGGTCTGAACAGGAAATCTGGTTTCACGGTTAGATTGTTTAAATGTTAATCTCTTGTGAGCAACAGTGCAGCCTGAAACAAATTTGAAGTCTGCTATTCATCACTGGCATGAAAAATTCTACAAGCCAGAGACCCAATTACTGTGTGGCCAGACTATGACCTGAACCCACCTTACAAACTGGTAAACCCAAGAAGGATGACATAATTATTCAAGACATCTTTTGTCTTGTAGAGAACACATCAGGAGGCTGCTGCCCAATGACTGGGGAAAAATAGGAGGGAATGGTTTACAGAGATTTTTAGCTTCGACAAAAATTGAAATAGAAGGTTCAGACGTGTATATTCCTGTAGCGCTATGGTCAACTGTTTAGCAGGTCATTATCCATTAATGACCATTCCAGTTTATGGTTAGGATAACATAGTAGGCTTAAAACTTTCCGATTTGATAAAGCTTATAGTCACGGCTGGCTGAGGCTTGCCTTGGACCAGCCCCAAGCTATGCAGCTATAGACCAGCCCCTAGCAATCCTGCAATAGACTTAGACTGCCAGGGGAATAATGCGCCAAACTCCTCTCTCCTCCTGTCCCTCTCCATCTGTATACATTTTTTTTTACCATTGATTGTGGCTGAGCCTGGATTGTGATCATGATTGCACCTACTACTGTGACCCTGCTCGATGCCCACTGCAGCTGTTATTCATATTATTACATAGATATTATTAATATTCATATTGCTATTGTGTAAATATACAATCATATACTATTATATATATACATACTATCACACACATACCATAGATTTATAATATCATATACTAGTCTATTATCAGTCATATGTCTATTATTATTATAGCTGTTACTATAATTGTTATTGTCATCGCTGTGCAAATCTCTGCCTCTTAAAACAAACCTGTTCTTTCCTGCTGTTGCTAAGTGTTCACTCATGGGGGAACTGCTGTATCTCTGTACATTAAAGAACATGGCCTAGACCTGCAACATATGGAAACAGTCCTGAGACAAAATTTGTTGTGATTTGGCTCTATATGAAAAACACTGAATTGAAGGAATTGAATTCATCCTTGAGTCCAAGTGGACATTTGTGCCAGATGTAATGGAATTCCCTCCAGGCCTCCTTGAGATATCACGTGACTTTGACCTTTTCCCACAAAAACCTTATCAGTGCATCCATGTGAAGGTTTGTATGAAATTTGAAAAAATCACCAGAAGCTTTTTTTCCCCCTTTAGACTACTGTCTCCAAGATCAAAAATAAATGTCACTCTCAATTAATTTTGGTTTTGTATAATAATATTATTATATATAATAATACTAAATCAATTAAGCAAAAATGTATTTTTTTTCATATGAATTCAAAGTTGATATTTCAATTGACAAATGTTTAAATTACCACAAACCAACAATCACACAGTAAACCATGTTTTTTTTTTTTGATAGCCACAGAGCTTTCTTGTTCAAATTGGTCTTACACCTCCAGTTGTAATTGTACCAAGTGCTCCACTCTAGTTGGATTTCATGAATTTCAGTTTGCATAAATTGTATGAAACTCATAGATTTTCATACTATCACCTCAAAGCTATGTTGAACATGAAACACATTCAAGCAGACACAGAGCAACATTACTACCTCAAAGCTATGTTGAACATGAAACACATTCAAGCAGACACAGAGCAACATTACTATTAATTTAAAGTAATGTTCATATCTACCTTATGAATGTTAAGTTGATTATTCACTCTCCTTTTGGCTCTGTTTTGGTCTTTACAAACTCCTGAGAAACATCTGACTCATTTGCTGCTAAATGCTCTACTATGTTCACCAGCGAGTTGCTGTCTGTCTACACTCACTGCATCAAAAGTAGTGCACCGTGGGTTTATCAGAGCTTTTTCAGCATTACAATTTTAATATAGAATCTATGGAGATTGATTTGCCAAGTGACCATTCGAGGAAGTGCAATTTTTGGCACTTTCATGTTGGCTTGATTTTTCAAGCCCAGAGGCTGCCACTTGGGTTGAAAGCTCCAGAGACAGCTAATAAGTGGACCTTAAGTTTAGTTTTTTCTGTCAAACTTACTTCATTTTATTTAATTTTATTTTCAGTTTTGGTCATTTACATTATTGTCACAATTATTTATACAAACAGTGTCATTGCCTTTGAGTATGGGCTCCTCTCTCCTACTATATAAACACAGCTTGATATTTGTGTGTGCTGCATGCAGAGTAACGGAGGCATCTCCAGCCATTCGACCATTCTGATGTTGTTCAAAACATAAGCAGGCTGCTTTTTTCCTCCTCCATTAGCCTGCTTTACTGTGACCTGATAAAAAGTGTATACTTCCTTTTCCTCAGGCAGCCTGATGCTGTGTGACAAATAGTGGTTAGGACTGAGGGGGTGAGGGTTGGGGGACAAAGAGGACGAGGAGATTAGAGACACTAAGATGCACATGTAAAACCCCCTGTATTCAAATCTGCCATTCTGATACCTTTGTGAAACAAGCCTGGCCTACATTGAAGAAAGGCCAAACTCCAGGAGCTTGGGGCTCCTTCTCTGCTTGCTGGAGAACAGACTGTTCTCTTTCAATGGCCTATTCAAGATGGCCATGAACAAAAAAGTCTGCACTGTGCCAGGGTTTAGTCACAAGGCTGTACACATCACAGTCTCAGGCAGGATCTCATGGTTTTTATTCTACTACATGGTCATCATAGCGAGAGTTCCTCCTGAGTTCATGTGTTATTAACTACTACAGTGAACAAATCTAGATGGAAGTGAAATCGCACATATGTGTCTTTGTTTGACTCCAAAACACAAGAGTCATAAAAATGTAAAAAAAAAAAACACAAAGAAACAAAAACATCTCCTTTACACATCACACCAAGAGAGAATGTCACAGGGAAAAGAGTCGGTCAAGTAGAGAGAGAGCCATGGCCAGTCACTTGAGCTGCCAGTTGTTGAAAATTGGCTCAATTTGACTGTTCATACTGGAGAGGGATAGGGACCAGGATGTTTCTCCATCTATTTAGTGATTACCTAGTCTGCCAGGCATGGTGCACTCGTGGGAACAGGAAACATCATTTACCCTGGGGTTCCCAGTGAGAAAAAAAATGTGTAGCATTCCTCCAGTTTTTTTTAACTAAATGCATCTGCAATACAATATGTTTTACAATATGCTTTCCAATAATATGTTGAAAAGCAAAATGAGATAATGTGGACCTAAAGGATTACTGATACATTTATGAGTCTGTTTAGACATCTTAAAGCTCTTGGTTAAGGCTCAGGAAAGATGGTGGTATTGGTGAAATATTGTCAAGTAATCCCGAAATGGCAAGGGATGTGTTTACGTTTTTTACAGTATATTTAAAACTACTATCTTTCCCTTAATTTAAGTGTTTTGTAGTGTAACAACAGGTGAGACTTGGGATGGAAATTCCGGTATCAGGTTTAAATGTACTGCCCACCATCCACCCGACCACCATCATATAAATCCTGTGTTAATAAGATACTTGCGCTCAAAAGAGAATTCATTCTCAGTGAAGAACCTTGGACCCCTAATCTGCCTCTATACATGCCAAAGAGCAGTGATTCCTAACACGGCCCGTTTACGAGATGCTCTAGGTAGGGGCCAGTACCGATGCTACCATTTAGCTAATGCTAATGCTAACCGCTAAGAAGAACAGAAGAAGACAATACAGTTCCGATGCTACCATTTAGCTAATGCTAATGCTAAATGCTAATCACTACCTGCTAAGAGGAACAGAAGAAGACAATACAGCTAGATTCAACTATACTGTTAATGTTAACTGCTAGATGCCAATGCTAACTGCTAAGACACTGTCATACTACCACTGCTTTAGCTATTGTTAGCTGCCACAATTCTACCACAGGCCACATGTAACTGCCAATTGCCGCACTACCATAATCTACCCCTGCCTCTCACCAACTTCACCAATAAAAGCGGGGTGTGGGAATGCAAACCAACAGGCAGCATCAGTAGAAATAGCAATAGCAAAGGCAATGGAAAATAAAACATATGAATGCAAAATACAATGTAAGAAGTGACTATATAGATGTACATTTTATACAAAAGAATATAAAAACAATATATTGAAAATGGAAAGTACCAAGGACCATTACCAAAATTTGCGCAAGGATTGAGGCAAAAAAATTGCACATGGTTGTTATGGACAAGTTAAGTTAGTTACAGTATATAGTATACAGTAGTTCAGCGTCATACATAAAAAAATCTGTCTCCAGTTTAGTCTCCACTAAGCAGTCTTTTAGCAGGCCGATCGCTAATGCTGTGTTTTTTTCAGTGTTTTTTCGTGTCTGTCGGCTTAAATCTGGTCAGTGTCTGTGTCCTCGTGTTGCTTGTGCCTAAATATTGCTTCTCCTGTCGGTCCAGCGTTGTTCTTTACTTTTCTTGTCTTTTTTGTTGGGTACATTGGGTCATTTGTCCTCTCCAAACTAATTAAAAGTAATGTCCAGAAAATGCTCCATATTTTGCCTCTCAAATCAGCTAGCGATTTGTTATTGAGCTTAGTACATTGAGGGATTGCCCCTTTAGCCCATGACAGTTAGGAATTCCTGAGCAGGCGGTCGTCTGTCAAGAAATAAACATCGCTGAATTTTGGAGATTGAGTATCAAGTATCGAGTGCCGTGTTCTAATGCGCAGTAAATAACAATGGCACAAGGTTGTTATGGATAAGTTCAGTTCAGTTAGGACGGCATCATAGAAATAAAATAAATATATGGATGCATAGGTGAAGTATTTCAGAAAAAAGGAATGTAATATTGCACAGGCCATAGTATGTATGAGATAGATGGATGCTTTACAATTGTGCACAGAAAAAAACATATGTGTGTGTGCACAGTGCTACATTATACAATGCCTGAGTTGGATAACCTGGCAGCTGTTGAAGGAATGAAGGACCTGCGGTGGTGTTCCTTCTTGCGAAGTGGATGCAGCAGTCTGTCTGAGTCTGCAACACTCAACGGTGTCCAGAGGGCAGTCCAGGACAGAACCAGCTCTCCTTACTTGTCTGTTCAGTCTCTTTCTGTCCCTCTCAGAGCTTCCATAGCCCCAGTAGACCACTGCATAGAAGATTGCAGATGCAACCACAGAGTCATAAAATGTTTTTAATAGTGTCCAACAAACTCCAAAAGACCTCAGTCGTCTCAGTAGATGGAGACAACTTTGGCCCTTCCTGTACAGGGCACCTCTGTTGGTGGTCTAATCCAGTTTGTTGTTGAGGTGCACATCCAAGTATTTGTACTCCCCCACGTTCTCAATGTCCAAACCCTGGATTGAATCGGAGCAAGAAAGGGGTGTGAATGTTGGATAATCAAACCTACAGTAAAACACATTCAGGTCGTCGGCATTGTGGGGAGATGGCTTCCTGTAGATGCAGACCTCTTCACACTGGCATAGGGTCATTATTTGCTGGCCTGGTTATGCAGGATTCTGTCCCCACTTCTGCAGGACTCACCCTTGGCCTGATGAAGTTGCCTTAGTTAAGCTGGACACAAGGGTTTATTCTTGATGTATGTGCAGAAGGTTTAAGTCAGCACACACATGTCCTAACGAAGTTGAGTTCATCCAGGTCTGCAGCAGCAGATTCAAAAACAGTCATCGTCAAAGCAGGCCTATAATTCGAGTCTGTGCCTCCTCCAAATGTCATATTTGCAGGAGAAGCAAATATTGAGCTCCTGCTTGTCCAGCTATAAGCTCTGCAAAACTCTCTGGGTCCAGTGAAAAAAACGGTGAAAAAGTTTTACCAGTGGATTGTTGGATGTTGTAAACAAAAACAGAAAACGTTGCCATCCGTAGCACCATCTTGCCCATTGCGCAATTGTTTCAAATGATTGTAAGGATAGGTTAAGAAAAAAAGTTCTTTTTACAAACTAACTAGGATTTAAGGGAATAGTTTAAGGCTTCATTTTTCCGTTTCCATTTCAAAGAGCCAATGTGTAATATATAGTGGCAACTGGTGGTGAGGTTGCACATTGTAATCAATGAACACCCCTTGCCTCACACTCCCCAGGTGGCAACTCATTCATACATATCATTTCATTATATACATGGTTCATACAATCTTGATTAAGTTAAAGTGGAAACAGACAGAGACTTATAGGGAACCAATCTAAACACTGATGGGGTTAGTATGAAATAGCCATTACATTGCACAGTCAACATTTACTTCACACTGATACGTAAACTTGTCTAATGCCATTTTAACTACTTTAGGTCTATTAGTTAAAATACAGAAAAGGGATGTAACACAGACTCTGTAAGATATACAGCACATTGTTGTTATTGTTGCTATATTCTCACAGCTGAACTTGAGTATCTTGTGTTGTTATCATGTGTACTAAATCACAAGCTCCAGTGCCCCAGGTCATTTCCAACCACACAGATTTCTCTGTCTATTATTCCTGCTTCTCCCTGAACACAGCCTTCCCTGATTTCCTTTCCCTGGCCCCCAAATTGATCCTCAGACATATTGTTTGGGCCCGGTGACCTGTAAAACAGAGTCACTGCATGACTCCTTTGTGGCTCTTGAGGAAATTAAAGACTAAATTCAACAGTGGTTGAATGCTGTAAGTGACTGACCCAATATAACTAAATTTGTTGCACTTTCAAGAAGACCATTGACACACAGACATATTTTTGAACTTAAAAAGATTTCCAGTAAAACATGTAGAATAGAACACTGTCATATTACTGCATATTGATGTCTTTTTTTCTCCTAACCAACAAAACATTTAATCCAAATGTCAAAAATACATCCAAAATATTAAAGAATTATGTTGAACCTGCTCTTTCACGGGTGCAGAACTTCTTCCACAGATCTCTCCCTGACATGAATAACTGGTAGTGACAGAGCACATGGGTGGTCTGTCTGCACATCAGCCTGGTATTCATATGTAAACTGACTGGACTGACTTAGTATCCTGGAGATACAGACCAGTGTTTATGGGGGAGTAAGAGATTAAAATTACGTGACTCTAAACCCAGGGAAAATTTAACTAGGTAAAAGAAAGGATGATGTGGTGCTCTGTACATCCAATTTTGATTTTTCAATTTACTTAATGTACTTAAGTTATGTAACGTATGGCGGTGCATGCACACGCAGCGGCTTCTCTCTCTCTCATCGTGACAGAGTTTTTGTGTTTTTCGACGTGTTTTTCGTTGTGTGAGTCACAGTGTTTTTGCTTGTCTTCGTTGCGTCTACCTGTCTTCAAGCGCAAGTACAGTCAGGAGTTTCTGCTAAATGTCGACAGGACCAGTTTTCACAAGTTAAACCCCATGCAAGAAGAAGAGCTACAAGACTGCGGTCTGCTCCGGAGGCCTGCTACACCACTGACCCCCAGTCCTGCACCTCGCCCACAGTGGAGGCAACACAAGCGGCGTCAGAGGAAGCAGAGGCAGGGTAAGTGCAGAGGTATCCGAGCCAGGCTAGCCGCTAGCCCACACATGGCGGCTATCCCCACCATCATGCTGGCCAACGTACGCTCTTTGGATAATAAACTGGACTACTACCTACGCCTTCTACGGACAACCCAAAAGTCTGCTGGAGAGTGCTGTATTTATGTGTTCACAGAAACTTGGCTCAACAGTATTACAGACCACGCCATTCAGCTCGAGCGGCTAACCTGTATCGAGCAGACAGAGCTCTCGCTGAGGAAGGTAAGACACACGGCGGGGGACTCTGTGTTTACGTCAACCATGACTGGTGCCGTGACGCTGCTGTGATCTGCAAACACTGCTCACTACTGGTGGAGTTTATAGTCATAAAATGCCAACCATTTTACCTTCCGAGGGAGTTCACAGCCATACTGCTTGTTGCTGCTTACATCCCTCGAGCTCCTATGAAAAAAACAGGAGCGAGGCATTGAATAAACTGCACCAACACGTCAGTGAGCAGCAGACTGCCCACCCAGATGCCTTCCTCATCCTGGCTGGGGATTTTAACCATGCAGACCCAAAGAGGGTGTTTCCGAAGCTGCACAAACAAATAGACTTTCCAACACGTGGACACAACACACTGGACCATGTTTACACCACCCTGAGAGAAGCTTACAAGGCCCTTCCCCTCCCACACCTCGGCGCCTCTGACCACATCACTGTTAGTCATAGACCACTGGTTAAAGTCACCAAACCAGTTCTGAAAGAGGTGCGAGTGTGGCCTGAAGGGTCCTTAGGGAACTTCAGGACTGTTTTTACACCACAAACTGGGACGTGTTTGAACAGGGTGCCACCTGCAACAACATCACTGCTTACATCACCAAATGCATCGGTGATGTAACACTAACAAAGACCATCACTGTTCAGGCCAATCAAAAGCCATGGCTGACAGGAGAGGTCCACAGGCTACTGAAGGCCCGTAACACTGCCTTTAGAGAAGGAGATGAGGAGGGCCTGACAGCAGGGATACGCAGAGCCTGTGGCGAGGGATACAGTCCATCACGGACTACAAGCCCCCACCGTAGACCTGTGACAGCTCTACCCCCCTGCCAAATGAGCTAAATGACTTCTTTGCTCGCTTTGAAGCACACAACAGCACACCTGCACAGAAATCCCCTTCCCTTCCCGGCGAACAAGTGTAGACGCTCTCCCCGGACAGTGTGAGGAGGACACTCAGCAAGATCAACGCTAGCAAAGCTTCTGGTCCTGACAACATTCCTGGTCGTGTGCTGAGGGACTGTGCCGGAGAGCTCACGGATGTCTTCACAGACATCTTCAATATCTCACTGTCCCCACATGCTTCAAAACCACCACCATCATCCCTGTCCCGAAGAAGTCGTCGCCCTCCTGTTTCAATGCCTACCGTCCGGTAGCACTCACTCCCAACCTCATGAAGTGCCTCGAACGGCTAGTGTTGAAAGATATCAAGACTGTCCTCCCACCCTCCCTGGACCCCTTCCAGTTTGCGAATCGGCCCAACTGCTCGACCGATGACGCCATCTCCACTGCCCTCCACTCAGCCCTCACACATCTGGACAAAAAAGACTCTTGCGTCAGAATGCTGCTCATAGACTTTAGCTCAGCATTCAACACAATCATCCCACAACAGCTCATTACAAAACTGGACCAGCTGGGATTAAACACCTCACTGTGCAACTTGCTGCTGGACGTCCTGACTGGGTGACCTCAGGCAGTTCAAGTCGGCAGGAACACATCCAGCACCACCACACTGAACACGGGGGCCCCGTCGGTGCTTGTCTCCCCTCCCTCCAAGACCTCTACACCTCTCGCCTCCCCCGCAAAGCCCTTTGCATTGCGAGAGACCCCACCCACCCGTCACACAGCCTCTTCAGCCTGCTGCCATCAGGGAGGAGACTGCCAAGCCTACAGGCCAGGACCCCCCCTGCCCCCCCTGATGTTGGACTCCCTGCTCTGCCCCCACTCCACCACACACACACCCCTTACTCTCACATGCAAACGTGCGCTGACACTTGACTCTATTGCCCCCTAAAAAAGAATGTAACAAAACAGAAGAGTTTAGCTCCTTGGTTTACTCCCCAAACCTGCAAAGTAAAGTAAACGTCGTGAAAACTTGAAAGGAAATGGCGTTCTACCAATTTGGAAGTATTTCGTTTTGCCTGGCAAGACAGTCTTAAAACATACAGGCAAGCCCTCCAGAGCAGCTTATTACTCTAATACAGGAAAGAAAGAACATTCCCAGGATTCTCTTCAGCACTGCAGCCAGGCTGACAGACGGTCATAATTCCATTGATCCATGTATCCCTCAACCCTCAGTAGTAAAGACTTCATGAGCTTCTTTAATGATAAAATTCTTACCGTTAGAAACAGAATTCATCACCTTCTGCCCTCAAATGGTACTGAATTTATCTTCAGAAACCACAGAGGCAGCTATTAAACACATATTAGCCATTGTGCACTGGCTCCCTGTAAAATCCAGAATAGAATTTAAAATCCTTCTCCTTACCTACAAAGCATTAAATGGTCAGGAACCATCTTATCTTAAAGAGCTCACAGTCCCCTATTACCCCACTAGAATACTGTGTTCCCAGAATGCAGGCCTACTGCTAGTTCCTAAATTCTCTAAAATCAGAGTTTAAGCCAGAGCCTTCAGCTATCAAGCTCCTCTCTTGTGGAACCTTCCAGTCTTCGTTCAGGAGGCAGATACCTCGACATGTAGGCTGCCGAGCCCAGGGGTCGAAAAATGGACCCAAATAGTCACAGTCATTACTTTGGCTCCTCAAGCCAACCAAGCAGTTTTGGAAGCAGTTAAGGAAACTCCTCCTGTCCATGTCCTTGAGCAAGTCATAGAACCACAGTTGCTCCATATGGGCAGGGCAGTGCCTTGCATTACGGCTCCAACCATCAGTGTTTGGCTGTTGCAAAATTGGAAAATGCTTCATCCATTAAGGTAGAAAAGAACTATATAAATGCAGTCCCTTTACCATTTTTGTCTATGAAGCTTTACGTCTTCATTAGGAAGCAGGCTTTATTATGACAACTTTAAAACTGAAATTTGGAGGAACATGGTTTAGGTAAGTACTGTAGGTAAATTAATGAAGCACAAATGAACATCTAATTTAGATTATGGTCAATAGCAAGACTACTGCACAGAAAATCAACCAGTGCGCACTGTTGGCTGAAACACCTCACAGATGCAAAAATACTCTCTTACCATCACTGACATCTTTGTCTTTTCCTGCATTTTCTTCCCCTCTTTTTCTGTTTAAACCTACTTAAAACTACTTTTTCCCAATCATCTTTTATCTACCACAACCTTTATTATTTCACAATATGTATGATAGTACCCTCCTGCTCAATCAATCACTTTAATAAAAAGAAAAGAAAAACTGAACGAAAAAAGGGTTACAAATTATATTAATAACCTCATGGTTGCCAAATCACCAATTTCCATGATTAAGCATCACATTTCAAGCTATTCGTACTCTTATTCGTATCAAGTTCCTCTTGACTAGAGAAACTTCTCTTTTACAAGTGAGTGTACAGTGTGCAGACAGACAGGCCTAGTGGGGGCCAGGAGAGGCCTGAGGCCCAGATTCAACAATAAGCTCCTTTATTACTGCGTGACACTGAAGACAGCAGGGACACTCCCTGTAGGCTCCTCATGCATATCAGCATGTAGGTCTACATAGAGACATTCACAGGCTTATAAGCATAAAAAAAAAAAAAAAAAACGCTCACAGACACTGAGAGGACATAATCTGCAAGTTTGATGCAAACAAAATAGCTCATGTTTCAACTAATGATTATTAAAGCCCCCAAACACAAACAAAAGTTTTAATATGCTGATGAGTTCAAGCTACCACTAACATTTGCCTGAAAACATAAGCTGAGGTGTAGGACTTTGAAGTGACAACTAAAAAAACACACAAGACAAGTGAAGAAGACTTCACCAATTTTGTCTGCAGCTGCTAATATGAAGCACAGCGGAAGTTCAGGCGGGCCACGTTGGTCAAGATAAGTTCATATTGTAGCTTCACTGGCTGATGGCACAGCTGATCTCAAAAACCAGCACATATCAGCTGACAGCTCAGCTGATTCTCTGCTTCGCACCCTATGGGCATATCTCAACAGGGCGCTTTATTTAAGCTGTCATAGCCTGCTCTCCCTTACTGCTTCCTCTGCCATTTAAAACCCAGCTCCACTCCAGCTCCACCTTTTATGCTATGTTTGACTTAATCAACGTAATTTCTGTTGTCATTGATGCCTACTCTGTTGTGTTCCCTATGGGGTACTTGCTGCTGCTCTCCCTGCTATAGCCATTCCATGTAGGTACATGGAAGAGCAGAGAGGTGCTCTCTCATGCGCTCTTACAAACAATTTTTCTGTTGTACATTAATAAATGTTTTTTGTTTTTGTTTTAAGTCAGTAAAATTTGTTTAAGTCCAACATATTTAAATTGCTACAGTCATAGTGTCTGGTGAAGATGTGAAAATATTGCGGCTCTAGATGCTAGCTTTGCTGCTTCTCTGATGTATGCCCTCTCTCTTGCCCCTCTCAAACCAGAGTTGAAACAGTGAATAGACAAACCAAGAAGCTTTTCGTGAGATTTATTTTGTTTTTGTCGGGTTTGAATATAGTGTGTTTAACAATGATAAAATAACTGTTTTTGTGAATGCAGTCTGGTGGTTTTTCAATTCAGTTCAATTCAATTTTACTTATATAGTGCCAAATCACAACCAACGTTGTCTCAGGACACTTTACATATAGAGCAAGTACAGACCAAACTCTTTATCTACAGAGACTCAACAATTCCCTCATGAGCAGGCACTTGGTGACAGTGGTGAGGAAAAACTTCCTTTTAGGAAGCAGAAAGCTCCTGGGTGGGTGGCATCTGCTTTGGCAAAAGCGATATAACAGCTGTTATAAACAGCTCACTGAACAAAACAGATCTTGCACTTTCACGAAAAGATATGGTTGTAGGGATTATTTCCATGATGTTGTCAGACAGACTAACAATCTGAGCCTCTCAGTGGCAAAAACGAAGACTTTCAATGGACGTTCATTTGCCGTGCTTGAACATACAGAGGGATTACATTATAATCTGTTTCGTGGCTGCTGGCTGCAATGCTCTGATTCAAGATTGAAAAAACTTGAAAAATTGTTCTCTTCATTAGTCACTTGGACACAAAAACATGAAAAACAGGATCCACAATCAGACAATATTTGACCAGAATTCCTTCTGTTTGTCCAGGACATTGAAATCCTCTAGATTGAAAATGTAGGTCAAGTTGAAATGAGTGCATAATTCATCAACACGGTACAGGACATTATTTCATTTGATTATTTTGTAATGTGTAGGTGTGTAGATCTTCAATCGCGGCTTTGCATTTTCAGTCTTTTGACAGACGGCCAGTTGGTGCTCCTCATTTCGATCTTTCCCCGTGGCCAATCACCGAGGGCATATGCTCTGGTACAAAAATAAACCTGCCAACAGGAGCCAGCAGGAGTTTTCCAGTCTGAGGCTGCTTCAAGTCTGCTGGTAGCTAGCTAGCTTCTTTATACTATTACGCTATACAACAAACGCTATATCAGCATTACTGTCATTGCATAATGTTACTGTTACAGTGCATGTCGGTGCAGATAGTGTCGCTACTGATTACTGTCACAGTCTGTGTCGATTCTGATAAAATCGCTGTTGTTTATTTAGTTGCCAGAATGTCCGTTACATAGATATTTGGCTGTACTCAAATTGAATTTAGCCCATAAGAACCCGGACCCATTTCTGCTTTTAGGAAAATTATGGGGGACATAAGACAGACTAAATAGACCACATAGAACACATTGCTGACATTTTTTTCAAAACACCACCCCCTACTGTCCAAGATCTCAAATGTTACATATGTGTCACATTCAGCGTTGAGAACTCGGATTATTTAATGTTTTAGGAAAATTTGGATGTGTGACACCTGTCTCACTGTGGGTTCTTATGGGTTAGACTGGTTTTCCTCAAAGAACAATGCATAATCATATTGTTTTATCACCCTCATTCTACTTACAGTAATGTTATAATGTCAGCGCGTGTTCTCTTGTAGTTCTTCTTATTATCATGATTGTGTTGTTGATGATGACGATGATTATTATTACTATTGTCATTGTTATCCTGGAAATAGTGACACAATTAATGTCTTTCAAATAACCAAACACAACAATTTAACCTACAGTTATTTCTCACATGGCTACTATCTGAATTTTCAGCTGTACCTCCTGAAAGGTCTCCACAGGTGGAACCAGGGCCGTGAAGCTGCATCCCAGGCAGTGAAGCCTCCCTCACCGCTCAGCTACTTTGGGGACCTTGTTCACTGTGTCAACATCTACATTGTCAAGGTACTTGACAATGTAGATTTTAGCCACCAACTGTTCGCTGGTGAGTTTTAGCTTTCTATCACGATGAGGTTATTTTTCTTATCCAAAAATACAATAATCTGATGTTGTGACAAATTGCACTCTGACAGATGGGCTATTTTCCTGCCTGTGATATTGTGTGTTTTTGATTAAAGAAAAAATAAGATAAGATCAGCTTTATTAATCCCCAGCTCGGGAAAGTTGGTAATTTTGCTGGACTCTTATATTTATCAGGGTGTGGATGAGTGCAGTGTCCAAGGGATGGACCACGTGGACAACCTGGTGGAGTATTTGGTGGGGCTGAGCAACCAGCAGGCCACCATCAACATAGCCCTGTGGCAGGACCTTCTGCCACATGAGCAGCACCGAGTAGCATACACTGTATGGCACCACATGTGGCTGGCAACAGGACACTTCAGGTGTTGTAAAAAAGAAACCTGAATTTAGGGGGGCTTTACCCCACATTCTCTCTGCAGAGACAGCACAAACAGCACCCTGAAGCTACCTGGCCCTCAGCAGCACTACACTTCCTGTGTTTTATCCCTGATGCACACACAGTCTGCTCTACTGTTTCAGTATTGTGATGCTTTATACTTGTTCACATAAAGTGTGGAACAATACGGTTCATGAATCCGCATAAAATACTGCCACTGCTTCTGAAGTCAGTCAGGCCAGCCAGACCCAACATTACTGCAAGTGGTGCCCCCGGAAAAAGGGGCAAAAAGCCAGGAAGCTACCCCAACTTGGAGCAGAGGCCGCTCAAGTGTCGCTTGCAGGAAAACAAAATGGCTGAACTACCCCTGTAACAAATTGGCAACATTTTCGTAAACTGGGTTCTGACATAATCTTGTTGTTTTTAAATAACATAAAGGGACAAAAACTTGCATGTCATTGTAAAATCCTGTGTTATAGAAGAGACCTTGTAAGTAAGTGCTGGTTGAGCTTAGCTAAACCACAGTGAAGGAAGCACAAACTGAGAATTGTTATTGGCAGATAAAATTCATGACTATCTGCCTTCAAAATCTTGATATTTTTTGTCAACATGTAGAAATTGTGGTGTAATTATGGTAAGGGGCTTATCGGATTCAGGTTCAGGGCCCGTGAATATCCTCAACAAAGTATATTGAAATCTTGTCAATAATGTCTAGAGAAATTCTGACTGATGGTGGCACTGGAAATTTGTAGGGGTCATCATCTAGAAAAACACATTATGATCACTGACATCACACATATTATATTTTCTAAGATAATATATAAGTTACAGTGTAATTACAAGCTAATTTTGCATGTAAAATAAATATGCAAACTAGCTATCTCAAATGTAGTGAAAGTAACTGAAATGTAGTAGAGTCAAAGTAGTAAGTAAAGTACAAGTATATCAAATTTGAGAGGGAGAAATGTATGCATGTCTGGGGTGGAAAAACAAAAACCCCATAGCTATGAGAGTTGGTTGCTGGTGTGGCATAGTGCAGTCAGTAAGATGACATCTGTTTTTCCTCTTGTGAGTTCAGAGTGCTCTCACAGAAAACCAGAGTCTCACACACAAAGAAATGACTGCTAACAGACAGCAGCAGCTGGAGGACATACCACTGGAGCAGTTGGATCCTCCCCAGCCTGGCTCACACTGGCAGGTGTTAGGGGCTATACAACGGCCGTGAACACAGCTCTCTGCACAATGAGCTGGACATAGGGGAGACAGGAAGACAGGGATCAGTAACAGTCATTAACACTTTTAAAAAAGATATCTGCATCAGAATTAGTCAAGTAAGGGTAAAAAAATTAGTTTCAATTTATAATTAACCTTTAACAAAACTGTTGAATGAAGACGTGGCATTTGAAACTGACGTACGCCATAAAATTAGAACTTGCTACTCTCTGTTGTGAGACTTGGCTTACTTGAGACTTCCATGTCTGAGGACTTGACTTTACTTAATTCAAAATAAGATTGGACCACTTTGTCAAAAAATGTCAGTCGAGTTATATATAATCATTGTTTTCAGCTCTAAATGATTTTCACTGCGAAATGCCCATGTTGTTTTTAAAACAGCAGAGGGGTTTAAGAGATTTGTTTTCTGCTGCTAAAGGACAAATTAGGTCCACATTATCTTTCTGAGCTGCCACTGGGACAGAAAAATGTTTAAAAAAGTTTGTAGTCACCTGATCAATGTATGTCCAAAATTCACTTGCTAAATGCTCCACTGTTGTCATGATCCGTGCTTGCCATGTCTGATATATGTTTAAGGTTTTCTTTTGTGCTGTCATGATCCTAGTGTTGCACGCCTGTTTTTTGTTAAAGATTCCTCTTGTGTGTTGTCATTGTCTTTCTTTGTCACATCCTGTTTTATTTTGAAAGTTCATGTCATGTTTCTTTGTTTGCTTTACTTCCTGTGTTTTCCCGCCATTGTGATTGTCTGATCTGTTTCATCTGTGTGTCCTGAGTTGTCCTCTGTTGTGTATTTAAGTCCGAGCCTTCCCCCCAGTCTTCGTCAGGTCGTTGTCTACGTTACCCGCCATTGCCCAAGAACCCTTGTCTTTTCCTTATGCCCAGTAGTAAGGGTTTTCCTTTGTGTTGTCTTTGTTCATATCTGTGCCATATTCCCTGTGAGTGTTTTCTAGTTTTGTCTTTGTCTCAAACCATACCACAGTTCATGTAAGTGTGATTCTCGTTTTGTCTTTGTCCTTAATCATGCCATGTGTCATGTAAATGTTTGTCCACCATTTTCTTGTGTTGACTTAGTTCCCTTCCCATGCCTTGTCTCTTAATGTTTCTCCACAGTCCCTAGTGTGTTTCATGTGTTTTTGAATATTTAGTTTTTCCCCAGACCCTTTAGCCTCGTTTCTTGGGTTTTCTAGTGTCTTTGTCAATCAGCCATGTCACATTCTTTGTAAGTGTTTGTTCTGTGTTTCCCTATGTTGTCATCGTTTTCTGTGTTAACCTCATTTACCTGTGTGATTGTTTTTCCTTAGTTCCCTGAGTTTTGGTTTAGTTTCCTTAAGTTAAATAAATTTGTTTAATTTGAACCAAGCGCCCCCTCGTGTCTGTACCTCCCTGACAACAGTATTCACCAATTGCTCTCTTACTGTGTCTGTTTGGTGATAAGCTGGTAGTATGGTGGGTTTATCAGAGCTTGTTTACAGGGAAGTAGCGGGCAGCTGCTGAAATAAGGCTGAGTGCTGAGACTGAACCAAACCAAAACAATGAGCTGAAAGAGATTAAATAGCTCTGTAGAGCTTAGGGGAACTGTTGAGTTGGTGATAAATCTATGTTGGTTCATAACTACAAATGACCCCTTTAACATTACACATAGTCATTTGGTCCTCTGAAATACAGAAATATAGATTTGTGCAGCTCTAACTTAATGGACAAGTGCTTGCACTGAAAACTTTGCTCAATTAAACTGAGCTCAGATTTTTGTACTACTTTTAATTTGTCTGCATTTTTACAAATGTAACATTATGCTTCTAAATATGTACATATATCATCAACTAGGCTTTACATTCTTTAAAATTATCTTGTGTAGCAGGCAAACTGACTCCACCCAAAGAAAATATACTACATTTAACCTTAATACAATTTGACTTCCTTTCCATTCTGACTCCCGGTTGAAAATATAACGTTGCCTGGAGTATCTGGCTACTACTCCTTCCTGCAATGTTTTGTTGAGAAGCTCAGTGAGCAACATGTGATAGCTGCGTATACAACAGAGCCTTTTCACACCAAAATACATTCCCCTCTGAACTTCAGGGGCATATTATCACAGCTCCTGCATAACTCAAACTATGGCCTCCGTCTCTTCCAAAGTACACTGATTTTCTGACAGGCTGTGTGTTAACATAACACTTTCTTTTACTGTCACTGCTGAACAACTGTTGTTTTTCTGTTGGCCACTGTGGCTTCACACCTGTCACTGCCTGCTGTGCATGCCCCATTGGCAAGTTAACTAATTGTAACAACAGAAGACACAGGTTCTGTTTTTTTCTGACAAGTGACCTGTGTCATTCAACTAAACAGTCTTTCCCAGTTTCCTCAGCATGTAGAGGCAATATGTAATACACTTACTTGCTCCAATCCATCCATTATTGTAACACTCATCAAATTCAGTGATGTGCATTGCACATTTGTTTTATTACTCCACTCATTGTTCCAGGTCATTTATGTGTGTGTGTGTATATATATCATTACTCTGTTTCAAACATGTATTTAAAAGTGATGGTTTTTGTTAGCCATGGCAAACAGAGGACATGCTTCTGGGGTAGCTGTGGCTCAGGAAGTACAAACAGGTCATCCACATATATACAGTATATGTGGATGACCTGCCAGGATTGTGGTCCACTCATATGTAATGACATGCCAGCCAAATCCATCCATTTATGCAGAACACTCGATATAATTCTGGTTTACAGTTGTGTATTTAACAACATCTTAAGCATGGGCCTATGCCATATCTTGTCTGTTCACTATCCCCTTAAGCCTTTTGCCTCTTTACAATATTCATCCACTCTATCATTTTGGTTGTTCATCCCTATGCTACATCTACAGCAGCAATAATAACAATACTATGAATAACAATAACAATAATTTAAATCAACTTGGTGTCATCAATGGTGTCAAATTAAGCTGTGTGCGTGCATACTCACGAACACAGATCTCTCCACTCTCGTAGAAGCCGGGACAGCACTGGGACTTTCTCCGGTACATGGTCTTCTCTCCTCTACGATATGCTGTCCGATAGCTCACCCTGCACACAGCCATTGTGGTCACATACATGATCAGACACTAAGTAAAGGAAATGCTAGTAGATGCATAGACAATGTTGATTTTTTGCGGTCATTTCATTTCAAATATAAAATGTGGAGTGGAATGGGAAGAGTGGGTTGCCTATGTAATTATTAGCTATAATGTATCTTTATTTCATAATTTTAACACTGTCCTGACAAGGGTTCTGTGAGGCTAAGGCCGGTCTGTTTGTGAATTATAATGAATCATAATTATACATAATTAAGTAAAGGCTTTTAACAAATACTTTTAAAGGTTGTGTCACTGTTTTCTGGATGAAACAGCTTTTCTGTAACTTAGCTCTTGTGTTGATGAAGTAATGCAGTAGTGTCCACACAAGCTACATTTCTCCAAGCATTTCTGAACCTGAAACACAGCAGAGCTTTCCGCTGCAGTGCAAAAAAAACCTGCTGAAGATCAATAACTGACATCACTGCCATACACGGACATGTACGTGTAGCTGACAGAAGTACTTCCGTGTGCCTGTGACACATCCTTGTGCTCATGCCTACAACTTCTTTGCTGCAGGGGAATAGACAATAGAGACAATCGAGACAGCTTGAGTTTACTTGATGGAAATATGGCAGAGGGTGAGGACAGAGAGGAATTGATCCTGAAGAATTGTTATTCTTTTTCTACAGTGGTTTGTGTTGAGCTATTAAATTTTGAATGAACAGTTTGTCCTGCAAATGTGCCCAAGTCTAAATTGAGCATACCCATGCAAGTGCACACAAACACACATTTTTCTGTTTTATTGATCACTGAGATAGCACTGATTTGGAATGAAGTAGGTTCAATGTAAAAAAAAAAAAATAGCTTGGTATAAAAATAGCTTTTTGTAGTAAACTATTTTTGCCATGTTGCTGTACCGTACCTGGTTATATGTCTCTGGGAGTAGCTTCAGTTTAGTGAAGCTTTATTTAATATAGAGGTAGTTTAGCTAATCACACTTTCCAAGTAGCTTCCCCAACACTGGTGTCTGTATGTAAATGTACTTGGTAGACATGCCCCGTGGAACACTGACTACTGTACTTATACTTTGGATTTTTTGCCAAATGCTGTTGAGATGCCTAATCCTACCCTTTGTCTACTCCTGAGAATGAATTACATTACATTCAATAATCAATCTACATTATGAGGCAGTTTACTCCTTCTAAGACACATGTAGCCCTATACCACCCTTACCATTTTATTCCTATTTGGAGCCAATAAATTCATCTTCATTCGTTTTTTTTTTTTTCTGTGTAGCCTTACATTGTTAATAGAGTGAAAAGAGGTAGAAGTCCTTACGTAGGTGTAGTAGTTCCGTTATATAATACCTTCACAAAAGAAAACCTTAGCTGACAGGGGAAGTATACTGTGCAGATCAAAAAATGCGAAAACAGTGGTTTGTTTATAAATGCTTTCTTCACATCTCTCTTCTCCCATGCATACACATACACACACATACAAACACACACACACACACACACACACACACACAGTCTGCATCAAGCCTCAGTGAGGTGGTCCTCACCTGTGTCTGGTGCACTTGAACCAGTTGATGATGTCGGTGCAGCTTGTGTAATAAATTTGATCAAAAGGATGGGCGTATGATTCTTGCACTGTCACTGAGTAACTGAGAAAACAGGAAAAGAGAGAGAAGGGACAAATCAGACATGAGGAGCAGAATAATTGTGTGTATGTCTGTGTGTGTGCAGTGCGTGTATGTGTGTTTGTGTTCATGCATGATGCACCACTCATGCTGATCCGACTCTCTTGTGGCCTGGTTAGCTGACACCTCTGCTCCACCTCCAAACACAACTGACTTTTTGAATCAGGGCACCCCACCCCGCCCACCCCAACCCCCTGCTAAAAACTCGAATGACTGTGTCTCATAGGCAAATCAAAAAACTTTTGGACAAAATCTTTGGTGGGCAGTGAAAAAGCTCATGACTGTCTTGTGAGCTGGTCTTATCACAGGCTCTTTGCAGGCATGCACTTTTCATTTTATTAGTGTATCAATTATGTCTACAGTTGTCATTATTGATTTCAGTATTGTTAACTTTATCTACTCTTTAATTGTTTAATGAATGGAATGGTTTAGTCTATGAAATGCGCCAATAACAAGTAATATCCATAGTACAACATAGTACTTGTACTTGTTTTACGCCACACCATGATCTTTTCCGAAATCTAACCAAGTAGTTTGGTGTTTAAACCCAAGCAAACTGTGACCATTTTACAACGTTAACAACATGAGGACAATGCTCTGATACGACAATGTCTCCAACCCAGATATACTTCGTTTTGGGAGTCATTGGCAATTGTCCCATTCAGTCGTTTAAGTAAAGCTGATTGAATTAAATCATTCTTAAATGTTCTTCATTTCTTCAAATAGCCTAGAGCAAATGGTTGTTTTTTTCCCCAAAATCTTAGTGGGATTGAGCCTCATTATCATGAACTTGATAAACTAAGTGTGTCTCAGGCACCCTTCTGTTCTCTCTCTTGTCTTCCTCTGAATCTCTCTGCCATCAGACTTCAGGACAACACAGGGGAGGCTCTGAGTGTGTATGCAGCTGTTGCCACAGATTAGTCAGTGAAAGACAATATAGCTGGGAAATCTGCCTCCACCTTTCTTATTTCACATCTAATTTAATGGATTTGCAAGTTTCCTCTCAATTCAGAAACCAGCCAAAAGACTCATTTAACCTTTTTAACACCTTTGTTTTGAAAAAGTGTCCCTTTTTCAAGCTTTTACAATGATTGGTCTTTAGATCTATATTTGGGTATAATTTTGCTCATTAATACTTTGTTTCATGTTCATTTAATTAACAGAAATGTAAAACTAGCGAGATACAACGTGTTAATGAGTGAGCCTTAGAAGTGTTGGCAAGTGTATTTTTGACCTTTAGACAGGTCCAAGGTAGTTGCTGCCCCTTGCTTTCATTCTATACACTAAGCTAGGCCATTCATGTCCTGAGCTTACTTTACTTTCTGCAGAGGCTCCAGTCATTCGCTGTTGGCCATCAACACCAATAGAACCAACACACTCATCAGGAAGGCTGGCTGCCATGGAGACTGCAGGGTATCATAGACAATGACTCTTACCCTCTCCACGATGCAGAGCAGCACCTTCAGCAGAAGCAGTCACACTTTGCAACTCATCTACCTTGTGTCAAGAGATGGACAGCAGACGCATGGGGTGCTAAGGTGGCTCCAGCCTCTTCAGCACTGTTCTGCTCTCATCATTTAGTCTCTCTCTTTCTTTTTGGATTACTGTTCCTCTGTGTATTACAATCACTATAATTCTCTGATTTACGGGACATAGTGTGCAATAATGGGTCATTACATACAATACCATGGACATAAACATGAACACTCTGAATTAACCATAAACCTTTATTTCAGATTTGAAATTGAACATATATAGCTATATGCCACTCCTCATATGTGAGAATGATCCTCACTGTAAACCTGTGTTTTTGGCATTGTGTATATCACTTTATTGGTATCTCGTATTTAAGTCTTTCCAGCAAAATAAGTTACCATGGCAAATTAAAACAGTTGGAACTTGAGTGGTCTCTGTGACACAGGCCCCTGAGGTCAAAGGCCATTAAAGAAGTTATTGCAGTATTGTGACTGACCTTTCCCAGTGGCTGCAGACATTGGGATCCTCCAGGTTGAGGGAGGAAATGATGCAAGGCAGGAAACAGAAGACCACAGCCAATAGGACTGCTCTGTGGCAGCGCAGTGACACCGCCATATCAGTCAGAGCTGCACCTTCAGACAGGGAAGGACGAAGATAGGGGACAGGTTAACTGTCTTCATCACAAGGTTTCAGTATCACAAAATCAAAAATTGAAGAACTAGAAATAAAGTCATTTAGTAAAGCAGTTAAACAATAACAAAACACATTAAACATAGGTGTTGGTTTCAAAGGTGGAACAAAGTCAATACAAGTGCGTCTAAAGTTTTGGCTATGAAGTCCTGAGTCAAGAGCAATAAGCCAATTCAAGTCCTAAACTTTGGGTTTTGAGCATTAAACAAGTCATTATGCAACCTGTTGTATGTCCTGTCCTTGTATATCACACTTTGTCAAAAAGCAATCAGTCAAAAAAGACTTGACTATTTAGAAGTGATCATAATTGCACATCACATGACTGCTTCTCTTCAGTAGGGAGAAGTAGAAAAAAAAGATGCTGAAAACAAGCGAGCTGGCCATAAAATGTAACTGTAAATTTAACTAATAAAAATAGTAATCGACTTTATTTGTATAGCACCTTTTATACAAGAAATGCAAGTCAAAATACTTTCCAACAAAGGAAACAAAGGTATAGGGGTGACTGACAGCTCCATCAAAGTCCTGAAGTCCTTACTGAGGTCATATCAAATCGAAGGTTGCCCTGTGGAGATTTTTTATTACTACAGTATTTCTCCTGCCAAAAGTGTTGTGCAGCAAGAACCTTATGGCCAACAAACACCAAAAATTGGCAGTTGGATTCAAAATTCCACCCATTACCCAGACACTAAAATTGTCAAATTCTGTGATTTTTCGCAACCTGCTTGCACCCCATTTACAGATTTTGGATATTTTCTTTTGCTTCTGGTCAGAATGACAGTTCTTGGGGGCCAGCAGGCTTTGTAATGCAGCATTTGTTCATGACTATTTCCAAAGTGTTGCAAATCAAAAATAAGAACTACTTAACTAAACAAAAACAAAATCAACCTCACACATTGCAGTGTGTTCACGGAAAAACTTTTTAAAAAGTATTTGTGATCACTTTGGTATTTACAGATGGTGCAGTGGTGTTTATAGAAGTGAGATTTTTAGGGTCTGAATGTGTTTTTTCTTCGTTCCAGACAACCACTGTCTTCAGTTCATTTGATATGGCAGTTTGAAAAGCTTGTTTTTAATATGGTAATACAACAGTGTTATACTGTAAATTGATCTGAAAAGTCAGTATTATATTGGCATACAACACTGTGATGGATGAACTAAGGAGGCAGAAGTCCATGCAAAAATGGTGGTGGTTTTATACCAGCCTGAGGAAGCCTGAGGGACCTCCCTGTAAGGAAAAAGCAGACACAGCAACACACAGAGGCAGTCTTTTCCAACTTCAACCACAAACATCCTTAGCATTGTCTGTAGAGTTGGGTTCAACTAACCCATCAGTCTGGGGGTGGTAAGGAGTGGTCCTGGTACTTTAAATTACTAACAAGCCATACGCCTGGTGTAAGGTCTGGTTTAGAAAAGCAGTAGCTTTGTCTTACACTATTTTCTTGGAAAAGATATGCAAAAGAACAGGTGTTATGGCCTGGGTAGTAAAAAGCTTCTCAGTAGCAAGTAGCATAGGCACAGACTATTAGCATTTACATTATTATTGTTTAACATCAATGTGCAAATCTGGCCAGAGGAATTAATTAATCTTAGACAATGTGATATGATCTAAGGTTTTAACACTGCCCAGATGACCTGCCAAAAGTATGCTGTGGCCCAATGTCAAAACTTTCTCTCTCACTCGGGGTACTACAAGCTGATTGTCATGTCCCGTTGTGTCTGTTGATGTGTCTGTTCACAGCGTCAGTCTTGTCATGCACTTCCCGCTTAATGTGAAACCCTAACTCTCCTCTCGTTTCAGACCCTTGACTTCCTGGTGTCCTTCCCGCCTGTCTGATTGTCTGCCCCACCCTGACTGTCTCCACCTGTTCATTGTTACCTCGTGTATATATAGTCCGTGTCTCCCTTTGTCCTGTGCCAGATTGCTTTGTACGTCTTGTGCTCTCTGTACCCAGTCTAGAATAACCAGTCCTTGTATTAGTGCCTCTGTCTTTTGTATTTTTGAAATCCTTAGTGTGTTTGGTTTGTCTTATTGAAAAACTTAGCGTCCTTGGTTTGTATTTTTGAAAACCTCAGCGCCTTTTGTTTTTGCCTGTGAAGTTAAATATGGAGTTTTTTGAGTTCTGCTTTTGAGTCCTGAACCCTTGTTAAAGGCAGTCTCTAGGGTGGTACCCTCCCTCTCTGGCTGGCTGTGTCATCTCCTACTGGTGGCCGGTGGTGACTTAGAGGTGTCCACATTGCTGGATCCACTGGAGGATGAGGACTCATGTCTTACAGTGGAGGTCCACCAGCAACTGGAAGACAGCCCAGAAGAGAGATGGCCTGGACAGGGCCAATGAACGTAATCTGTTTTTAACAGATTTGACCCAATGGCTCCTATCCATGCCCATCCAGCCCCTGTCTCATCTACTCCACCGACCCTCTCCTCCTCACACCTCAGTCTAACTCCCCTCTCCAACTGGAAGACTCCACCCCTCCCCCGTTCTACAGTGAGCTTTACAGTGAGGAGACAGCTGGAGTAACTCCACTCAAGTAAGGCAATAGGCCCTGATTGTGTCAGCCCTTGGGTTCTTAAAGTGCCCCCCGCCCCTCCCCCCAAAGCTATGAGGAGTGCTTATCTAGATCTTCATATGAGTCTTCAAAGGGTCCCCGTGCTGTGGAAGACATCCGGCCTCATTCCTTTGCCAACAATGTCAAGTCTATGGATCCCCTCCAGTTCGTCTACCAGCCCCAACTGAGATTAGAACCAAGTATAAGTAGTGCTTTCAACATAATCAGGCCAGCTCTACTGAGTGAGAAGCTGACAGCGATGCAGGTGATGTCCCCCTCATGTCCTGATTGTTGACTACTTGACTGACAGACCACAGTATGTGCGCCTGCAACACTGTGAGTCAGACAGAGTGGTCAGCGACACTAGGGCACCCCAGGAGACAGTCTCGTCTCCCTTTGGATGTGTGAGCAAGGGCAAGGAGGCTGAGTAAAGGGCTGTGGCGGGAGACTTTGTCACGTGATGTGAGCAGAACCACCAATGTGGCAACAGTGAAGGAGCTTATTGTGGACCTGAGGACAAGAGGCCAGGGTGTGAAAATTGACGACTACAAGTACCTCAGAGTGTACAGAGACAATAGACTGGACAGGGTTAAGAACACTGAAGCCCTCTACAAGAAGGGCCAGTGCTGTCGCTGAGGTCCTTCAACATCTGCTGTACAATGCTGAGGATTGTTTATGAGTCTATGGTGGCCAGTGCTATCCTGTTTGCTGTTGTGCGCTGGGGCAGCAGGTTGACGGTTGCAGACGCCAACACACTCAACAAACTTATTCACAAGGCCAGTGATGTTGTGGGGGTGGAGCTGGACTCTCTGGAGGCAGTGTAAGAGAGGAGGATGCTGTCCAAGTTGAGTGTCATTCTGCACAATATTTTCCCACCCACTCCATGACTTGCTGGACAAGCAGAGGAGTTCATTTGGTGCAAGACTCATCCCCCCAAGATGCGCCACAGAATGCAAAAGGACGTCATTTCCGCCTGTGGCCATCAAACTTTTTAACTCCTCCCTCAGAGTGTCAGTCACTCTGAGTTAATAGACTGGCCTCCTGGACTTACTATTTCATGCCTGTCAGTGGCATTACTGCACTACCTCACAATTACAATAATGCCATCAACTGGGCTGTACAATGACTCAATTAATATTACTTATTCTGCTCATTTTTATACTGCATTATTGTACTACCACTATTACTATTATAATCAGTATTATTATTATTCCTATGTATCACTATACATTATTATATACGATTATTAGCTAACAAGATTCAAGATTGCCTCCACCTTCACCTCCACCTTCAAGGTGCAGGTGAAGGTGGGCAGAATCTTAAATGTTGAATCTTGAATACTTGAACTTCTATTGTTATATGGTGTACATATTTTTTGACATTTCTTACCTTTTTTTATAGTCATATTCTCTAAGACATTCCTTTTTCATTCCTATTTTTATTACTGTTGGGAATCACTGCAACTGACTCAATTTCCCCTTGGGGATCAATAAAGATTAGAGAGAGATTCTGATTTTCCTGTTTGTAGGCCTCTTTTTCCTGGACTTGCATCTGCTTCCAAATCAAAGCATATAGCTGATCAAGCACTCTTGGTTGCTTAAAAGATCTTATGAGTATTACTGTAAGGCTTCACTTCACACAACAATACACCTGTGTGCAATACACCTGTGTTCTACAGTTATGCGGACATAAATGTTCCCCATGGGAAAAGGTCTTTAGTTTGTGGAACTTCGAGCTAGTACACTCTTCATCAGACTAAATAAAAATTAGGAGAACAGTCCAAATCTGCTCAAAGAATACAGATGTTATCAATGGTATGGTATAAGTACAAAAACACATGAACACAGTATGTACCAATGCAGTATATCTAACCTGAGTGCACACTCTATGAATAAAACATAAACACTACATTATAATATAAAAAATATGAGGGATAAAATGCAAGATTTAAGTACTCTAACGTGTCAGTGTAAAGAATGTGGCGAAGATTGTTAACTGTATGGGGGCAACTAATGACAACAATGGTGGATAGAAAACTTCTTATCTTCTTATCTTATGTTCACTAATGTTCCTATGCAGAGTAATACAGTATATAAATTCCATTGTTAGTGAAAGACAACACTCACATGATTTTCCCAGTACTGAGATTACTTTAGTTTCTGGTTTTCTATGTAAGGTGTGTGTGGATTTTTTATCTTACAATACTAACATGCCTATGTGTATGTTAAAAATGTTGGTTATTATAATAACTTATCTTCATAGTCATGGCAAAATCCCACCATAATGAAGTTCAGCTGAAGCTAATACAGGGCTTCAGCAGTCTGACACAGAATAATTAAGTGGGCATCTTCCAAAGCTGCAGCCCTTTTAGTACAAAATTCCCACTATTTGTTTCTCTGGACAGTTTTCCTAGCTCAACTGTGAAAAGCAGCATAATACTTATTGGAGCCATATTTGTGTTAGCCTGAACCTAGCCTCAGCTCTGAACCTAAACCACTGTCTTCTGCAAAACTTGAAGAGCAGTCCATTTTTTAAAATTATAAATATACACATGCACATATGCACAGTCAGGAGTAAGGAGCTGTAATTTGCAAAGACACTGAGAGATTTTGAGTTTTTTAAGTGGGTATGATCAAACTTAAACAGGGTTTTACGTTGCTATTCAATCTCAATTGAACGTTAGCCCGAGCTCAGTTATCTCTGGAATGGCTGACTATGAACAAAAATCATCTTATTTAACCCTAACCCCAGCCATGGAGGCCAGTGCTATGGAAAACACTATTCAAAGGTGAAACAGACTTCAACATGAGACTCGGAGAAAACAGCAGGATTAAACCTGCATGCTACTGCTAGGATAAAGATATCCACTTGATTGTCAAACTCTGATGACTGAAGTCTCATATTAGCTTCACTTGAACTTCTGAATGCATTTTTTCACTGAACAGGGACTGTGGATTTTGTCTCCTGTTGACAAGCTAAGAAGACACCACATCACAATCAGTGGACAGTCAGTGCGGACAACAGGAATAATTAAAGCCACCGAAAACTCTTTCAATGTACAGTATATATGACAAGACAGCATTGTATTAAGATATTAAAGTCCAAACCTACTCTTTTTGCTTAAGATTATTAATTTATTAGATAAAACAAAAATGGTGGGATGATCTTCAAAAATATGTGTCAATACATTAAAAGAACATGTACGTGTTACATGTGTACATGTACACTGAGGAGACTTGTGTGCTAAAAACGGTGCTAAAATCTGATTCAAAGCATTATGTATAAAAGCATTATTTAAATCTCTGGAGGAATCTTCGGGATTTGTCAGTGTGTCAACAGTATGTCTGGTCTTCTTCCTGAATGGTAGAGAAACAGCTGGAGACGACAGCACAAGATACAGCCATTTTATTACTTCAGCTTGATGAACCTCTCTGTGCTTTTGAGTGAGTTAAATTTCAAGATGCCAACAAGGTTAGCCCTGTGTCTTCTGGCTAACCTCTTTTCAAAAATGTTGGTTGATGGAGAAAGTCTGCAAGATGTCTCCTGTGGCTGTATTGCTGCTGACAGTGTGTCTATGCAGGCAGTTTATGGACCAGCAGGGCCAGTCGTCTCTGGTTTCACTAAGCAAAGAGAGGGCACAGCTGCAGCCACCAACACTGAAACCCTTCCCATCCACGACAACTGCACTGCTGCACACAAAAGGACCATGCTGTGTGTGTGAAAGGACTCCAGACATGCAACCCCTAATGGAGCGGATTAGGCTGGGCTGCACAACTTTGATACACTGTTCCAGGCAGCACAGTATTGACGCCTCTCTGTCCGCTCACAAAGGACTGCCAGTAACCAAGACCTGCTGTCTTAAGTCCCTCCAGCGCCAGACCAAGGCTGCCCTTGGGCCATGAACCAATATTTATTTGCAGACACATGCAGTTTTTTTATCCTATTTTTTTGAATGCAGGAAGTATCCAAATGTAGTAAATGATTTAGCATTTGGTAAGAATTTGTCATAGTTACCAAATGATCTGAAAGTCCCTCCACAGGGCTGATACGGCTGTTCAAACCCATGCACACGAGAACACATTTTATGTTGCTCAGCAAACATGCACATGCTTGACAGTGTTTTGAACATATCAACACTAAACTGAAATTGAATGATTGAAGCTTTAAACTAAAGCTTGTGTGGAATTAATTACAGCAGTTCGGGGTTCACAATATAACTTTTTCAAGTGACAAGTAGTTAGGTGTTCTAACCTACCAAGTAGGTTACAAAACTGCAAAAAAAAAAGGATAGCAACACAGAGGCTCTAGTTTCACAGGAGGAAGGTGTAGCAGTACGTCTGTAGCTACATGAAAATGTAGGGCTGATAAAAAACACAATGTGTTGTATATCTCTGTACCAGCATGTCACCTAGGCTCAACTCCTCTTTGCATGTGTCCCAATCACACACTCTCTCACTATATAGGCTTACTAGTTACAACCATGTTTAGAGCATAGTATGTTCACACTGGAAGCACATTAAAATAGAGTGTGGTGATGGTTGGTAGGCGCTTTTGTCCCACAATGCAACAAAATGAAAGTAACACCTACCAAGCACTGAATGCAGGTAAATCTTCTGTTTTGTGAGTAAATCTCAGAGGGCTATGCAGAGAGTCTCTACTGCCATCAGCTACACGTTAGTCTGCTCACTGTCACCTTGCTAATGCAAAAGACTTGCACAGCGGAAAATACAAATGAGCTAAAGATTCACTAAAAAATACATATACAGTAATGTCAATACACCACTGGGGCAAGAACCAGTTCAATTTAAGTTGTTATTTTTATTATTCAAGCTACGACCAGAATTACACTCTGTTAAAATATCTGTTTTTTTTATTTTCATTTTATTCTGAGGATTATTTGTAAAGAACTGCCAATTTCAGCATACTCTGTAGTTTATCTGTTTATTTTTTTTATGTTTCTTTGGTAAATTTTCTTTGAGAGGTTGTTCAGGAAAGAAGTGGGCTCAAGTAGCACTTTTTCCCATCAAGGCTTATTGGCTATGCCTGACAAAACAACAGCTGAAGCTGATGAGGTAGGCCTTCAGCTGACTCTAATGGATGTTTAGCAAGCGAAAGTACAGCTTAGACTGATAACAGTATCTGACCACATAGTCTTGACACTAACAAGCTGAGCCCATACTGCTGAGGATGTAAAAGAAACATAGGAATAGCGATGGTATAGAATGAAAAACAACCCCCCTGATTGTAAGGAAGCTGTTTTGCTGCTGACTCTCAAGAAGGGCTGGCCATCACAAATAATTTTTTTATGTGGAAAACACTCATTATTAGGAAGCACGCATTCTGTGATTCTCAACTGGAAAATGTAGTGCCAACAATTTAAATATCTTTAAAACATCACAAAATCACTTCTGACAAATTGAAACCTTTGAGAAAACACAGCTGCTGTGTATGTGTATGTGTGTGGGTGGGTGAGTGTGTGTGGCTGGGTGTGTGTGTGAGAGAGAGAGAGAGTGAGAGAGAGCGAATGTATTGTGTATGTGCTTTCTGGTTTTGTTAGCCACGCTTTGTTTTGGCTTTCATCTCACAGTCAGCTGCGTGTCTCCTTCAGTGTGAACTGACTTTCCTTCAATCACTTTCACTGGGGAAACACCACAGAGTATGTGTCATTCTACAATGTGTTTCCATGCACAGCAACACTACAGTTACTGCATGCTTCAGGGCGATTGCCAGCACATGTGTATGGAATAGGACTACAAGATATGCGATCCTCACAAGTTAGAGCAGATTATTTCATGCTACAATTAAACCATAAACATGTAATATTATTAAACAAATTAGGTTTTTGCTGTATGATAACCCACAACTCTGAGAATATCAAACATTAGCTACAGAAGAATGTCAGCATCCAGACAGTGAGTTGTGCACTGTGAATTGGAAGACAGACTATTGCAACCAGTTGCACTTCCAAAAAAACTGGTAGCACCATTTTCCCTCTTAAAATAGTCAGGCCTTGTGGCAAAGAGCAGTTTGGACTCTATTTAGTGGTGTAGTAATGATTTCTGCCATCTATGCTGTCTAACTGTTCATGGATGGGAGAGGTAGTGGAACATAAATCATAAGCATTAGATTTAGAATTTAGGGATTTGTATTCCTAATGGGCTCATGACCTGAAATGAGTGTGAATTGTTTGGCACAATAATAAACAATATTGTAAAATTGTTACATGTCCTGCTTCTCATCGTTTACAGTGTTCGAATAATCACCAAATTGCAAAATGATACTGCATTACTTCATTGAAATGTTAACGTACAGGCTATGACATATGTATTTGTATGACAAATATGTTGTACACAATGGCATATTAAGTTGTGGCTTACGTTATCCCTCTGAAATGGATGCGTACGCCTAAAACGGTAAAACTAGCTACTACTTTTACAACTGTGCTTTCTAGTACTTACATAAATATTCACTTACACTTCTGCTGACAGAAGCCCTGAAGTTTCGTAGTTTTCATTTATGCCAATCCTCATCTTAAACGAAAAAAAGTCACTCGTGAATGACGGATTATTAAGTGGAAATATTTACCTTATTTATGAGAGAAAAACGATCCTGCCTTGGCCCATGTCCGTCCTTTGGTGCTGATGGTGATGTATCCAGTTGCTGATAATAAAAAATAGCGGCTCGTCCTTCTGAAAGCTCACAAGACACGAACATGAAGTGACTGAACGCGCTGTTTATCGTTGTGTTTAGTCAGATGGGAGAAGTCTCCGGCAGCGTCTCAATGAAACACTGAGAAACTTTTACAACCCTCAAAACATTGGACGGACTGCTCCCGTGACATCACCATTCTCTCCACCAATTATAAGATGTCGGCGTCCTGCACGGTTTCGTGCCTATGGAACTTTGGTGTAACACTTATTTTTCTGAGAACGGTCCAGCAGTGGCATGTGAACCAGAGGGCGCGGCGTGAATCTCCTGTTAACCTCTATATTCACAAAGGAGTTCCATGACGTCGCTATTGAGCCTATTTCAAAGTTCGGTAGAAGATGATAGAGAATGGTCTATCTGCAGGCTCGCAGATTACACGACACACCCACAAAACTACGTCACGAAATCACGTCATTACATGACACACCCCTTGAGATAACTTCCTGGATTAGTGCAGTACTGTTGTGAAAGAAAGAGCAGCCCAGCCTGTTTCAGGCAGCAGCAGCGACTATATTTGCAGTAATTTTCGGTCAATATTAATGCATTGATTACTACACCTTGTTGGCTACATTTATACTGTACTGAAGTAGAATTTTGAGGTACGTGTATGCTACTTGAGTATTTGTACTTTCTACTCCACTACATTTATAACGTAAATTATTTTGCAGATTCAGATTAACAATACAAATTATACTTAACAAAGAAAGTATGATATAATGCTATGGGTGACATTCACAAACTAGCCAGCAGTATATAGTGTAAAAAACAAATCTCCACCTTTATCAGCTCTAACATTAAAGTAATGCATGTGTTAATACATCGATAATTGTAAGAGCCATTTCTGTGCATGTGTTTCATTGTTATTTTTGTTTATTTATTTTTGCTGTGAGCTTCCCACCACTGGGGGCATCCCTGCTGTGAAGTGTGAGAGGTCATATAATCAGCCAGGAGAGGCACTCAGGTGTGGCTGATGGAAGGGAAACAAACAGTTTTAGATCGTGTCGTGACGTGTCGTGTTGTGTTGTTTTAGTGTTTGTTTTATTCTGATTTGGTAATCTGCATCTGCATTGGTAAGCAGACAATTATTGTTTTTTTTGGAAACCGTGGTATTTAAGAATGTGAACAATAAACAGCACTGTGATTATTTTGGATCAAAGCAGTGGAGTGGACATGTCATTTACACGCGTTGAAACATCCTCACCATCAGCAAGCAGGTGCCCTTGAACAAGAGGCAAAAGGGGTCACTACAATAATTGTAATTCAATAATATACATTATTCTGAAATGGGCCATTCTGTGTAATAAGTACAGCTTTTTTTACTGTAAGTATATTACTTTTGTAATTTTACTAAGGTAAAATTTTGAATGTAGGGCTTTTACTTGTAACAGAGTCTCTCTACACTGTGGTGTTGTTATGTTTCCTCAAGTAAAAGATCTGAGTACTTCTTCCACCACAGGTTTACAGGATGTATGTATAAACTTTTTTCTTACACATCTACAGGACATAATTACTCACATCCTAATATTAAGACATTAACATAAACATGTACAAAGAAAGAATATCAATGAATGCCAGCAACTGCTCAATTTAAGACAAGGTATAAGTCATTTTTATGTTTACATTTGTAACTTTAAACAGCGCTGTATCTGTGCTTTGGTGCACTCCAAATCCTGACTGAAAATCCTCAAAGTATTGTTGTGTAGTAAGTCACACAACTTATTAGTGACTGCTTTTCTCAAGGATTTTAGAGAAGAGAGCTCAGCAGGGAAACCATTGTGTCTTGGTGCTTTGGTATTGGGCATAAGATTGAGGGTGGTGGAGAGTTCATCCTGTGTTATTGGTGAATGAAGTATGTTGGTTTGTTCTGTACTAATCTCTAGTAAATCTATGCAGTTAAATTTATTGGTGTCCCTGTGACTCAGGTCTTTGTCTGATCAGTATATATTGGCATAAAGATCTCTTAAGATTTTATTTATCTTTTCGGTAACAAGCTCTGAGGCTCGAGGTTTTGGACTCAAATGCACACTCACAAATCACAGGAACAGAGGTAAATTGAGCACTGAGGCTGGTTTTAATAACTGAGATGAATAGGAATAACAAGGCAAATAAAAGTCACTAGATTCTTTAACAAGGCAAAACAAAAAGTACTAAGTTATCTCGAGCAAGGCAAAACCTGGCTGGATCTCTTGATGAAACATACAAGACAATCTGGCACAGGACAGGGGGAGATGCGGACTATATATACACATGGGAACAGGGAACAGGTGGAATGAATCAGGGAGGGGCAGACAGGTGGGAAGGACACCAGGAAGTCAATGATCTGAAAAAAAAGGAGAGTTAGGTTTCACAATAAAACAGCAAGTGCATAACTAGACATGACACCGGTGAACAAAACAAACACTTTGAAAGATACTGTCATGTCTTGTAGTGTCTGTTAATGTGTTTTGTTCACTAGCGTCATGTCTCGTCTGCACTTCCTGTTTTATTGTGAAACCTAATTCTCCTTTGTTTCTACCCTTGACTTCCTGGTGTCTGTTATGATCAGCAGCTATCACTAGGTGTCGCTGCTGTCTAGACTGGTACTGTTTGAATGAGGCAGCAGCAGAAGGAAATGCTCTGTGTTGTATATGTAAACTCTGTTTAGTATTGCTACGAGCAGTTAGCAATAAAGGTTCATCTTGAGCAACAGCAAGCCTCCTCCATCACTTAAACATGAACACAACATGGTACCAGGAGTAAACCGAGTAAGTTGAGCTTTTACCGGAGAAGCCGACATGGATTTGAAGCCGCCAGAAAGCCTGGACCTGTCGGGAAACGTTGACGAAAACTGGTGTGCATTCAAGCAGCGGTTCAACTTGTATGTCACGGCCATGGGGCTGGAATTGAAGCCGGACACGAGAAAGGTAGCACTCTTGCTAACATTAGCAGGTCCACAGGCCATTGAAGTGTACAACACATTCGTGTTCGATGCGGCTGAGGACAGAGAAAAGATGGAAGTTGTGCTTGCTAAGTTTGACGCTCACTGCACTCCGAAGAAAAAGGAGACATATGAAAGATACATGTTTAGGTCTCGTATGCAGCTACAAGACGAGCCGTTTGACAGTTTTGTGACCGCCCTGCGTTTGAAGGCGCAATCCTGCAATTTTGGGACACTGAAGGACTCAATGGTCAGAGACCAGATTGTTTTTGGTGTTGAAGACACAAAGTAAAGGGAGAGACTCCTTCGCGAATCCGATTTGACGCTAGACTCCGCTATTAAAATATGCCAAGCTAGCGAATTGTCCCGAAAGCACATGAAAACATTCAGCGGGATGTCGAGTGCCACACTGCCCATGAGTGAGGGAGCAGCCATCGGCGCAGTATCGTCCCAGAGCGGGAAACGTCGCCCACAGACCCGGACTGCACAGTGGACCGAGGACTCTATGTTCTACTGCAAGCGCTGCGGATCACAGCACAAGCCAAAGAAATGTCCAGCGTTTGGTAAAGTATGCTCTAACTGTCACGGAAAGAATCACTTTGCCAGACAATGTCTCACCAAAAAGAAAGAGGAAAAGAAAGGCAAAACTGTGAATGTAGTGGATGACACAGATCTCAGTGACACTTTCTTTGTTGGCCTCGTTAATGATGAAGATGAAGGAGGAAAAGTCAACAGCATTACAAATGACAAATGGATCGCTCCTCTGTTGATTAACGGGACTATCGTTACTATGAGACTTGACACTGGGGCAAAAGCAAATCTCATTAGCATGTCTGACATAAAAGAAATGCAGATAAAACCGCAATTACACAGAAGGAGATCAGGGTTGAAAGATTACAATGGGCAACCCATAAAGTGTTTTGGTACCTGTAAACTGAATGTCAAGGTTAAAGGTAAAGTGCACCATGTGAACTTCTCAGTTGTGAATGAGAAATGTGAACTGTTGGGTGATAAGAGCTGTGAAGAGCTTGGGCTTGTGAAAAGAGTGTACTGTATTGAAAGAAATTCAAAATGTGACATTAATGCTATTGTGCAAAATTTTTCTGATGTGTTCGAAGGTTTTGGTACACTGCCGTTTACATATAAAATTCAACTAAAGGACGATGCCCAGCCAGTTGTGCATGCACCACGTAGGGTCCCAGCACCGCTATGTGAAGCTCTTAAAGGAGAACTGGACAGGATGACCAACCTGGGTGTGATCAGTAAGATCCAGGAGCCTACAGATTGGGTCAACTCCATGGTTGTCACCAAGAAAAAGAATGGTATTAAAGGAGCGCAGTCTAATACTGGCTACTGAGGGGGTTTGAACCCGAGTTAGACCTGGCTGACGCACTTTTTACCTGTTGTACCTCCTGTAAACCATGCCGTCGTTGTGTAGAGTTAAAAAATGTCCATATACCGGTTCCTCTTATTGCAAAAAGTACTTTATTAATTCTGCAGTGAATAATACAGCGGCTTGATTTACCCGAGTCCAAAACACACATTCAAATTTCGTGGCACAGCGGCAAAGACAGCAGTCAAAAACCTGTTTGCCCTTCCGGGTCAAACCCTTTCTGTCGATGACAGGAAATGTCCCCTTAAATAACCATAGCGCCACCCCGTGGTCGAATAAGCAATCTCACCATACCCCATTTGGCTCCTACACACCCTAATTGTTTATGGCGTACAGACATAACAATTCATATTGAACAAACCAAACAAATAAAGGAGCCAAAAAAAAAGCGTCAAATTCAAATGTTTACATTTCATGAACCAAACACAGTTTTGTTACTGGCCTCTCAATAATACTGCTTCTAGTCTGTAATTTGACAGAATGCACAAGACCTTGTTTGTCGGGAAAAACTTCCAGAACCCTGCCAAGTGGCCAAGAACCACGAGGAGCTGAAGAGTCCATGATGACAACAATATCTCCAGCCATCAGACTCCTCCTCTTCTGATTCCACTTTTGCCTCTCTTGAAGCAAGGGCAAATACTCTCTTATCCATCTTTTCCAGAAAAGGTCAGAGAGATATTGCACCTGTCTCCATCTTCTCCGCATGTACTGATCATGTGGAGCAAATACTCCAGGTGGTAAAGCTGGTTTGCCTTTCAAGAGAAGAAGATGGTTTGGCGTTAATGGCTCCAGGTCGTTAGGATCATCAGAGAGCCTTGTGATTGGACGATCATTTAAAATGTCCTCCACCTCACAGAACACTGTGTGAAGTCCATCATCGTCTAGCCTCTGTTGACGTAAGACAGAGCTCAGAACCCTTCTCACCAGGCGAATCAACCGTTCCCATACGCCCCCGTGATGAGAACCAGCTGGGGGATTGAAGCTCCAACGAATTCCAGCCTGAGCGAGAACACCTTGAACTTTCTCCTGATTCAAAGCCTCCAGGCTTTCCTTCAGTTCTCGTTCTGCCCCAATGAAGTTGGAACCGTTATCAGATCTTAGATGTGCCACTTGTCCTCGTCTGCTGATAAAACGCCGCAAGGCATTGATGCATGCATCTGTATCGAGTGACACTGCTACTTCCAGATGAAAACTTAGCTCTGCCCTTAGCAGAGAGTCCACTTTGGCGGCAAGAACAGCAGCTGTTAACTCCAATCGGGGAATGCTTACAGCTTTTAGTGGTGTTACCCTGGCTTTGCCAAGCATAAAGGTGACTTGGATCTGGTTTTCATGATTTAACAACCGGATGTATGTTACAGTTCCGTATCCACTTTCACTGGCGTCAGCAAAGTGATGTAGTTGGGCATGCCTGACTTCTCCAAAATCCACTGGCTTAATGCACCTACTCACATGAAAGGCGGAGAGCTGCTTCAACTCCTCCAACCACCTTTTCCATTGGTGTAAAATGTCATGTGGCAAGTCATCATCCCATCCACATCCTCTCCTACAGAGCTCTTGCTGCATCTTTTTGGCTGGCAGAGTGACTGGTGCCAGGAAACCCAGAGGGTCGTATACAGAGCTGGTGACAGATAGCATACCACCGCTGGTGAGAGACTGCTGTTTTAACTCCATTTTGAACCTGAAAGAGTCAGTCTCAACACACCACTGTAGACCCAAAGCTCTCTCCACTGGAAGTTTGTCTCTGTCCAGATTCAACTCCTTTAGACCCGTGGCCCTTTGCCCTTCCAAGAGTGACTGTAAAACAGCGCGACTGTTGCTGGTCCACTTCTCCAGGATGAAACCTCCCTTATGACACAAAGCGACCAGGTCTGTTATCATCTGGATAGCTTCTCCTTCAGTGGCTGAGCTCTTCAAACAATCATCCACATAGAAATTCTGCTGGACAGATCTAATGACTTCGGCTGGAAAGTCAGTCTGGTTATCCTCGGCAGTTTTCCTTAGGGCATAACTTGCGCAACTTGGAGATGATGTGGCACCAAACAAGTGAACAGTCGTCCTATATTCAACAAGGTCCCCATCAATGTTCTCATCTGGCCACCAGAGAAAACGCAGGAAATCCCGATCTTCTTTGGCTACCTTCACCTGGTGGAACATGGCTTGAATGTCCCCCATGAATGCCACTGGTTCCTCTCTGAAGCGAGTGAGAACTCCAAGAAGCAAGTTGGTGAAGTTCGGACCCTGAAGAAGTTCACTGTTCAGAGATACCCCTTGAAATGTGGCGGCACAGTCAAACACCACACGGAGTGATCCTTTCCTTGGATGATGAACCCCGTGGTGAGGGATGTACCACACCTTCCCTTTCTCACAATGAAGCTGATGCACAGATACTTGCTCTGCATAGTTCCTCCTTATGAGCTCACCCATATATCCTGCATACTCCTGGTGCAGACACTTGTTATTAAGGAGCCTTTTCCTTAGGCCCTGGGCCCTTTGCTTTGCCACCATGAAATTGTTGGGCAGAAAGACTTTCTTGCTCTTAAAGGGCAATTTCATACAATACTTCCCATCCTGAAGCACTGCTGAATTTTCTACAATTTCCATAAACCTTAGGTCTTCTCTGGACATTTCATTCTCCTTCACAGCAGTTTCATTAAAGTCATGATTATACTGGTTAGCCAGCATTTCTTCCAGTCTGCACACGGAGATTCTATTAACCAAAGCGACAGAAAAGTCTGTTTCCACCACACCACTGCTTCCATTCAGTGGTCCATTAACAACCCATCCCAGCACCGTCCTAATAGCATATGGGCCATTCCCATGACTATTGATGACCTCCCAAGGTTCCAATATCTTAGGAGCATTTGTTCCAATCAACAGGTCAACACCTGTGTTTATGCGTGGGATTTGGATAGTTGCCAAGTATGGCCATTTAGACAGTTCTTCTGGTGTCACCATGCTGTCAGCAGTGACTGGCATTTTCTTCTGTGTCAGAACCTCTGGAAGAGAATAGAAGTTGTTGCTGTCCAATTCAGCAACTTCCAAACCAGTAAAGGAGTAGGCTAGAACAACTGCCTCTTGTCCCATGGTGCTCAACAGGAAGTTAGTTCTTTTCCCAGTGATATTCAACTTCTGCGTCAGATGTTCTGAGCAGAATGTGGCTGAGCTACCTGGGTCTAGGAAAGCATAGGTTTGGATAATGTCACTGCCCTTTGCTGCTTTCACACTTACAGGAAGGATGGATAGGACACACCGGTCCATACCGGCCCCTGTATGTCCACATGTTTGGGGTGAAGATGGTTGGCTTATGGATGGCTCTCTGGCTAACGGTTCTGTAGCTGGTGGTTGCCTTTTAATGTGAAGTACTGTGGGGTGAGTTTGACCACAAACCTTGCATGTCAAGCGTCTTTCACAATCACGGCTCATGTGACCTAAGTTTAAACATGCAAAGCAAACTCCCTTTTCTTTCAGAAATGCAATTTTTTCTTTGTGCCTCTTTTCTTTTACTTAGTTTGTACAGTTTTTATCTAGATTGTACAGTTTTTACTTACTTAGTTTGTACAGTTTTTATTTAGATTGTACAGTTTTTTATTTATCCCTTTTCTAATATATGTCCTGTCACAAAGGGTTGAAGAGTAACGCAATTTCGATTCTCTGTTTGTCCTGTACATACTGCAGAATTGACAATAAAGCTGACTTTGACTTTGACTTTGACTTTCCTTGAACCGCTTGCACTCTTCCAATGAATGATAATGATTACAGCAAAGGCATTCAGCTTTATTTACTTTTACTGCATCCTGCTGTGGTGAAGTCAACTCCTTAGCTCTTTCAGGCTTATCCATGGATGTTACTGTGGTGGCCACAATATTTCCTTTCATTATGTTCTTTGGTTGTGATTTGAACCTAGTGAAAGTTTTTGTGCCAACCACACCTGCTGCTGGATCCTGTATATCACCAAAAAGAGGGTCAGAGAGGATACTGACACGTCGCTCCACAAATGTAACAAGATCCCAGAAGTGAGCTCGATCGTTGGTCTTTTCCATTATTTCATGAGCAGTGGTCCTCCATTGCTCCCTCATTTTAAATGGTAATTTTGACACAATGGCTCTCATGTTGACGGGCATGTCCAATTCCTGCATGTACTGAAGCTCCTCCATTACGTTGCAGCAGCCGCGAAGAAATAAGGAGTATGATTGCAGTGTTTTGACGTCCTCAGATTTTATTGGTTGCCATGCCAACGCCTTCTGCATATACGCATTAGCGATTTTGTATTGGTTTCCAAAATGCTCCAGTAGAAGACCTCTTGCAATGACATATCCAGGCTCAGGAGCCATATGCTGACAGCTACATACTAATTCTTGAGACTGTCCTCTTGTGAATTGTTCCAAATAGTACAAACAGTCTGCCTTAGATGCCTTCTGTTCCACTCCTTGCTCAAAAGCTTTGATAAATGCTTTGTATTGGAGAGGGTCACCATCAAATATTGAACCGCCTCCTTGAACCGCCACCTTATCCCCTCCTTGAACCGCCACCTTATTGTGGTGGAGGGGTTTGAGTACTCGAATGATCCTAGGAGCTATGTTGTCCGGGGCTTATTGCCCCTGGTAGGGTCTCCCAAGGCAAACAGGTCCTAGGTGACGGGTCGGACTAAGAGCGGTTCCATAGCCCTAATGATAAAGTATAACAGACCTAGGAAGACCACGTCGCCCGGATTGGCGTTACCGGGGCCCCACCCTGGAGCCAGGCCTGGGGTCGGGGCTCGCAGGCGAGCGCCTGGTGGCCGGGCCTTTGCCCACGGGGCCCGGCCGGGCACAGCCCGAAGGAGCGACGTGGGCCCGCCCTCCAGTAGGCCCATCACCCGCAGGAGGGATCAGAAGGGGCCGATGCGATGGGATTTGGTTGGCAGTCGTGGGCGGGGGCCCCGACGGCCCAATCCCTGGACTCAGAATCTGGCAATGGGGTCATGGAATGTCACCTCGCTGGGGGGGAAGGAGCCCGAGCTAGTGCGGGAGGTTGAGCGGTACCGGCTAGAGATAGTCGGGCTCACCTCCACGCACAGTCTGGGTTCTGGAACCCAATTCCTTGAGAGAGGCTGGACTCTCTTCTACTCTGGAGTTGCCCGCGGTGAGAGGCGGCGGGCTGGTGTGGGCTTGCTCATAGCTCCCCACCTTAGCCACCATGTGTTGGAGTTTTCCCCGGTGAACGAGAGGGTTGCTGCCCTACGCCTTCGGGTTGGGGACAGGTGCCTCACTGTTGTTTCGGCCTACGGGCCGAACAGCAGTGTAGAGTACCCACCCTTCTTGGAGTCCCTGGGAGGGGCGCTGGAAAGTGCTCCGACTGGGGACTCCATTGTTTTACTGGGGAACTTCAACGCTCACGTGGGCAGCGACAGTGTTACCTGGAGAGGCGTGATTGGGAGGAACAGCCTCCCCGATCTGAACCCGAGCGGTGTTCTGTTATTGGACTTCTGTGCTAGTCACAGTTTGTCCATAACGAACACCATGTTCAAGCATAAGGGTGTCCATCAGTGCACGTGGCACCAGGACACCCTAGGCCGGAGGTCGATGATTGACTTTGTAGTCATGTCATCTGACCTTCGGCCGTATGTCTTGGACACTCGGGTGAAGAGAGGGGCTGAGCTGTCAACTGATCACCACCTGGTGGTGAGTTGGATCCGCTGGCGGAGGAGAAAGCTGGACAGACTTGGCAGGCCCAAACGGGTAGTGAGGGTCTGTTGGGAACGTCTGGCGGAACCCTCTGTCAGAGGGGTTTTCAACTCACACCTCCGGGAGAACTTTGACCAGATACCGAGGGAGGTTGGAGACATTGAGTCCGAATGGACCATGTTCTCCACCTCCATTGTTGACGCAGCTGTTCGGAGCTGTGGCCGTAAGGTCTCTGGTGCCTGTCGTGGCGGCAATCCCCGAACCTGGTGGTGGACACCAGAAGTAAGGGATGCCGTCAAGCTGAAGAAGGAGTCCTATCGAGCCTGGTTGGTTCGTGGGACTCCTGAGACAGCTGACGGGTACCGGCAGGCCAAGCGTGCTGCAGCCCGGGCAGTTGTGGAAGCAAAAACTCGGGTATGGGAAAAGTTCGGGGAGGCCATGGAGGAGGATTATCGGTCGGCCTCAAGGATATTCTGGCAAACCGTCCGGCGCCTCAGAAGGGGGAAGCAGTACCCTGCCAATACTGTTTACAGTGGAGGCGGGGAGCTGTTGACTTCGACTGGGGATATTGTCGGGCGGTGGAAAGAGTACTTTGAGGATCTCCTCAATCCCATTGCCACGCCTTCCGTAGAGGGAGCAGGGGATGGGGACCCAGAGGCTGGCTCATCCATTACTCAGGCTGAGGTTACCGAGGTAGTTCGGAAGCTCCTCGGTGCCAAGGCACCGGGGGTGGATGAGATCGCCCTGAGTACCTCAAGTCTCTGGATGTTGTGGGGCTGTCTTGGTTGACACGCCTCTGCAACATCGCGTGGCAGTTGGGGTCAGTACCCTTGGTCTGGCAGACCGGGGTGGTGGTCCCTCTATTTAAGAAGGGGGGCCGGAGGGTGTGCTCCAACTATAGGGGGATCACACTTCTCAGCCTCCCTGGTAAAGTCTATTCCAGGGTGCTGGAGAGGAGAATTCGGCCGATAGTCGAACCTCGGATTCAGGAGGAACAATGCGGTTTTCGTACTGGTCGTGGAACACTGGACCAGCTCTACACCCTCCGCAAGGTGCTTGAGGGTTCATGGGAGTTTGCCCAACCAGTCCACATGTGTTTTGTGGATTTGGAGAAGGCATTCGACCGTGTCCCTCGTGGCATTCTGTGGGAGGTGCTTCGGGAGTATGGAGTCCGGGGCCCTTTACTACGGGCCGTCCGGTCTCTGTATGACCGGAGCAGGAGCTTGGTTCGCATTGCCGGCAGTAAGTCAGACCTGTTTCCAGTGCATGTTGGACTCCGGCAGGGCTGCCCTTTGTCACCGGTTCTGTTCATTATTTTTATGGACAGAATTTCTAGGCGCAGCCAAGGGCCGGAGGGAGTCTGGTTTGGGGACCACAGGATCTCATCTCTGCTTTTTGTGGATGATGTTGTCCTGTTGGCTTCTTCAAACCAGGACCTCCAGCATGTGTTGGGGCGGTTTGCAGCCGAGTGCGAAGCGGCTGGGATGAGAATCAGCACCTCCAAGTCCGAGGCCATGGTTCTCGACCGGAAAAGGGTGGTTTGCCCCCTCCGGGTTGGAGGAGAGCTCCTGCCTCAAGTGGAGGAGTTCAAGTATCTTGGGGTCTTGTTCACGAGTGAGGGAAGAATGGAACGTGAGATTGACAGGCGGATCGGTGCGGCGGCTGCAGTAATGCGGTCGTTGTACCGGTCCGTCGTGGTGAAGAAGGAGCTGAGCCGAAAGGCAAAGCTCTCGATTTACCGGTCAATCTACGTTCCCACCCTCACCTATGGTCATGAACTTTGGGTCATGACCGAAAGAACAGATCAGACATCTCGGATACAAGCGGCTGAAATGAGTTTCCTCCGCAGGGTGGCAGGGCGCTCCCTTAGAGATAGGGTGAGGAGCTCTGTCACTCGGGAGGAGCTCAGAGTAGAGCCGCTGCTCCTCCACGTCGAGAGGAGCCAGCTGAGGTGGCTCAGGCATCTTTACCGGATGCCTCCTGGACGCCTTCCTGGGAGGGTGTTCCGGGCATGTCCCACCGGGAAGAGGCCCCGGGGAAGACCCAGGACACGCTGGAGGGACTATGTCACTCGGCTGGCCTGGGAACGCCTCGGGGTCCTCCCGGAAGAGCTGGAGGACGTGTCTGGGGAGAGGGAAGTCTGGGCATCCCTGCTTAGACTGCTGCCCCCGCGACCCGGCCTCGGATAAGCGGAAGATAATGGATGGATGGATGGATGTGATTTACTGATTGTCTTTCCTCATGTGTTGATTCCACAGTTGTTGATTGGCCTTGCAAATTCTGAGATGTTTTAAATTTTCTTTCCTGTTGTTCCCTGAGGTTGTGAATGGGTTGGTGATTGGAGGCAGGTTGAGTCCACTGGATACATTCTTTTGGTCTCACACTCATTTCTTTGTTTTGTGGCATTGATCGTTTGAAATCATCCATTTCCATTGATTTCCAAGGCTGATATTCTTTTGCTGCCGGGTTTAACGTTTTCACAGATTCCATTTTCCATTTTTCTTTTTCCAAATAGGAATTCATGGCATTTGAGGATGCTGGAGAAGAACTTCTGGTACCTGAAGCATGTAATACAGATAATTTTGCATTTGTTGCAGCAATTTCAGCTTCCAAGTCAAGTTGCTCTCTTTTCCTCCTCAGTTGTTGCTCCTGCTCCTCCAAAGCATGCCTTTCCTTTAAAGCTGCAGCACGGGCAACAAGTGCAGCCCTATCTGCTTCAGCTCTTCTTGCAGCAGAAGAAACACTTGATCGTGTACTTTTACCACTTGATTGTTTACTCATAACATTGGATATGCTGTCGTTTGGCTTGACACCATCATCACTTTCAACATCTGCATTACCTTCATTGTTTGAAACCCACAGTTGAGCCTGAGAAATACATTCATTGTTTGACAACATTTTTGCTTTAAACCAGGTTTCTTGTTTTTCTCTTTCATCAAGTGGCATGAAACCCAACAAATTTTCATGCATCAATTTTGCTTCATTACACACCTGAACCAACTCTGTAAGAGCATTTTTTACTTGTGTTTTATCATTGTTTATCATGAAACCTTGCATTACCTCTCTTTTATTGGCTGCTATATTTAGTTATGACTTTCTGCCAGTTTGCAACTTTTCACATTCAGCAGCCAGTGCCTTAACTGTCATTTTAACCACCCGTTTTTCAGTTTTTAGTTCAACACCATCACCCCTATTGGCGGCGCTCACGCCAGATTCAGCAGTAATGTCTGACATAGCTCTGTGCGTCTCCATGATAACCAGTCAAACAACAGTTCACGCGACCAAAGTCAGTACGAGACAGTCAAACGTCAAGTGTCAGTTTACTACAGCAACCAATGCACTGGATTTATGCCTATCCTTGAAGGTACGTGTGCACACGATTTAAATGGCCATTCACTATGCAGCGCTACAATGTTAGCATACCTCCGTGCATCGGGTGCCGTGCGTGCGATGATCCGATGCTCCTACAACGCTCCAATAATGCTCCACAGCCGAGGTCCGGACCAGCAGAGTAGCTCCTTTTACAGCCATGGAGGGCTGCCCACTCGTCCGCCGAAGCAGGGACTCACAGCACAGTCCACGTTCAAATCCACACAGCAATACCGGCTTCCCGTCTCCTGTCGAGTCGCCTCCATTACGTTCCAAACGCAACGAAGCTCCATCACAAACTCAAAAATGAAAGTCCAACTGATGCGTAGGTTTTTGACTAATATTAAAGGAGCGCAGTCTAATACTGGCTACTGAGGGGGTTTGAACCCGAGTTAGACCTGGCTGACGCGCTTTTTACCTGTTGTACCTCCTGTAAACCATGCCGTCGTTGTGTAGAGTTAAAAAATGTCCATATACCGGTTCCTCTTATTGCAAAAAGTACTTTATTAATTCTGCAGTGAATAATACAGCGGCTTGATTTACCCGAGTCCAAAACACACATTCAAGTTTCGTGGCACAGCGGCAAAGACAGCGGTCAAAAACCTGTTTGCCCTTCCGGGTCAAACCCTTTCTGTCGATGACAGGAAATGTCCCCTTAAATAACCATAGTGCCACCCCGTGGTCGAATAAGCAATCTCACCATACCCCATTTGGCTCCTACAAATGGTGAGTTGAGAACATGCATGGACCCAAAAGATCTGAACGAGAACATTAAGCGGGAGTACTATCAAATACCCACACGAGAGGAGATAATCAGTGAAATGGCAGGAGCTCACTATTTCACAAAACTTGACGCTTCACAAGGTTTCTGGCAATTAAGACTGGATGAAAGCAGTGCTAAATATTGTACCTTTAATACACCTTTTGGGAGGTACTGTTTTCTTAGACTGCCATTTGGAATAAAGTCTGCACCAGAAATATTCCACAGAGCAATGGAACAGATCATTGAAGGCTTAGAGGGAGTCAGAGTGTACATTGATGACATGTACACTCTGTATGGGGCTCGACTCTTCAAGAGCACAACCAGAGACTTTACAAGGTAATGGAGCGTATACAGAAGTATGGACTGAAACTCAATAGAGCCAAGTGTGAGTTTGCAGTGCAAGAAATCCTCTTCCTCGGAGACAAACTCACAGCTCAGGGTGTACAACCAGACCAAGACAAGATAAAAGCAATACTGAACATGCCAAGACCAACAGACAAAACAGGCGCCTTGCGCATTATGGGAATGGTAAACTTCATAGGCAAATTTATTCCCAACCTCATGGCAAAGACTTCCTGTATCCGTGAACTCTTACACAATGACTGTGACTTCAAATGGGCTACCAAACATGAGCAGGAGTGGCAAAGACTGAAACAGACTCTCACCAAGGTGCCAGCATTAGCCTACTATGACCACACAAAAAAGCTCAAAGTGTCAACAGACGCCTCCAAAGATGGTATAGGGTCAGTGCTTCTGCAAGTTGCGGGACAGCACTGGAAACCAGTAGCCTATGCTTCTAGGGCTATGACAAAGTCTGAATGCAAGTATGCCCAGATTGAGAAGGAATGCTTAGGCGTAGCCTATGGCTTGGAGCGGTTTCATAGTTACATCTATGGACTACCGTTGTTCACTGTGGAAACTGACCACTGCCCACTGGTCTCCATTATCAAAAAGAATTTAAATGACATGTCACCAGGCATCATGCGTTTAATGATGAGAATGCAAAGATACGACTTTGAACTGGTTCATACACCTGGAAAACACCTGGTACCTGCAGATGCCTTGTCCAGAGCACCTGCTGAAAGCTGTGTAAGTGCAACAGATGAGGACATTGAAAGTCACATAAATATGGTGTCAAGTGCTCTGCCAGTATCTGACACCAAGTCAAGAGAAATAGCTGAAGCAACATCACAGGACACAGAGCTGCAGCGTGTTATTCAACACATGGATGACAGATGGCCTGCGGGCTCATGCCCTCACTACTACCATGTTCGAGCAGATCTCAGTTTTGTTGATGGACTATTACTACAGAAAGGGAGGATAGTCATCCCTGAAGCTCTGAGGCCAGATCTGTTAAGAAGGATACACGAAGGACATATCGGCATTGAAAAATGTAAAAGGAGAGCGAGAGAGTCAGTGTATTGGCCCGGACTAAACAAAGACATTGAGACATTTGTGAGTAAATGTGAAGTGTGCCAAAAACACAGAAACAAACAAAGCAAAGAACCACTGAAATACTTGCATCCCCTTGGCACAAAGTAGGGATAGACTTGTTTCACCTCAAAGGTAAAGACTGCCTTGTAGTTGTGGATTATCTGTCTAACTATCCAGAAATGGCACTACTCACTAACACATCATCAGCATGTGTGATTACCCACACCAAATCCATTTTTGCAAGGCATGGCATTCCACACATTGTAGTGAGTGACAATGGACCATGTTTTAGTAGCAGTGAATGGCGAAGGTTTGCAGAGCAGTACGAGTTTCATCATGTCACGTCAAGTCCACACTATGCACAATCTAATGGACAAGCAGAAAAAGGTGTCCACATCCTAAAGCAACTGCTGAAGAAAGTAGCAGACAGCAACTCGGATCCATACTTGGCACTTCTCAGTTACCGTGCCTCTCCACTTCAGTGCGGACTGTCACCTGCAGAACTACTGATGAACAGAAAGTCACGTACAACGCTTCCCAGCCACCTGAATGCTACTGTGCAAAAGAAACATGCAAAGCATGACAACAAACTCAGGAAACAGAAATTGAGACAAAAGACATTCTATGATATTTCAGCCAAACCACTCCCTCCACTGGCAAACAATGACTCAGTAAGGATCGAATATGTGAATGGTTGGAATACAAAAGGCACGGTGTTGCAGGAAGTTGCTCCAAGATCATTTACAGTGGAAACTGAGGATGGACAAGTGCTCAGGCGTAATCGTCGCAGTCTCCTGAAGACTCCCCAAGCTTCCTGTGAGCCCAATACTGAGTTGGAACCCCATGCAATCATGCACCTCCTGCGGACTGTAACGCAAACATTTCACCAGACAAACTTGAACTCAGAAGGTCAAATCATGAAATAAAGGAACCTGACAGACTGAACTTATAAAGGTTGAGCAACAAAAAAAAAAGAGAGAAAAAAAAAGTTAAACATATGTAGGTTAGGTATTTTTTTGGAGCATGGTGGTTCATTGAAAGTTTTGGTTTACACAAGTGTTGGCCTATGCACAAAAGAAAAAAAAGCTTTGTTATATTTTGCAGCATAATGTTTATTGTTGATGGTATTCACCTCAAAGAAAGGGGGATGTTATGATCAGTAGCTATCACTAGGTGTGGCTGCTGTCTGGACTGGTACTGTTTGAATTAGGCAGCAGCAGAAGGAAATGCTCTGTGTTATATATGTAAACTCTGTTTAGTATGGCTACGAGCAGTTAGCAATAAAGGTTCATCTTGAGCAACAGCAAGCCTCCTCCATCACTTAAACATGAACACAACAGTGTCCTTCCCGCCTGTCTGATTGTCTACCCCGCCCTAATTGTTTCCACCTGTTCATTGTTACCTACTGTAGATATAGTCCGCATCTCCCTTTGTCCGGTGCCAGATTGTCTTGTGCCATGTCGTGAACCAGCCTTGACCTTCCTAGCATTGAAAAGATCCTTGATTCCTTATTTTTGCATTGTTAAGATATGTGAGTCGTCCAAGAGACCCTTTTTGTGTTTGTTAGTAATTTGAGAGTTTGTTTCCTTTTTGCTAAGATCCTTGCACCAATTGTTTGTTACTTTGTTATCTAGAATTTTGAAATTCTTTTGAGAGTTTTGTTACTTTGTTTGCCTTGCATTTCTAGCTTTGTCTTGAGATATCCTGAGCACCTTTTGATAATAAACCACACCTTTGTGAAAAAAAACCTTCTTTTGTGTACAGTAATCCCTTGTTTATCGCGGGGGTTACGTTCCAAAAATAACCCGCGATAAGTGAAATCCGCGAAGTAGATATATCTTCATTTTTACTATTATTTTACAATGCAATATTGTACTATAGAATGAAACAAAACGCCAAAACTTGTTTTCACGCCTAAAATGCGTTTAATAAATGCAAATATTAACGTTTTTTTTAACAAAAACTATGATACAAAACAGGAAATATTGTCACTCGCGTATTTCACAGTCCATCCAGCTGTGCCTCTTCGTCCTGACTCCGCTGCGCTGTAGCGTCTTTTTCTACTGAAGGCTGCGCAGGAGTCTTTGCCCGAGAGAAGAACATAGTTATGGGTAGTTTTCGGCACTCTTTCTTTTTCTGAGCAAGAAGATTTTTATAAACGGACATGTCACCTTCAAAGCGCTGTAAAAAAAAAAACACTGTAAAAAAAATCCGCGAAGCAGCGAAGCCGCGATAAGTGAAGCACGATATAGCGAGGGATTACTGTATACAGTCTGCATTCTGAGTCCTGAACCCTTGCGCCTGTGGGCCTGTCAGATAGGGCGAGACATGACAGCACCCCCCCTCTAGGGCCGGCACTAGATTCGAAGGGAGACATTCCAGTGGCTGCAGTGGGGAGAGTGTTATGGGCGTATTCCACCCATGTCAGGTGGTTGCTCCAGGATTTTCGATTTTGTGATACTAGGCAACTTAGGCAGGTCTCAAGCTCCTGATTAAGTCTCTCAGTTTGACCATTAGACTGTGGGTGGTAACCAGATGTCAAACTCACAGTGGCCCACATCATCCGACAGAACTCTATCCAAAATAAAGAGACAAACTGAGGCCCTCGGTCTGACACTATGTGTTTTAAGGTGAAACACTTCCCTAATCATTTTCTCGGCTGTCTCCTCAGCTGAGGGCAACGTGGGTAAAGTAATTAAGTGTGTCATCTTAGAGAATCTATCCCCTACAGTGAGTACAGTAGTATTACCTCGAGAGGTTGGTAGTGCGGTCACAAAGACTGTTCTGTTGAGACAACTTGTCCCTGGAAGAGATCTCACATGCTCGTACATAACCCAATACATCCTGTCTAAGAGTGGGCCACCGGAACCTCTGTGGGACAACAAACTTTGTGCGTCTGACATCCAGATGACATGTGAATAACAATGTGTGTGCCCAGTGAATGACCTGCAACCGCAGATGAGCCGGTATGAACAACTGGTCGCAGGGGTGTTGTCACCCTCATTAGCCTGCACATATTTTTCTGTTTGCCAAGAAACCCCTTCTACCACACACTTCAGTGGTAAAAATAGATTCGGGTTCCTTGGTGGCCAGTTCTGGTTCGTACAGACATGACAGGGCATCCGTTTTTTTGTTTGGTGTTCTGTGAACCGGGTCTGAACGAGAGTGTGAACCGGAACCGACAGAAAAGCAGTGCCCACCAGACCTGTCGAGCATTGAGTCTCTTAGCTTTCTTTATATATTCAAGATTTTTGTGATCGGTCCACATTAAAAATGGCTGTTCAGCTCCCACCAACCAATGGAGTCAGTCGTTCTTTACAGCTAGCAGCTCCCGGTTACCTACATTGTACTTTTTCTCTGCAGGAGACAACTTACGGGAAAGCTAGGCGTACAGGTGGATCCTGTTGTTCTGCGATGACCACTGAGAAAGCACCACCCCCACTCCCTCATTGGAGGTATCCACCTCAACCACAAATTGATGTTGTGGATCTGGTACAGTGAGCATGGGTGTGGTAGTGAAGGCCGTCTTCAGGTGCTGGCCATGCCTGCACCTGGGGACCACTGAAACACGGATTTCGAGGAGGTGAAAAATTTTGAATACATTTTTTTAGAAAAGTTGGTGAAGCCCAATTTGCCACAGCACCCACCTTCTCCAGGTCCAGGTTTTATTGTTTCTTTTATGACAATAAATATTTTTCTTTATAGTTCTTATAGTTCTAATATAAAATGTACATATGTATAATCAATTTTTATTTTGTTTTTTGTATTTTTTTTTTTATTCGGTTGTAATTCCTACTGCTATTGCCTGCTGCCTGTAACACTCGAATTTCCACAGCTGGGGATGAAAAAAGTCTTATCTTAAAGGAGGGAATCTGTCTGTATGTATATAGACTATGTGTCTCTTTTAATTTTGTTGACAAGGACCCACTGAGGCCCCAAGGAAGCGCAGTGTCGAGAGTAAATAATTTGGTGGAGAGGTTCTCGAGAAACACATCACCCTGCATGGTGAAAATAGATGACAGACTGTGACCAAAATATACCAAGAGCAATGTAGAGAGGGTAAGGCGTAGCCCTCTCTTACCTGCAGTGGTTATACATAATGAGGTGTCAGCCGATGTTTTAATGTTAACATTTTGATGACCCTACTGTTAGCCTTTTTTTCTCAGCTTCCTACCCATTATACAGGCTATGACTTATTCTGAGCTCTAAATTGGCGATCAGAGGCATTTTAAATGAAACATCTCTATATTTACAATTTACAGTTCTCAGTCACAGTGTGTAGGGTAATTGAACCTGTGTTCTTTGGGTTTATTGAAAATTGTCCTTTGTACTCTGTAAACTGTCCTTGATCTGTACCATTCAGTGAGCCACCCACTCACCATACCTCTATACTTGGCTGATGGTCTTTGTGGGCAGCTTGGCTTTGAAAACAATGGCTCAGAGGATGTTGCAGTACCTGCCTCCACTATCCTGGGGGTGGATAAAGGTGAAGATTCTACAGTAATATCCACTGCTGCAACTGATGAGAAGCTGGAGGGTTCGTCAGCATCAGCATTGGAGATCAGCTTGGACAGACCCAGGTCCAAAATTGTGAGGATCAAATAGAAAAAATCGTGTGTTCCCCACTATTACTATCAGTAATACCATTTTGTGACTCTATTTACATTCCGAAATGAGGACAGTCTTGCTGCACTGTTTAACATTTATTGTTTCACATTTCTTTTTCACAAAACTTTTTTTAGTCTCAACAACAAGCTTCAAACTAGTAGACTTGTCAGTCCAAAAAAGGGAGAAAAACATACTGCCATTACTTAAAATAGCATGGTAAATACTAACCTGGTATCATTACAAAACAGGTCACAAATAATGTTCAGCACATCAATAAAACGTTAAGTTGGCTGTGGCGATTTCAAATCACAAGGCTGAAATAGGCTGCTCACACTGCTTAATGGGTGAGATTACTTTTCCCCTCTGACACCAACTTTTTCACATACTTGGCAGCTGTCAGACTTATACGCAAAGGGTCCTCCAGAGACTGCTCTGACAGTCGGTTCCCCTCGTGTTTATCTTGGAGAATGCAACCTCGCAGGTGGAGGCACATACACAGCTAGCGTCTTTAATGTGCCATAGCCCTCTGGACAAGACACCCAACATGTGCTCAGGCTTTCAGTACCACGGAGAGCAGAAACTTGTATGCCCAGTGTTGTGGTGACGACGCAGATTAAATTCCTTTGCAACAGCAACAGTTTTGTTGCCAATGAGGCATAAGGGTGATGCATGTCGGAAGGTTGGCATGATAAATGCGTACTTTTCAGTCCATTCATCATTAAAGAGTCAGTTTTCCGCATAAACTTTTCGTTTCATGGCCTTTGAGAGTGCCATTTTACCGGTGTTAAGAGGCCTTTTCTGTCCACCAACTAGCACTGTATTAGCGTTGGAGCCAGTGATTGATATGAAAGCCCCTCAATCAAAGCTTTGTTTAAGCGATATTTGTTTTTAAAGTGCTCTATAAATAAAGTTTACTTTAATTGAGTTGACGCAAAACATCACTCCTGTCCAGAGTCCTGTCCTGTCATGTACCACAAGCACATATTGGTTGTTGTGCTCTGTCTCATTCAGTGGCCCCATAATACTGAAGGCAATGTGCACCACTGGGGCTCCCACTCAAACAGTACACATGGAGGCTTGTGATGTCATGGCCTTGCTTTGGATGTACAACTGGTACAAGTACCATGCCAGAGGGCGATATTCTGTCTTATCCGGTGCTGCATCGGGCCTGTAGCGATTATTACGAGCACACTCACACACTGATGCACAGCATTAGGAGAAATTTGGGGTTCAGTAGCTTCCAAGTGGGATCAAACCACTAACCTTCTGATACGTGGACAACAGCTCTACATCCTGAGTGGCCACAGCCGCCCCGGACGGGGGGCCAGGCTATGGAAGGAAAGTCTATGCTGTAAGGCCAACAAATTGGTGGACCTCCTGAAGCAATGTTCACATTCCCATTCCTAAACCGTTTGGACTTTAAGACAGTATGACCCAGGTAGGCTTCCTGATAGCAGAAGAGGGAACACTTAGCAGGTTTCACTTTCACATTGGGCTGATGGAGTAAGCTGAACACCTGGTCCAGCTACTGTAACATTTCTGGCACATCCCTGTTGGCTAAATAGATGAGGCATGTTTCCCACTGCAAGCTACGCAAGACACTGTCCATCAGTTGCTGGAATGTTGCATTGCACAGTCTAAACAGCATGACATTCCACTCAAATAGTCCATTTCTGCTGCAGAAGGCTGCTGCTTTGCATGTTCTTGGGGTTAATTTAACTTGCGGAAGGCAAGGTCCAGGGTGGAGAGGGTGTCCAGTGTGTCTTTGATACAGCGCAACAGTGCAGTAATTTAGGGCTCTTCTATGCAGAGGTGGTACCTCCTGTCCTTTTTTCCTACCATTACTATGGACAATACCCATGTGGCTGCAGCAGGCCAGTCTTGCTTTCAAGCTCTGTTTTATCTTTTGGTCAGCATTCTTTTGTTTCTGCCGCACTATTAGGCATTGTGGCTGCTTGACTAGGATGCCTGGCCGAGATACGATGTCACGCTGCACCAGTCAGTTGTGGCTGTGGTTATAAAGACGAGAGGAGAACACACTGCCATAGATCGACAGAAGCTGTTCTAGCTGGAGATGCCCCTCTGTGTGAAGCTCAGTGGAGCTCCAGGCAAAGAGTTCCTGCAAGTGCTGGGGAACAATGGGGGAGCAACTGATGGTCTGATTGAGGCTGGCTGGGTTTCTATGGACTGCAGGGATTTGGCAGACTGGAATAACCCCCCTTTTTGATGGTTACGGCAGTGTTTTCAAGACCGAGGATGTGGAGGGGCACAGTTTTAAGGGACTGAGCTTCCATCAGGACTTGAGTAACCAGCACTCCGTGTTTCTCAATGAGTCTGTCGTTGGGTTCAGCATCACTTTCCCTTTAACTGGTTCCCTGAAATGAGTGTTTCCTCTTACCAGCTACTTTCCAGGTTACTTTCATTGCATTTACTATTGGTTTACTTTGTGAGTGGAAATACGGCACTTCCTCTCTGAACTGCAAAATGCGTCAGTTTGGCAGTTTCCAAAATCAAGGCGTGTTTAGGCTTGGGCCTAGGAAAGCCTCCACCACCAGCTATATGAGCAACCAGGAAATGTATGCTTATTTGGGGAGGGGCATCATTTGGGCACTATTATTATATTTTTATTAATATATATGATTAAAAAATGTGCATTCAGAGCTGCAGAATATTGCAAAAAAAGCTTTCTGATAATGACATATCCTTTCAATTAAGAAAACTAAGGCCATTCTTTTTGAATCTTGAATCATCTCCAGTTTTGATGTTTTAGTTGAGGTAGGTCTGAGGATATTTTCAACAAAAATCACGTTTTTTTAGATAATGTCCCAACACGATAGGTAGAAGAGAGGCAGTAAAAGCACTCTAATGTTGAGTCCTGCTGAGAGTTCAACATTAACAATTCAGTTTAACACCACTTTGACTATGCTGCCACCTGCTGGTATAGCCATTCTTTACAACAGATTCAAAACAAGCTGCTGAGTGTTCAAAATAACCATATTAGAGTTAAATCCAAATAATTTTTCAAAATGTTCTTATTGTGGAAAGAGAAATGATTGAATCATTCTTCCCTCTATCTAATGAGGAGCTTGACTGGAATAGACATTTTTGCTTTGTTGTGTTTTCTTCACAATTAGGGTGTTGCAAGTTTTTTCTGTGTAAAATTGGAAAGGGACAAATTGATGTTGGCCCGTAAAACTGCCAGACCTCTTGGAATGAGCAGTATGCTTAAAGGGCAAAAGCCTTCTGATAGTTATGTTGAAATTACAATTTCACTCTTAATTCATCAGTCCTGGGTTGTTGCTTCTGGCATAAAAATGAACAAGTCACTGCGATCAACGATGAGTGAATGTCTAGAAATGTGGTCAATGTTATTAGGACAATAAATATCCTAACTTCCGAATTTTCATTTTGTCTGCTGTGAAAGAAAAAATCTTCATGAGTAGTTTGTGAGTTCTCAAAATCTTTTTTTAACTTTATTGAAACATAGCATACTTTGTTTATTATGTTTGTTAACATATATAACAAACAAAGAACAGCCTACATTCGCAAACATGCCAGATGGACTAAAGGTTAATAAATAAAAGAAAACAAAAAGACAACTTAAATGGATATCTCATAAAGCTTACAAATGTTATACGTTTTGACAGCTTTTGTGTTTGTACATTAAGAAACAGAAGAAATTTATTGTTCGATTTGCATAGTCAGTTATAAAACATTTGGCTTTTGCCTGTGAATATTGATTTGTGGATATAAAATTGGGTCAAAATAACAAGAAAATTATTGTAGATAGAATGTCGTTATATTCAGGGAATCCAAGCAATACCTTTTCCCACAGCACCATAGACAGAGTAAAAATGATGGGTAATAGATTGTGACACCTTACTCCACAGTTTACAATGCGGGCAAGACCAAAACAGGCTCCCTGGCCTCTCCACAAAAGCTGAAACTTATATCACTTGAGAATTTCTGCTTGAGAATTTCTGCATGTAATTATTAGTTGGATAAAAACCTGTGAAGCATTTTAAACGATATATCTTTGACTTTTTTGGAGGAATGGAAGAAGCCTTTATTCCGTGAAAAAAAAGTCTGCTTTTCATTATGGTAATTTGTAGAAAAAAAGGGTTCCTAGTGGATAATCAGTCTTCAAAATAAAAGCACCAACGCCATGCTGTAAGATTAATTATCAGTTAGAACCATTACTATTGCATAAGAATTTGAACATACCTTACATTTGCATTTATTTTTAAATTAATTGGCTGCAGTACGACTGTGTGAGCATTTCAGCTCAGTCCTGTAGATTTGGAGAATTTACGCTTTTATACTGAAAATATATATATATATATAAAAAACCTGAAAGTCTTCCTGTTCTCGATGACGGAGCACTGACGCAAAGCGATGTCAAGTTACCTGTCCCTGATATAGAGAGGGATCACTAAAGCTCTGTGAAGTCGGCATATAAACAACAGTGTAAACGGCTTTGACAAACTTCATTATAAATCCGGAGCGGATTAAAATTAGATACAGAACACTGACTGTTGGAAGGACGCGGACAATGCTGGTGTGTGATATTATCGTACTTGCTAAATCCTAGAAATGCACAGTGGTAACGATTGGCCATGAGGCTGTTTAATAATACAAATCCAGTAGGAGAATACTCGGCACTCGGGACATCTGAAATAAATCGACGCGGTTTTCGGTTGGAATGGAATTTGGTTATAAAATATGTGAACCCTTGTACGTGTTGGCACAAATGCCTTTTTAGAATTACGCAACTAGAGGTGGAAAGTATATTTTTCCACAACAAGTAGCAGGCATCTCGACTGCTCAAAAGCGATGTTGGATGCCCATGCACGTCAGTACCTTCTCAGAAAACAGTAGTAATCACGTAGTTGAACTCCAGTCACCTTAGTAGGGTAAAGAGCAACATGAGTCTGAAATCAAGGAGGCCGTGGACGACCGTTATGTTCGGCATCTTTCTCGGATTCATCGCGTCCTCTTGGCTTATTGTACCTCAGGTTCTGGAAAGCAGAACGAAAAAATCTCAGGTGTGCTTGTATTACAGTGACTCTGTTGGTAAAGGTCCTAACACCCTCGGGAACACCGCAGCTGTCACAAACCAGGACAGTCCGCACTTCAGTCAGGAGGGGACTACAGTGAACTGTAGCGGAGATACGGGGAAGTCCATAAGCAGACCAAACAGTTTCCTCTATGTCGGCGTGATGACAGCGAAAAAATATCTGCGGTCTCGCGCCGTGGCTGCGTACAAGACGTGGGTGAGTTCCATACCCGGGAAGGTAGAGTTCTTCTCCAGCGCTGGATCTGAAACCGTCCACGTCCCCGTCCCGGTGGTGTCGCTGGCAGGTGTGGACGACTCCTATCCGCCACAGAAGAAGTCGTTCATGATGCTGAAATACATCCACGACCACTACCTGGATAAATACGAGTGGTTCATGCGGGCAGATGATGATGTTTATATAAGAGGTGATTATTCTGTGAAACGTTGAAACGTGTGTGTGCGCGCGCGTGATTCATGATGAAAAGTGATTCGCATAGTCCAAATGAATATTTTTCCCATACATGTTTATGAGGATATATCATGCTGTCATAGGCAAAATGCAAAATATATGCAAAATCGTGTACTATTTGTAATGAACTATGCCGGGTTGGTGGGTTTCCATGCACCTTGGAAGGCGAACTCTGCTTTAAGGGTTTTGCATTGTTGCCTGTGTTGTAGAGAGGTTGTGTCTTTTTTTTTTTTTTTTTTTCTTTACATGGTGCTTATTCCAGAGCAACCACAAGGTCAGGGGGAGCTTATAGGTATTTTTTACCCTCCAGCTCTACTTAAAGGATAATTTTGTTTTGAAACAATTTTGGTGTTAGCCATCCTTCTTATATGTAATATTAAGATTGAATTCACTAGGTTTATGAATGAGATATGGGAACATGGCCATATGTTCTCAAATCTAAAAAGAAGTCTGACCAATCAAGAAACTCAAGCAGTCAGGCAATCAAACAGGCTGCTAACAGACAGTCTTTTGTGGAAGAGGAAAACAGCAAAATTATGACCCAAACTGTCTGTTGTAAACATCCATCACAGATTATAGACCCACTTCCTGCTTAAATGTTGCTGTCCTTAACTCTGGCGGTGTGCACACAGTTTTCCCTTGCAATGAGGGATTACTACTAATGTTTTGGGTGCAGTTCATATCAGGTTTACCTCCAAAATTTGCCAAATTAATGGGTTTTTTCCAACTTGCTTGATCATCTGACTGCTCAGTTTCTTGCCCTGTCAGACTTTGTTGTAGTGAAGTTGCCGTGTTCCCAGATCTCAGCAATTACTCAAGAGAGGACATTGTTATCATAGTTAATAGAAATGATGACCAGAACTACATAAACATGAACCATTCTTTTACCTAATTTTCAGACAGATTTAAACAGTTGAGTTTTATCTCATTCTGCTGTAAATGTTGGGATAATATGGACAAGACATGAAATCTCAATAGTTTTTAAAAATGATCAAATAACATATTAAAAACCTGTTGATTACTTTAAGTTGGCATTGAGTCATTAAATTATTCCCTATTTTCAGCATAAGTGAAAGATCTGAATGTGCACAGTTACATTCAAGTACCAAATCATAAGCTACAGAAACTGATCTTCTTGAAGAGAAAAGACTTCCTTTGTTATGTGACTTAGTTGAGATCGACGACAAAGTCAGTTTCATGTTTTATGTCCCATTGGATTATGATTTTTCGAGTAAAATGTCATTCATTTCTAATGAGTTCTTGTGGATGAAAGAAGTTATGCTCATGTCTGAGAAATGTTTCACCATAGCACTGGAAATATTTGGTGTCTTCTAAGTCCATAAGGGCATGGGTATGTACATGAAAAATAAATAAATAAATATTGATATATTATAATTTCGTTTTATACTGTACTTCATTTGCACAGGGATAATTTTGACAAGTTTGTTTGTGTTGAAAAATAACAAAAACGTACAGTAACATATAAAAAAAAACAAATTTTCCAAAAGTTTAAATTATACTGAGCACAAGATGATTGTATTATGAAAAAACAACATCTAATTTCTCCCACTTCACCATCTGCCAGGTGAGAAGCTGGAGTTGTTTCTGCGCTCACTAAACAGCAGTAAGCCACTTTACCTTGGCCAGACAGGCTTGGGCATGGCTGAGGAGTTGGGCAGACTAGCCTTAGAGCCCGGAGAGAACTTCTGCATGGGAGGACCTGGGATGATTTTCAGTCGAGAGGTGCTACGCAGGATGGTCCCTCACATCAGTACTTGTCTGAGGGAGATGTACACCACCCATGAAGATGTGGAAGTGGGCCGCTGCGTGCGACGCTTTGGAGGAACACAGTGTGTGTGGTCTTATGAGGTATGGACTGAGACAGTCTGTTTCCTGTTCTCTCAGGTTCTTGGAATATCATGGAGTCTTTAGTGACAGTGAGGGAATTTGATCATCTTTGTGGGAATTCAGGTATTAATTATGGTGTATTATAACTTTTTACATTTATAAAAACAGTGTTAAAACCTAGAGTAAGACTAGGCAATCAGTAAAATCTCTGATACGATTTTGGCTTTCAATGATTAGATGATCAAGATAAAAAAATTATTGTGCCACATTCTTTTTTGTGAAGATGCTATCCTTTTTTTCTTGTGTAAATCCGGCAGACCCCTTTCCTTTACAGGGGTGCGCTTTCACCCCACCCTAAAATCCAAACTCACGCTCAGTCAGGCTGTGGTAGGTTTATTTCTGGTCACTGTGGACAAGTGAGCCATCCTTTCTGAAAACACAGTCAACCCAGGTGCGAGTTGGATTTTGATGCGTCTCTATCCATGCTTGTCACAGTGTCCTTAGTCTCTTACCTGCTGCCTTTCTATTCATCTGTTCACCTGTCCAGCCAGTACCTTTCCACTGTCCCTCCCCTTACCAGACACATCCACCTGTCCACTCACCTGATCCTCACCTGATCTTTATTTCCAATCAGCGCAATACTTAAGCTGCTATTCCACACTCACTAAGTGCCAGATTGTTCTTCACCTTCATGCAAGACTCTCCAGCATTATTTTTTGAAATGATCTCCTGATCTCCAGCGACATGAGGTAGTGATGATGTCTGTAGCTGCTGCAGCTGAGGAGCTGGTTGCTAAGGTCCAAGCTAACCGTTGTCTGGACCCAGCTAATGGTTTCTGGGCCACCTCCAGTCCAGTCGCAGCCTATCAGTCCACCTCCTCCTGTCAGCAATCCCCGGGTAGGTAGGTAGGTCGGTAGGTATGTAGGTAGGTAGGTAGATACTTTATTAATCTCCAAAGAGAAATTTACATTTCCAGCAGCTCAAAGGGTGGAAACACAAGGGCATGCAAAAAAAGAACAACTTTCAAGTAAGGAGGCTTAAATACAATACAAAATACCAACTAACAATATAAGAAAAAAAGAAATAATAAAAAATAGTGAGATAAAAATATAGAACTAAGCTATACAAGATAAACATCTGGCGGTTAAATGTGAGCCCAGTAGTGCAGTTGTGCAAAATGACATTGTGCCACAGTCATTTTCAAGTAATGAGGCAAAAATACAGTACAAAATACAAACTAACGATATAAAAAGAAATAGTGACATAAAAATACAGAACTAAGCTATACAAGATACACATCTGGTGGTTAAATGTGAGCCCAGTAGTGTAGTGCAACAGTCTGATTGTCCACACTTAAGTCCAGCATATAGATGTGTGTGATAAAGTGTGTGTGTCCATGCTGTGTGGTGTGAGTGTTTAGTGAGTCCGGAGTTGTTGTGTCTCTTTTATCGCCCTCCCCGAGAGGTGTTGAAGCTGCTCCTCTGCCTGGAGATGGCGCTGTGCAGTGGGTGATCAGGATTGTCTATTATGGACAGGAGCTTGTTCAGTGTCCGTCGCTCTGCCACAGAGCGTCAGACTGTCAGTATGTCCAGCTCCATGCCACGACAGAGCCTGCCTTCCTCACCAGTTTGTCCAGTCGTGCTGCGTCCTTTTTCTTTAAGCTGCTCCCCCAGCACACTACTGCATACAGGAGGGCACTCGCTACCACAGACTGGTAGAAGATCTGTAGCAGCCTTTTGCAGATGTTGAAGGACGCCAGCCTTCTGAGGAAGTACAGGCAACTCTGTCCTTTCTTGCACAGAGCGTCAGTGTTGGCAGTCCAAACCAGTTTCTCATCCAGCTGCACTCCCAGGTATTTGTAGGTGTGAACCACCTCCACGCAGTCCGCTTTAATTGTGATTGGTTCTGGACATGGCCTGGGTCTCCTAAAGTCCACTACCATCTCCCTGGTCTTGGTGGTGTTGAGGAGCAGGTGGTTGGAGTCACACCATGTGATGAAGTCCTGGATCAGTTTTCTGTACTCATCCTCTTGTCCACTCGTGATACAGCCCACTATGGCTGTGTCGTCCGCGAACTTCTGTACATGACAATGCTCCGAGTTGTACTAAAAGTCGGACGTGTACAGGGTGAACAGGACTGGAGAGAGCACAGTTCCCTGCGGTGCTCCTGTGCTGCTGGCCACAGTGTTGGACCTGCAGTCATCTCTGGTCCCTGAGCTGCAGCAACCCACCCGCCTCCAGTCCTGTTGCCCTCTCGCCAGTTTGCTGCTTGGCCACTGGTTGTTGTCCCTGAGACACCTCACTGGCTTTTATAGGGGTTCTGCCTTCACCACTGGCCACTGGAAGGGTTCCGCCTTCACTGCTGGTCACCAGAGGGACTCTGCCTTCGCACCGGCCTCCAGAGGGACGCTGCCTTCACCGCTGGCCCCCAGAGGGGTTCTGCCTTCACCACCATCCTCCTGCCCATCCTCCTGAGAGGTTCCGCCCTTGCCAGCCCCCTGCCAGACTTCCAGAAGGACTTCGCCTTCGCTGCTAGCCTCCTGCCCGACCTCCCGTGCTGTTCCACTTATCTGTCCGGTCCTCATCTTACCTGCCTGAGATTCCCTGCTCCACCCCTGCCCAGTCTCCAGGCTACCCACCTTAGGTTTCCGGCACTGCTCCTGTCAGTCCTCCATTCTTCAGCTCCTTGACCACTTTCCTTGAAGTCCCTCCTCCAGACCCCCTCCTCCGACCCATCTGAAGATGAGGGGGACATGGTCTCATCTGAATATTAACTATAACTATATTCAACAATAAACTGACATTAGGGGGGTAATACTGACATGGTACGCAAAATACGTTTTTGGCAGTAACTTAAGAATTCACATGCTAATTTTTACAAAATATCTATTTCAAGGATAAACTGATTAGATTTCAGTGGTCACACTAATCACAGGGACTGCCTCGGCTGGGAATCAAACCTGGGACCTTCTTGCTGTGAGGTGCTAACTACTTAGCCACCATGCTGCATAGTTGATAGCATTTTCATCCGTTTTGGCTATGCTGCCCACATAGTGCACAATACTTTTCAGTATATTGGTAAAGTACACTTATGCTCAGTGTATAGTAAATCTGTGATGTACAAAGAACATTTTGCTTTGTGTTGTTTGTACTGGTACTTGGACATCGTCCATGCTCTTATCATGGTGTTGCAACTCTTTCCACAGATGCAGCAGCTCTTCTATGAGAACTATGAACACAACAAGAAAGGTTTCATTGAAGAGCTTCAAAGTAGCAAGATCCTCAATGCCATTACACTCCACCCCAACAAGAAGTCTGCCTACCAGTACCGACTCCACAGATTCATGCTGTGCCGTGAGATCTCAAGGCTTCGTTACCGTACCATCCTGCTCCACCGTGAAGGCCTGATTATGAGTTACCTCAGTGATACAGAAGTACTGTGGGAAGATCAACAGCTCGGGTCCCCACCATCCTATATGCTCTATCAGCCAAATGAGAGAAATGATGTCATTGAGTGGGATTACCTGACTGGCCGGCATATTTACTCCGCTGTTGAGAACAAGATGGCGCAGCACAGTCTTGGGAACTTGTTTCAGACTGCACTAAAAGACATTATACTCCAGGCCATGGACATGATTAATGAGAATTCGAAAATGCGTGGCCGTGTAATTGACTTTAAAGAGATACAGTATGGCTACTACAGGGTGGATCCAATGCATGGCGCAGAATACATCTTAGACTTACTGCTTCTGTACAAGAAGCATAAGGGACGCAAAATAACAGTGCCTGTGAGGCGGCATGCTTATCTTCAACAATCCTTTAGCCGACCCTTCTTTACTGAAACTGAAGAATTGGATGTAGCTGAACTTCTGTCTGCCATCAACTCTGAATCCCAATCCCTGTCTTTCCTATCCAACTCTTTTCAGTCACATTTCCTGGTGTATGAATCAACCAGGGAAATGTGGGTGCAAAGCCAGACAAAGGTGAACATCCTTGTCCCATTATTTGGTCGCTATGACACCTTTGTCCACTTCATGGAGAACTTTGAGAAAGAATGTTTGATACCCAAACAAAATGTTAAGCTCTCCATCATTCTGGTGGACGATGAGATCAATCAGAACAGAGGAAAGCACATTAAGTTGATCAAAAACTACTATAGGAAGTATCCCAAAGCTGACCTGTCCTTAATCCCTATGACAGGCAACTTTTCACGAGGACTGGCTCTGGAGCTGGGCTCCTCACAGCTTGATAATGACACTCTACTCTTCTTCTGTGATGTTGATCTCATTTTTAATGGTGATGCCTTGCAACGCTGTAGAGACAATGCTGTCCAAGGGACACAGGTCTATTTCCCTGTAGTCTTTAGTCAGTACAACCCCAAGATAGTGCATTCTGGGAAGACCCCAAGAGAAAATACATTTGTGCTCACCAAGAAAAGTGGTTTTTGGCAAGAATATGGCTTTGGAATCACCTGTGTTTTCAAGAGTGATTTACTAAAAGCCAGAGGTTTTGACACCTCAATCCTAGGCTGGGGATTGGAAGATGTAGACTTGTTCACAAAAGTTATTAATTCTGGTTTAAAAGTGTTACGCAGCCAAGAACCAGGAATTGTCCACATGTATCATCCTGTCCACTGCAACACAAGTCTTGAACAGAAGCAACATAAAATGTGCCTAATGTCAAGAGCTAGTACATTTGCATCGACAATGCAGCTTGCAGAGTTGTGGCTGGAGGAACACAGAACTTCATCCTAACATTCCCTACTGGACAAGTAGGTTTACCTCAGTTCTGCTTGAATGCAAACAGTGACAGAACAGGACAGTGTCTAGGACTACTACACTCAATCTGTTAGAAGCCTACGTAAAAGTATCTACTACCTAATCCATTTCCAAACCAGCTGGGAAAACCACTGACTAAACACAAACTGCCAGGAAGTTGATACATTGGCATTGTACTGTCACTTCAGCATTACAGATTCATTGATTTATTGTTGACTGTGCCAATGATACACACAAAGAGCTTTGGGACCTTTATTGCATTTCCTTAGGGTGTGGGTTAGGGTTAACTTTAATTCTGTACCAGTGTCTTTTTTTAAACATGCAGAAATGACCAAGGCTACTTTGGGGAGTACCAAGCTTGGTAATTAAAAATGACACGTAGAACAAGTTGTACCACCCAAAATACCTAAAAGTAAAAAATGTATATGATAGAAAGGATGTTGAAGAGTATCCCCAATGTGCTGCTTTAATGTGGTGTAGGTTTCAATATCCAAAAGAATAACTGCTTGTAACCCAGTTAACCTGTGAACTGAATACTGGATTATGGATGGCTGCTGTGCCATGAGCAGCATCGTCTGCTACATTATGCAATCTGTATGTGTTGGGAGAGAGTTGGGTCGCTTTAATGCGCTATCTCCCAGTAATGTTTAACCCTAACCCTTAGAAATTCTCTCCTGCTGTTCCCGCTAAGTTGATTTCTGAAGTGCTACTGTACTATGTTGTTTAACCTGCTGTTCAGTTATTTCTCCATTTACACTCTCAGGTGCAGTTTTTTCTCTTCTACCCCATGATAGCAATCATTTGTTTACCTTATTTTTATTAAAACTAAACCAAGGAAATTCAGTTTACTACCATGCTGAATGTGCTTCCCGCCATTACTGGAAATGTAACTCTAGAAATGTTTATAAGGTGCATAAATTATGGAAGTTGCTTAAATCTTTGTTGAATTTAAACAAATGACTGTCAAGTTGAAAACATATAAATTTGTCAGACACATCCCTCCCAGTGCTGAGGTTTGAACTGAAGTGTAGAGTGAGAGGATTTCTGATGCCGTTTAGTGCACACAGATCCCATTAAAGTCACAGGCACAAACACCACAAAGCTTCATTTTGGCCTCTGATGTAGCACATCATGTTGTCATAATGTTAGGTTGACTAAAACTGACGGAACCATGGTTGACTTGAATGTTTGTACATGGCTTAAGAAAGGTCACTTCCTCTGATGTTACATTGAGACAGTTGTGGTGCATATTCTATTTGTCCCCTGTGTCATTCAGTTCTACAGTATCTTCTGAAGGACATTGTTGAGCTAGGACGTTTTCTTAGCTATTACTTAGTTATCCATCGACTGAAATTAATTCTCATTATATTAGCTTTTTCTTACTGCCATAGTTATTATAATGTTTATGCTTCTGTCTGCACCCACTGTCTATTATGAAAAGGAATGATCTGGTAAATAATAGCTGGAACAAACTTGTAAAACAGCTTTGAGTTAAGCAGCCACCTGGACAAAAAATGTCCTTGAATTACTTCATACCATATTGTTCAGTTTTACCAGGAAATCTTTGTTTTTTTTTTTCTTGTGACAATTATCATAATTAGAAACTCAGTCAGTGTATCTTTGCTTTCATCCTAAACAAGAAAGCTGAATCCTACCCAATTACAGACAAAATGAGGGACCTCCGGGAGAACATGTGCAAGATGCACCTCCACAGTTGACAAACTAACATGATCTCAGCAGCAGAATTTGGTCCTCTTTGGCCCTGCATAAACCTGGCATCAACACACGTCTTAGGTGACCAGATCACAAATGGGCATTCAAGACACATAGCCATTCACAACTTTGCCTGGCGTTCAGTTGGCATACAAAGTTTATCTGTGGTTATTAGATTTGTTGTTCAAGGCAGCAACATTTAACATTAGTTGTGAATGTATCAGCACATCTTATTAAAATAAATGATAGCCTGCTAAGCATGATAGCTATCTTGTATTTAGCGTTTAGCGTGTATTTTAGGTTGTTCCTTGGTTAATTCAATCATTACACATATAGTTTGTTAGACAGTGCATCAGTAAAGGTTGATAAGATCAGCAGTACAAATGTGGATTATCACAGTAAAAAGAAAGTAAAACTGTAGGCAGATCATCTCTAAACATACTTTTCTGTTGAACTGATGTAAAACCATGGGAACATGACTTGATGACCTTGGCGGAAATGTGTAAATTAAAATTAAATTAAATTGTTATACATTATAATGAGAGATGTTTTTTGTCCTTCCTATTTACATGAATGAGGGGTACAGAATGTTAGAAACGCCTCTGAATATAAGGCAGCTCATACATATAATTAAATTAACACCCCATGACAGAGTTAAAAAATAATAATAATAGATAACGTAAAGGCTGAATTTATGGCTGAAATGGTGTATTGGATTACATTAGCTTGTAGTGGTGGCCATAGAGTGTATATCCCTGCAGACTCAAGAATACCCCTGTATGCTCCTGTAGGAATATTAGATTAGATTAGATAAAACTTTATTAATCTCACAATGGAGACATTCACTCTTACAGAAGATCTTCAGAGCTGGGGGCGTGCAAATAAGAACAATACGAACAACAAGGTGTAAAATAAGAACAATATGCGTGCAAATAAGAACAATAGGAAGAACAAGAACAATAAAGGTACAAATATGAATGGCAATAAATTACAACTGTGCAAACCACAAAAAGAATTTCAAAAATGTAAAAAAAAATATATATAAAGAAAATAAGATATCCTATGTACAGTAAGTTTAAGAAAAAATATAGAAAGTGTCTAGAACAGGGGTGGGCAATTAATTTTTGCAAGGGGCCACAGGAGAAATCTGAATTGCGTCAGAGGGCCACACCAACAAGAACTTATTTCTGCTCAACTTTCTCCCATTGTAAAATGCACTAAATTATATATTTTGAATAGCTGGTACTGGTAATCGGTAGAATGAAAATAATCTGTAAATATTTTTATAAACAGGCTATGTGAAATTGTGGTGTAAAGCTTAAATCAGAAAATACTCCCATACTATCCATTTTCCTCCAAAAGTGCAACAAACTGTCTGTGATTTAATGCTCTCACTCTGATGAAGTTAACTATTTTAGTTACAGCATCAACAACATGGTTCATTTTAGCACTTCCTGATGTATAATACAATGCAAAAATGTCAATTTCTGCACAGGGTTCATTTCTGTCACTTTATGCAACATTCTCTTCAAAAGTCCAACATTGCTCCCCATCAGATTTCAACAACCGTCCGTTGTCACACCCGCCAGCTTATCCCATTTCAGTCCTAACTTGTCCAAACATGCATTTACCTCTGTGAACAAGTGGTTCTCCCTTTCATTGATTTCATGGCTGTCAGCGCCTCTGTGATGTGCAAGTCTGCAGTTATCCCACGTAGGAAGACGAGTAGCTGGGGGTGTCATGTACATCACAGCTCTCATCCAAAGCCAGAGAAAAATAGTCAAAGTCGGCAGCTCTGTACTTCAGCTAAAGCTCCAGGTTTCCAGCGATGTCCTCAATGAGCCTCGTTACAGTAGGTCAGGGGAGTGGCACTTTCTCAAATGCTCCCTTTTTTCTCCTATAAGCACTCCTTAATGAACTCTCCATCAGAAAATGCCTTGCATCTTTGTCGATTTTGTGAGAAATTACAAAGCGTGTCCTGACGGCTGCATCTCTGTGGATGCAACGTTTTCTAAAAAGTCCTTGCTGGCTTTGCAGTATTGTTTGCAACGCATCAGACTCCTGTGCATGCACTTCATCAGACAGATTCTTGTATTTATCCTCATGTTTGGTCATGTAGTGGCGATTCAAATTTTAATCTTTTAACACAGCGATAATAGGTAATTAAAATATTAATCAAACGTGGTTAATGTGATTTCTGCTCCTTACCCTCAGCGCACAGAGGATCATCAACTGTCATCTGTGAGGCATGCACGATGTTTGTTTGAAAACGAATGAACTAAAATAAAATGCATTTCAGTTAAATGCTCATTAATTATTTTCAGGAACCGCATCAGAGCGATGAAAAAGCCGCGGGTTGCCGACCCCTGGCGTAGAGGATAGCAGAGGCTACCACAGAGTCATAAAAAGTCCTGAGCTGGGGTCTGCACACTCTGAAGGACCATAGTCATTATTGAAATATGTACTGGAGTACAGAGACAAAATGTGTCCAATGACCAAATACATATGGACCTAACTGTAGGTGTGTACTCTCTCTTCTGTAATCTCAACCTCATGAAAATGTTAAGGAAACATTGGCTTTTGAAGTGTTATGTCCTTTCCAGTGTATTAACCTTAACATCTTTGTCTACCACTCCCAGTTCTCTCCAGCGTTGACAGGCTTGACCCGACTCAAACATCTAGCCTATGACATTGTTTGCTTCTGGCAGTGGAATGCTCTGACTGTAGCATTACTTGTGGTGCTGAGTGTGAATGTTTTTGCTGTCATTGTATGTATCAGCAGTTGACTCACACTTGTGTGTATGTTTGGAGATGTTTTGAGCAGTGATCATCCAGTGAAGTTTATTGAGTACTCACAGCCAGGTGTTCAGATCTTCTTTATTTACTGCTGTTGCAGTGGAAGAATGCAATGGCTATTTTGAACACTTGTTGCCTTCTTTCTGCCATCTGTCTCCCCCAGTAGAAGGTCAGATGAGTTTCCTTGAGGACTGTCCATTAAAGGAAAAACTCTACCATTTCCCTGGATATATTACATGATAAATTGTTTTTTTGAATGCAGTGCAATTTGTTTATTTTGCTCAATTGTCCAAACTTCTTTCTTGGTTTAAATATAGCAGTTTTTGGCATTCATGGATATTCACTTATTGGGCAAGTTTTTGTTATTGTCTTAACTTTAGGATTTGAGTAATTATGACCGATAGAACAATGCGTATGTAATGTAAATCAGTGGTGGAAGAAGTTATCAGATCATTTACTTAAGTAAAAGTAACAACATCGCAGTATAGAACTCTGTTACAAGTAAAAGTCCTGCATTCAAAATGTTATTTATGTATAACTACAAGTATGACCATGAAAATACACTTGTAGTACAACAAGTAAAACTAGCCTTCATGCAGAATTGCCCATATCAGAATAATGTATATTACTCGATTATGATTGATGTATTAATACAGACATTGATTTAATGTTGCAGCTGGCAAATAGGAGCTATTTTTAGTATACATACTGCTCGGTAGCTTGTGAATTTCACCCTGGTGATCGTCTTATGTACAATATTACACAATTTATGTGTTGATGATAATATGAATTATTGAACAGAAACTGCAAAGTAACTTAAGTTAACTTAAGTTAACTAATGGAGTAGAAATAAAAAGTAGTTGAAAACAGAAAAACTCCTCCAAACTCCTCCTCCTCCATATTCTTCGTCCTTGCTTTTTCGTAACTTTTTTTTTATTTATTTCATTTAATTCAGCGATTTATTTGCATGTTTCAAACAGGACTGTCAATAGTTTTGTAGTATTTACACGATGAAGGCTTAAGGTAGATTGTATTTTATGGACCGACATTCAGGTGAACTATTTTTCTCTTGGAACGTAAATGCAGCATTGCTGATGACGTTGCGGGAGGAAAATAAACATGGCGTCCGGACAGCAATGGGTGTTGGTGGAAATGGTGCAAGCATTTTATGAGGTAAGAGTCTCCTCTCTACAACTCTGTCAGGTAGAAACATTTACTGACCTTTCCCAGTAGTTTTCTCATATGCGTAGCTCCACGTTGATGTTTTTTTTATTATGTCCTAGGCTGATAATTGAAAACTTCTCCCTCAGGAAGAGTCCCTGTCTTGGGAGAGGTTGTTTGACAGTCTCACAGCCAATCGTCTGTTGTGCGGAAGCTGTTCTCTGTGGTACTGTTCACGCAAGGACCAGTCAAAGTGAAGTCGCAAAATAACAAGGAAATTAGCTGTTCCTTGAAAACCCTTAACTTATGGCAAGCTATTTTAACATTTAATCACACCACTCTCCTGGGTATCAAAATGTAATTTTTCATCCCATCTAAAATTGAAAGCCCGAGACACATAAATGGCATAGTGACGCCGTTTGGCCTAGGAAGAATGGCGTTGTGGCTATTGTGAGTGACAGCGGTAGTGGATATCTAAAGTGTTCTTTTCGACTAGAGAGAACTGAAATACAGATATCTGCTAAATATATCCAGTCCAGCTCTTGAACGTTAAAATAATGGGACACTAACGAGGCAGACGACTGTCGTTGACACCCAAGGGTTTGCACCCTACCCCGCCTTAATGGGGGATCGTTTGCCTCACAATAGTTATACCATCCTTGGTTTTGGGGGTTGGCCTCACTCAGGGGATAAATACTTAAACCTAACACCATTTAATTGGACTAGAGCTGTCCTATCTATTCTGGTGCGCATGAACTGATGAAGCCTGCTCGGATGAGAGGCAAAACGTCTTCTAATACAAACTGACGAGGTCCAGTTGTGAACGATTGAATATCCTAAAGCTTACAATGACCTGGATGAATGAGAATATTCACAGGCTTATTATAACGGTGTTTCGCAGACATCCAGAGCAATTTACAAAACAGAATTCTACTCAATAATGCGCGAGTTATGTATTGGGCAGTATTTGGTTTGATTTAGTGTCAATATTCTACTATATTCAGAAAATACATATTAGACTTTTTGTCCTGGAGTTCTTTCCATCATTGTCCCTTGTCCGTAAATAAAAGGAAATCTTACTAATGTCAATACATGTTGGTTTGGATCATATGGAGCATTATTTTACATAGTGGGGAGATTCACACTCATTCAGCAATATGACAGCAAAATAATCATTATGTCTTTGTCTTCCTCAGGCTCCTGCGTACCACCTGATTCTGGAGGGGATCCTCATACTGTGGATCATCAGACTTCTATTCTCTAAGACCTACAAACTTCATGAGACCTATAAACTGACAGAGAAGGTAAACTCAGCACAGCAGTGATAAAACTAAAATGAAGAATGTTCGTATGTGTCACCAAACAGCTGTCATGTGGTTTCATGTTACAGGAAAAGGAGGACCTGATTGAGGAGTGGCAGCCAGAGGCTCTTGTTCCCCCTGTGTCCAGAGACCATCCCTCCCTCAGCTATGATGTTGTCACAGGGTAAAACACACAGGACACCCCTCTGCTTTACTCCTTTTTGTTCTCCATCATCATACCTGGGTTGCGGGCGGATAAAATGCAATATGAAATTACCCTGTAATGCAATATTTATATGAATGGTTCAGAACAGAATTTATATTGGCAATTTGAAAATAGTATCAAATGTCATTATATTAATAAAGTTCTTGAAGAAAAAAACAGAATTTGATAAAATGAATATGGTAAATTTGTGCGGTTTATCGTAATTGTGTCTAATTTAGTGGTAGTCCCCACACTCCTTTACACATTGTCATTGATATAAATGGGGTGAACAAAATAATAGAAACACCTGTCCGTATAGCATACTACAGCTCAACTCAGCTATCACCACAGGCTACAGCCTCCAAAATGACCACGCAGCTGAATCAATACCTCTCTAAAACAGTCAACAAAAAACTAGATTTTGTAACCGTTTATCATGGTAGGGTGTGTTGCAGGTTTGTTTGTGTGTATGCTCCTGTGCCGGCAATAGCTGTGGCTGGAGGCACCTGTTTTCAGGTTGTCCATTGGTCCTTAAGTATGTACATATGGCTCTCTGTTCCATTCTTGAATTCTTTGAATGCAACATCTCAGAGAGGGAATTTCATTACAACTGGTACAAACTTCCACTTCGACTCAATGTTTGAAACCTAACATCACCCTGCAACAAAAAAATCTAACTTTGACAACAATAAAAGAATGATGCTCACTGTCTGTGGACATTGTAATTCATCCAGGTCATGGTATTTCTAAGGTTTTTCCAAAGGGTCTTCTAGAACTTCAAACAAGTCTAGTCACCCTTTGGAAAAACCCTCGAAGTGTTGCTCATTGTAATAGATTACCTACCTTTTTTTTTACTTTTAGCAATTTGAATGTGCCAGTGAGTGGATGTTATTACTTCAGTGAACTTAGTTGAGAATCAGTGGCTCCCTGAAATTAGGAAAAATTGCACACAACACAGTGGTGGAAAATGACTAAAAATGCACAACACTGGTATGGTCCTTATACAATCTAAACTCTATACACTGCTATAGTGTGTTCTATTAAGCTAAGTATTAAAATACACTTTTTTCCATTACAGACCTCCCAGCCATAAAATCATAATCAATGGAAAAGAGTGCATTAACTTTGCATCATTCAACTTCCTGGGTCTCCTGGACCATGAACGTATTAAGGTCAGTATTTATTATTCAAGCTATTGCTGAAATTTCTTCATTTGTACAGCAAAAAGAATCAGTGTATGAGTGCAACTGTGAATAAATTCTCATTACAGCAAAAAGCTTTGGCATCACTGAAGAAATATGGTGTGGGCACATGTGGTCCAAGAGGCTTCTATGGAACATTTGGTGAGTGAAAAATTATTCTCTGCTCTTTTTCCTCTGATAACATGCCACTATCTGATATCCAGATAATTCAGTAGACTGTAGTAAAACACAGTGGCTGTTAATCATAAATTGAAAAGTTTGCTCAACATATTAAGTTTGCTTGGATAGTCTGGCCCCAGTATCTGTCAAAGGGATGCAACCTAGTAAGAGGTAAGATGGGGCCAGCTGGTGGCAGCCACCAGTGCCAACAGGAACGGACCTGTTTACTGCTGTTTAAGTCTTGCAGGGTTTTCCCTACATGGAGCCATCTGTGGTGCACTGCCAGTTTCACCTTCACCTTCATCTCAGGAACACCTTGAGGGAATAGCTTCAAATTTGGCAGAAATGTTCACTGGCCATTTCACAATGGCCATAACTCAAGAATTAATATGCTAATTATGACAAATTTTCACACAAATGTCTCATAGGATAAAATGAAGTGATGGCATTTTACATCCAAAAGGTCAAGATCAGCAAACACTTTTCTGGCCATTATTCAACACAATAAGTCAGGACAGAAGGGGAGACTGCTGTGTTGAAGATGTGTCTGAAGGAATTAATGTTTTGCAATTTGTAGCTTCTTTGCAACAACATCTGTATTTGAAGCATTGTAATCCTCCACAAGCTCATTGGTTTTGCTGATACTGAGCTGCAGGTAATTGTTGTTGGACCATGTGATGAAGCTGCCTATCAGTCCTCTGTACTTCTCTGGGAAAATAGTCTCTCAGAGAATCATTTTTCTCGCTGGAAATTACTCACTGGCATTGTACATGTCAATGTAGGGATTCATTCATTTCATTAACAAATACACTTTTACTGAATTAATTCAAAGTCTTCACTACATATATTAGTCTGGTCAGACATGGATGTAAACTGCAACTTGACTGGTTGGTGGAGGCATACAATCACAAGATGGTAATTCTAGTTTTGAAAGGTTTAAACCTGTGTCTCCAATGTGCATGTACATGCCATAGAAACAAAACAGAGAGTGGCTTGTGAAAACAGACCTTTAGAGCACAGTGGTTATTAGGCTACAGTTGTAGGGATAATAATCATATTTAGAATGAGTGTCTTTATTATTAATACCCAGCATTAATAAAGGCTCCCTTATAAACTGATTGAATCACGTTAAGTTTTGCATTGCAAGAAGCCAGTGTGTCCCCTGCAAGCCTGAATATGTTCTGTCATTGTAAATACAAATTAATGGTAAAGTCTGGTGTAACTTAGTAGTTTCAGCTGCTTTCCTATTTCCCTCACTCAGATGTTCACCTGGAGCTGGAGAGTCGTCTGGCAAAATTCATGAAAACAGAAGAGGCCATCATCTATTCATATGGCTTTGCAACCATTGCTAGTGCAATCCCTGCCTACTCCAAGAGGGGGGACATCATCTTTGTGTAAGTACTGCCTCTGCTCAAGTGCCTAGAGTAATATTAAATCAGGGTTCAGTGATCAGAGTTGAAAACACACCATCCAATCACTGTAAATTAGGCTCAGTTCCTCAAAGATTCAGCACAGAAAAACATGTCTACCACGTATTCCCTAGCTTTGTGTTTTTAATTTTCTGTTGTGTCCTTGGTTGTGTGTTCAGGGATGAAGCAGCTTGCTTCTCCATCCAGAAGGGTCTTCAAGCATCTCGCAGCTTCATTAAATACTTCAAACACAATGACATGGAGGATCTGGAGAGATTGCTCAAGGAACAGGAGCTGGAGGACCAGAAGGTTTGTATAGGATTGTTTAGTATGAGAAGAACAATTGGAGGTGTGCTCTGTGATTTTCACAAATGTAACCCACATTGAACTACTAATTGTATTTTTATGTTTTTCATTCAGTTGTTTTAATGAATGCCATAGATGTTATTGTCCCTCTTGTCAAAGTTCTGTATACTAACATACTTTGTTTCTCTTGCAGAATCCTCGCAAAGCACGAGTGACACGGAAGTTCATTGTAGTCGAGGGGTTGTACATCAACACTGCAGACATCTGTCCTCTCCCTGAACTGGTAAATATAAGAGTAATGGGCCGCAAAGCCAGCAATTTATTCTCATCAATAAACCTAATCTCCTTGATTTGTAAACTGGCCAAGTGCATTTGCTGTCAACGAGCCTGATTATCATTCATATCCATAAAGTCGTGGCAGGTGCCGGGTAACAATCTGCACACAGGACAAAAAAATGCCTGCATAATTCTAAATCTGATTTTCAAATCATGGACATGTCAACATTTCAACCACAAATGGGTTTACTCAGGTAAAACACAGTTTTCTTTATTTGTGTTTTCACTAAGCATTGTTAACATTCATCTCAACAATGATTTTTGAGACAACATCATTTTTTTTCTCCTTTTTGTGCAGTCATGGTTTTGCAGACCTGAACATGGCTTATTTCAAAATGAAATGAACAATAGAGAATGTTGTGCTGTCAATGAACATTTATTATGTACCACCTCCAGACTGATATGTAATGTAATATGTAAACATAATGGCAGTCTAATAGCAAGGAACTGCAGTTGTTCACATGATGTTGTCAACATTGAACTCTGTTGATCTTACAAACAGTTTGCACCTGATAAAACCCAAAATTTGACATGGTAAATATGCCTCTGTCCTTTTGGAGTAATTCTATACTTAGACATCCCCCTTGCCACATTAATTAATTTTTTATTTGTCCCTGTTGCTCCAGAAGTTCAGGTGTCCATGACAGCTGATCATAATTACAAAAACAGCATCACATGTCAACAATCAGCCGCCAGCGTCTCTACAGTGAGATGTCAAGACAAAAAATGAACAGCACACACAACCAGAGTGTCGATGACAGAACTGCTGCAATTCTCACAAACATGGAATTTGTACTGTGACTAATATGGCATGATTGCTCTTGGGCTGTCATAGTTCTAGATGTCTCTGCTCTATTGGTCATTTATTGTGTTTGTGTAACCTCCAGGTGAAACTGAAGTACAAGTACAAGGTGCGGATCTTTCTGGAGGAGAGCATGTCTTTTGGTGTACTGGGAGAACACGGCAGAGGAGTCACAGAACACTTTGGGGTCAATGTGAGCACACTCAACTTTAAATAATTACTGAATATTGGCATAAGCCTGCATTCTGAGATCACAGTGTTCTAGTGGGGTAAATGTCATGCAACATGACATGTGGCTTGGGATCAGTCTCTCAAATCTGAAAACATTTTGGCCAATATTTGTGTCCATTGTGTATGTGTGTCTCATGTGTGTAATAATAACATGGCACTACTTCTTCACCATGCAGATAGACGACATTGACCTTATCAGTGCTAATATGGAGAATGCTGTGGCCTCCATCGGAGGTTTCTGCTGCGGACGCTCCTTTGTCATTGACCACCAGGTAAATAGAATGAGAGTTTTATTGACACATGAATAAATGACATTAGGGATGAGCAAAGTTTAGAATAAATTGGTAATCAATCTGACTGTATCACTGCTCCACATAGTTGACACAGTCTGAGAATTTCTATCCTCACATGGTACAGAGCCACTGTATTATCACCAGACATTTTCATTTGTTAGACTAGGCCAAGCACAGGTGTACCTAATGACATTAGTGATGGCTCATTCTCATTCAGGTGAGCCACTAAGTCATGATGTCAACTGTGTTTGAAAAGTCAGTATGTAAGAAAGTCTGTTGTAGTATTGAATGATTGAGAAAACATATATGTATCTGTTGCAGGTTCATCGCATGGCTTGATTCTTAATTTGTTGTCAGTTGTTGACAAATCCATCGCATGCTATTGTGAACCAGTGTTGACAGTTAAAATGCTGATGTTGAGTTGTCGTAATGTGCATAAATGATGCTACGACTTGTCCTAATGTTTTTTTTTACCCAGCTTTTTTTACCAAATTACTGCATCTGTTTTTCTGTAGGGACATATATAATTTATTTCACATAACGTTAAGTGGGTTCCTCATAGTTTCCCAGAATAATATGTAGAATTTTGGTTTGTTACTTTTAATGTGGTAGCAAAGTTAATTGGCCTCATGCAGGGAATGGTCTCAAGCCTTTGAAGAAGTTTCAAAAAGCAGATTTTTCTAGCAGACAACAACCCCACCTGTAAAGCCAAAACAAGAGAATGTCTTCAAACCTCACTGACACTCCCTGTGAAACTGCACAAATGAAATAATGCTGATAGAGACTTATGGGGGAGAAATCACATACAGTTAGTTATTTTCTATTTTCTACTTTTTATTTAGGACAATGTAAAGGTATTGTTTTTTTCCAGCGTGATCAGTGTCAAAATATTAATCCTGATGACATCCACTGTGATACAGTAAAAAGTAAAAAAATAAGTCTGTGTGTTGTAGCGACTGTCCGGCCAGGGATATTGTTTCTCTGCCTCCCTGCCTCCCATGCTAGCTGCTGCTGCCATTGAGGCCCTCAACATCATGGAGGAGGATCCTGGTACATACTGTCTAATTTCTTTCTCCTCTATGCACTTTTCCATCTCAGGGGCATTTATTTTCCTTAACTGAAAAGAGGTCTTTACTTGAGACAAGCTGTTATTGGAGAGGGGGCTTTCAATTCCTAATTCACACTGAAAACAAGATTATTTTAGTATGAAGTAGTTCTCTTTTCAGATCTGCTCCCTATCATCTACTTCATCTGTTTTGCAGATATTTTCACTGTCCTGAGGGAAAAGTGCAAACATGTGTACAAAGCTTTACAGGGGTAAGTTCAAATTTTTTTATTTCTGTGATTACAGTTTCTATGATCACTGTGGAGTGAATTAAGACCTCTATTTATCTGTGAATTTATCTAAAAGCTCACCACTGTCGGTTCACCACTGTTCCAAGTTTACTCCATATGTGGGTAATGGCTCTTACCATGGTTCGCTGGAGTCCCAAAGCCTTAGAAATGGCTTTGTAACCCTTTCCAGACTGATAGATGTCAACGACTTTGTTATATCATATCTTCATTTTTATTTAGCCTGATTATCTATGTATGACAGAACTCCAGGACTGAAGTTAGTAGGAGAACCGTTTGCCCCAGCTCTTCACTTACAGCTGGAGAGAAGTTCAGGCTACAGAGACTCTGACCTGCAGCTGCTCCGCACCATTGTAGATTATGTAAGTCCTGTCTGTTCCAGCTGATTCCATCAAAACCAGAAACAAAATGGGTTTGCTGTTGTTGTTGTTTTTCTTTCTTTCTTCTAGTCTGAGATCTCTATTTTGTTAAAACATACACGAAAGTTCCTAGAACAAGAAACTGTCAAGAAGTACATATAACAATATCAAGATTTAACTCTTTTGCTGATTTTGACCATGCTCCTCAGGACAATTTCAACTTTTTCATGCCTTAAAGGTTGCAACTGGAACAGGAAAATCATTTGTGTGTTGTTCATTTTGTGTGCTGTAGTTTTTCATCTTTCATCTACAATAATTTAGTGTAGTGGCAGTGATTGTAATGCAATGTCTCATAATGTCTCGTTTCTGTATCAGTGTTTGGAAAGACATGTGGCTCTGACCCTTGCTCGTTACCTGGAAAAGGAGGAGCGTTTCCTCCCCCCGCCCAGGTAAGGGACTCTCCCTCACTCTTTACTTGAAACAGTGTATCAAAATGTATTATCGTGTTGAGCGTCGTCTTCACGCGTACTTTTTTATATATACAGTACAGGCCAAGTTTGGACACACCTTCTCATTCAATGCGTTTTCTTTATTTTCATGACTATTTACATTGTAGATTTTCACTGAAGGCATCAAAACTATGAATGAACACATGTGCAGTTATGTACTTAACAAAAAAAGGTGAACTCGGATGAACTTATCCTCAGAAGCAGAGTCGACTCTTGGTCTTCCTTTTCTGAGTCGGTCCTCATGTGTGCCAGTTTCGTTGTAGGGCTTGATGGTTTTTGCGACTCCACTTGTGAAGTGAAAACCATTTCAGGTGACTACCTCTTGAAGCTCATTGAGAGAATGCAAAGAGTGTGCAAAGCCGTAATCAGAGCAAAAGGGTGGCTATTTTGAAGAAACTAGAATATAAAACATGTTTTCATATATCACAAGCCACAGTGTTGCACTGGGTGACGTGTTCATTCATTGCCATGAACACACACACTGTAACGTATTTTGACTCGATCCCACACACACCATCTTAATACCAGAAATACTCACTACAGCACCAGATGTGGATCAGTCTGACACTGAAAATAGCCCCCAACAAATGCAGTATTTATACCTGTTTGAGTAACATTTGTTGAAAACTACAGTGACCAGCTGTTGTAGGAAATTGCTGAACTTTTTTTAAAAAATAAAACTATACTGTGTGCTTGAAGATTTTATGTCTTCAGTGGGAACCAACAGGCTTTAAGCTGAGTGCTACAAACAGGGAAGGGAAGGTGGATAGTATTGAGAGATAGACTAACACTGTTGGTTTTGGTCTTTTCAGGGGATTTTATGACAATAAGAAAAATAGTGAAGGGACTTCTTTAAGCGGGGTGAAATTCAGTTTTTTTATATTTTTAATTGATTTAGATTAATTTATTGAGATTTATTTTCAAATTGAAATTTAAGTATTCTGTCAGTTTAGCATGTTTACATGTACTGGAAAAGTGAGAGGAACGAAGGGCAGAGGGAATAGAGAGGTTTGAATTGATATCAGTGTGGGAAGAGATATTGGTAATTTTGAAATAATTAAATTTGCATTATGCTTGGCACATACACATTTGCATTTACACATTTTTACTATTATTAGAATTATGGCTGTTTTTATAGTAGTTTTAAACTTTGTACTTTTTTACCATTTCAAGTATTTTATTTAGTATTTATTGTTATTTAATATTCTTTCTAACTATGTGTTAAGCAACTTGTACTGCAACAAAACAATTTCCCTACTGGGATCAATGAAGTTTTTCTGAATCTGAAGGGGAAACATGAGAACAAAGACATACCTTATTCATCCATTATAAAAGCGCCAGAATTATATGTGTTAATGCAGAACATGTAAAGACCAGTGAGTTTTTTATTATGGAAATAAGTGTCAATAGAATTATTTGTGTAGATGACATTAGCCTTGACACTGCCCTTTTGTGTCTGACTGCTTCACCTGTGTGTCCTCAGTATCAGAGTGGTGGTCACCATTGACCAGACGGAGGAGGACATCGAGAAGGCTGTGTCGTGTATCAAAGAGGCAGCTTCAGCTGTCCTCAAATGATGGTGTAGTGTTTGTCACTGCTGAAGCTAAGCAGACATCACTGGCTTTAGTGAATGACTAGGTCGGACATCCCTTTTAAGGGGAACACTCTTATCCACACACTGTGAACCCTGCACACTGAACATGCCATGAGGATCTTTACTGATTAACACGTTATGTCTCCTAGTCTTGATTTTTTTTTTGTCTCATAATAATTATTTGTGTTGCTCTCATTTATGATGTGTCATAATTGTGACATGACTATGTGAAATACATGTTGCATATTGTTATGAATGTAAACTTTGGCCATCAGCTGGAGTGTTAGCAGTAGCTTCCTGCTGTGGACGATAATTGTCATCAATCACTAATAAACAAAAACTGCAGTGAAAACTAGACTTTATTTCCACAAACCAAATGACTTGTTGCTTTTCATATCCTGACCAAAGAGGAGACAGTGTACTCTTCCTCTGTGAGCATATTAACTGTACACATGGGTTGTCATTTTATGTGCCACTGGTTATTTTACCACAGATACTGAGTTTTACACCTGGATCACAGATACAGAATGTGTGTTGTTTTCTCTAGTACACAATTTCTACAACTGGTGTAAATGTAGTTGTAAGAATATGAGTCAGAAATAAATATGCACAAACTGTCTGAGCCTCAAATGCCTCGGTTTCATGATTTTGGGACCAATCGCAAGATGTGACATTAACTGATTACCTATTGTGTTATTGCCAGTTGTTATGGACCTCTGGCTTTGAATGAAAATCACATGTGGACCTTTGAGAGATAAGTTTGAGAGCCTCTGCCATAGCCTTTGCTATCAAAAATGATATATTTCTTGTGACGCTTGCAAGATTTACCATTAATAAATGTCATTCACACACTTTCACCCGCATGTATTAGCAAAAGTGAGAACGGTTTCATGTCATATGTATGAAGTTACATCCACAATTACCAGGATGTGTATGTGTAATTAAGCCAATAACTTGAATGACTAGACTTTGTATTTTTTATCAGTATCCAGGAAAGACCAAGACACAGGTATAATGTGTGTCAGGGCATTAAGCTAACATTACAGGTCCATGAAGAAGTCAGACAGGCCCAGTAGTCTGAGAATAGTATGAAGATAGCAGCTTTATGATTTGCTAACCATGTTCCTGTGGAAATGACTGATTTCAGACATGTAAGAGCCAATAGTGAAACATTAACCCTCGTATAACTGAGAACACAAATTGTTTTTGTTTTTGCATGCACAGAGTTCACTCTTGTGTGTTTCATTCCTGTCCTTTGTGTATGATTTCTTGTTCTTCATTAGTATGAAAGTAAATGAATTTATTATACAGTCTGTATAAGAAGTTGTGTAATTTCACTACTATGATAAAAACAGATCTAGAGTTTTTTTATTTGCTCTTTAAAATAGCACATTATCAAATGAAAACATGTCCCTGATAGGACAGTGTAATGCAGAGCAAACTTAACAACAAAGAACTTTTGCTTTTTTGTTTTGGCTTTCTGTTCTTACAGGTTGGCCTAAGGACTAGATCCCATTGATATTCTGAGTTTTATGTGTGGCTGGATCGGTGTTGTGCAACCAATTTGTTTCTCTCCTGTTCTAGTCAGCACCTCAATACCTCTAGAGACTTCTGTGACTTCTTCCTAATTTTCCATGACATAGTGGTTGAAATCAATTTTACTTTCCCTCCTCCTCCTGTAATACAAAATCATTCATTGATTTATTCGTAGCATACCTATTTTGCTTAATAATAAGACTGTGCAAGGCAAGTCTCTGGTTATATACACAACCAGTACCTGTTTTACCCACACATTTGAAAGATTGACTTTGGTGACTGAAAAAACAATGGTGGGTTATGAACAGTAATGAGTATTATAATGTGTTTCAAAATAATGTATGTACGCCTATATGTTTGGGCTGGTTAAGCTCCTAATATGTATGTTTTCCCATGTAAATCTGATGAAAGAATGTTATGTTTCAGAATAGACAACTTCAAAGCATGGGCAGTCTGACTTCTAGCCTTCATGGGTTGTTGAAACGACAAGGGCCGACCAGCTTCATTTTTACCGAGAGCAGAGTCCAACAGTTGGACCTCACAGGTGATAGACAGCTATTGTGCAGAAACAGGGGTGGAGTCCTTGTCGACTTTGGCACTTGGAGGACAGACAGGACAGGTTCAGCAACTCTCCAATGATGCCTTTGTGTCAGGGCTCACCCTGTGTCTGCTTAGGCCCTCTCTGATCCTGTGTCATTCCTTCCACATTCTCTCACTCACCTGTCTCAGCTCCTGTCATTGCAGCTCTCAAGCAGCGGTTCCCATCTGCAATCAGCGCCATAGGGTTCCCGACGGCTGCGCATCATCTCACTGATTGTCACCACCTCCATATAACCGGGCTCAACACTCCACTCCCTGCGAGATCGTAAACTCAGTTTCAGACTGTTAGTGATTGAGCCGCTTGCACGTTTTAGTGTCAAGTTTTTCTGAACGTTGTTTAACGTTGTTTTTTCCTCTCTGTCTGCAGTCCTTCGACCGTTCCGTCGAGATCCTGCATTCACCTGTATTCTGCCAACAACGCCAGCTGAGAATTCCACTGCCTCTGTGCTCGGCAGCCCTCGACTCCGCCGCCTTCCCTCTGCTCGGCCACTTGCCGATACCTTCCCCGTCTGTCTGTGCGCTCCGGCGCATCCAGCCCTGGACCTTGGACAGCTCCGTCTCTCCGCTGCTCCACAAGCAGCCGCTGTGGACTGACAGCTGCCCGGCGGATTCCTCAGCGAACTGAACGCTGATTCCTCTCCAGCATTCCACCCGCCACACGGAGAGTTAAGTTTTCAATAAACTCACTTAAAACTCTGATCTGCCTGTGCCTGTTCTGTGCATTCTCCTGTGGGTTCACTACCGGCAACACCTGACAGTACGATCTCGCCATCATGGACCCAGAGAACGCGCAGGCAGGTTTAGAACCTGCACCGCCTCTCCCGCAGCTACACCAAGCTGTGGTTAGCCAGGGAATCCTTCTGGGACAGCATGACCAGGTCCTGAAGAGCTTAACGGAGACCAGTCAAGCCTTGGTAGCGCAGATTAATTCCCTGACCGCTAAAGTAGCGGAGCTAGCGGTGCTTGTTTCCCAGCCACCTCCGCCGCCAGCTCCGTCCACAATTCCGCAGCCAGCCCTGCCTTCGGTCTGCGCGGGGGCCGGTCAGAGCCCTCCGATAATGCGGGAAACTTCAGTACCTGTTCCCGAGCGCTACGCGGGGGACTTGGGGACCTGCCAGGCTTTCCTCACCCAGGTGTCTCTGGTGTTCGAGCAGCAACCATCAATCTACCGCACTGAGAGGTCCAAAATTGCCTACCTGCTCGGTCTCCTCACGGGAGCGGCGTGCGACTGGGGCACCGCGATCTGGGAGACACAGGAGCCCGTCTATAACTCCTACGCAGCCTTCACTCTGGAGATGAGGAAGGTTTTCGATCATCCTTTTCGGGGTCAGGACACCGGCCGGCGGCTCACCACCCTCCGGCAAGGAGCCTGCAGCGCAGCGGAGTATGCGGTGGAGTTCCGCACCCTCGCGGCGGAGAGCGGTTTGAACGACATCTCTCTTCAAAGCGTCTTCCAGAGGGGATCGAGTGAGGAATTAAAGGATGAACTGGCAACGAGAGACGAGACCTCCTCCCTCGACCAACTCATCTCTCTTGCCATTAGGATTGACAACCGCCTCCGGGAACGACGCCGCGAGAGAGGAGCCCGTCCCACTCCGCTGACTCGAGCACGATCCTACCAACCTTCCCCAGTCCACGTTCTTCCCCAGACACCGGTGGCCACCGCTGTGGCTGCGGAGGATGAGCCCATGCAGATCGGACGAGCCCGTCTGACTCTCGCGGAGAGGCGTCGCCGTGTTGAGTCCAACTCCTGTCTCTACTGCGGGGAGGCTGGACACTACCCTGCAGCTTGCCCAGCCAAGCAGGTAAAAGACCAGGCTCACCGGTAGTCGGGGAGATACTGGTGAGCCCCACCTCGGTCCTGTCCCTGCAACAATTACGGATCTCCACCACCATCTGCTGGGGGGAGCAGCAGACCACACATGCCACCCTTATCGACTCCGGAGCGGAGGGAAACTTCATGGACCGGTCTCTGGCATCCAAGCTCGGCATCCCATCGGAGCCGCTGCCCACGCCTCTGGTGGCTCGTGCCCTTAATGGACAATGCCTGGCCCAGGTCACCCAGAGAACTGTTCCAGTCATCATCACCCTCTCAGGGAACCATCAGGAGCATGTGGCGTTCTGCATTATTGATGCACTGCACACACCCCTCGTTCTGGGCTTCCCTTGGCTACACCAACACAACCCACACATCGTCTGCGCCCAGGGAAGGATCCTGACCTGGAGCTCCGCCTGTCACGCTACCTGTCTCCGCTCCGCTCCAGCACCTGCCTCCTCAGTCTCCCTATCTCCACCCAATCCAGTGGACCTGTCCGGAGTCCCACCTGTCTACCATGACTTAGCCCCAGTCTTCAGCAAAGACCAGGCCCTTTCCCTGCCCCCCCACCGCCCGTACGATTGCGCTATCGAGCTGCTGCCTGGAGCCCCCCTACCCAGCAGTCGGCTGTACAACCTTTCCAAGCCTGAGCATGCCGCCATGGAAACATATATTTGGGACTCCTTGGCTGCCGGTCTGATTCGGCTCTCCTCTTCTCCCGTGGGAGCGGGATTTTTCTTCGTGGGGAAGACGGATAAGACCCTGCGGCCCTGTATTGATTTCCGGGGAATGAACAGTATAACAGTAAAGAACAAATACCCACTACCTCTGATCAGCTTGGCTTTCGCCCCCCTCCACGGAGCCACCATCTTCACCAAATTGGACCTCCGGAATGCGTACCACCTCGTTCGCATCAGGGAGGGCGATGAGTGGAAGACGGCTTTTAACACCCCATTGGGGCATTACGAGGTACTCGGCCTTACCAACGCCCCAGCCATTTTCCAAAATCTGATAAATGATGTGCTGCGGGACTTTCTGAATCGGATCGTCTTCGTTTACCTCGATGACATCTTGATTTTCTCCCGTAACTTGGAGGAGCATCAGCAGCACGTTCGTCAGGTCCTGGAGCGTCTGTTGCGCAACCGCCTTTTTGTAAAGGCAGAAAAGTGCGAGTTTCACGCCCACACAGTCTCCTTCCTCGGATATGTCATCTCTGCAGGGAGGATCAGGATGGACCCGGCCAAGGTGGCGGCAGTAAAGGAGTGGCCCCGACCCGAGACCCGCCAACAGCTCCAGCGTTTCCTCGGGTTCGCAAACTTTTACCGCCGTTTCATAAAGGGGTACAGCAACATCGTGGCCCCCCTTACGACACTCACCTCTACAGCGACAAGGTTTGCCTGGAATCCTGCGGCCGCGGCAGCCTTCCTGAAGCTCAAGGTCCGCTTCGTGTCTGCGCCCATCCTGATTCAGCCCGATCCCAGTCGGCAGTTTGTGGTTGAGGTGGACGCCTCAGATATGGGTGCTGGAGCAGTTCTTTCCCAGCTCTCCCCCTCTGACAACAAGCTTCACCCCTGCGCGTTCTTCTCCAAGAAACTGTCACCCGCCGAGAGGAACTACGACATCGGAAACCGTGAACTGCTGGCTGTTAAAACTGGCGCTGGAGGAGTGGCGACACTGGCTGGAGGGGTCCGAACAGCCATTTGTGGTCTGGACTGACCACAAAAATCTGTCTTACATCCAGACTGCAAAACGGTTAAATTCCAGGCAGGCCAGGTGGGCTCTCTTCTTCGGCCGGTTTAACTTCACGTTGTCCTATCGCCCCGGCTCCCGGAACGTTAAACCCGATGCCTTGTTGCGTCTTTACACAAGGGAGGATGACGCCCAGCAGCCTGAGCCCATCCTGCCTGCCACCTGGTTCCTGGCTGCTCTAACATGGGAGATTGAGTCTCAGGTCCGCCTGGCTCAGGAGCAGCAACCTGATCCCAGAGGAGGTCCACCAGGGACTCTATTCGTTCCAGAGACCATCCGTTCAGCTGTCCTGCAGTGGTCCCACTCCAGCCACCTAACCTGCCACCCCGGAGTATCGAGGACTTTGTACGCGCTCCGTCGCAGATTCTGGTGGCCCTCCATGGCCCAGGATACACGAGGGTTTGTCGCAGCCTGCTCTGTCTGTGCCCGCAGTAAACCTGTCCACCAACCCAGCTCCGGACTGCTCCACCCCCTGCCGATTCCCTGACGCCCGTGGTCTCACATCGCCCTGGATTTTGTTACCGGTCTCCCATCTTCCAATGGCAACACTGTCATCCTGTCTGTGGTGGATCGTTTCTCCAAGATGGCCCACTTCCTGGCTCTGCCCAAGCTCCCCTCTGCCAGGGAGACTGCAGACTTGTTGGTGGCCCACGTGTTCCGCCCCCATGGGCTACCAGTGGACATCGTGTTGGACCGTGGGCCACAATTCACCTCACAGGTGTGGAGGGCTTTCTGCACAGCGATCGGAGCTACGGCCAGCCTTTCCTCTGGATACCATCCCCAGAGTAACGGCCAGACAGAGCGGCTGAACCAGGAGATGGAGAACACCCTGCGTTGTATTACATCAGACAACCCCTCGTCCTGGAGCGCCCAACTTCCTTGGGTGGAATACGCACACAACACGCTCCCCAACGCCTCCTCCGGCCTATCCCCGTTTCAGTGTTCTCACGGTTACCAGCCTCCGCTCTTTCCAGAGCTAGAAGAGGAGATTGCGGTCCCCTCCGTGGCCGTTCACATGCGCCGCTGCGCCCGGACCTGGCCCCAGGCACGTGCTGCTCTGCTGAAGGCGTTGCGTAAAATCCAAGACCTGGCCAATCGGCATCGTTCCACAGCCCCCATCTATACTCCAGGACAGAGGGTTTGGCTCCGGTCAAAAGACTTGCCCCTTCGGGTCGACTCTAAGAAGCTGGCCCCCCGGTACATTGGTCCCTTCGAGGTGGAGGCAGTAGTAAACCCCTGCGCTGTCCAGTTGAAGCTGCTTCGCTCCATGCGTATTCACCCCACGTTCCACATCTCTCAAATCAAACCTGTTCATGAGAGCCCACTGGTACCCCCGGCCCTGCTCCACCTCCTCCCAGGACTCTGGACGGGGACCCTATCTACACCGTCCGGAGGTTGTTGGACGTACGTCGCCGTGGCAGGGGAGTGCAGTACCTGGTGGATTGGGAGGGGTACGGCCCTGAGGAACGCTGCTGGGTACCCCTCCGCCAGATCTTGGACCCTGGCCTGATCATGGAGTTCCGTCGCCAGCACCCTGACCTGGCCCGTCGTGCGCCAGGAGGCGCACGTAGGAGGAGGGGTACTGTCAGGGCTCACCCTGTGTCTGCTTAGGCCCTCTCTGATCCTGTGTCATTCCTTCCACATTCTCTCACTCACCTGTCTCAGCTCCTGTCATTGCAGCTCTCAAGCAGCGGTTCCCATCTGCAATCAGCGCCATAGGGTTCCCGACGGCTGCGCGTCATCTCACTGATTGTCACCACCTCCATATAACCGGGCTCAACACTCCACTCCCTGCGAGATCGTAAACTCAGTTTCAGACTGTTAGTGATTGAGCCGCTTGCATGTTTTAGTGTCAAGTTTTTCTGAACGTTGTTTAACGTTGTTTTTTCCTCTCTGTCTGCAGTCCTTCGACCGTTCCGTCGAGATCCTGCATTCACCTGTATTCTGCCAACAACGCCAGCTGAGAATTCCACTGCCTCTGTGCTCGGCAGCCCTCGACTCCGCCGCCTTCCCTCTGCTCGGCCACTTGCCGATACCTTCCCCGTCTGTCTGTGCGCTCCGGCGCATCCAGCCCTGGACCTTGGACAGCTCCGTCTCTCCGCTGCTCCACAAGCAGCCGCTGTGGACTGACAGCTGCCCGGCGGATTCCTCAGTGAACTGAACGCTGATTCCTCTCCAGCATTCCACCCGCCACATGGAGAGTTAAGTTTTCAATAAACTCACTTAAAACTCTGATCTGCCTGTGCCTGTTCTGTGCGTTCTCCTGTGGGTTCACTACCGGCAACACCTGACACTTTGTGTTGTCTACTTTGAAGAAAATGAATTAATTTCCAATTTGTTCACTGCAATTTCCCAGCTTGGGATAAATAACGTATATCTATCTATCTATCTATCTATCTATTTAGAGTGTGATGACATGTAAATGTAAATGCAGTAGACTAGGGGCAATTTCCTGTATCACATTTGAATATTGTCCACTTTGGAACAGGTTAAGTCTTTTAAAATTAAATGTCAATTGTTGTTTTCATCTTTAAATTGTTAAAAAAAACCCTGCATTTTCATTTTAGTTGTGATTTGACTTAATATTTGTTTATTGTCCACAGAGTAGTAAGTCTGAAATGAAATGAAATGAAATGTTGTTTTCATTTTCTTTCTGAGAATTCCATTTCCATTTTCATTGTGTGAAAAAAAGATTTAGGTTTACATGTAAATACAATAGACTGGGGGCACTGTTTTTCTTATTGCATTTGAATATTGTCCACATTAGAGCAAGTTCAAGTCTTTGAAATGTGAAATGCCATACAGTTGTCTGCTGGGCCTTCGGCAGCACAGAGTGGGACAGGAAGAGACTAGACAGGCTGGTCAGGAGGGCCAGTTCTGTCCTGGACTCTGTGGAGGAGGTGGGTGAGAGGAGGCTGTTGGCCAAGCCACAGCCTCCTGGACAACAGCTCTCACCCACTGCACCGGACTGTAGAGGAGCTGAGCAGCTCTTTCAGTGCCTAAGAACTGAAATAAAGTCTGAATAATAAAGTCTTATTTTAGATACGACTTTATTAATCACCTTATCTATCTATCTATCTATCTATCTATCTATCGATCTATCTAGTTATCAACACCTATATCGGTATGTCAAAATGAAAATTAAAATTGGATTATTGCATTTTAATTTAAATGTTCAACCAAATACCATATACATAAATGACCAATTATAACGCTATTGTGGAATTGCATTTTTTTAGTTTGCATTATCATTTTAATATAGTCCTCCATGGGCTTCCATAACCGAGTAAAATAATGTTCATACTTGAATATATGTTAGCAAAGTACATATTTTAAGACAAATCTCTTGATGATCATTTCCTAAACTTAGCTGATAAGTAAAGGAACCTAACCAAACTGCGACCATTTTGCAACAACAACAACGTGTTCATTATTATTTTGAAAATCTAACCGGAAATTTTGTGTTTACGATCTGTTTACTTGTTGTATATTCCGAACAGGTGTTTTTGTTGTTGTTGTTGTTGTTGTTGTTGTTTTGAGCATCCCACAACTTTGCCAGTCTTGTTTTGTGGAGTTGTTTTGTTGGCCCTGTTTATTAATTCAAGCATAATGTTACAAAAATCAACTAAGTTGATGTAAAATATTAAATAGATTCTCTTTGTGCTGTTTTCAATTGAACATATGTCAAAAAGGATAATCAAATATTCACATCCTGTTTCATTTTTGTTTTACCCAGCGTCCGAACGTTGTCAGTGAGTGTTAGCTATATGAGTACTACTGTATGAGTTGCACTTACAAAAGAAGAAACGAACACATGCTGGCTACTGTATTTTTAGAGTATTTATATTTGGCAGCATTTGGACCAGCTAAATAAATGATTCCCTATTTCTCCTCCAGAATCTTAGTGGCAATGTGAATGCTTTGAAATACCATTTGGATTCTTTGATGTTTTCGAAGTGAAATTAAGAAGAAAACAACAGATGGCTGAAAAAATAGAGAAAATCCAAATAATTTAAAAAATACTCCATTGCTTGCGTTTGGTTTTGAAAATTCTCTGCTGGTTCGGAGGTCTTAGGAGTGGAAAACACTGGTCTGATGGTTAAAACATCCAGAGGAGTACGAAAATGTTGAGCTTGAATATTCACTTTTGGCCCTAGGACACAAAGTCTTGTAGTGTGTCGGCTGTTAAGCTACATTAGTTCTGGCTTTAGATGGGGTCCTCAACAAAAATGTTACCGCACATTCGTGCGTGTAAGTACGCGCGTGCGTCCGCTTCAGTTTGAGCTCGCTTGTTTTCAGCGACGACAAATGCCACTTTGGGACCAGCAGTCCTGAAGGAGCCGCACGGCTCTCGAAGTCTCTGCCGGACTGTAGACTGGATGAACGCGGCATTGTTTCACTCTCGGAGCCAGCATCTGTCCCGCACCTTCATGTCTGACTCCTCTGTGACCTGGAAAGTACGCGTTCTCTCAGGGCTCTGCTGCTGACGAGGACAAGAAGAAGATAAGATCCAGCTGAAGAGCGTTAGCTCTTTAAACTGGATAAAACTATCTTAAGTCTTCTTTTTCACATTTTCGTCTACACCTTTATGAGTGAAAGCTGGCGCCATGGTCACCTTCCCGAGAAGTTTGTTCTGGATGCTTTGCTTCTATCCAAATCTGAGATGTGACGGTAAGTCTCTTTCATACTAGCGTCACAATCTTCTAAAAGGCAGAATTCCAGAGTTTGAGTGATTCACTGCGCAACATGTAGCCCAGTCAAGGAGCAGAGAACGGTTTGTGATCGAGTTACTGCAAACTTTGCACCACCTTCCTTAACATTCGTTTCTGAAACTTAGAAAAGAGCTTTGGGCATTCCTCCGTTCTCTTCATGCGTTTCGGTGGTTTTGCACAATAGATGAAGCTTTTTTCTCGGGCCATTTTCTTGTTGCAGTTACAGCTAAAAGTTCACAGAGTTGTGCCAGATACATTGCCCTGCTTTGAGCTCGAGGTTTCACGTCCCATCTGCAGAAAAAGGCTCACAAATGCTTTTCACTTAAACATGGCATCCCTTCCAACCGCGTAACATCTTCATCGTCGTCACACACTCTTAAACAAGACGCCCCCCTTTATTAAGTGTTGAAACTTTTGCGTTTGGATTTTGTAGTTAATCGGCATGTGAGCCTCTTTTTGTTTCACCTTAATGTTGAAAATGTTTTTGATGCTGTTAAGGGGAACGGTGTGTGTGTGTGTGTGTGTGTGTGTGTGTGAGTGTGTGTTTGTTGGGGGGCGCTCCCAAAGTTTCTGTGATCACTTAAACTCTTTGTCCTCTTTCAGCCTGTTGACATGTGTTCCTTGCAGCCCCTAGTCTGCATAAAAAAGTTGCTTGTGTCACACTCAAAGGGCCGCTGTGTTGTTGTCATGTTAATTGAATGCATAGCTCGAGGTGATCTCGCCTCTTTGTCAGTCATGCTAATTCATTAACTCGCCCTGCGGGGGATGAGAGCAGTGGAGATTTCCTGTTTTCAGTTCCGAGGACTTCCATTTTGTATGAAGTGAAAGGACCATGGGAGGTGGGGCTCAATATTAACCACACATGTCGGCATCCTGATTTCTTTCACTTGTTAAATATTTGAATCACTAACGTAGCCCACAGATCTTTGTATGTCAATTTATCTCATGAAATACTATTTCACGTGTGATAAACTGTCATATAACGTGTAAATGTCATATGTCTGAGTTTTTGTTTTAACAAATCATTTAACATGGAAAATATCTGAAACTGCCATGAACATATGTCATGAATGAATTGTGAATATAACACATGTGCCCCCGTGAAAATTTCATAGGTGGTGGCCTTCCACATTTGATAAAAGTGCAGTTTGTTTCACATTTGATAAAGTTCCACTGTTACCCTATCATTTGGTTGGTTGATTTAAATATTGGCCACTTGGCTTTACAATACTGCAAACAATTTCCTACAGCATACCATATGGTTTTGGTGTGTTATACTTGTTTTTCCTTTCTTTAAGGCATCCATTGGCTTTCATTTGTTCAGCTATAAAAATCAACATGTAAAATCTTGAAACATAAATTCGTTCATAGCAACAAATATCTTGCCTGCCTTCATTGTTTCAAGTCTCTGCAAGTTAGTTTTCATAGTTTAGTGAAATGAATGGAAACTAATGGCTCTGAAACACCAAGATGACATCATCAATAACCACATGCATGTATGAGCTGTGAGTGTGTAAGTGGAAACAACTACTGAGTAGTCTGTGTTCAAATAGAAAGAATATATTGGAAAGACAAACTGCCAACCAATTTCACACCACTGCAAATCTCCTTAAATTAAATTAATCATGTGCTAGGAATACAATTGTGGTTGTGTCTGTCATCTTTTGCTTTGCACTAGTTGTCCCAACTTGTGGAGGAAGAAAACAAGAGGAGGTGAAAAATAAAAATAAATAAGTGAGTGAAGTCACTGATTTCCTAGGATGATACTGACCGACTCAACATGCCAGTCAAGCCGTCAGCATTTAAAGTATACTAATTAAATCTGTGAGAGTGATTCCGAAAAGTTAATAAACAGAAATGATGTGAGCGCATTGTATGGAGGAAGAACCAGAAACAGTTTAAATCTAGGGAGCAGCTGTGACGTGAGGTGGAAGCTTGTTTTTAATGAGTACTCACAGAAGACATGACTCACAGTGTTGGGGTAAGGATAGAAAGGCAGAGTTGCTGCTTGTGGAAATGGGGCCAGAGGGCCTTCCTTTGCTGTGGAGGGAGTTTTTAAAGAGTGCTCCATCATCCCTGTGGTCACGTTTAACAAAATCCTGCTGGAGATACTGAATAACCGGCCCATTGACCTAGCTGCATATCAGTGTTCACTGAGCAAAGAAACCAAATATTAAATTATATCTAAACATAAGCAGCCATAGAAGAACTTTACCTAAATAGGAATGTCTACAACCGGCAAATTTTGGATTTCAGATGCTCAGTCTTACAGACACGTCTGTTACAAAAGTATAGTTTGATGCCAAGCCCCATTCATAAACCTGCAGGGTGCACCAATCCCCATTTGCACGATTAGCTTGTCTCTATAGTGTTTGACTTTTCATGAGGCTTTCTAATGCAACCTTTCAGAACACTTTCACTTAATGTGTTTGGACATACGTAAAAGCAAGCCTGTTTCAAGCCTACCCCTTTTCAGTGATTGATAGTGGTTTCCAGTAGAGATGGTTGACATTGTGCAGAAGCTTTGGGTGTATAGAGATTGGTCCAGAGATAAGTTTAGCCTATCCTTAAACAAAGACTGGAAACGTGGAGAAACTGCTTTCCCAACTCCAGGAATTTTTAACAGATTTTGTGTCCTCTAGATTCTGTGTTTTGTGCAAGTTAAACTTCGATTTGTAACAAGTTATTTTGGTTGCTCCTTGATTTTATTGGTTATTGTACTCAACAAAGTAAGCAGGGATTCAAACCATGAACAGCACTGCGTTGAAGCAGTATTTGGGACTGTGTTGGTGGAGGCCACGTTTCCACCAAGCAGTCTGGTTCAGTTCAGATAAATGCACATTTAAACAGTTATTTTCACATTTCCAAAGTTGTGGCTGCCACCAAAAGGTCCACTCCATTCTGTCCCGTTTTTTTGTTGACCTTCTTGAGGTACACAATGCACACTGATCTGGTACATAAAAGTAGAGCTAGAAAGAATATGTTATTTTGATTGTTCAGAGATAACCAGAGCAACCAGAGTCAAAAGTTGCCACTAAGTTGTCAGTCTGGCAGTAAATGTACAGTAACGACCCGCCTATACTCAATCTGCGGTGGCAACGTAAACCTGATCTAGGGTTTAGGTGCATTTTTGTAGGGTTCCAAGGGTGCTATATCAAAAGTGTTTAGTGGAAATATGGCTTAAGGTACCAGTGAGGCATACGATCCACGAAGTCCAGTTGTAAAAGAATAACAGATTAATGCATTCAACGGCTTTTCAGATGCCAGAACACTGCTCAGAATGTGGCATTATGGTAAAAGGTAGGTCTCGCAAGATAGACATTGTGGAAAAACCAAAGATGAAAACCTGCAGGTTTACTGGGAGGCGTGCATGTGTGTGTGCATGCATGTGTGTCCAAACTAGCCTTGCACCTAGGAAATAATCATGATGTCAGATGACGAGGATACTGACAACAAGAGAGGGAAAGAGCAGCAGACCTACTAAAAAAAAGAGTCCATGCTCCCCAGAGCTTCCTAACAAAATATCAGAAACAGTGGCCATGACTCAGCCACTCAAAACGACTACATCATGCATTTTGCACATTAAGTATGATTTTAGGTTAATTAAGTATGATTCCAAATTTAACTGAAGCTCCTTTGTGGCTTGCACATTATACAGACCTGATCAAAATCTTAAGACCAGTTGAAAAATAGCTAGAATTTAACGTTTGCACATTTGGATCTTAATGAGGTTTTAAGTAGAGCTACAATATGCAATAGCAAGAAGGGGGAGTGTGACAAAAAGCACTTTGAAAAAATAATTTATTTAAAACAACAAGTTAACTGAAATAGGCTGTTTATCAGCTGATCAAAAGTTTAAGACCATCGCTCAAAAAATTACAAAAAACTCTCCAAACCAGAACAAAAGATTTTCTCAGTAGGACTCAGTAATGAGTAGCTCCACCGTTCTTGTTAATCACTTCAAAAATTTGTTTGGGCACGCTTGATGCGAGTGTTTCCGGGAAGCTATTGGGAACATTGCTCCAAGTGGTGATTAATCATCAACTGTCTGGAACTGATGGCCATTTTTATAAACTTCCCTTGCCATCCATCTCCAAATGTTCTCTATGGGATTTAACATGCGGGATGGTCTAAAAGAGTGATGTAATTCTCCCTGAAGAAGTCCTTCGTCAAGCGAGCATCGTGAACTGCAGCGTTGTCCTGTTGAAAAACCCAGCTGTTACCACACAGACGAGGGCCCTCAGTCATGAGGGATGCCCGCTGTAACATCTGTGTCTTGACGGACAGCCAATCGGCTCCTCCAGCTCAGCGCAGGTGTAATTTTTTTGGGTCTACCACTTGACCTTTTTGTTCCATAATGCTCGGGATCTTTCAAAACATTTAGAATGACTGTCTTACTGCGTCCAACCTCAGCAGCAATTGCACGCTGCGAGAGGCCTTGCTTATGCAGCTCGACGATCCGATAAAGCTTCTTAGCTTTAGCCATCAGGAGGGCATGACCGTGTGAATGCCTGACAGAAAATGAGAATTTTGAACAAATTTTGGCTTTTATAGCCTGTGGTCTTAAACTTTTGATCAGCTGATAAAAAGCCTATTTCAGTTCACTTGTTGTTTTAAATAAATTACTTTTTCAAAGTGCTTTTTGTCACACTCCCCCTTCTTGCTTTTGCATATTGTAGCTCAACTTAAAACCTCATTAAGATCCAAATGTGCAAAAGTTAAATTCTAGCTATTTTTCAACTGGTCTTAAGATTTTGATCAGGTCTGTATATCAAGAACTGGGCACCCTGGCCTAAATTTGGGACTAGTGTTTATGGCAACCACAGCCATGACTATTATGAATGACCCACCTTTTATTTGAATATTGTGATGGAAAGTATTGTTGGGTGTTTTAATTTGTCATCATCACATATTATATATTGAATATCAACCTTACAGACGAGGAAGGTCATTCAAGGCTGTGCCTGCAATTTTGCTGCACACTTTGATCTGTACCACAAAATGCAAGTTTCCGCCACTAATTTCTGGTATGTTATTTTTCAGTGTCTTTTCCCTTTGCTTTAGAGAAATAAATGCTTTATTATTTATAGTGTGTTCTTGTTTTTTCTCCCAGATTTTACCTATGATAGTTTTTCCTCATCCCTGGGTTTTAAAGCTGATTTCTTCCATCAGTGCTAGTGCCTAGCAATCCTGACTGTAGTAGTAGTGGCTTTGTTATAAGTTGCTTGCTGGTGAAAAGCATTCAAAGGAGTGTGAAACTGCCTGAGGAAGGCTGCAGGGTGCTTTTGTGTTGATATACACAAAGCTGCACCACAACATGCAGACAGAGCCCCAGAAAGATCCAGAACATGTATAATAATAATAGAAATACAACTAATAATAAAGTGGTGCATGATAGTGTGTATATGGTATCTGTTATGTACATGATACGAATATGTACATATTACTATATGATAGCATATAGTAACAGTAACATGTATATAATGATAATTGCACTGTAACTAGTAATATTTAACAATAACAGTGGACATTAAGCAGGGACACTGCAGTAGGTGCAACCATCAGATGCAGCCGTGATCCATGGGAACCTGTGGGACAAGAAAGCACAAGAACTCACTAATTTTGGGGGTTGGGGGGAGTATACAATGGAGCCAAGTCCCTTTGTTTCTTCTTCTTCTTCTTTAGTCAGAACTGTGATTGCAGGAAAGACCCTGGCCACAATAATCAGCCATTAACTATTTCCTGTATTTGTTAATAGGAGGTGGCAACACAGAGTGAAATGACTGTCAGGAAGCATAGCTCTGTATGCTGGTATGTCTTGGATCTGGTAGTAATTAAAATCCTGGATCTGGGACTAATTAGAGTGATGCAAGGCATTCCAAAGGACAGAGCTCTGTGAGAGTTGACATGTAGACAAAATGAACTCTTTTAGCATAGTGCTGTAAAAAAGTTGTGTGTTTAAGACATATTAATTTCCTGACTTTTTGGAAAACCTTCCTGTTTACTTGGTGGTCAGTTACTGGATCTGGCAAGCAGAAACAGAAGAGTGGGCCTCCAAGTGTTGGTAGGAGGAAAGGCAGTATGACATGGGTTGACTGTAGAACGCTGTGTTCTGCCAATGCTTCATTGTGTTCCTGCAACCTTCTGTGTATGTTTATGTGTTCATGTGTGGAGTGTAAACAGGACAGACATTTTGCATCAGAGTATGTAACAGCCCTGAAGACTTGTACAGATAGAAGAGACAACAACTTCAGAAGAAAAAACTGACAAAAGCAGAGAACTTTTTAATGGAAGTTGCGAAGTCAAGATTTTCTGAAGCTTTACTTACTATAGCCTTATAAACCATGTTGGTTTATAAGGCTGCTGCTTAATGCTGTTCTATTATGAAGCCAAATGGGAGCATGTAGATACCAGGGAAGGACAGAGCTTTGAGGCAGACCTGTCAATCCTCACATTTTTCACGGGACTCTCAAGTATTTTGCCCATATTTTGTCCTTCCGTTTAAATATTTTCCCCTAAATGTCCAAGATTCTAAAAAAAGGTTAGCTGTAATTTTGATGCCTGCCTAAGGGCCCAGCCTTTTGATGTGTTTGCTACATTCCCCTCTGGTGGCAGGTGGCAGTATGTAGAACATAAGTTGTAACATCTAGTGATAAGTCATTCCTGCATCTGCCAACAAAACAAGAGGAAGAAGGTCGATGAACTTGAGAGGGATGGAGTACCCGCCACAAAGGCTAAAAGTTTGTGCAAGGGTGTCACTAAATGGGAGGAGGCTCACTCATACTTAATGAAGAACAACTCAGTTAAAATAATGTATTTTGTAAAATATCACAATATACAAATTTGATGACAAAAGTACAGATATATGTAGATTGTAAATCACAAGCGAAGAATATGGATCCAGAAAGATGCTGAGCAACTTCAGGTATTTATAGATGTATGTAGGGGAAACTATATAGAAATATTCACTGGCTTACAATGACCAACATTATTACTGATACAGCATATGTGGTTGCACGATTTGACCATATACAGCCTGTACATCCACAATATGTTTCAGTTAAGTTTGCTTAAATGTTCCCTGTGTAGTTTTTGACCTTTAGTAGCTCAATGGAGCTGTTCTTCAATGAGTGATCCTTTTTTTTTGTTTGTCTCGTGTACAGGCACAAGAAAATGCTTTATTTTGGTTATTTACAAGAAAACATCACAGTGCACCTTAAAACACTGATAAATGCTCACTTCACTTTGTATTCAGACATCTGAGTAAAGTCTGTTTTATTTGAAATTCCAGCCCCCTCATTTGTTCAATGTCAATGTGTTAGCACAATGGGCTTATAATTGGATCCTGACTCAACTTGGAGAGGTGTGGCGCCACATTGGGGCGTTTTGGTGCTGATAGACTTTTAGATTAATATTTTGATGCCCACATCAGACTCAGGTTTTTCTGTACAGTTCCAATGGTTATCTGACAAATGCGCAGGGTCTACTCTTACACCAAGCTTGGGATTTATAAAGATGATTTTACCTTTTATCTGCTCATAGGGGGCAGCCGTGGCCGAGAAGCGGCTTGTGATCGGAAGGTCGCCGGTTCAATTCCCCCACCAGAGTGGCTTAGCTGGCTGATGTGCCCCTGAGCAAGGCACTTAACCCCCCTATATGCTCCCCGGGCGCCTGATGCGGCAGCCCACTGCTCCTGTGTGTTTTACTGCATGTTGCATGTGTGTGTTTCAAAACAGCGATGGGTGAAATGCAGAGAAGAATTTCCCAGTTTGGGATCAATAAATTGAATAAAATAATTATCTTTTGTCATTGCGAATAGTTTGGCTCGATTTTCATAGTAGGGCAAGCAGATTTAACCTGCACCAGACAAAATACACATCTTAGATTGCACTCCCTTAAATATGTTAGGGATCTTTGCATTTGGGGGGTTTATCAGTTGTTTGTTAGGAAGCTGACTGGATCACATCTTAAACTGTTTTACATAAATTGTGGTCTGTTAAGTGAGAGAGAGCTCCACCCCTTTCAACCTATCTACAAACACTCAGAGGTCAATGGTCAGCAGAAGCACTTGTGAAACTGCCAGGCATTTTGTATCGTAGTTTGTATGTTTAAGACACCTTTTCACAACAGTTATTAATCAAGAATATTCTGGTGAAGAAAACAGAGAAGTTATTTTTTGATCCATGTTTTTCTAAGAAGAAGATGAGGTTGTGGATGTTGTCAATCTTGCTGAATTCCCATGTGTGCCTGGAAATTGTATTTTTTGGATTAGAAGATATTTGGAGCCACAAGTGGTTTTGTTGAGTCTGTTCATAATTATCCTGTTAAAGAGTCCCAGGATATGTTCTCATGTTTTATGGTACATATTTCTCTAAGTGTGTAACTGTTTTCAGTGTTGGATTCTAGATCTCTCACACATTTCCTCTTAACTCAATTAATAGAAACAAGGTAACTTTCAAACATGTGCAGCCCTGCACAGTTTGTCTTGGATTCTGGATTACTCAGTATAAAAGCAAATTGTTGATGATGGTGAAAACCTTTTATCTCCTCAATGTGGACAATGTGAATAGAAACAGATGTGTGTGTGTGTGTGTGTGTGTCTGTGTGTGTGTGTGTGTGTGTGTGTGTGTGCGTGCGTGTGTGCGTGCGTGCGTGCGTGTGTGTGTGTTTTCAGCCTTATAGTGATGCAGTTTTCATATGCATATATGCATTTAGGCATTCTTGTCCGATGACATGGTCACCTGCCCTGACATGGCCAGCTGGTCACAGGCATGGCAGACTCAGGTTGCACAGAGCCATGTAAATATAATAATTCAAAAGTACATTTAATCAATATTTTTTATGCAGTTAATTAACTGATTAGAATTAACCTATAAATAATTGTACAATTACTGTGACAAACTTACAACCTCGTGAGAGGTCACAAAGTACTGTTACTTAACTGTAACATAAGCAGAAGAATGGATCAGTGGACTTCATTCACTCTAGCTTCAAGTCCTTCTTGACATTTTGCTTTATAGTGTGCAAATTGTATTTTAATTAGTTGCTAAACCTTTGCAGATAACCCTTCAGCAGCGACTGAATGGAGCTGTAGAGAACAGTGGCCATCCGCAGAAATACCAGCCAAACATCAGTGTGTTCAATAGACGAAATGATAGCTGTTTTTATAATGCCTCCGTACTGTTTTTCATAACTGTTGGTTGTCCCCCCTTCTCTGTGTATGTACACACGATACTCAAACACTATAACTCGTTTGTATTATGGAATCATACCTGTCAATATAGTGATAACTTCTATTTCACTGGAAAAGACACTTACTACCTTTTATTCAATTCCTTAGACATCTGCACTAAATAAACTAGACAAACATGGTGAACTGTAATTTTAATGGTTGGTGGATACATACAATCCTGAGGCAGTAACATGTACATGTGGCCATAGTGAAACTGGTGATCCTTAATCACTGTTCACAGTATATACTTTATGGAATGAAGGAAATACATGTGATTTAAAGGATTGTTATGGGCTTTGGGCTATGGGCACAAAATTCTGCTAAGTGTAGAAAAAAGAGAAAGGTAACATTTTGTTAGTTTGTATTGATGGATTCATTTGTTGAAACTGAAGCACATCTAGGTATTCACAGAGACAAATGAGTAAAACATGCCGAGAGTCCTGAGTAAGTGGTGGTTGGCCTTTATAGTCTGCCGTGGGTCTGTGGAAATATCTTAACAACAGGCTTGTCCAACTAATAGCCTATCCCACCTCCTACAGCAGATGCTTTGTTAATCATAGTTCAGAGAAGGAAGCTAAAGAGGAAGAGTTTTGAGAAAAATGGGAGCAGAGTTTTCTTATTTGTTCACAACAGGATCTCTGTAATATTCTGCTGGATGGCTCCTTAAACTCCAGATTCCTGCTCTTTTCTCTGACTGTTTGGGGGAAGGAAAGAATGGTGAAGAGCTGGTTTGGAGGAAGATAAATAATTGACACTAGAGCTTGTTTTACATTTTCGTAGCTGACCTTAGTTTTCCACAGACCTAGTACACGCTTTTGAGAGAGCCTATAAAATGTAAATGACTTGGCTCATGCCCTACCACAAACTCCCCAGTGTCTTTTATTGTCTTGTCTTTGAGCCTCCAAATGGCTAAATATTTGAAGGGAAGTGCCTGCTTTTTTATGAGATGGCTATTGTTGTTTTAACTTAGTCAGGGGGGTGGAGTTACCCCTGTGTCTGTGATGAGGGCAGGGCTCACATGGTGGAAAGATAGTATAGTCAGTGAAGTGGAAAAAAGTGATACCATCTGACAATCTAGAGAGTCCCATGATACACTGATTTCGTCAGGAAGACTGTAAACCTCGTGTGTATCTAAGTGATAAGAGAAGCATCATGAAGTGATGTGACAAAGGGGACTGGGTTCTACTATCTGTAAATCCAGCAGACACAGAGCAGTTATAATTCATATTTGAATCCACACGATAAATGGAAATTCAATATCCACTCTGCATTTAGCTCTGTGTTGGGCTCCACCAACATATAAGAAGGATATCTGGCTTGATAAATTCTCCACTGTGATTAGCTGCCAGCCTCAAACTATCTGCTGTTTGGTCATGTGCAGGTAGTGTACAGTAGGTTTATCAAAGCATTTTCACTGAAAACTGTCTCCTACTGCAAGAAACTAGGAGTGATGAGACTGAAAGAAAAGTAAAACTCTGAATGAAACAAAAATGAAAACATTGATTAGTGCAGCTTTAAAATGTGGCGCTAGTATTTGCAGAGAATGCAACCCAAGTTCTGAGTCTGGGCTGAGCCTAGATTTTTGGCAGTCAGTGCCACCATTATAGAAACACCTGCAAAGTGCACCTGCAGTACAACACAAGAGTAAGGTATAATGTGTAGTAATGTAAAAAGTGTTATTTCAGAAACAGAATGTGTTGTTATGTATTAGCAGTTCTATTGTTCAAGTTGTTTTGAGGTGGACCGGTCTTGACAAAATCTGCTTTAGTGAGACAGGCAGCAGAATGTTTTTGTTAAAGGGCTACTCTGTCAATTTAGTCATCCATTAATTTTGGTGACAATGTGACAGCACAAGCAGTACTAGTAAAATTATTTGTTTTTAGGTCCAAGGGATTTAAACAAGACATGGTGCAAACAGCAAATGGAGGTGAAAATAAGAACAATAAAAACAATAAAGGTTCAAATAAGAACAAAAGGAGCAATAAATTACAACTGTGCAAACCACATAAAGAATTTCAAAAAAAAAAAAGCAAAAATAAGGTATCCTATGTACAGTAAGTAAGAAAAAATATAGAAAGTGTCTTTTGCCCAGCAAAAGTGGATTTGGATGTTTGCAGTCAGAGAGGAACAGAGGTTATTGCACATAATAAATATACACTTGAGTTGTACAGTCTGACAGCGGTGGGAATGAAGGACCTGCGGTAGCACTCCTTCCTGCACTGAGGGTGCCTCAGTCGGCCACTGAAAGAGCTGCTCAGCTCCTCTACAGTCCGGTGCAGTGGGTGAGAGCTGCTGTCCATGATGGCTGTGAGCTTGGCCAACAGCCTCCTCTCACCCACCTCCTCCACAGAGTCCAGTGGGCAGCCCAGGACAGAGTCGGCCCTCCTGACCAGCTTGTTTAGTCTCTTCCTGTCCCGGTCTGTGCTGCCTGGGGCCCAGCAGGCGACAGCATAGAGGATAGCAGAGGCTACCACAGAGTCATCATCCAGGTCTTAAGTATCGAGTATAGTCCTGAGCACAGCCCAAATCAAACATTTCCAAAGCAGGTAGACAGCAGTCGAAACATCAGCAGAAACCATGACAAGGGATACATGTTACATTTTGTTGAGAAATTGGAATGATCTAATCCAGTAATATCACTTATTTGCAGTGTTCAGTTTGTCAGGTGGTCAGGGGGAACGGCGAGGTGCATGGTATCTCCACATTACCACTTTTATTAAGTTATCTGATCGAGGCAACTCTAACATGGCATTTTTGTATTGGCATGCTGATCAACATGCAGATATATTGATTACAAAAAACATCATGGCTGCTTGCAGCTTCATAACACTGTTTCACCACTGACGTTCTTGGAGAGAAGAAAACCAGAGGTTGAATTCACAGTCATGTTTTCCTCCTTTGACACTCTGTGGTTATCTGCTTCCATCCATTGAGGTTTAACTCAGCCAGCAACATAATTTCTGCCTCTAAAGTAGCTCTGCCGTCAAGAAATGTTTGTATAACTCTTGTCTGCTCTCTTCGAATTATTGAATCAACCCTCACTGAAAAAACTTAAGGAAAGGTTGGAAGTGAGGGAAGAACATGTAGATGGGGTGGAGGATGGGGATTAACAGAGACAACGACTGGAGGACTGAGAGGCAGGAGGAGATGTTCACAAACACACATGCACAGAAGTAGTTTAAACAGAGAAGGAGTGAAGGAAAGTGTTGAGGTGTGCCAGAAGGCCCTCAGTCGAAACACCAGTAGATAGAGCCGTGGCCTGGCCTCTCAGCTCTCAAAGGGCCCTTTCATGGGGGAGGCAGCAGGCTGTTGGAATGCAGCAGCCAGGAGTCTTACTCAGCTCTGGGTGGAAAAGCATACTATTGCCCCCAATCCCTCATTTTCCAAGGCTGTGGATACATATAATCAATCACAGCCACTGCCTGATGTGATGCCTGTGACCAGGCTTTAGGAAGCTCAACTCAGTTTGTGGTTGTCTTGGTTTTCTTTTAGTGTACTGACAAAAAAATGAAAATACTATATGACAAAATACTACTTTACTGTGGGTGCATGGAAAGAAGAAGAAAACCATAAGTGGCCCCTAGAGGCTACAGTATTCATTACAAGTTGTACAAGTAGTGCTGAGGCACTTGAAGGAAGTTCATTAGAATATTGTATTTACCACTAAATGCATACCTCGTGTCTTTAGTGAACTGGAACTACATTACGCCTTGTCTAATTCATCCGTTTCATCCAATTAATGGTATGCTATGTAAGGTTTCTTGAAAACAATTTTAAGACTCATACAAAACCAATGCCTCTAAATCATCACTTATGATCCTCTAGAAGTGTGAGACCCTGCCCTCTGCTTGTATTTTCTTGTTTTCATTTTATAAGCTGCAATCTTTGGGCAGTGGGTGTAGAGTCCCTAGCCCAGGGGTCACCAACCTTTTTGAAACTAAGAGCTACTTCAAGGGCACTGAGTAATGCAAAGGGCTACCACTTTGATAATACACTTCTGAAATAACAAAGTTACACAGTGTACCTTTAATTTTATATTATTATTAATGATATTCTATGTGAAGACACTGATCGCATATGATCCATCACAATAGTTATTCAGAATGATTAAACAAGGTAGGAAACAGATACATTTCAATATGCAATATCCAATTGTTTCATTTTCAAATGATCACTTCCACAACATTTTGCAGGAAATCTTTTTCAATTTTTACTAGCCACTAACAGTTTTTATCAAATCATAAACTCTGAACCATGTTTGCACAAATTATCAATTATGTAAGATTTAACAAAAATCGACTCCTTTTAAAATAAATCTTATCACATTTGTACTAATCACTACATTTGCAGCCATTAAAACAAATCATCACGTCTGTTACACTTAGTAACACATCTGTAATAGTTTTTCAATATTTTTATCTTTGCCATGGCACTGACGTGTTGCCACCAACAACATCTGGCAATTGTTTCTTTGTTAGTCGGAAGCCTGGCATTGCATGCTCTTCACCAGTGTACTGTAATCTGGGATGTAAATTGACACTGCAACTCTGAGTGACTCTTGCAGATGTGCATCAGTGAGGCGGGTTCTGTGTTTGTTCTTAATGAAGTTCATGTCAGAAAAGGCTGATTCACACAGATAGGTTGAACCAAACATGCTGGCAACCTTCATGGCTGCTGTGCATACACCACTGTACTTTTCAGTGTCTGCAAGGTACCAAAAGTTGTGGGTAGAAAACGCGTTCGTCTCCTCATCTTTGCAGCGCTCAGAAGCTCATCTCAGCAAAGCTGGTTTGTCATGCGCACTAGACTGACCTCCGACCCAGGCTACGTCAGAGTTCGTATATGAAACTTTTTTTATGACATACACTTTTTTTTTACGTTTTTATGTATTCGTTTTTAAATTTACATCACTGTAAATGTAATTCAAAAAGAATAGCAACACAATTAATTAAAATGTTAGACAGAGCTAATTCGTGATTAGTGCTATTTTTAGTACTGGCTTACGGGCGACTGATGTGGATGCTGTGGGCGACCTGGTTCCGGCGGGCACCGGGTTAGTGACCCCTGCCCTAGCCAATTACGACGTTTAGGTGAGGTCAAGACTGCAAAAAGTTAGCAACCAGGTGCCAGGCCATAAGCAGCTTGCATCCAAGAAGCTGCGGGAACATCGTTACAAACGTGTTTACAAACACACACACACACACACACACACACACACACACACACTCGTGTGGTGAATAGCATTAATTTACCATTGCTCTTATCTACTTTAATTATTTTCCTATTTGGCCTCATGATGGCACTGTTGCCTCACTGTGAATAAACACTAAGCTACTAAGAAAAGTTAGCTTATTCTGTCACAACATGATGGTGCGGCACCTGGGTATCAGGTGTAGTGCAGAGCAGCACTTTCTTTTGAAATGAATATTTACTGATAATGAGGATTTGTTTTGTGCTGTTTATAAATGAGTTGATTTAAAAGCTGAGCTGCAACATCAGAGTGTTGAAGCTAACTCAGATGACATGGTCGGAACCATCCTAGTAGCAGTCCCAGACAAGTTAGGGCTGATTAGGAAACCTCAAGTTATCTCAACTGCCTCGACCTTGTTGTTGTGATGCCTAATCAGCATCACACTAATGTACTGTACGTAACTTAATGTACAATAGCAATGTCCTTTTCTTTAAAGCCAAATCATGATTTTATCCTCAATCAAATCAAGTACATTTGTTGTCCAAACCTAACCAAGTAGTTTTGGTGTCTAAACCTAACCAAAAGACCGCAACTGTTTCACATTAACCACATATTTATTGTAGTTCTCAGCAAATTTTATTTTGAAAGTGTAACCAGATATTACTAACTGAATGTTGCATGTTTATTAGTGGTAACTTGACTGCAGGTTTTGCACCTACAGGTGCTGCCTGTAGGTGCAAAACTAATGCTAGAGTGGTAGCCATAGTGTCATAGTTTGAAGTGTGGGACCACTGAGTGTGCAAATGTGATGAGTTTGGTGTGACAATGTGCTGGCACTGTGTGCACGTTTGAATGACCACAAGCAACTTAATTGTGTCTGGCGATTGCTGTGCTAATTTGTGTTTTGTAGCTGTCAGTCTATGAGAAGTTACAGAAGCCTATGTCTAAGAAAGCACAGTAGAAGCATAAAAAGTAACGACTTCACGAAAATACAGAATAAAATAATTAATAAAATGCCTATTAATTTTTCAAAAAATGTAATCCATGGCAAACTTTTGATTTTTGTGTTTGTTATTGTTAATGATACATTCTGAAAAGTTAACAAGATATTTGATTTTTATATATGGCTTAATCTGTGTTACATAAGTGCTGGGTCAATGAACTGTTAAACCGGTAGTTCTATTGAGATCAAGATCACAAGTTGTAATCCAGGACTCATCTTCTTGATGAAGAAGCATTGCCAGCATTGTGTTCAGATAATAACCTGTAGCATTACGTCAGGAAGATGGCGAGGCATGGTCTTCCGGAGACACCCATCTTCACGACTCATTAACAATGCAGCTGTAAAGAGTAAAAGTGGTGGAGCTCGTTAAGTTTCTGGATGCAACAATCACCAGCAACATGAAATAGAGACACACATGTCATCAGGCGAGCTCACCAGTGGATGTTCTTCCTCGTATTTCTCCGGAACAACTCCCAGAAAGTTCATACCCAGTTCTACAGAGCTACCAATGAGATTATTCTCTGCCTCTTCCATTACTGTGTGATACCCTGGAGCTTTGCAAATTGGAGTATTTTATCAACCTGGGATGGATCCAAATACAACAGGCCATTAGAGCCAACCCTATCAGAGTTAGAGGTAAGATCTTAAGCCCAAGCCCAAGCCCAAGCCCGACCCGACCCGGGCCGGGTCGGGCCTAAAATGTCAATCATTACGTTCGGGTCGGGTCGGGCTTCTCTCTCGCTGACTTTTTTTTTTTTGTTTTAATAAATATATGTTTATAAAAATGTATACTAAAACGATACTAAACTACGAAATACTTGTTATAAAATAAATAATTTGGATAAAACAGAGAAGGCTAAACAGGAGCCGCAGAGCCAGAGCATGCTCTGCGCACGTGAACGTCGTCCTCTTAAAATTCTTCCCCTCCGCAAGTCCGCATCTGACCTGCTGGTATCCCCGATATGGAGCAGCAAGAAGTGAAGGATAAACTAAAGACAGGGGAATGGAAAAGGCAAACATGCACCGGTAAGAGTGAGGTGTGGAAAAGCTTCAAATTGATTGTTGAAAATGCTACATAAACTTGCGCTGATAAAACTTGCGTCTCTGTCTATTATCCATCCGTCATTGTTCTTCTTTGTCTCTCTGCCTCTCTCTCTCTTAAAGTGCCGCGCTAAATTCTTAAGGATGTACTGCTGCTGTGGTTTATGGCCCAATTTTCAACCCGTCAAAATGACGGACGGCCTTAAATTTTTCCCGTCAACTCTTAAAAATGATGGAAAATTGTCGGTTAATGTAACCTCTGCAGACACAGAAATATAAAAGATGTAAATGTTTATACAGTCTTGTTTAACTTAGATTTCGTTACAAAAGACAGGCTTTAATTTGTTATCATAAATCACCCCTCCTCCCCCGAGTCCTCACAAATAAAATATGAAATTTCGGGTTTGCTTCGGGCTCGGGCCTGCAAATCACGTTAATTGGTCGGGCTCGGGCTGGGTCGGGCTTTAATACTCGTGGGCCTGGGTCGGGTCGGGCTGGATTTTTTGGGCCCGATCTTACCTCTAATCGGAGTTACCTCAGCTTGGGCACTGGGCAAATTAATAACAGGAAGTCAGAATTACAAAAAGGAGGTGTGGAAAGATGTGAGCATTCACCAATCACTGGAGTAAACCTTGAATATTTAAGCACAGGTAGTTTGGCTTCAACACAAGTTTGCAGGTACACTTTCAGATTGTTAAGCTTTTCTTGCTGTTCTATGTTCTTTCAGAAACAGATCACTGCTTGTTGTTTAGAAGACATTTCAAGGATGTCAAAACTGGTCAGAGGTACTGGCCTAGTATCTGGCCTAGAAATGTGGCCTGTCATTACTGTGCTTAATATGTCTTGGCTAGATGAGATGACTAGAGATGATTTCCAAGGCTAAAGAGTGAATCCAAATACAGCATCTGCATATGATGTAGAAATATTTTGTGAAATAATCCCTCCTTCTCATACTGAAGGAAGCTTATCTCCATGTCAGCATACATCAATGGCTAGATGTAGTCAGAATCTATTGATTGAAGCATGGCTCCTGAAAGGAATAATGAAGTCCTCAGCACCACCAATTTCCTCCACCAGCCTCATATGTCAAGCACATGCTCTGTATCATAGGGAAGGCAGGAACCAATTCCAAGTCAAGTTGAGCTAATAACATAGCCATACATTGTATTTTCTCACAAGCGCCTGGTCCTGATTAGCTCCTAGGCAGAGCCAGACCCAATCGTATGGAGCAACCAGGGTATCCATTACACACATTCCTGATTAAAAAGTATTGTGTATACCAGAGGAAAATTCCAGTTTGCCTCACAGATGAACTGAGGAAAGTGGCTAAGGGAACACTGAAACAGTTTTCAGGTGGATAGTATCCTCTAAACACAACAAAATGTCATCATCAAACCATGTAAAACTAATGACTTAAACCGATTTATATCTGGCATATTTTTCTGTTGCTGCATTATTGCGGAGAATTATTGATGGAGCTCAAGACACAACCTGAGGATAACTGCTTTATTCCAAAGGATTTCACTATTGAGTTTTGAAGTTTTTTTTTTTTTTTTTATCAAGGAGTGACCTAGTTGCTTGCTCTCTTACAGTGCATAACATTCAGTTACAGGAGACAGTTCAAGTCCTTTCAATGCCATTAGACGTGCTGCTCTAAAACCTACTGAGCACATAACTCACACAGAATGAATCATTTCAGCTCTTGCAGAACTGTCAACTTTTCAATTCAATTCAATTGATTCTTATTTATATAATACCAAATCAAAACCGAAGTTGTCTCAGGACACTTTCCATATGGAGCAGTTACAGACCAAACTCTTCGTCTACAAACTCGAGCAGAACCAGACTCTGGGTGGGCAGCTATCTGCTTCGCCCGGTTGGGTGAGAGAGAGAGAGAGACAGATAGAGAGAGAGAGAGAGAGGGGGGCAGAGAGAGAGAGAGGTTCAGGGATGGACAGAAATCATAGTACTGACAGCTGTAATAGATTTATAGGTATACAAAGTACATAAGGCAAATTATATGCCTATGTGATATATTTATGTATGTGATGTATTAACATATTAATAGCAGATAGTATATAAACATAGTACAGCACTAATGATCTAATCATAATGGTAGCATAGCTAATAACAATAAAAGTTGCAGTGGATGAAAAATTAAGGGCCCAATGGCTTTTTCAAGCCTTGGCCTCAGGACAAAAATGGGAAGAGGAAAGAGCGGCTGAAGCTGCAGTCACTGGTGCACGGTGAGAACAGATATGGGGACAGGACACAAACTTTTAGAGCTCTGATACTATGGTGAGGCAGGTAAATAGATAGGTGGCTGTCAAGCCAGAGCTGTTGCTTCCTGTTGAGTCGGAAGATCGGATGGGCTTCCTGCAGCTGTAGCAGCTCGGGGTGCAGCAGTCAGGGAGGATAGTATTAAAAGTTGAACTGAAGTCCACAAACAGAGCTCTGACATAGAGCTGTATGCCTGTACCGCTTTCCTGATGGAAGCGGTACAAACAGTCGGCCACAGACTGTTGGTACCTTCTCACCACCACCAAGAGACAGAGGGACAGCTTCTTCTCCAGAGCTGTCAGAGCTATCACCCCCAGCAGCCCCTCACTGGAGTGAGACTGTGAGAACTACGAGCCACTGCACACTGCACTTTTACACCTTCACCTCCAGCTCCACCTGCACCTTCTGTGTACTTAACATATTAGTACACACACGCTTAACTAAATGGTCAGCCATTTGCATTCAGTATATACATTTTAGTATATTGGTACATTTCACTGGTATAATTTATTGTTTATTGTTTAGTATATTTTAATTTCTGGTATGTTTTTATTGCATTTATGAATATTTTGACTGCATGTTGGTTTATTTTATTCTAGTATCTTAATTTTATTTTATAATCTTTCTTATCTTTCTTATCTTGTTTCTAACATGGGGGTTGCAATGCAAATCTCATTGACAATAAAGAAATCTTGAATCTTGAATTTTGACATAGGTGCTGGATGTGGTATAGGCTGAGATTAAAAGAGTTGTCCATGGAGCGGTGGGTTCTGTAGACAGACTGTAAATGGTGCAGAATGGGGTCTATGATTAATTTGAGGAAAAACAGAATGAGTCTTTTGAAGTATTTAATGACAACAGATGTCTGAGGAACAGATCTGTAGTCATTCAGACATGTAACTCTGTCCTTCGTTGGTACTGGGACAATGGTAGATGTTTTGAAACTGGCACAAGTCATTCAGAGATAGACTGACTGAAAATGAATGAGAACACAAGTGAAAGCTGGGTGTGCCAGTGCCTTAGTGTGACTCGGAAGACACACTGTCAGGTCTTTGGGCTTGTGGTTCTTGTACCTTATGATGATTTTGTTTGGGAGGCAGACCTACTCACAGAATATGCATATACATACACATAGTGTCAGCAAATACATTCTTGTTGTCCGCAGCCCCCCTCAGAATCCAAGTCACTGCACTCCATGCAGCCCTGAAGTATGTTAGTTGCTTCTGGAGTCCATTACCTTACTCTAATACTGCATGGTTTAGCACTTTTCAGTTGCTGACATGTCATGTTGTATTTCAGCATTAGATTTAACTCTCATATCCTCTCTATGGCTGTTTCTACAGCTGATCCAGGCCTGTCAGTGGATACGGATGGTCTGCCTGAAGCTCAGAGTGGAGCTGCACCTACACCTGAAGGTAAGATAAATACTTCTCATTTGGTTTTCTGAGCTGTTCAGAGTGCACAGTCAAAATATCACCTACCAATGTGGTAAAGGTTGCTAATCAATATGTTGTATGTTATTTGTTAAATCCATACAAAAATAGACATGTACACATATTGTAGGAGGAGCTACATGCTGGAACTATTTCTTGATAAACAACAGTCAAGCACTGTGTCTGTTCACAGTTTCCTTAAGTCTTGTCGTGACACGGAGGTTGTCGAGTTTGGAACTTTTGTGATTATATAGAGACCAAACCAAAAGCTGTGCTCATTAGTTGTATCTGAAAACTGCACTATAGCTTAAGATGCTGCACAGAAGGACTTGCTGGATGGAACAACTGTTGTTTGCCCATAGAGGATTTTACCAAAGAACAAATTGTCATTTAACATTTCTGTTTATATAGATTAAAAAAGTGTGTAAATTAGTTGGTAGGCATATTTTTGAACTTTGGACAGAGGCAGGTTGGCAGTTTCCCTTTGCTCTCAGTCTTTATGACAAGCTAAGCTAGCCAAGTCTCAGCTCCAAACATGGTCCACTTAAGTATGCGAATACAAACTCTTTGAGATACTCAAGATCAATTTCACATGTCATTGCAGCTTGTCACCTGAAAAATCTTCCTACAATGTAAATGTGGGGCAACTAGGTAGAATGGGTTTGACCCCCGGCCTTTGAAGTGCACATGTCAAAGTATCCTTGGAGAAGTTACTGAACCCCAACTTGCTTCCGATGCTTTATCCTCTGCGTGCGTGAATGGTTGGTGGCTTAACCACCATCATACAAATGTGTGTAAATGGGTGAATGCAGACTTGTGTTCTTAAAGCATTTTGAGTGGTTGTCAGATTAGAAAAGGACTAAAATAGCCCATTAAGTATTTACCAAATGTGAGCTGCAGCCTAAGCATTGCAGCTAGGGGGCACAAAACTGTTAAGCTTTTTTTGGATAAACTTTTGCTTGAGACAACTGGTTGACCAGTCTGACAGAGCTCTAGCTGAACATGTTCATATCATGGATACTTTGGGGAGAACCATTTCATAAGCATATGGATGACAATTTCTCACCTCATCCTTCAGACAGGAATGTGGAATCAGCCACAACATTAAAACCGCTGACAGGTGAAGTGAGTAATGTAAATAATCTGATTAGAATGCAATGTTCTGCCAGGGAACCTTTGGACCTGGTATTCATTCACCACTCACCACTCATGAGTACACTTCCTCATGGCAACAGCAATCCCCAATGGCAATGACCCCCTCAGCACGAAAGTGTGCCCTGGCACACAGCAAAATCTGCTCAGGAATGAACCAACAAATGAGAAAAAGAGCTCAAAGCATCAGCCTGGTCTCCAATTTCCCCAGATCCCATTCCAATCAAGTATCTGTGGGATGTGCTAGAACAAGTCTGATCCATTGAGGCTCCATCGAAGATCAATTACAATGCTGCCAAGATTACACCATGGAAAATACAAATATATACAAATCAAATCAATGAGCAAAATTAGCTTAGGCAGGTAATGGATGATTATTAAGTACTTTACATGTCTAACGTGTCCAAGAGGTATAAGAGTATTCAGTTTAAATGGTCACATTGCTAGAGATTACATGAGTCTGCTACAAAAAGCAGTCTTTCCAAGATCAGTCCTGGCACAAGGTACTCAAAGAACCATTTCGTTAGGGGCTTCACCAATTTATTAATGATGACTAACAGGTTTGCTAGTGATTGTGACCCTTAGCTCTGTCATGCAGCATGGTGGGTGTTCAGCATGGCCTCTTGGCCTTGAGCATCATCATTTTGTAATTTAAGGGGAAGCTTCAACACTGCTGCAGCAGGGTCTGTTTAATACCAGAGTGGGGAAATGCGATGACAATATGGGAACTGTGACCATCAGTTCTCTCTGGACCAAAGTAAGCCCTGAGCAGTAATAGTATTCACAAACATTTTGGAGTAATTCTTTAGAACAGAAGGGAAGTTCTGCAGAGGTTTCAAAGTAATTATTCCCTCCTTGTTATAATCATTATGTTGAGTGTAGTTTCAAAGCACAGTCTTGTCATGTGTTTGATGAACAAGGCCTTGTGGTTCTTGTACCTTATGATGAATTTACTCACCGACTATGCATATGTGTATATATTGTGTCAGCCAATGGACTGTCTTTGTCCATTACCATACTCTGTATGTATGGTATGGTTTAGGCCTCTTCAGTTGCTGTCTGTTTGTCGGGACCATCAATATTATGTAGTGTCCAAGGAGTGCCAGTGTCCCAGTCCCAGCTCTCATAAGTTGGTATCCAGGTAAATCCACAGCAATGTCGGAAAATGTTGTCATATAGTGAGGTTTTGCTGAAAAATAAGGGAGAGTTACTCAGTCTTAAATGTCTGTTAAGTGAACTGGCTTCAGCCATTTTGTTGCAGAGACAGCTCACATTTGACATGCAAATAGAGGGGGTGTTATGTGGTGTCCTCTCCTCCTCCACTTACAGAGGGCACCAGCTTGGCAACCCCTATAACACCACACAGGGTGTGAGTGTGCTGAACCAGCCTTTCCAGGGAATACACAGTCATGGATTTCCTCAGATAGACTCAAAGAAAAGTCAGAGATGAATCAGTGTGCATTAATTCCCAGACATTTAGGAGCGTATCCCAATTGTAACTGGACCACATAATGGAGAAAAAACCTAATTACACAAAGAACATTGAAATCCAACATGAAAGTTGGAAGGGTGGAAAAATGGAAGGAACATCAGGAAGAGCATCAAAGCTGGGATCCCTCTTCCAGGACAGGGTGTCCTGCGTCACACCACCTGTCTACTGTCAACTGTCTACACCCTGTCTACCATGGAGGTCAGAGTACACAGTTGCACAAGAGGCAAAGCTTAAGTACACAATTCACACAAATAGGTGGAAAGAAACACACACACACACACAGAGGGAGGACAAGAACGGGAAACTCAAGAGAGATGGAACAAACCACAGAGTGGTTTATCAGCTGGTGGTTTGAGGGGCAGTCCTCAGTGAGGTGTTTCAATTTTTTGTTCTTATTCCTGGTTTAGGCCCGGAGGGCAAGTGAACTGTATACAGTATATGAATGTTGTTGCGCCTGGAACAGCCTTCCTGGTCCGACAGTTTGTCCCTGCAGTGCCTTTTGGCTGTTGAGTAGTTGGATTAAGGTGTCTTTAACTCACACTTTTCTCTTTCTCAGGTGGCTTCTTTAATTTGGAATGGTCATTTTCCTATTTTTCCTCTGGGCAGACGTCTGTAGCTTCTTTTTCAGTTCCTCTCTCTATGACTGCTGTTTCCTGTTTTTTATCCAATGTTAAACCAAAACGTTGCTCTGCAAAAAGGAATAAGATGAAATTATCTCTGGGTTTGGTAATTCTTCTATTCTTGCTCATGTTTTTTACACAAATTGTCTGTTGAAACTGTCACATGTAAAAAAAAAAGCTACCTCAGCACTACACAGTACTAGTGCATCAAGTAGGATTTTCTACCTGCAAGCAGCGGTTGGAGGCTGTGACCTCAACTGCAGGACCCCAAGACCTCTAGATGATTCTCATTACCTTACAAGGAGAAATTCCTTTTTTTCCATTTTTATGTAGAGGACAAATTTGGTATGTGCCTGACACCGGTACAACCAAGTTATTCAGGACTCCAGATTCGGAAGTTATGTAACATCATACTTCTTACTCTGTCATTACGGTACACCTTATACTTAGACCCTCAGATCACATTGTTCTTGTTGTCATATTATAATGATGTGCCCTGAATTGATCTTTGCTTTGCTGCCCTCCCCTCTCTCACACTTACATTTACTCATTCGGAGAGCTGCAGTACATCCTTAAACGAAGGATAAAGGCATTATGATTTAAGAGCTACATGGTGATATCACTCATCTGAAGCCTGGCCTGTGGAGAGAGGCTTGGCACACATCATTGTTTTCCATTACGTAAATCAGTCCAGAGCCTGGCTGCTACTCGAAAAGCAGATGGTACTAAGAGCCAGAGGACTTCTGCGTGTGTGTGTGTGTGTGTGTGTTTATCAATGTTCATTCCTTTTTATTTCCTTATACAGTAATCTACATAACTGACAGGGATCCTAGCAGAGTCAAGAGTAGTGAAGAAATGGGCAAACATATCTGTCAGCTCTGCAGTGCTAAGGTCCTATCAAAAAACTTTGACCTGCACGGTTACTCTGACTGACAGAAGAGTAAGACTGAATTACTGTACATTAGTTTGATCCTTGTTGCATTCTAATTGCAGTTGAGTTGTTTTACGTTCTCTGGGAGAACTTCACAAACACACTTTGTACATTCATAGTACACTTAAATTATATTTCTAATACACTAAAGATAGATAGATGGATAGATAGATAGATAGATACTTTATTTATCTCCAAGGAGAAATTTGCAGTTCCAGCAGCTCAAAAAGGTGGACACACAAGGGCATGCAAATAAGAACAGGAACTACTTTCAAGTAATGTGCAACTTACAAGTGATGAACAACTTACAAGTACAGATCAACCTTCAAGTAAGGCACAACTTTCAAGTAAGAGGCAAAAATCCAATACAAAATACAAGATACCAATATAAGAAAAAAAAATAGTGAAGTAAAAAATAAAGAACTAAGCTATACAGGATAAACATCTGAACCACAGGATAAACATCTGAACTAAACATTCGAGCAGTTAAATGTGTGCGCAGTAGTGCAGTTGTGCAAAGTACCAGTGTGCAATAGTCGGTTTGAGTCCAGCATATGGATGTGTGTGAGATAAAGTGCATGTGTCCATGTGTGTTGTAGGTGTGTAGTGAGTTTGGAGTTGTTGTGTTGGTTAATGTTTTTGTTGCCCTCCCCGAGAGGTGTTGAAGAGCCGTACAGCGTGGGGGAGGAACGATCTTTTCAGTCTGTCCGTAGAGCAGGACAATGACAGCAGTCTGTCACTGAAGCTGCTCCTCCGCCTGGAGATGGTGCTGTGCAGTGGATGATCAGGATTGTCTATTATGGACAGGAGCTTGTTCAGTGACCGTCACTCTGCCACAGATGTCAGATTGTCCAGCTCTGTGCCAATGACGGAGCCTGCCTTCCTCACTAGTTTGTCCAGGCGTGCTGCGTCCTTCTTCTTCAGGCTGCTTCCCCAGCACACTACTGCGTACAGGAGGGCACTCGCTACCACAGACTGGTAGAAAATCTGCAGCAGCTTTTTGCAGATGTTGAAGGACGCCAGCCTTCTGAGGAAGTACGGGTGGCTCTGTCCTTTCCTGCACAGAGCGTCAGTGTTGGCAGTCCAATCCAGTTTCTCATCCAGCTGCACTCCCAGATATTTGTAGGTGTGAACCACTTCCACGCAGTCCCCTTAAATGATGACCGGTTCTGGACACGGCCAGGGTCTCCTAAAGTCCACCACCATCTCCCTGGTCTTGAGGAGCAGGTGGTTGGAGTCACACCATGTGATGAAGTCCTGGATCAGTTTCCTGTACTCATCCTCTTGTCCACTCCTGATACAGCCCACTATTGCTGTGTCGTCCGCGAACTTCTGTACATTACAGAGCTCTGAGTTGTACTGAAAGTCGGATGTGTACAGGGTGAACAGGACCGGAGAGAGCACAGTTCCCTGCGGTGCTCCTGTGCTGCTGGCCACAGTGTTGGACCTGCAGTCCCCCAGCTTCATATACTGCGGTCTGCTAGTCAGGTAGTCTGTAATCCATGCCACCAGGTGTGTTTCAACTCCCATCTCTGTCAGTTTGTCCCTGAGGAGCAGTGGCTGGATGGTGTTAAAGGCACTGGAGAAGTCCAAGAATGTAATCCTCACAGCACCACTGCCTCTGTCCAGGTGAGAGAGAGATCGGTGTAGCAGGAAGATGATGGCATCCTCCACTCCCGTCTTCTCCCGGTAAGAAAACTGCAGAGGGTCAAGAGCGTGTTGGATCTGTGGCCTCAGGTGATGGAGCAGCAGCTGTTCCATGGTCTTCATCACGTGTGACGTTAGGGCGACCGGCCTGAAGTCATTCAGCTCACCAGGATGTGGTTTCTTAGGGACTGGAATGATGCAGGATGTCTTCCACAGCTGGGGAACCCTTCCCTGTCCCAGGCTCAGATTGAATATGCGCTGAAGGGGGTGTCCCAGCTCCCTCGCACAGGCCTTCAGCAGTCATGGTGACACTCCATCTGGACCTGCGGCTTTGCTGGGGCGCAGCCTCTTCAGCTCACGACAGACCTGAGCTGCTGTGATTGTCGTGGGTGGTGTGAGGGGAGGAGGGGAGATGTCCTCATCTGTGTTGGTGATGGCTTGCGGGAGTAGGAGGGTGGGGGCTGCTGTGCTCAGAGGTGTGAATGGGTTAGGGTGATCAAATCTAATGAAGAAGTGGTTGAGCTGGTTTGCCCTCCCCACATCCCCCTCAGTGTGGGCACCCTTCTTGGAGCTGCAGCCAGTGATGGTCTTCATCCCCTCCCACACCTCCCTCATGTTGTTGTTCTGCATCCTTACTTCTAATTTCCTTCCTTACTGCTCCTTCGCCTCTCTGAGCTGGACTCTGAGTTCCTTCTGTACCCTCTTGATTTCCAGTGTATCACCATCTTTGAAGGCTTTCTTCATCTGGTTCAGAAGTCCTTTGATGTCACTGGTAATCCAGGGCTTGTTGTTGGCAAAGCAGAGTACAGTTTTTACTGGAACAACAGTGTCCATACAGAAGTTAATATAGTCTGTGGTGCAGTCAACCATCTCCTCCATGTTCTCGTTGTGAGACCCCTGCAGTGCTTCCCAGTCTGTGGTCTCAAAGCAGTCTTTCAGAGCCTGCTCGGCGTTAGGAGACCACTTCCTGAATGAGCGTGTTGTTGTTGGTAGTCTCCTCACTCTTGGTGTGTAGTGAGGTTTGAGCAGGACCAGATTGCGATCTGCTTTCCCCAGTGCTGGCAGGGGGGTGGCTCTGTATGCGTTCTTCACCTTTGCATACATCAGATCTATAGTCCTCTTCCCCCTGGTGTTACAGTCCATGTACTGGTGAAAAGCAGCCAGTGTATTGTCCAAAGTGACATGGTTAAAGTCCCCAGAGATTAGCACAAGGGCCTCAGGATGCTGTGTTTGAAGTTTGGCCACAGCGCTGTGGACGATGTCACACGCAGCCTCCGCGTCGGCACGCGGCGGAATGTAAACAATGAGAACAATGGCGTGGCTGAACTCCCTGGGCAAGTAATAGGGATGTAAACTTACAGCCATGAGTTCAATATCCCTGCAGCAGCTGGAGATTTTAATGTTCACATGCCCAGGATTGCACCACCGTTTGTTTACATACAGTGCGAGTCCTCCTCCTTTGCGCTTCCCACAGGCTCTTGTGTCTCTGTCCGCTCTGACTGTGCTGAAGTCCGGTAGCTCCACGTTAGCACCTGGGATGCTAGCTGTTAGCCACATCTCAGTAAGACACAGTAAACTGCACTCCCTGAAGGTCTTTAGGTTCTTCGTCAGCGCAGCCAGTTTGTCGATCTTATTCGGTAAAGAGTTCACGTTTCCCATGATCATTTAAGGTACCATAGGCTTGAATCTCCACCTCTTTGCTAGCCGCTTAGCTTTAAGCATAGCGCCGGCTCTGCAGCCCCGGTACGGCTTCCTTACGTCCACAGGTAGACACGGGACCACACCGAAGCGAGACTCTGTTCTCAGGGCCATTAAAAAGTTCCTCGAATAAACGAGTGTCTGCGTTGAAGTTGTAGAGTCCATATCCATAGGATAGAGAAGTACTTTCCAAGAAACCCAGAAAGAGGAAGAAAATAAAAACAAAAGAGTGCGAAGATCAAGAGGCTAGAGAGGCTGCCACTCGCGTCGGCGCCGGAAAACTTTCTAAAGAATACGACTTTCGACCTGCCCATCATACTTACAATAGTCTACAGTGAAACTATTTGAAAAACATTTTACAAAAACAGATTTAAAGTATCATTCTCCATTGCCATTAATAATACTAACATTGTTCTTAGCAAGTTAATAGCTGAAATATGGGAAGACTGTGATATAAAGAATTTGAGGTAAGAGATATGATATAACTTTATTGATCCCACACCAGGGAAATTAAGATGTTAGGGACAGCAATAATAGCATGAATAAAAGCAAGAATAAAAAGGTGACGTAGAAAAGAACAAACAGACAATAAAAGGCATATAAAACAAAAATTAACTACATATATGTACATTATATACAAGAAGAGTATACAAATAATATTGAGTAATTGAATTGCACATGGAAGACATGGATAATAGAATACAGTGCTTTATGCTATTGCACAGTCAAAACATGTAACACAGTAGAAAAAGAAGATATAAGCAGGGTTAAAAAAAAGTAATATTGCGCAAGATATTTGCACAGATGTAACATATAATTGCAAAATGGTAAACAATTACAACACTGCACTCTTGATTCTGATTGGTCAATCGCCAAAATTCAGCTGTGTTTATTTCTCGACGTACGACCGCCTGCTTCCGAACAGTCATTGGCTAAAGGGGCAATCCGTTAATGTACCAAGCTCAATAACAAATCGCCAGCTGATTTGAGTGGCAAAATATGGAGCATTTTCCAGACATTACTTTTCATTTGTAAGGAGAGGACAAAACACTTGACTTGTGGCTGGAGAATGTCATGTCTCCAGCAACAAAGAAAAGAAAAGTAAAGAACAACGCTGGATGATTTCACTGAATAACTGTAAAGAAATATGTTCTCCTCCCTGCTGGTCTGCGCACAGTGAGGGGTGGTTGCTATGCAATGCACATGTTTACTTTCAGAGCCGTTACACAGTGAGAGTGGTGACAGACAAGAGTGGGCTAATTTTAAATCAATAAAATATGTTTTAAGAACTATTTTGTGTCACTTCATTGAATGCTTTAGTAGTAAGCTTTGTTCTAAACGGGATAAAGTATAGTGAGCAGGTTCCTAGGATGAATAGAAGCTTCTATGTCATCCTGTCGGGGTTTACTTCTCCATAGGAACCTGCTTTCAGGAACTGGGGACTAAGGGGGAATCTATGAGGGAGATCTATGGGTTGAACCCAGATGCAGACACAAGGACGTAGAAATAATATAACGTATTTATTTAACAAGGGACACCAAAAGTCAGGAAATTATGAAACACACTAGAGTCAAGGGATTACACATAACATGAGGGCGACACCGGGAAACACTGGGCAAACACAAACAAGCAACACAACAGAGCTAGAGACAAGACTAGGACAACACAATAAACACCAAAAACAACCAGGCTTCAGACTAAGACAAGACTTGGAACAAACTAAGGCAGTGGCGTGGGTAAAGAACAAAAAAAACCAAAACAATTAGACTAAAACGCTACAAAATGAGAAAACCAAAAACGCTCCCGAAGGAGGAAAACACAAAGGGGTGTGAAAAACGGAGCTGACCAACTAAAATCCAATCCAATCCAATCCAACTTTATTTATAAAGCACTTTAAAAAACAACCAAGGTGGACCAAAGTGCTGTACAGAAAAAATAAATAAAAACAGAATAAAAGAAATAAAATACAGTAACACAATAAAATAAATAACAATAAAACAATGAATAAAAAATGGAATAAAATAATAGATACATTCAACGTCTCAAAGTGTCAAAAGCCAGGGAGAAAAGATGGGTTTTTAGATGGGATTTAAAAACAGACAGAGAGGAGGCCTGTCTGATATGGAGAGGTAGATCGTTCCATAGTTTTGGAGCTGCTACAGCAAAGGCACGGTCACCTTTGAGCTTGCGCCTGGTTTTTGGTACACTCAGGAGCAGCTGATCAGCTGACCTGAGAGAGCGGGGGGGGGTGAATAAGGCTGCAGCAGCTCAGAGAGGTAGGGTGGGGCAAGGCCATTGAGGGATTTAAAAGTAAATAAAATAATTTTAAAATGTATCCTAAAAGGTATTGGCAGCCAGTGTAGTGAGGCTAAAATGGGAGAAATGTGCTCACGTTTGCGTGTGCCAGTTAAAAGACGTGCAGCAGCGTTTTGCACCATCTGAAGACGGCCGATGGAGGACCCACTAACCCCCACATAAAGTGCGTTACAGTAATCCAGCCTAGTGGTCACAAAGGCGTGGATTACTGTCTCAAAGTGCTGCCTGGAAAGAACTGATTTAATTTTGGCCAGCTGCCTCAACTGGAAGAAGCTCGATTTAACGACAGAGCTAATCTGATGGTCAAGCTTGAGATCCATGTCTATTTTGAATCCAAGGTTTGTGACGGTGGGCTTAATATACTGGGACATGGAACCAAGATTTACAAGTGGGGACCCACTGGTGCCACCAAAAACCATCACCTCTGTCTTTTTTTCATTAAAATTTAAAAAGTTCATAGCCATCCAGGCCTTTATGTCATCGAGACATCTGAGTAGTCGTACAACAGAGTGTTCATCCCTCTTTTTGAGAGGGACATAAATCTGACTGTCATCTGCGTAACAGTGGAAAGAAATCCCATGCTTCCTAAGTATGGAGCCCAGTGGGAGCAAGTAAAGAGAGAAAAGAAGGGGACCTAAGACTGAGCCCTGTGGGACCCCACATGTGAGACGAGCAGAGGAGGACACAGAGTCACCAAGGCTGACACAGAAAGTTCGATCAGCTAGGTATGACCTGAACCACTCGAGTGCTGTGCCCCTGATACCCACCCACTGTTTTAAACGAGAGATTAAAAGTTCATGGTCCACTGTGTCAAATGCAGCAGTCAAATCTAAAAGCACAAGAATAACACAGTCACCAGAGTCAGTGGCTAAAAAGATATCATTAAAAACTGATTCAGTGCTGTGCAGGGTTTTAAAACCGGATTGGAAGACCTCGAGAATTTTGTGCTCTTCCAGAAATGCCATTAGTTGTCTGCAAACTATCTTCTCGAGGATTTTTGAGAGAAAAGGCAATTTGGAAATAGGCCTAGTCCTGGTTTTTTAATCATAGGCTGCACTACTGCATGTTTGAAATTTTCGGGGACCACACCTGAGGACAAACTGCTATTGATGAGTGACAAAACAGAGGACCCTATAGTGGGGAGAACCTCTTTGAATAGTCGGGGAGGGACCACATCATCCGGGGAACCTGAGGGCTTCAACTGACCAACAGTCTTCTGTAGCGACGACAGAGTTACAGGCTCAAACCTGTCAAAGACAGCAGAGCAGGGCACACAGACTGAAGAGTCATATGCAGGGGGTGAGATTAAAGCCCTAGTGGAGGCAACCTTGTCAATGAAAAAGTGAAGAAAATTTTCACACACAGCAGGGGAGGACTCAATACAGACAGTTTGAGGGGCATTGAGAAGCGAGTCAATGGTCTTAAACAGGACACGAGGCTTATGACAGTTAGAAAGAATAATCTCAGAAAAATATTTCCTTTTCCCATCTTGCACAGTTTTCTGATAATGACGCCAGGAGTCCCTTAACATTTGAAATGACACCTGCAGTTTGTCCCTTTTCCACTTTCGCTCAGCACTACGGCACTTGCGTCTGACAGCACGAGTTGTGTCATTCAGCCAGGGTTCAGATTTAGTCCTGGACTGCCTGGTTTTTAACGGAGCCATGGTGTCTAAAACGGTTTGGCAGGTGGAATGAAACCGAGAGCTGAGCTCCTCCATATCGTTGTTCAAACACTCAGTGACACAGTTGTGAGTCTGACTGAAAACGGCCGAGAACTGAGCAGCAGTGGAGGGGTTTATGATGCGACAGCGTCGGGCAGCAGCGCGAGGTTTAACTGTATTACAGGCAAGAGCAACCTCAAATAATACAGGCATATGGTCAGAAAATACTGCGTCACAAACTTCTAAGTTAAAAACAGGCAAACCAAAGGATAAAACAAGATCGAGTGTGTGTCCGCGTTCTTGTGTGGGACCAGACACAGACTGCGCAAGATTAAAAGAGTCAATGAGGCTTAAAAAGTCCTTTGCCATTGGCTTATCAGGACAGCATACATGAATATTAAAATCCCCAACAATAAGGACACGGTCATATTTCGGCATGATTTCAGCCAGGAAATCAGAGAAGTCATTTAAAAAGTCCTTATTGTATTTGGGAGGCCGATAGACCACTGCACACAACACAGTGTGAGAGCAACAAAGTTCAAACAGGCTCAGTTCAAAGCTGGTGAAAGAGGATGGCAACGATAGCTGTTTACATTTATAGTGATTCTTAAAAACAATGGCAACTCCTCCACCTCGGCCCGACGTCCGCGGGGAGTTAAAAAAGCAGCAGTTCGCAGGCAAAAGTTCAGTGAAAACGCTGGACTCACCAATACTCAGCCAGGTCTCAGTCACACAGAGAAAGTCCAATCCTCGGGACGTGAAGAAATCCTTAAGAACAAAAGTTTTATTCGCTAGTGATCTAGCGTTTACCAGGCCAAACCTGGCAGGAGCCGGCAGCTCTGCGGCGTCAGCTGTCCGGGGAGCCCGGCTCAGAGGCCGCAGGTTACACGGATTCACCCCGCGCCGGCGGGGACAGGGAGAGCAGGGACCGCGGGGCTGGAACATCTCATCTGGGCCGACAACAGGTACCAGCCAGGTGTCGGCAGGGTCCAGCCTGGAGTCGACAGGATCCAGCGGGCGCCAAGAAATAAAAGTGCGAGGCATCGCTCCAAACGGGGTCCAGGAAGCCGTAGAAAAACGAGCCATTCAGGCCTTCAGTCTCACCAGCTGGCCGCTGCGTTTACCTCGGCGACGTCGGGGGCGCTTACGCCGGAGAGGTGGAGCTGGGGCGCGGCAAAGGTGAGCCGGGATCCCCGATAGAAACGGGGGCAAAGTTTTATGATCATGAGCATGATCCAATTTCACCAGATCTTTGGTATAAAGTCGTATATTCAGCAGCGTTTGGCGATCGTACACCAGTAGAGAGTTGACATGATGAGTGACGAGTGACAGAAACAGCACAAACACACACAGTATTGGCACAGGCAGACGGCCGGCCACACACACTGGCGCCATCTTGAGATTATTTGCCAATACCAAAAATATTTAAAAGAACTAGATATGAAAAACTAACAACTCAAAATACAGTCCTAGCAAACGGAGGAACAAGAATCTAAATAACAAAAGTAATCAAACCGAAAATCGCTCTTAACGAGGAGAATAAATCGGCTAAACTATAACTATGACAAGAAAACAGAAACTAAATTATAATGTTACAAACAAATAACAGTATGAAAAGAACATGACATGGAACATAAAACTAATGAGGGAAACGCAGACAACACTAAGGACGGGGACTCTACATAAAACAAGACATGAACAAAGACAAGAACAAGGCGATAAACAAACCAGAACTGTGGCAACTAAAAGTCGAAAACAAGGAACGACTCAAACCTGAACAGAAACGACTCAAAGGGGGGACACTAATGACGCACAGGTCCAGAGGGCAGTCCAGGGCAGAGCCAACTCTCCTGACCAGTCTTTTTCTGTCCCTCTCAGAGCTTCCACAGCCCCAGCAGACCAGTGTATAGATTGCAGATGCCACCGCAGTGTCATAAAATGCTCTTGACAGTGTCCTACATACTCCAAAGTACAGAATAGAACACAGATGTACAGAACATCTGTGTTGGCGTCAGTCCAGTTTGTGGTAGAGGTTAACACCCAGGAATTTGTACTTGCCCACAATCTCAATGTCCAAGCCCTGGATGTTCACCAGTGAAGTCTGTGGCACCTTCCTGCAGAAGTCTATCACCATTTGACAAAGCCAGGTAACAGTCTGCTCCGGCACTTTCCAGCTTCCCCCTCAGCAGTGAGGGCTGAATTGTGTTGAAAGCAATGGAGAAGTCAAAAAACATGATCCCACTGTGTTACCTGTGCTCTCCAGGTGGGAAAGAGAGCGATGGAGCAGGTAGATGATAGCATCTTCCACACCAATGCCTGGTTGGTATGCGAACTGCGGCAAAGATGGTTAAGTATAATCCTCTCCAGTGTCTGAGATGGTTTTCAGGCCCCTCCAAACCTCTCTGGTGTTGTTCCCCTGTAGGCGCTCCTCCAGCTTCCTCCTATAGCTCTCCTTGCCTTTCCCTATCTCCCTCTTCAGCTCCCTCTACACCCTCTTCAACTCAGTTCTGTCCCCAGACCCAAACCTTTTTCTTCTCATTCAGTAGGGTTTTCAGTTCAAGGGACACCCAGGGTTTGTTATTTGGGAAGCACTGTACCTTTCTGGTCGGCACAGTGTTGTCCACACAAAAGTTAATGTAGTGCGATGTCCTCTACGTGAGGACTGCACAACACTTCCCAGTAGGTGGGGTCAAAACAGTCCCTCAGTGCCATACTGGACTCATCTGACCATGTCTTCACACACACCTGATGGTTGGCCGTTGTTTACTCTCTCTTTTTACAAGTCCACAAAAGAGTAAAAAGCAAATCACTAGTCTCACCAGTTGTACATCTGTAAGAACGCATGATTGACCGAGACTAGTGACCGAAAAAAACGAGAAACACACAAGAAAACACTTAAACAGAGAGGAACGGTCGGAGCTGGGGTAACAGGCTGCCAATGTTCCCAATGTTCTCCAGGTGTGATTAGTTCTATGAAGCAGGTAGATGACTGTGTCTTCCACACCAATGCCTGATTGATGTGCAAACGTGTCTTCATCAGGTGAGTTAAGGCTCTGGGCCTGTAGTGTTTGGGCTCTCTGGGATGCAAAGTCTGGGGACCACACAGGAAGTTTTCCACCGGGCTGGAAATCTTTCCAGACTGAGGCTCAAGTTGAAGATGTGTGGAATGACTCCGCAGAGCTGATCTGGGGCCTGGGGGAGGGCTCCTGTTGAGTGAGGTGGGGGGAGGGGTATGTAGTCTCCGATGTTAAGTGGAGGGGGGCTAAGTGGTGTGAGATGGGTGCCACTGGTGTCAGAGAGCCTCTAGTGGAGAGGGAGGGGGTGTGGAGAAGTAACACCATCAGGTCTGTGCTCTGGTCAGTTGGTCAGTCTGTTGAAAAACAGATTCAGTTCATTTGCGCATTTATGGTCTCCAGATTCTAGGTCCATCCCACTGTCACTACTGTGGCCAGAGATTGTTTTCAGGCCTCTACAGATGTCTCTAACATTTTTGTCTTTTCCACAAAAAAGTCCACCATGCAGGTTGTTAAACCATAAACCATCCTCCCCATGTGGACTGCACAACGCTCCAAGTCAGTGGTGTCAAAGTCCCTTAGTGCCATACTGGACTCCTCAGACCATCTCCGCACATACCTTATGCTTGGTAGTTGGTAGTAGTATATTCACCATATGTATGTAGACAGATAGTAGATGAACCAGGTTGGGATCAGAGTGGGGCGAGGGGTGAAGAGCTGTCAGCATCCTTGGTGCTGATAATGGTATGGTATGAATGGTTTTATACCGTCACTGCACTTTGCTCTACCTCTGCATCCCCTCAACCTTCTCCTTATTTCCACAGGGATCTGTGGTCATTCCACTGGAGGTACCTTAGTGGCGTACAATGTTCTTGTGTGTAAACAATTAGTTGTCTTTATCTTTTCATTACTGTAGACAATTTGAAAAGTTATTTCATCTGCTGTCAGCAACACACACATATGTTGCTCTCTTCTCACTGCAGAACTTAAGCATGTGGTTTCTTATCATTCTTGGAGGAAGAGCTTTTCTGGGGCCAGTTGTTTGCATTAGGGGGAACATTGGGCAGTCAGTCAGTTGGTCCATCCATTAAGCATATGGTCCAAAGCGAAATATTATAACAAATACATACTCTTACTCCAATACATAATCAGTTTACACATTTTTACACCTCACCCACAAGGAATATAAAAATGTTTATACCAACATGTGTGCTGCCACAGCTTCCCCACTGCCCACCCTCCTTATGTCTTCAAACTTTGTTTGCTATATATTTGAAGGATAATTCTGGTATTCTTAGACCTCAGACCTGTTACATATTTTGTGGTCTAAGTGATTAATAGGTACAAAAAGTTTTGGAGGTGGTCTAGTACATCACCTCTGCCAGTAGCCACTGGCTTTCATTGGAGGGGGTCCTTAAATTAACAATACCAAAAAAAATAACACATTATTATTCAACTTATAACTAATTGCATTTCATCTCTCAAGGTTATTTTCTGGAGTTCCAGGAGCCAGTCAACAATATCACCCACTTCCAGGGCCAGACAGCCACACTGCACTGTAAAGTGGCAGGAAATCCACGACCGTCCATCCGATGGCTAAAGAACGATGCCCCTGTGGCCCAGGAGCAGGGACGCATAACCATTCGTAAGACAGAGGCAGGATCCAAGCTCCGCATTCAGGACCTGGACACAACAGACACTGGCTATTACCAGTGTGTTGCCTCCAACTCACTGAAGGTCATCGCTGCCACAGGTGTCCTGTACGTCAAACTAGGTAAGGTTCACATTTATATTCATACACTGACTAAGATATTCAGGTTGAAACCTCATGGACTAAATGTTGAAAGGTAAAATATAATTGAGTGAAACATATTTTCACGATTGCCTGTTTTTTGTTCCTTTTTTATAAACCTCTGTTCAAGTCAAGTCTCAATAAGATCAGTAGCTTATTCAGACAGCTTGCTTTTTTCTTTGTTTGATTATGTCATTAAAGACTCTTAAATGTTTCTTGCACTGTAAAAGCTCTTTAAGTCACCAAGATGCCATATCTTTATGATTTATGATTACAGATTTACTGTATGTGCCTGTTAACACAGTTCTTAATGCTTTATTATTATATGTTTTTATTTTGGTCTCACAGGACAATTGCCCACGCATGGACCAGATGAACCGTAAGTGAACATTTGCTAATTGTTTGTGAGTGTGTATGAATAAATGTCCTACAGTCACAGAGTGCATGTAGCTAAGTTGTATTTTTGCCACAATATGTCTAAACAATGCACAAAAAAAACATCAGAACACAATAGGCCAACACTGACACAGTGTATTTAGCCACATCTTGACAATATTACAGTAGCAGTAATGCAGCAGTGACAAGGCAGAATTATTGTAACGCTTGCAAAAGTAGTGGCAGTAATATCAACAGTAGCAGTTGTTGCTGCCACAAGGAGTAATGTTAAAAAGCAGTTTGTTGATTTTTTTTTTTTTTTTTGGGGGGGGGGGGGGTAATATAATGCATAACAACTACCATATCACCTCAACTACAAAATCACCTCTCTTAGAAAGACTGGGCTTGAGACATTGGAGAGTTGACAATCACCAACATTATCACTGATACAGCATATGTGGTTGCACGATTTGACCATATACAGCCTTAAACTGTCCAAACTTTATTAATCCCCAGCCGGTGAAATTCGGGTATTTCAGGGAGCTGGCAATAGTAGGAAAATTAACAGTAGGGTAGAAAAGAGAAAATAAAAAAAAGTTGACTAGATATATGTACATACCATACAAACAACTATTAACAATATATTGCCACAAAACAACTATAAAAAATATTGCCATAAAAATATACTGCCAAAAATTTGAGGGGAAAACAAATCTTCTGTTCTCCTACCTTTGTCTATCCTTCTAATAATTTTATTTTGAATCATTCATTAGGTAAGGGGTTCAATAAAAATTGCAGAAAAAAGTAATTGGGCAGCCTTGCCATGTTCCTTGTTCCAAAAAAAAAAAAGGAGGTTAGAAACTACTGCGTTTATCTTAATTCTTTCCTTGGTTTATCATAAAGAGCTTGCATTGTTTTACTAAAAGTATTACAAAAGCCAGTTCTATCCAAAATTCTATATAAGAATGACCAATTCACACAGTCAAAAGATGCTTCCGCATCTACAGCCACCAACACCACTAAATTATGCAGTTATATAGCTAATTCTGCCTGATCCTGTCACAACTTGAACCCAAATGCACAACTCAGGAGACAAAGTACAAATAAACAATCTTTAATCTTCAAGGAGGAAAAAACTGCAACCAAAATCACTCTTTCGAGGAAGACAACTGTGGCAGGGAAAAAGGTAAGGCAAAGTATCAAAGTAAAGCCCCTGTTGCGCACTGCCAGCAGGACCACCGTCAACAATCCGGGGGGGAGGAGGAGGTACCGCGGCAGGAACCATGGGACTCTGCTTGACAGGTTTTACCCGGCTGACGTGGAAGGTGGAGTGAACTCTCAGGGACCGGGGCAGACGCAGACGAACAGAGGGACTGATTACCTTGGACACCGGATATGGACCTACAAACCGTGGAGCCAGTTTCCTGGAGGCAACATGGAGGGGCAAGTCCCGTGTAGAGAGCCAGACCTTCTGGCCAGGCTCATATGTTGGAGCAGGTCGGCGCCTCCGATCTGCAGCCCTCTTCATGCGGTCCATGCTGCATAGGAGGACCTTGCGGGCGGCTGCCCAGATGCAGTGGCAACGCCGGACCATGGCGTGAGCCGATGGGACAGTGATCTCCTTTTCTGTCTCAGAGAAGACAGGGGACAGGGCAGTCTTTTAGCCTTGCGAATATATTTGAGATTTTGTTTGATATTCGAGGTCTGTCCATACAATGAAAGGGTGCTGTGCACCCTCTAACCAGTGTCTGCACTCCTCCAGGGCTATTTTGACAGCCAACAACTCATGGTTCCCAACATCATAGTTTCTCTCAGCCGGCGAAAGTTTCCGAGACAGGAAGGCACAGGGGTGAAGCTTGTTAGAGAGTACCACTCCGACCCCATTATTGGAGGCGTCCACCTCCACCACGAACTGCCGGCTGGGATCAGGAACTGTGAGGATGGGAGCAGTAGTGAACTGTGCTTTGAGCTGCTGGAAGGCCTCCTCAGGTTGAGAGGACCACAGGAAAGGAGTTAGTGGAGATGTGAGCGCATGGAGGGGTGCGGCTATGGCGGTGAAGTTTCTGATAAATCTTCTGTAAAAGTTAGCAAACCCCAAGAATTGCTGAACCTTTTTACGGCTATCAGGTGTAGGCCACTGAGTCACAGCGCTAACTTTAGCCGGAACTATTTGCATCTTTCCGGGGATGATGAAGCCAAGGAAACTTGCTCTTCTCAGCTTTAACATACAATTGGTTCTCCAGCAACCGCAGACTATATATACACATGAGGTAACAAGGAAGCCACAAGACAACATAGACACAGGACAAAAAACTAAACATAACCTAACCAGATTTCTTGGACATGGCAGATCTAAGATGATGATTTGTGGTAACGGGCCTTTACTCATTTCACCAATGTATGTGTAAAGATTTTATAATCCTGGTTTAATGCATTTACTAGTCTAATGTTGCCACATTCAAGTCTGTCCTTTCCTTATATTGGAATCAGTAAAAGTACAGCATCCCTCCAGGGGTGGTGGGGGTTTCACCTTCCTTTGGACCCAATTAAAAGTGGACCGCAGAACAGGCATCAATGATTCCTTCCTTACTTGGTGCCATTCCCAGAGGAACCCATCTGGGCTCAAAAGCTTATTTGGTTTAAGCTGTAGCTGCGCTTATTTCTTTCTCTGATAATTCAGCTGCAAGCTGATTACTTTGCTCATTACTTAATTTGGGCAGGCAAATTATCTTAAAGAAACCCTCTATTTTGACTTTGTCCATGTGAGGTTGAGAATATAAATAAAACAATTCAAAACTACTTTTATATCTTTTCATTTGTGACATGACATTAGCTAAATGGTTTATAACTGGGAACTCCCTGGTCAGCTGTGTCTTTGTGATGTCATTCTGTTTCAATTCTAACTGTAGACAAAATAACTATTTTTGGCAAGACTTCTTGAAGTGGGAACTGTAGCTGTTTTTTTACCTCTTAGGACATCTTTACGTACCTCCTAGCTTGTCAGCCCAAAAGTCTGTTTTTTAATTGCTTCAAACATACTGTTGGGATTTCTTGTGACTTATCTACTGATTAATCCACTGATATAAAAACACACACACACACACACACACACACACACACAGAACTATTTGTACCTAGAGCATCGTTTGTTTTCCATTTCAGGTCTCATAAAAAAGGTTTCTGCCAGCCATACCGAGGCATTGCCTGTGCTCGCTTCATTGGTAACCAGAGCATCTATGTTGAGTCTCTGCAGATGCAGGGGGAGAGTGAAAACCGCATCACAGGTAAGAAAGTCAGTTGGCTCTCTTGGTTGTCATATTAAACTATTATCAATTAACAATAGGGTATGATTATAATTAGTAAATATGTCTGAGATCAGATATGTGGGAGCATAACATGTGGGGAAACAGTTCAAACATATATCTCTTTTTTCCTCCCCCCTGCCCCCAAGCTGCCTTCACTATGATTGGCACCTCCACCCACCTGTCAGATCAGTGTTCCAGGTTTGCCATTCCGTCCTTCTGCTATTATGTCTTCCCTCTGTGTGATGAGGGCACTCAGAGCCCTCGGCGGCGTCAGCTCTGTCAAGATGAGTGCGAGGCACTGGAGAATGATCTGTGCCATGCTGAGTACACCATTGCCCGATCCAATCCCATGATCCTCATGCAGCTGGAGCTCCCCAGCTGTCACCTGCTGCCACGGCCGGGCACACCTGATGCTGCTTCCTGTATGAGGATAGGAGTGCCACCAGAAAAACTGGGTCCATGTAAGTGGATTTCATGCACACAAATTATTGATGCTCTGCTCATGAAATTAATTAAGAAATGATTACTGTACAGTTTACCATTAAATCCTTCAGACAGGCTATCATTTTAGCATGCCTGTTTAATGCACTCAAAACACAAAGGAATCCCATCAAACCCAAAGTTAAAACAACCAGACAATAATTTTTACTTGTGACTTTTGTGTGGGGTGATTCAGTCAGCATTATTCCATGTCGTAGTTTTAAGTGATGTAATCACTTTACCAGAGAAAATAACTCTTGCTGGATGCAATTGCAGATGAGAAAGACTTGGTACAGAAAACAAATTTCATGTTGAAACGTTAAATGTACATGCTGTAGTGTAAATACTGTCAGATCTGGCGCCCCGCCAGATCTGTCATTGCTCACAGTCTCTCCATAACACACACTTCACTTCCTTATTGCTCATGCCAAGGAGGTAGGCCTGGGTGGAAACTGGCATGGCATCATAGTGCTATCTATGAGAATTAATTAACACATGGGAGGATAACAGTGGAAAACAGGTTGTTGCAAAGTGAAAAATGTGAATAGATTCTTAAAATGTGTGAATTGGCCGAGATAGAATTGCAGTTCTTCTGTGATTAGATTGTTTTGCACACCCCTGCTTCTACCCTACTTCTGGTCTTTTTGTTAAGCAAAGCTAACCACGTCCTAACTCGAGATTCAAGGTCAAGGGTCAAGGTTTGTTTTTTTTGTCTGCCAGAAGCTATGTCATAAATGTACATTTTTATCCATTTTTTCAGACACAGTTTTCACTCTTGCATTCAGATTATCTTACTTTTGTTGTTTTAACAAGATTTTAGTCATCAGACGTCTGGATGTTTGTTATTTATAAATTAAAGGTGGCTGTCATCTGGTTACAGCTTACTGGCCTGCCTTCACTGCTACTGCTAGCTTGGCTAGGCTTGTTTTTAGCATGGTGGCTAGGCTACCCGATCGCTTTTATTGAGCTTTTCAAGCTTTTAGCACTTCTGTGTATTTATTTACACCTCTTGATCCCTGGAGCCTTATCTCCTTGCTTGCGTCATTCCTTGAGAAACAGTATATTTCCAAGCATGGTCACTTCCATGACCATCTCCATGATCAAGGGTGAGTTAGTCTCCCTTGAGCTGCTCATCTCAGTCCTTCAACAGCAGCAGAGAGACCTCAACTCACTAGTGTCAGACTAGTTAATGAAATGCAATACGTTTCCAAGTTTAAAAGTACCCTAAAATAAAATATATAATTGCACCTGTTACTTCATGCATAATTTTTCCTCCTCTGTTGCGTTTATATATAGTCCAAGGAGTTCTGCACTACTGAGAGTTCAGTTATGTGTGCACTTACCAACGACATGTTTTTTGTTTATGTTTTGCATGCACCTGGAAAGATTGGAGGTCGGAAGTTGGAGCTCTTACTATCACATCCAGTTCTATCAGTGTGGGTCACTGTGTGCTCAGAATCGCAAATGCAGTTTCAGTTCAACTCCAGCCATAGGCCTGATTCTGCTACATGTTCCCGATTCTTTAGTTGGAAGCCCAAGAACAAACCAGAGTACTCTTCAGTTCACAGATGAAGAATTTATTTAGGTCACAGGTAAAGTAAGGGAGGGCTGGGCTCGCAGTGACAGAGCTCTCACAGGATCTCAGTCAGAAGGAGCCCCGATTTCCGGGTGGGGTTCACAGCTATCTTCTTGGGCTGGGACTGCCCCATACAGAGGTTGGACTTACATGTAACCGAGTCTCATTTGCCAGTTATCTCTGATGTGAACAGGCCAACCACCGTTCACGTGAACTGACTGAAATTGATATGACATGAGTGGGTGTTGTCATGACAGATTAGAGAGGAACTTGTGGATACTTCTGGGTCCTGTTTATCAAGTTGTCACACTATTGATTAAATGAGAACAACTAGTAAGTTACATGTTCACTTAAAAAGTTAAATCTAAAGTGAACAAAGTCAATTATATCAATCAATTATAACATACAATTAGCAACTCTCCTTTTGACTCTAGAGGTTGAATCTTGAATTCCAAGGAAACAGATTGTGGATTTGAGCATGTTAAGATTTTGTATTTATTTTTAAAAATGTTTGTTGAACAAAGTTAAAAATGCTGATTTTTGTCTTAATAACTATATTTTTTTTATGTGATTGGCCTACTAAGGGAGATGACATTGTCATTTTTATTTATCTGTTTCTGTTGTTGGACAGCTGTGGCTCAGGAGGTAGAGCAGTGGTCCAGTTCAGATGGTCGGGCACTGAAGCCTGATGCAGTGCCATAGGTGTGTGCGAGTGAATGGTTATCACTTGTAAGGAGCAAGTGGCACCCAGTGTAAGAATGTGTCTGGGAATGGATGAATGCTGGCTCGTGTTATAAAAGCAAGATAAGATCCGATAAACATTATTAATCCCCAACTGGAGAAATTTGGTGTTACAGGCAGCATCAGTAGAAATAGCAATAGAAAGGCTATGGAAAATAAAAAATACAAAGTACAAAATAAGAAGCTGACTATATATATATATATGTGCATTTTATACAAAACAATAAAACAATTAAAAAATATATGAAAACATATATTGCCAATATTGCCTGCGTCCTCAATGGTATCCAGAGGGCAGTCCAGGACAGAGCCAGCTCTCCTGACCAGTTTCTTCAGTCTCTTTCTGTCGCTTTCAGAGCTTCCACAGCTCCAGCAGACCACTGCGTAGAAGATTGCAGATGCAACCACAGAGTCATAAAAAGTTTTTAACAGTGTCCTACATTCTCCAAAGACCTCAGTCTTATCAGCAGATGGATACGACTTTTGCCCTTCCTGTACAGGGCATCTGTATTGATGGTCCAGTCAAGTTTTGTTGTTAAGGTGTACACCCAGGTATTTCTACTCCCCCACACTCTCAATGTCCAAACCCTGGATGCTCAGGATGATCTGTAACACCTTCCTGCGGAAGTCTATCATCATCTCCTTGGTCTTGCTGGTGTTTATATGCAGGTGGTTCAGTCAACAAAGTTGGTGATGACTTCCCTGTATTCTAGTTTATTGTGTCTGAAGTCAGATGTGTAGAGGGTGAAGAGATGGTCCACGCAGCCAGGTGGCAGTGATGGTTGGATTGTGTTGAAAGCAAAAAGGGAAAGATAAGTGGTTGGACTTCCTGGGATGCAGTCTTTGGAACTGGAACCACGCAGGAAGCTTTCCACAGGGCTGGAACTCTCTCCATATTGAGGCTCATATTGAAGATTTGCAGAATGACCCTGCAGACCTGAGTAGTCTGGAGCTGATGCCATCAGGGCCAGTAGCCTTTCTTGCCTTCATCCTCTTGAGCTCCTTCCTCACCTGATCTGCTGTTGTGGAGAGGATGGGGGTGGGGGAGGGGGTTGTCTCCTGTTGAGTGAGGTGGGGGGAGGGGTCAGTGCTCTTTGATGTGGGGTGGAGGGGAGTGAAGTAGTGGAGGGGTGTGTCAGGGGTGCTTTTGGGGGGTTGCAGAGAGGTAACGCTGTCTTGTCTGGATTCTGGTGGGTGGGGGAAGGAACGGGAATAGAGTCAAACCTGTTGAAAAACAGATGCAGCTCATTTGCCTATTCCCAATCTCCAGATTCTGGGCCACTGCTGCTGTCACTGCTGTGGCCTGAGATGGTTTTCAGGCCTCTCCAAACCTCTCTCTCGTTGTTGCCCTGCAGGCGCTCCTGCAGCTTCCTCCTGTAGTTGTCCTTGCCTCTCCTAATGTCCCTTTTAAGCTCCCTCTGCACCCTCTTCAACTCAGTTCTGTCCCCAGACTTAAAAAACATCTTCTTATTATTCAATCTGGCTTTCAGTTCAGGGGACAGCCAGGGTTTGTTGTTTGGGAAACACCGAACCTAGGCGCAGTGTGGTCTACACTTTGAGTGGTCGGTAACGCCAGAAAATCGCGATATGAATATAGTCCATTTGTTACTTTTTAAACTAAATTTAAATGTTTGTGGTCTTGGATATAAATGTCTGGGAAAAATAACACCAGTTTTTGGTTTTATGATTCACACTCTCAACCTGCGAGTGTGAAAGATTGTTTATTTGATTTGACATCCAGGTATAATTGTTCAGAACTTCTTTTCCTGGGTGACATGAACATTAACTGGTTAAATAACTCATCTGATAATTGAAAAACATCACTTTATTTCCTCCCCACTCAACCAGATTTAAAAAATACAGAAAAGGCCACATTCTTAGATATTATCTTATAGCCAATAGACCACAGCATTATAAATCTAGTGTTATTTTCTCTCTTGACTAAGGTGACCACTGCCCAATAGCATGCTTCAATGACATGAAATTGCAAAGACCCAAACCATATATCACTGTCAAAAAAAATTTCAAACAATTTTTGTAAACAAGCATTTTCATCTTATTTGTTCTACAGTGATACAGAGTTTACTATGACTATTCCTGAGCCTTAGACTTTTTTATGAAAACCATCAAACATGTGCCCTTCAAGAAACCCCAATCAAAAATAGGCACAAACATTGTTTCTGAAAAAAAAAAAAAAACTGTGGATATGTTACATCCTGATGCCTGGGTGCACATGACTAAACCACTCGCTGATGTCAACAGCAAAATAGTTTAGATCAGTGTTATTTTAAATAGCAAATCATCATTTTGTTTCTCTGCACTTTCTGAAAGTAAAGGAAACACAGCTCAGTTTTGGAAAAAAGTTAAGTCATTACTACATAATTCTTCATCTTTACCTTGTGAAACTGTTTAAGGGTCTAGCACTACCTCAAGAGTATGTGTGATACCTTCAGTGCAAACTTTGTTTCTTCAGGTTATGTATTTGAAATTGCCAGATATCCTTCCTCTGGCTGTAATCATAGTGCGCCTTGCTGGCCAAACAAATTTGGCACTCTAATCTTTTTGTTGAAGCATTTCAGGAAACTTGGAGTATTTAATGGTCTTAGTTCTATTGATCCAAAAAAAAAACTCGTAGGGGTTGTTCAGATACAGCCAAGGGCTTCTTATGAGCATTTCCATTTTTAGTTGAATGCTTATCTTATATTTTTAATCTGACTCTGTTAACCGAAAGCATCCGTGACTTGTGGAAGGGAGCCTACATCCTACCTTTGCATGTAGGGGGTCAGATAGTAAGCACGATTTGCACGATTGTGTCACCCTTTTTTGATTGACCTCCTACTCAAGGCTTTTTAATATTGGTAATCATCAAATTCTTTAGAAACATCTTGAATCTATTTGATTTGATGAAAAATTGTGTGGTTTACAAATTATCTCAGTGGAAGAAAGCCACCTGCTGTGGCTGTTTCATGATTGACAACAAAGGTGTGCCACAGGGTTCTATTCTAGGACCATATTTACTCACCCTTTTTGTAAATTAATTAGGTGAACAAGTTAGGAACAGTACAATTCATCTGTACGCTGACGATGGCAACAGCATCCACTGTTGCCTCCAATTGAAACTATTATTAATACCTTGGTCCATCCAGTCTTCTGGCTGGATGACAAGCTGTGCTTTACAAAACATTAATGAAGTGACTAAAAAGCAACTAAAAGCAAAACTGGGATTTTTCATGGAAATAAGACTTGTATTACCATTACTATTAGATTAATAGTGCTATTTTATATCCATATACTATTTGCTATTAATATGTAAATACATCACATACATAAATATATCACATATGTATATACTATGCCATTTGTACGTCATATAGCTACAAATCTATTAGAGCTGTCAATACTGTGATTGCATTTCTGTCCATCCCCTGGCCTCTCTCTCTCTGGCTGCCCACCCAGAACCTGGTTCTTCTTGAGGTTTTTGCCTGTTAAAAGGAAGTCTTTCCTCGCCACTGTCGCCAAGTGCTTGCTCATGAGGGAACTGTTGAGTTTTTGTAGATAAAGAGTTTGGTCTGTACCTGCTCTATATTTAAAGTGTCCTGAGACAACTTTGGTTGTGATTTGGTGCTATATAAATAAAACTGATTTCTATTAGTCAAAACTACAAAACACAAATTTCCTATCGTCATTTTTACCCATTATAGACCATACTGATGTAATCATATGCATTCTACCGCCTCCATTCTTAAATCCCTAGATGCAGCCTATCATTCTGCCCCTAGGGTCATATCTGGGATGCTTTTAGAACACATCCATGTTTACTATGTGAGTTGTTGTGTGGTAGTCATTAGCAGTCAGAAAAGAACGGCATTGAATTCTGTTTATCTATAAAGCACTTCTTGACAAACTACCTGAGAATCTCTCATGTCTTCTTAACTATAATTCAAGTTTGCACTGCACTAAGTCCCAAGACCATTTGGACTTAGAGGATCACCAGTACTAAGATTGGAGAACTGGCTTAAAAATACCACAGCACACCACCACCACACAAATGAAACAACCTGCAGAAACTTTTAAACTAGAAAATCTGATCCCTTTTAGTCTTTTGTTATGTTATCTCTGCTGTTGTCCTTGACCTGTTTGTTCTGAAACTTGATTTTGTTAAGAATCTGGTTCAGAGGTTCAAGTGCAGACAACGACACGGCAGACAGAGCGTACAACAAAAGTATTTATATTACAATAAATGAGTCTTCCAGGTACAGAAAGAATAAGTCAGGGGTGTGCTGGAAAACTATAATTCGTAGGTGCCCTCTAGAGGACAGACAGAAACTAACACAAGGTAAAAATACTAACCTGACTACCTAACAGAACTTTCAACAATACAGAAGACAAAACTAACGTGGGTTTCTTTAAATAACCAAAGCATTGTATCGGGTCAGACAAGAGACTGGGGCTTACAGAACTAGTGAGCTGGAGGACAACTCCCTGCTGCTGCTGGAGAGAGTTGGTTGATTGTAGATCTGCTGCACATGCCTGTAACTTGCTCACGTGCCTCATAAAAGAAAGAAAAAAGGGGAGGGAGAGGAACTGCCACCAGGCAGAGCCACAGGGCATGACAGATTTATCTATCTCTATTGCTTTATATGTATTGTTATTTAGTTGTATTGTTTTATATGCAGTGTAATTTTTGTTTGTATTTTATTTTAAATGTGCTGCTATCAGGGTGTCATTGTTGAAGAAAGCTTGCTCTCAATGGCCTTCCCTTATTATAATAAGTTAATATATATTCTACAACACAAGGTTACACAACAAAACACAAGATGTAGTCCCAGTTTTTCTTTACTCAAGGAAAACTGTTTTGGAGTGTGGAGAATGAGTTGAGGAGTGTTACAGCCTCAGAAAAGTAGCTGGATGGTTTTAATCACCCTCTACAGAGCCCTTCTGTCCTGAGCTTGGGTCCTGGGTTTCTTGTTAGCATGCTTTTAATTGCTATGTTGTAAAGCTAGATAAGAACTTGGTACGAGAAAAAAAAAAAAATAATGAAAATAAGCATATTTCCCAGAATGTTATAAAATATTGTAATCATCCAAAGTAGTTATTAATGCATTAGATGAAATATAAAAAATGCAACAGGATCAGAACAAGTGTCCTGTTAAAATTTGTTTTATTAAGTTGCACACCACAGGGCTATAATATGATGTGTCAGTTACTGAACCACCCAACCAAGTTCTATATATATAATAATTTTGTGAACCCACAAAATGTAAGTCACCTCTCTTAGTGTGTATGAATATCCATAATGAGTCACTGTCTGTTGTACAGATTCCCCCTCAGATCACAGCTGCTACAATGGAAGTGGGGCTGACTACAGGGGTACAGTCAGCATCACTAAATCTGGTCATCACTGTCAGCCGTGGAGTGCTCAGTACCCTCACAGTCACCACCTGTCCCAGGAATACCCGGAGCTCTGGGGAAGTCACAACTTCTGTCGTAATCCAGGAGGCCAGATGCAGGCGCCCTGGTGCTTCACCCTAGACCCTCAGGTCAGGGTGGGCCTGTGTGACATCCAACCTTGTAGTAAGTAAAGTAATTCAATAATTACGGTAACTCCTGATTCCCACTTCCATTATTTACATTTTCAGGTTGTTTTAAGATAACAAATCTTCCAATAAAGCTGAAACAATAAAGGTAATTAATAGAAAAGAACATTAAGTGCACACATATGGAAAATAGCCAAGATTCTTGGCTTTTAAAGGTGCAATACCTGTTGCAGAGATATCTACTGAGGTTAGCATGCTAACTAACTAGTCCCAAACTATACTGTCTCGTAATACCAATCCACTCGTATAGGGCAGGCCTCAACCTGTTACAGATTCCATCTCTGAAAAAGACTAAAGGACAAAGTTTGTTTGACAAGCCATAACAATTTGAAACATTATTTTATGGATTTCTCAGAGTTGGTTGGTTGGCAGCACACATACAGTAGCTAGCTACATTTTAGATGTGCAACATGCCCCTGATTTGAATGAACTTATGACATTTTATATCCAAAAGATAAAGGTTAACTTCACTGTGACATAACAATGTTCTGTACATGTGTGTATTTGCCAGTGGAGTGGTATCTACTATTGCCAAAATGAGTAACATGTGGTTTGTGAGTGCAATAAGCCAGCAGAACAACAGGGACATACATCAGCAAATTGCATTGAACCAAGACTGAGATATAGTATCATCAACCACTTTTCTACCTCTGCGCTGTTGCCTGTCTATGCTGCAAAACATATGACCTATTGATAATACTCTGAAATAAAAACAATAAAATTTATTTTATTTTATGACCAGTGTGTCTAGAAACTTTGTTGTTTCTTTTTTCTTAAATTTGGGTAATCATCAGGGATTCCTAATGTAAGGTTGCAAAAAGCAGAACTGGCTCTTTTACCAAGAGCCAATGCTGAAAAAACATCCTGGGCCATTTTGAAGGTCAACAGAATGTCAGCTTCTAGAATTCAGAAACTTTTCCTCTTCTCTTTGCATACAGACTGACCTCTCATCCTTCAGCTCTTTAAAGAGGGTGCTGATGTCTTTAAAGGTCCTCCTTTGCTCTGCCAAAATACTTAGGTCCACTGGTTGGCAGCAGGTGGTTTTTCATTAAGTCACACAGTTGGTCCACTTAACATATAAACTGCATGGTTTTGCTTACTCCTGTAAACTGAGGGAGTTTACGATCCAATTTAGAGCAGACATTGCTTGAAATGGGCCAGTACTCAACAGTATGGAGTACTTTATCAATTGCCCATATTAATGCACGATTTAATTAATTATTTATACCGTTGCTACCTTTTCTCTACTTTATGTCTTATGATAATATTGTCTGACTGAGGAGTGTAAATGCATTTTCAGGTATTATGTATATTTGTAATGACAAATAAACTTTCCACAGTTTTCTGAGGTAGTGTGGAGTTTGTCTCTGTTTTACCTTTTGTTCTAAGGTCTTAAAGTCTCAACAGGCCTTCAGTAGTTTTCCTTTTCAGTTAATTCTTTGATTTGCTTTTCAGAACACATTTGTTCCACTAAGACCACATCACCTGTAACTAATTAAAATTTTATTATTGCACCATGTGGGTGGAGTTGCCTTTTAGTATAGATTATCCATGGTGATGTTGTTATCAGTTGACTGTTGAGATAGAATGATGTCCCACTAAAACTTGAGTTGAAGGCTCATCCAGTGTCTAAGATATAATATAGAGCTTTCCATCTCAATGTCAAGTAGAATAAAAATCATGCTGTAGCACTAACTAAGGATTAGTATTGTGTATATGTATATGCCACAGATAATGTGTTAAAAAATCTAATGAATACTGTTACAATGAAGGCATTACACCTTAGAGAACTTAACTCACGACTATCTTTATTATCTTACTATTTCCAGAGCCTCCAGAGAACCCTAGGAAGGAAATCCTGTTCATTCTAATACCTGCAATTGCCATCCCATTGGTCATCGCTTGCCTGTTCTTTCTGGTTTGCATGTGTCGCAATAAGCAAAAGGCATCGATTGAGTCACCACCTCGCTGCCAGCTCACCAGTGCACCTAGCCAGGACATGGAGCTGTCACTCCTCAATCAGCAAAAATACCAGGTAATTCACACAGACAGTACTGCTCATTGATGTAAGAGCATTTCATTTACAGTCTTTCTGATGTATGACCATGTTCAGACCGACATTAGTCCTGCATTAGAAAACGCAGCCCCCTTGTTAATTTTAAATTCACTGAGGAATTTGCATCATGTAAGCACATGATAAGTTAGAAAGTAAGAAATTGAGGCTCAAAACTAGATTAAAACTTGGGTCCCTCCACAATATGATATAATAATGCAGGTGTCAATTTAAGGCCCCTGTAATTTCAGTTTCTTCTGTGCTTTTAGTTATGTATTAACAAACAAGTTGGTACATTACTACAAAGCACACAGAAAACCCTTGCACTATGTGGGACAATCACATACATGCAAGCACACATTCAGGGTGCATTACTTTGTAACAAATGGGGTGATTCTACTGTTGCCTATTAATAGTACCTATTGACCCATCGTCTTCTTGTTCTTAATTACCTCTTGTCACTTGATGTTCTACTTGGGGAGGACAGTGGGAGAGAGGGATGAAATAAGAGGCAATCCTGGGAATAAAGAGAGGCTTGACATAGGTAAAACACTGTGCAGTCTTTTTGAGTCTGGTTAACCTTAAAACTCACTTATTTTTTTTTTAATGCAGTGCTGGTTTTGGTCTGAACAGGTAGTCATTAAAAAGAACAAAACTTCCTCACATCTGAATTAAGAACTGTTGCATTCCAGTGCTAAACTATTACTTTAGGTTTTATTGTTGGTCATACACTTAGATGGCATGTATTTACATTTGCTGTTTTGTGGCTGCAGGCCAAGCTGCGGGAGATTAACATGTCAGCAGTACGGTTTATGGAGGAGCTTGGTGAGGATCGGTTCGGCAAGGTTTACAAGGGCCACCTGTATGGCACTGCACCTGGTGAGCAGACCCAAGTTGTGGCCATCAAGACATTAAAAGACAAGGTTGATGCAACTCTCTGTGAGGAATTTCGGCATGAAGCCATGCTCCGTTTTCACCTACAGCACCAAAACATTGTTTGTTTGCTGGGTGTGGTTACCAAAGACCATCCAATGAGCATGTTATTCACATACACCAGTCTTGGTGACCTGCATGAATATCTGGTGATACGATCCCCCAACTCAGATGTTGGCAGCTTAGATGATGATAAGACAGTCAAATCCACACTGGAGCAGGCTGATTTCCTTCACATTATCACACAGATTTCTGCTGGAATGGAGTACCTTTCCAGCCAGCAAGTTGTTCACAAAGACCTTGCTGCCCGAAACATTCTGATCTTTGACAAACTAAGCGTCAAGATCCTGGATCTGGGCTTGTTTAGAGATGTCTACTCTGCTGATTACTACAATCTAATGGGCACCAGCCCTTTCCCCATTCGTTGGATGTCCCCAGAAGCTATTATGTATGGCAAGGTCTCCACTGACTCCGACATCTGGTCTTATGGTGTCTTGCTGTGGGAGACTTTCAGCTACGGTCTGCAGCCATATTGTGGCTACTCTAATCAGGATGTGATCGAGATGGTTCACAGCCACCAGCTTCTGCCTTGTCCAGATGATTGCCCAGCCTGGATTTACACGCTTATGCTGGAGTGTTGGAATGAATATCCAGCTCGAAGGCCTCGCTTCAAGGACATACACACACGTCTGCGCACCTGGGAGAGCCTGTCCAACTATAACAGCTCTGCTCAGACTTCTGGCACCAGCAACACTACCCAGATCAGCTCTCTCAGCACTAGCCCTGTTAGCAGCATCAGTATGAGCACAGCAAATACATCGCGCTACACCAGTCCTAAAAAGAGTTCACCATTCCATCAGCCCCAGTTCATGCCCATGAAGAGTCAAATCCATCGACCAATGGTGCCCCCGCAGCTTTACATCCCTGTTAATGGATATCACCCCATGCCAGCTTACCCTTATCTGCAGAACTTTTACCCTGTGCAAATACCCATGCCCATGCCCAACCAGCAGATGCAACACCCACCACAGATGGTTCCCAAAGCTGGTTCTCATCATAGTGGTAGTGGATCGACATCTACAGGTTACGTCACCACTGCCCCGTCCAACACTTCTGTCACAGAGCGAGCAACTTTACTTAATGAGGACTCCAAGACCATAGATGAGGACCTGGTTGACAGGACATCCCAGGAAGACCTACATGAAAATAAGGACTTGGCAGTGCCTGAAACAGAATTGCTAGGTGACAATGACCCTCCACAGACTGATGAATTGGTGATTCACTTATCAGACACATAAGTATAGTGTTATTTGAAGAACAGTGGAGCTGGAATATTCTGTTAGCTGTGCTTGCCAAAAATTCAAAAGCTACATAAAGTGACCATTTTTGCAGTACAGTGACTGAATGTTTTTGTATGAGTTTCTTTGATATTACTGATGCATTTGAACGTCAAGTGTGTCTTGTGTTAAACTCCTGTGTCAATGATTAAGCAAAATTAATCATGCAATCCTCTTCAGACTTGTTTTTTTTAATGCCGCCAGTCAGAAGAGTTTGTGTTCTTGCCATTGCCCACACAAAAACATTTTCTTATCCCTTATCCACACACTTTCGAGCAGGTATGTCAAACTGATTCCATAAAGGGCCGTGTGGCTGCCGGTTTTCGTTCCAACCAAGGAGGAGCACACCAGGCTGGAATCAATTAATCAGCTAATCTCAGTCTTCAGTTGATAACTAAGTGATCCCTTGATGTTGATTGGTTGGCCTGGTGTGCTCCTCCTTGGTTGGAACAAAAACCTGCAGCCACACGGCCCTTTATGGAATGAGTTTGACATGCCTGTTTTAGAGGTAACCTTACATTCATAGAAATCTCAAGCAACTTCTTTTTCTTTGCTAGCAAAGCCATTCACTGGGAGGCAATAAGGCCCAAACCCCCACCTCCCAAACTGTGATACCCCAGCCCTCTACACAGGCTACCTACCTGTAGGAATTCTAGTTCCGCAAAAAGTTACATGATCCCTCACACTCCTCTGACCCACGATGCCAGTTCCACAATCCAGTATTGCCACCAAAACCATTTTTTACACCTCTTAATGACATTTAATGTTGTTTTTGAGGGTATTAGTCTATGGTTTGTGAAAGTCACAATCATAGAACAATAGATTGTATGATGAATAAAAGTGTTGTAGTGAGCTTGAAAGAAACAGTCTGTAGCTTACTTTGTTAATAATTATGCCGAGATGAGATGTATTTTGGAACTTATCTAAAAAAAACAAAGACTGTTGTTGTTTTTGCTGTTGTTTTTTCAGGTCTTTGACAAAGGTTTCATTCCATGTGACTTATTCCCCATGAGGCTGGTACATTTAACGTCAAACCAAGTTGTACAGATTGTTTTGGTTTGAACATTTTATTTGTTTATTATTTTTCATTACTGGTGAAGATTGCTAAGCCTGGCTTAAATACAATGTCTTTTCTACCATATCTTTGCTTTGTTTAAGCAGTTTTTAGCTCACCATATAATGTTCACATAAAGTCATGAATAAAATGGTGTGTTTTCTGGAAAGAAATTATGTGCTATCACTTGATTATATTTTTTCATCAGCTGTCATTAAATGACAGTTTAATATATGATACACTGCACGATCAAGTTACAGTGGAAAAGAAACACATTTATTGCCAATACTAATAAAAATCTTGGCGATCACACACTGTACCATTCCATTTCCAGAAGAACTACTATATAAATAAATAGTTGATATATTGGTTTGTTGGGAATGTATTTCCCTTTAATTAAACTGGCAAGATACAAGTTTTTTTGCTTAAATGTATCGATATAAAGTAAATGTTGATTGCACTGTCAATGTCATGGCCATATAGCATAATGATAATCAACGTTCCCTATAAGCTTTGCACTCACTATGTAATTTTGTCTGCCACAGATGATCACAACTGGTGATCCAATCAGACCAGTACAATTTCCATCTGCTTTCTTGTCTCCATTGTAGACTAAATGAATGAACTCACTCACACTTTATCTCCTAATATCTTCTTCTACTCCGACTCCAGCCCGACAGTAGACCCGCCCGTTGTTTCTTGTTTGCGAGAAGCAAAACTAATACACTACACTATGTTGTTACTTCATTTAGAATTATGATAAATTCTCCAAAGAAATTTGGAGACAAAAACAGCGTATCCTGTGTTTTTGGTAGTTGCAGGGCTCTGAGGAAAACAGAAGCGATCCGGTTGTCTTTGCGACAGCAGCATCAACAACCCTAACCATAACCATCCCTAACCATAATACCACTTGGAAAGGCTACGGGGTTTAAAAAGTTGTCTGTTTCCACTTATAACATCAAAACAAGTAAGCATAGATGAACGGTGGTCCCTATAAAAAGTGCCTAAAAATTGTTTAAAAAGTTGTCTTTGTCCAATTAAAACATCAAAACAAGTAAGCATGGATGGATGTTGGTCCCTGTAAAAAGTGCCTAAAAATTTGGTCCATGATCATGTTGAATGTATCTAAATGACAATAACACTAGGTTTGGCATAATAAACTCAAGGTCCACTTTTTTCCAGCTGTTCCGACTGTTCCATGTACACATTCGCTATAGTAGGGGAGATTAACAAAAAACAAAAAATAAAGTAATTCATGGTCTACATCTTTAATTCAAAGAGGAGGACCATGTGTGAAAGCTCTAGATAAAAGTAAATAGTTGGACTGTGATTATTTGATCAAACTGCTTATAACTTGGTCAAGTGTTTTTTTTTTATGCATATATGCTGCAGTAAACTGGGGCAACAACAATTTTAAGGTGTACTGTGAGACTGGAATAATCCATATAATGTTTATTTTATATGTTTAGAATATGTATTCTCACTAAAGCACTTGTCATGTACAGGTTTTCAAATTGCAGCTCAAATTGATGTACAACCCTTTTTGCAGATTTGAGTCAGGCTATGCAGTTGATAGGATGTAAGGATGGTGATACAGGAGATCTCCTCCCTGTTCTGAAAGATCAGTGGTCCATGGCCAGAAGCCAAGAAATGTAGCAACTCACCAAAAAGTGAAAAACAAGCCATTAAATATAGGCAACCTGCCTTGCAGTTGTAAATGTGTAAAAACAGACTTCAGAGTGCAACATATTAAAAGGCTAGTCAACTGCTTTAAACTGTCTATTTAGCCATTCACAACCCCCCACAATTAAAATGTGTGAGGTAACAAGCTGGTTGAGAGAGAGAGAGAGAGAGAGAGAGAGAGAGAGAGAGAGAGAGGGATACACACGGCATGAGAGTAATAACAATAGCTGTATGTATGTAGCTATATTCAATAATATGAATATAACAAAGGATAAATTAGTATATGTCTGTATGATAAGTGGAAGTCGGTGTCAAGCAGGACCACAGCAGTAGGCGTAACCAAGATCACAGCCAAGGTTCAGCCACAGTCCATAGGAAGCTGCAAGGTGAGAAAGTACAAGGACTTTCATGGATAAAGATGGGGAGGGGAGAGGAGGAGAGAGGAGCGCAGTCTGTCATGGGAAGTCCCATTGCAGTTTCAGTAACATACATAGGGGCTGGTCCAAGGCAAGCTTGAGTCCACTCTTAAAGGAAGAGAAGCCCTGCCCCCCATACCAAAGCTAGAATATGGTTCCACAGGAGAGCAGATTGATAGTGGAAGGCACTGACTCCAATTCTACTTCGGGAGACTTTAGGAACCATAAGTAAGGCTGCATTCTGGGAGTCCAGTGTTCAAGTAGGGTAAGGTACTATGAACTCTCTAAAATATGATGATGCCTGAGCAATTAGGGCTTAGTAGGTAGGGAAAATAATTTTAATTTCTGCCCCGAATTTTATAGTGAGCCAGTGCAGAGAGGCTAATATGGGAGAAATATGATCTCTTTTACTAGAAATGATCATAACATGTGCTGCATCATTCAATAAATATAAGCCCAAGGCATCACAAGCCATAGAGTCTCATAAGTCAAAACTCACTGAAGCAGATTCAATAGAAGTGTCATGCCCTCTGCCATAAGTGTCAAGGACATTCAGGCTAAAGAAAGAAAGGTACTCCAAGCCCATATCCCACCTGAACACATAGTACTAAATCCCACCCCTAAACACTGGGAATAATAAGGAACCTATGCACTTACTCTCTGATTGCTGAGTCCTCCTGCCCATCCCCAATCTTCTCTGCACATTATCATACACTACACTACACTACACCGATTGAGTCTTATCTATTGCATAGTGTTATACTGCAATCAGGGTCTGACACGATCTTTTTATGTTTTAATATTTCTACCAACAAAGCCATAGGTACATACCTTGTACACACAGCATATATTTATTATCCATATTTCCATGGGCAATTCAAATATTCAAGGCAATATAATATTTATACTATTTTGTATATGATGTACATATATTATTTATTTACATTACATTTCCATTTTATTCTTGCTATTATTGCCTATAACATCTTAATTTTGCCATTGTGGGATCAATAAAGTTATATCTTATCTTATCTTATTTATGCTTTTCTTTTATAGCTACTCCTGCAATTCTATATATTTTCCACCATAGATGGTTATGCTGATTTATGGTGTATAATATCTACTGTATGCAATATATTATAGCACTGTTGTAAAGAGGAGAGTCAAGAATTGTGGTGCAACACTCTATAATCAGCTGATGTTTCTTTTTTGACTTGAACACATGAAACAGTTTTGATAAGGTTTCCTTAAATTTATTCTTGAATTTGCAATGCAATTTATAGATAATTGTGGACAAGATGTATAGTGAGTGGGAAATTTTAAAGTGTAAAAATAACAAAGAACTGATAATGGAGGATGGTCTATTAATTACTTCAAACATATCTTTGACATTTCTGTGCTTACATTTCTTGTCACCTTTAGGCAAAAACTAATATAGCTATGATAAGCTAAAACTGGCTGACAATACAGCTAATACCGATTTACTCAAGCACTCAATGAAAACCCTGCACACTAAATTTTCAAATAACATTCTCTGAGCCCACATAGCCTGACAACAAACAATGAACCTGAGTCAGGCCATTGTTGTCTCTTGATCAAGAACAAGTGAATAACAACATTTTATAACTGTAGTTAACAGGGCTAAGTCCAATATTAATTCTCCTATGGGTTCATATTTTGATGACTAAATTTGTAGTCTCATGTCCACCTATGTGAACATTAACAGGAAAAAGTAAGGAAAAGGATAGCTTCACGAGTGGTGCTCGTATTCAGTCAGGTATGCAAACTTCTCAGGAACACCTATTTGAGCTGAGACTCTGGTCTACAGCAACCATCTTAACTGTGGACCTCCAGGGACATCCATTCAAATTTACATCAGCTATCCTACAGTGACCCCTAGAGGTATTAAGCAGTATGAGCAAATAATGTCGTGCAACACATCACAGAGTGGGGTGGCAATAGTCAAACCCAGCCACGTGTATCACTCCATGCGTGTTGCACACATGCACGGGAAGTATATTAAGAAATTATGACGAATTGTATATTGCAGAGTAAATTGCAGTTGATTAGAGTGGAAATCAATTTTTGTTTGTCATTTGTCACAATACAGTGTGGCACAATGAATTATAGGTTGTAGCCCCTTCATGCTACAGACATACATAATATGTATACAAATATTTAAATTAAAACACAACTAAGTTGAATTAGAACAGAGAGTATGTATGTGCAATGTCAGTGTGAAGTTCCATGTCATTTATTTATAGTTGAACATGATGATGAGTTAAGTTGAGTCTCATAGCCTGCTGAAGATGCTGCTGTGTTTTGTGGTACAGCAGACTTGCCAGATGGCAGCAGGTTGAGCAGGCTGTAGCTGGGGTGGGGATTGTTTGTTAGTATGTGCAAACAGCAAAAGGAGGTGCAAATAAGAACAATAGGAACAATAAGGTGCAAAGTAAGAACAATAAGAGTGCAAATAAGAACAATACGAAGAGCAAGAACAATAAAGGTGCAAATAAGAACAAACGGAGCAATAACAAATACAAATTACAAATTGAATGCAGAGAGGTTTAACACTGCACGTTGTGAAGCATGCTGTAACCTTGTTAAGTAAGGCGCTTATTATCGTTAGAATTAGTAGTATGCGCAATAAATATGTTTGGACGATTTCGTTGTAAAATCATGAAAATCCAAGTACTGCGTAGCAAACTGACGCACATAAATGCCCCTCACGCATTGCGGATGACGACATACGCTTTATTTGAGATTTGGGATCTCATCTGAAGCCAAGAGTCATTGGCTAAAGGTGGGAAATGCAGCATTCGGATTGGCTGCATTGGCTGTCAATTAATCTCACGCTGCCAAGACACTTAACCACTGACCTACTAACACAGATCCATGAGTCAGTAGCTAGCCATGAGAGGAAGAAGTCATGGGAGGAAAGCTAGCTACTTCGCAAATTGTAGGATTTTATTGCGTTCCTAATTAGATTTTGGTGACCTGTGCTTGACACGCGGAGGAAAACCAAACCAAACGATCCAACCAGGTGGTAGAAAAGGTACAGTTTTGATTTGAGTTAAACATTAAGCCAGCCTTATTCATACTCCTTGTGTCACAATGATTTATGCGGGATGGTGTTGTGTTTACGCGTTGTGAAGACAGCGGCGCATAGCTATCTTATATATATGTCAATTGGCTAACCTCTCTATTTGTAGAAGTCATTGTAAACTTGTGTATTGTGTATAATGTGTATTGGCTCGGTTGGTTGTTAAATTATGATGTATCAGTAGATCGCTTGTACAAAGCTGATAAAAGCAGGATAATGACCGGTATATACGACATGTACTTAATTTAAATCAGGTACGCAGGCCTACCAGTAGCAGGAGTTTACAGATTGCGACACAGTGTTGTAACCCAGAATTCTGATGTAGCTGGCAGTAACCTTATCAACGCCTTATGGCTGCTGTCGGTGTGTGACTGTAATTAGCCCGGAAGTTAACATCATTGATCCAAGTAACGTTAACAAAACAACGTTTAGGAATACTGAATATTCTGTAGTTAATCCTCACATTCTAACATCTTACCTTTCAGGGCTTACGTTTCAGCCGCCAGAGCCATGAGTAAGCAAGGCAGTGATGTCATGTATCAGAGTGAATGCCCACATTGTAGTTACTGTGCTGCCTGTTACACGTAGTGTTAATTATCTAAGACGTATTTATTATTTAGTCATTAAGAGATATGCTCACTGTACACACACATACAGGGTAGAACAAACATAGGCCCGTTGGGTTATTGTTACACATTATGCAAATATTGCATAATATCTGCAGCCATAGGGGGATGAGGGTGGGGTGGGGGTTATTGTGTAAGACGGACACAATGAAGGAATATGGGGCAATACGACGAGTTGACGGGCCTCTGCGGTCCGGGTCGAGTCTCTACACGTTGACCCGACCTGTGCACATCAAGCTAACGTTGCGGTAATATAACCACCCATTTTCATCACGTGTGATCCAAATTTAGGCTTGATGTCATGCTGTATGTTGCCTCCTTAGAAAAGACAAAAGAGAGTGATCATCCACGCAAAATTGCAACTTTTTTATTGCAATATTTTTACCCAGTTATATCAGAAATTTGACAACGAAATCTTTCAAGTGGATAACTCTCCTATGGCTGGTATTTGAAATACTAAAATTAGGCATGACCAGTTTCACAGAATTGCAAGTTGCCTACTAGGAAGAACTGTCACTGGGCTTTTTTAAGCTCTAATTAATTCACGTCCATTCCATAGGAAAGGTACCAGTCATACATTAGTCAACTTGTCATGTTTCACCCTTAATTATTCATCATTTCATTCCTCAGTGAAGACCTGCACCAAAGACAAAATGAGGACACGAAGTCAGGGGAGACATTTATTTGTGAAATTTTAAAACAACCCTTTTTATTTCTTTAAACTGAACTCATTTTGTATAAGTCATAATTATATCTAATAACACTGGCTATGTGGGATTGGGTTCACATGACTATATAATGTAAGCCTCAGATTAAATGTGTTTTTTTGCTTGAGCTTTTGTCAGCCCATGTATGATTACAGTTGTCCATAGTCCTTTGTTCTCTCTTCTCTAGATGTATGGGAACTTGGAAGCCCCAAACAGGCTAAATTGTCTTTTAAGTAGCAGTCCACTGTAAACTAGTATTTGAAACCCAGGAGTAGAGGTTACTTTAAAACTATATGCAGATGTAATCTTAGAGGCAATATAGGCTATAATAATCCATTATTACTTTATTAACACTTTATCTAGTGAGCTCAGTGCTTAAATGTAACTTTAATAGGCAAAAGGAGGGTCTACGAACACAGAGGAAGAATGTATAGGGTTTGAATCCTGTGTGGTGTGACACCTTTAATATGATGCACCCTTTATTTGTCAATAAGGTTTTTCAAGTTGTCTCTTGTTCATTGTTGCATATGAGACTTCACAAAACAATAGTACCTCATTCTGTCTGCACCAGATCCAACATAAAACATTCTCTGTTTTAAGATATTTTTTAAGCTTGGACTAGAAAAGATTTCTATTACATTTTAAGGATTTGAGGAAACTCAGAAACTTTTTTGAAGAAGTTTAATTCTTCAAAAAAGTAATTTAAGTAATTTAGTAAAGTAGTTTCATTGGTACTGAAATGACAGACAATATATTGATGTAAAACTACAGTAATGATCTCTCTCTCTCTGTGCTTCTGTTACTCTGTGTATGTGTGTGTGTGTGTGTGTGTGTGACCTGACCTGCCCCTATTCCTGTGAGGTTTGACGTGCATTCAGCCAAATCTTGAATAGATGAAACTGCATCTGTCTTTCCAAGAGGCATATGTTTACTTCTCTCATAGTATAACTAAGTGGAGTAACACTGAAATTATTGTTCTCTGTTACATCAAAGCAGCAAGGAAAAATAGCTCCCACCGTTCTAAACATATGATCAAATACCAGGCACATCCAGATAAGACAAGATAAGATAAGATTAAACTTTATTTATCCCCAGCTGGGGAAATTTGGGCAATACAGCAGCATGTGATAGCAGTGGGAAGAAAAATAGCAGCAGAGGTAGAGAACATTCAAATAATAATAAATAATGTTACTACTATTGCACAGAAGAACAAAATATACAAAGCAGTAAATGATATGTGTAATATTGCACAAAATGTATGGATATGAGCGTAATTTGTCAAACAGCATCAAGACAGTCTTATGTTAAGAGGTGCTGCTAAAGCTATTGTAGTGTTCATCTGATACCCAATCAGGCCAGCCACTGAATGAGTGGGCGAGCATTAACCTCTAGAGTGGGGGAGAGGTGTGAGTTGGAGCCTGAAAGATGATAAAACTTTTATTGTGCTCAGAGTTCATGAATAAGACTTGTTCATTTGTTTTTGTTAGGCTATGAATAGTTTTTAACTGGCTAGCTAACTGTTATTTTTAGTGTCCTAAGAAACTGTCCACACTGAAAGAAATGTCAGGTTTGACTGATGCTGTCAGTGGAGTCTGAGGCCAGCTAATGCTAGCCTTTATTTACAAAGACATGATGTATGGGAACAAACTTCATGAACAGTGAAAACCAAATGTATCTATTATATCTGTATTAGTTTGTTGACATAGACTGTAACACATGGACACAGCTCTGTGACATTGCTGAAGAGCTATTGTGAAGCTCAGTTACAGTGGTCCTGGCTGTCTCCATTTTGGCAGTGTTGTCAAATTGGACATTTTAACATGGGTGTCTGTAGGGATTGACTCACTTTTCGAGCCAACCTACAGTGGCCATTCAAGGAACTGCAGTTTTTGGCACTTTGTGTGGCCTCATTTCTCAGTCCTGGAGGTTGCCACTTGGTTGTGGACCATGCATCTAGATTCATATTGAATGATCTGCAAGGAAGAAATACTATACATGCTCTAGTGGAAATACATGATTTTTTATATACACTACACAATATCATTAACTTCAACCTGGAACTTTGTTTTGACGTGACATCTAAAACCCCTCTCATTGTCTGTTATTCCACAGATGTCCTCAACTTATATGGATTAATCCACTGGGGCAGTTACAATTGCTGCATACAAGCATTATGGTGTACAGTTAAAGGCCTATGAGTGTAGTGACAATAGCCAACAGCGATAATATGCAATCAGTAAAGCAAGAGGTCGACTCCAGTGAGGCCAACAGTGGAGAGGATAGCCTTGTCCTGGCTGTGGCATTACAAGGGGCTAACAGAGACCTGTTAAGCCACAAAATGTCTGCAATTCCATTCAAGGCCAAAACTACCTGTCGCAGGAAAAGGGAATTTATCCCAGAGGACAAAAAAGACACCCTTTACTGGGAGAGGCGTCGCAAAAACAATGAGGCGGCCAAACGCTCCAGAGAGAAGCGGCGCTTAAATGACATAGTGCTTGAGAACAAGTTGATGGCCCTCGGAGAGGAAAATGCCTCCCTCAAGGCCGAGCTGCTGTCGTTAAAACTGAAGTTTGGCCTGGTGAGCTCGGCAGAATATGCCCAAGAAGTTCGGAAGTTATCCAGCTCCACCACTGTCAACCTCTATCAGGAGTTTGTTCCGCCCAGTGCTGGCCCACGTTCCAGCAGGGATTTGGGGCCTCTTCGCCTACGCAACAGCTGTATATCAGTCATTAAGCATTTGCCTCACATGCCCGAGACATGTATTGCAACTCAGGGGAGCCTCAGTATCTGCAGGACTGCAGAGGTCAAGCAAGAACCAGCAGAGAATGGCAGCTATGCGCAGGAGAGGACTAGTCCCTATGAACTCTTTAGAAACTACATGGTCAGCCCTTTATCTGGAGTCTACTCCCAGCCAGCTTCATTCCTTCAGATCACCAGGTCATCCAGTAACTCCCCAAGGAGCTCAGATGATAGTGCTGTAAGCAAATCATCAGATGGTGAGGATGAGCAGCAGGTCCCCAAAGGACTGATGCCATCTTTAGCTGATCCAAGAAGTGTCATTGTCTCCACACACAAAGTGCCAGATGTCAGTTCTTCAGCTTTGCCCCATAAACTGCGGATCAAAGCCAGAGCTATCCAAATCAAAGTGGAAGCCATCGACCCTGAATATGAGTCTTCTGGAAAGTCGTCCTCTCCTGTCAGCATTTCAGAGGGAGGATACTACCAGACCAGTAAGGACTCAGAATACACGCAGTCCTCTCCATGCCCTTTGTCCTTACAGGTCACCAACATGCAGGAATGGATCCACCGGTCTGAGAAGTGGCATAAAAGCAGCACAGAGACACTATAGAGTGGCTGCAAGAGTAGCAGACTAACCCCAAGCCTCATCTCAAACAAAGCCGTTGAACATGTAAAAGAAACATCCTATGCACACTCAGGTGCTGAGGACTTTAAACAGGGTTTTTGCTGATCTGTCTGCAAAAGTGGCCTCTCTGAAAAGACTGATCAAAGCACAGCAAAGATCTGTGATAGAGTCAACCAAAAGCACCACTAATCATCATGAGTCATTGTCAAATGGATGTTTGTCTTAATGACCTTTTTATGTTTTGCATTTTCACTGTATGCGCTGTTGCACTGTGTGGTTGATTGTGGGTTTAACAATGCTTCAATTACCAGAAATGTTCAAATAATGGGTGCTCAATAAAAGATGTCAGAGCAAGAACAAAGGCTTCAGGTTCATTATGATGTTCAGTACAATGTACTCAACCATGCCTAACAGGCAAGCATGCATTAACATCAAATGAAAACAGGAGCAGATCAGAAAACTGAGACTTTTTATTTAAGTATGATCAAATGTAGTTATAAAATAGGAAACTTAGAAGTAAAGGCTTGCCTCTTAAATAAACCTGTTTCAAACATAACACCAGGTTTTCACTGCAGATGAGATAGCCTAAATAAAAGATTTCTGGACACTAAGAATATCCATTACAGTCTAAACTAATGTGTGATAGACATAATTCATTTGTAGAACATTATGTGTTAAGATTTTGTTTTTCTTTTACCAAACTATTCATTATTGCTGTCATCGGGTCTGCACATCAGTATATATCTACTGTCAATGAACACTGTCCTACAACCACCATCATTTCATGTTCAGCTCGGGGGCAGTTTGGCAAATGTTGCCAAAGCTTGCAGCCTGGCCATTCTTTGCCTTAAAACTGAATTCAGTGATTTTTTTAATTAATGTAGTATGGTTATTGTAGCCTTCTTATGTTGATGTGCTGACAGAATTACAGTAGTTGGAGATGCCCATAGTTTAGCGCAGGCATGTTGAACTGGGGCCGTGTGGCTGCAGGTTTTCATTCCAACCAAGGAGGAGCACACCAGGCTGGAATCAATTAATCAGCTGATCTCAGTCTCCAGCTGATAACTAAGTGATCCCTTGATGTTGATTGGTTGGCCTGGTGTGCTCCTCCTTGGTTGGAACAAAAACCTGCAGTCACACGGCCCTTCATGGAATCAGTTTGACATGCCTGGTTTAGCGGAATGTTTGATTGTGCTTTATTTTATGGGTTTGTAATTTTTTGAATTTCCCAATAATTTCCGAGACTTTTCTTGGGAAGAATTATGTAATTTGACAAAAATTATGGGGGGAAAAACAGATGTTTTCAGGAAACTTTCTTGTAACCTAGAAAATTACGGTAAAATCCAGCATTTCTGTTCTCTTTTGTACTGGTTGTCTATTCTAATAACCTTAATCAGTACTGTATGCCTGTACATGTTGAAATCGATGACACTGCATTCCAGCAGTGACCTGAAAGAACTTCACAGACACCATGCACTCCATCGTCTCAGCTGTAGTTCACCAAAAGTTGCGGATTTTGGCTTTAGCCTCCATTTAGCATAACATTGAAATAGGCTCTGCTACATTCACTGGTTCACTGTTTGCCAAATAGCCATTGTTTCACTTATGTTTTTGATAATACTTTTGTTTATTATTTAAACCATTCAGGCTGCTGGTTAAACAGAATGTGCACAACACTGGATGGAGAATCGTGACTCCCATCAGACGGAACTGAGTAGTGTGTTTTTCAAAGCTCTGACATATTTTCTGACACTTTATATTCTCAAATGTTTGCAATTTATAGAAAATTAAAATTTGTGTAACTGAAAATGTCTCCAGACATGTAGCATTATACCCTTACAGTAACTGTACTTGCAGTATTAGATGTTATGGAATCAAGGACCGTCAGAGTCTAATCAAATGGCGTATTGTAACTTGTGACCTTGTCTGTGGTCAATGTAAAATGCTTAGTCAGTCAGCCCTATTTGATATAGTGTTAATAATGCAGTTCATTTCAAAAGAATGATGTTTGCTTTTGTTGTCATGGACTGGAATAACCTAATGATGATGAGAAATCCATTTGCCCAGCAGCCTGAAGTCCAGCTACCTGTATCTGAACAGTTTTCTTAAGATGTATTGTTATGGTGAGCTTTTGTTTCCAATAAATGTATTGTCACTGAATCATGTAATTTTTTTCCATTTTTTTTTTTTTTTGATTCCAAGTTTCAATTTCACTGTATCTTGAATGCATAGTCTGCCTGACACTGTGTTTTTGAGGCTGATACTTATGTTGATCTTTAAAGGTTTTAAAGATCTGACAATAATAATTTGGCTTATAAACCATTTTGATTTTAAGTCTGACGTCATGTCACCAGGCAGTCAAGTCTCGAGCAAGTCTCATGTCAGGGCAGACAAGCGTGGGTCTCAATTTCTTATTTTCATTCTGTAAATCTGACGTAAGTTCAGTTATTTCCCAGTCACTTAAAATCAACTTTGGGAAGCATGAGACCAGAGGATTAGGAAGTACATTATGTAAAAATGTTTTCAGCAGTATTAGATTTGAAATTTACATCCTATGGTTTTGGAATGATGAAATGTATCCAGGTTCATGGGGAACCACTGATCTGGCCTATGAAATCTGATTGTGGGTATGGAAAAAATGTCTACAAGTGCTATTGTAAGTAATACACTAAAATTAAATACATATGGCCGATTCCAGAGTGTTAAACAAAATATTGTTTTTGGATATAGACAATGCTACTGAGTTTAATTATGGACACATAATTATTTATGTCCTGTGGATTAGAGTGGTGGAGAAATTTTAAAAGGCAGAAACCTCAAATCTGCATGGCTTGCAGTTTTTCTCAGTCGCTTTGGTACATTGGTGATTGATGATCACTGCTCTACAGGCATCTGCTGTGATGTTATCACACGCTGGATGCATGGCAACCAGAAGGGTCATTTGGGAATGTGGCTGGGGATCATATACTTTCCATCTCCATGCTGAGAAAGATTCCTCAGTGGGGTAAGGAATGGGGAGTAGGGTGATGCAAACAGCCTCCTCCTTTTCAGGTGTGAAAAGGGGCCCTCTGCCATCCCTGTGAAGTTTTCTTGCAGTCCTATGTGGAAAAAATAGAGTAATGCAACAGACAAAATTGAGCAAGATAAAATGTCACGGTATAAAATATACATATTGTTTACTGTAAAATGCAAGTGGAATCCTACAGTTCAGGGCCTATTGTTAGATTACATACCTGTTCTGTCAACAAAAAGTCTGAATGATTGAGGACAAAGTTGTTCTCCCAACATTTGGCTACACCCACCGACCAGCCTCAGTCATTGTGAGCCCATGATTGAGAATGTGGTCTACAAGTGTGGCTCTTATCTTATTAGGAATGTGCATGTGCCTCTTGCTCTGTTTTGCCTAGCAACTCCTTAGCCTTGCAGGCTCACTCCTCTTCCTCTTCTTCTTCTCTCTGGCTGTTGACCCTGTCCAATTCCTTGTCCCTCCATCGTCAGACATTGCAACATTGTGTTGTGCTCTGGCTATACATATACTTGCCAGTTGATGGTTAATGAGATGCACCTTTGAGCTTTTTCGGAAAACTGGCTGATCTTTGGTCGATCTAATGCTTCACACATTTCCCTTCATTAGAGAAGTCAAGATTCACCTGGGAGCAATTTACCAATTCAGGACAGATTTAGAAAAAAAGTCTAATGGGAATGTATAGAAATATGCTGGACAATATTATGACAACTTGTTCAACCATTTTGCATGTAAAGAGTAATGCGATGAACTCATGCCTAAAGGTTGTGGGGGGTGAGACTATTCAACAGAGACCCTTTGTAATACATTTTGATCAACATGACATAAGCAACTGATAATGAAGGAAACAGCAGAGAACTGTACAGAATAATTTGCATGGATGTACCAAAGCATTTGCAACATATTCAGAGACATGAGAAACAGCTCTTTGATGTGCACAAGTAATACAATGATGTGAAGATTGAACAAGTAGTTTTAAGATTTTCAATTCTGATCTGAGAAATGTACCAACGCAACTGAGAAAAACTGTAATCACTAGGGGGAAGTGAGAATATGTTCTAGTTTCTAGTACTATGAGTGAAGTGACCCCTTTAAATAATCCATGAGTGCTGATGTAGGGCCTGGTGTTAAAATAGATCTGTCACAGCTGACATTTTGACTTTTCATAGCTATACATTTGCTTTTCCTATGGTGACAACTCAAAACAGAAACACTGAAAACAAAGTTGTTGTTGGTGCTCCTGTAAAATTTGCATTTCTCAATATGACATGTACCAGAACTGACGTTGACAGGATATATTTTCTTCTCTTTAGCTCTATGAAACTAATTTTCATAGACACCTTAACGGAAAACTCTCTAAGGTTGTTTTATGTGAAGTGCTATTTTTGTGAAGTCTGTGATTCAGAAATGATGTTTTGAATTGTTGTTGGCTTCTAATTATTTAGTATTTACTTAAAAGTATCGCATGAATATTACTCTTGTTGGCTTCACAAACTTCAAGGGTAATATTTATGCGATACTTTTAATTAAATACTAATTATTTATTCAAAAATATAATTTTAGCGCTATTCATATATTTTGCAACAAATCCGTCACAGTATCTCAATTGCGTGATGATAATCCTGCTAGTGTAATATTTGCCTCGTGTCTCCCTTAAGGGCTGAAAAAAAGTCACGTGATGACAACATGTGACTGGGTTCAAAGTTGAAAGTCAAACAGCACTGCTGCTTCTCAGTATGGCGGTCCTAGCGGGACGCAGAGCCCTGTTGCAAGTCTTTCGCGTGCCGACAGCGGACCGAGACAGTGTGCGCAGACTGGCTCCAGCCTCCTCCTGCTCGAGACAGTATGTTCTCTCCGGTAAAGTCTCGATTTCTCGCCTGAACGGTCACGGAGCGGCGACACGACACTACAGCTCTGAATCGAAGGATGACCTGCGCGTTAGATACCTGGACGGAGAAGACGCCGGTAAGTTCCTCTCAGAATCGACGCCAGTTCAAATGGCTTCTTTGTTTTCAGATGGAAAAACCACGTTGACATTGTCAAAACGTTCGCTTTCCAAGAAGCGGGAATTGACTCTGAAATGGTGCAATCAACAATCCAGATGTAAACCGAAAAGGAACTCCGCCCATCATCTACGTAGATAGTACGCGGCGACGTCACCTTCTATACGTTGGTTTTTTTTAAAAAAAATGGCGTTTATTTAACCATGCTTACCCCATTTAGATCAAGGATTTCTTTTGCAAGGGAAACCTGGCAAAATACCAAGCCAACCCGCACCCCTGCTAAGTGCTAGAACAAGCATATACAAGTAAAAACAGTATTATGTCTCGCTTTGTTTTATACGGGTGCAGATCTGAAATTTGATGATAAAATTAGCCAGTTTTATAATTTACAATTGTTAATGGAAAGTTGTTTTCTCTTTAACCCCCCTACTGGTACCTATCTATGCATGTAGTTTGGGTTTTATTTGTCTTGTTTTTCAGATATATGTCTTTGAGGTAAAGGCATAAAACAATGTGTTGCATAATGTATGCAAAGTCACATATGTTATGAATCAAAAAAATGCTGAAAAGCTGATCCATGCCATTATTTCAATACATCCTGTTTACTGTAACACACTATTTCCTCTTGGGAACAAAACAAGAAAAAAGAAAAAACTGACAGACCTTAGCTCATTGAAAACTGTGTAGCTTGACTATGAACCAGAACCAAGAGGACAGAGCTCATTAGTTCAGTTTTATGTGCTCTGCACTGGCCTCCTGTAACTTTAAGAATTGATTCCCACTACGATGACATGCTGCTGTAATGCCCAAATTTCCCCGGCTGGGGATAAAAAAGTTTTATCTTATCTCTCTTATCTTATCTTTTATTCTGTGATTGCTCATGGATTTAATTTTCTACCTTTTGTTCCTCATTCTCTTTATATAAGCCTGGAATCATTTTTATGTAAGGTAATATGAAGCCAGTGATTGGCGGGGCCCTAAAACAGAATGAATGCAACTGATGAAGAAAAGAGAGAATTTCATGACACTAATGAAGACACTGTAATGTAATGTAATAATGTACATAAGTTATGTCTTGGCTGACTTGGCTTCTTAACGAGGCTGGTATCAGCCATGTTGTCAATCCAGCAGACTGGTGCATGCCTATGTACTACATATGTGTTAAACAAAGTGCTCCCAAACATAAAAATAATTAATTGACTTACTGTTGCAGCTCTGCATTACATTAATTGCCAGCCCCACTAAACCTTATACGATCGAGGTGAATTGATTTAGTTTGTGGTTCTCACTAGATCGAAAAAAGAACATGCTATCAAGTAGTAGTACATATGACCTGTCCTAGCCCCATCCTAAACACATACAATTCTGGACAGGCACTGAGTATGTGTGTTCACATTGTAAATGTAACACTTAAAATGTACTCACAACAATCAGTATTAAGTATTGATGTAATCTTCATAGACAATGCTTCTGTTTTCCAGTTGTGACATCATCATGTTGTCTGTGATGTCTAACATTCTGATCTACATTAAGGTATGTATTACCTGTATGCTGTTGTTAATCAGCATAATGTCACACTGTCTTTCAGGTATTGTTGTTGTTGGGATAAATCGACCCAAAGCCAAGAATGCCATAAGTAAAAATCTAGTTAAAATGGTATGTATTGCTATTTCCTTGTATTTATTTTAACATGCTAAAGATGACTTAGCCAGTTATTGGTTACACAAGTAAAGCTATAAATCTACTTCTCTGGGGTCCACATTGGCTAGTGTGCACACGGATCACTAAGAGACATTTCTTTTCCTTTTTTCCCCTCACCTCTCGACCGGGGTGGACAGGGGCAAAAAGTCAGCCCTGGCATTTTTTTCCCAGACCGGGCCACAGCATTATCGGGTGAATGAATCAAGCACTGATTTTTGAATGCAAGGACAAAAACTTTTCAGAACAAAAAATCGAAGACATCTTCAGAGACCTATACAACCTTGTTGACAAGTTGGAAAAAAAAATTGCAATCCAGTAGAGCAGTTATATATCGGTATGATCTGCTTTTGGTGCTGTAGTGACACCAATGGACAATAGATTGTATACTCACCAACTCAAAAAGGCTCTTTTGCCCAAAAGGGAAGCTGACAAAGGAACTTAACAGCTCAAGACAACCTGATGAGACAGAAGAGGGGAGGGAAGTTTTAAGCCTCCTCTTAAATGTAGACAGGGTGTCTCCCTCCTGGACAACAACTGGAAGATGGTTCCACAGGAGAGGAGCTTGATAGTTAAAGGCTCTGGCTCCCATTCTGGTTTCAGAGCCTTTGGTCTAGGAACCATCAGTAAGCTTGCATGCTGGGATTGCAATGTTCTACGGGGGTAGTAGGGTACTATGAGCTCTTTAAGATAAGATGGTGCCTTAACATTTAATGCTTTGTAGGTAAGGAGAAGGTTTTTAAATTCTATTCTGGATTTTACAATGAGCCAGCTCAGAGCGGCTATTAATGGAGAAACATGATCTCTTTTCCTCATTTTTGTCAAAACACGTGCTGCAGCATTCTGGATTAGCTGGAGAGTATTTAGCAATGAAATGGGATGGCTGGATAGTAGGGAATTGCAATGATCCAGCCTGGATATAACAGATGCATGGACAAGTCTTTCTGAATCGTTTTGAGACAGGAAGTGCCTGATTTTTACAATGTTACGTTGGTGGAAAAGGCAGTCCTTGAAATTTGTTTTATTGTTTTACATTTAGTTGAAAGAATTGAAAGACATTTTGACAAATGTAATTTAAGTGGAAATAAACCAACAAAAATGTCTTTCAGATGTTTGAGGCTGTGGAAGATATCAAGAAAAATAACAAAGTGCGCAGTGTCATTTTATGCAGTTTGGTTCCTGGCATCTTCTGTGCAGGTACACTCTTTGTTTATTGCGTTTGAGGGGGTTTTGACTGTTGGAATCTGCAGTTTGGAATGTCTTTCCATTTCAATTCTCGTTCTTCAGTTGTAGACATTTTGCCAATTTCATCTTCATGTTTCATTTTCTGTAAAATATTTGAGAGTGAGATCCTGACTCTGTAATGCTTAGCACATATGGATCCAGAAGGGGGAATTCGGTATTCATCTGTATATTTAGACACCTTGATACTGAAGTTTTGGCAGATACCAAAGCTCTGTGTGGTGGACCACCTCTGCATTTTCAGGGAGCCAAAGGCCTCTGGATCAATGCTGATGCTTTGTCTCTGTGCACAGGCGCAGACCTGAAGGAGAGGGCCAAGATGCACCAAAGTGAGGTGGGACCCTTTGTGTCCAAAGCAAGAGCACTCATCACAGAGCTGGGTAAAGACTGCTAAGAATGATGGAATTAAGTGAGGCTGGATGAATTCTTTGTACAGCACCAATTACAAAAATGTTGGAATGCTGTGTAAACCACATAAAAAGAATGCAGTCATTTGCAAACTGTGTTTACCAACAACAATGGTGTTCCCAAGCCTGTGTTAGTAATATCCTTTATACAATTGCATTTTTCACGAGATAATAATCAGTAATCATAATACTACCACCTGTTACCAATGAACCTGTTCCAAACAAGTGTTTTCTGAGTGTTCCACTACTTTGCTAGTCTTTTGTCTCCCCTGTTTGAAACATGTTGGTGTAGATACCTGGAGGACGGTGGGAAATGCGAAGGGGTCTGGGAGACTAGTTCAGAGGCTTATGTTTTAGAATAACATTTTTTCAGCCAAACAAAGAACAAGTTCTTCTGTGGGGTTCTCATGGTACGTACAATGTGTATGTAATAAGTACTTTTTTTTATTGTCTTTTGGCTTCTTTTCTTTCACAGGAAACCTGCCGGTACCAACAATTGCTGCAGTTGATGGAGCTGCCTTAGGAGGAGGCCTGGAAATGGCCCTTGCTTGTGACATCAGAATTGCCTGTGAGACACTCAAGTTATCTGGCGCGCTGTGTATATATATATATATATATATATAATATATATATAGGCACCTCTGCTTCTTAGGATAAGTTCATCCGAGTCACCAGCCTCAGAGTTAACAGCAGCTCAGATCAGAGACCAGATGAATGCCACACAGAGTTCTAGCAGCAGACCCATCTTTAGAACAACTGTTAAGAGGAGACTGCGCCAATCAGGCTTTCATGGTCAAATAGCTGCTAGGAAACCTCTGCTAAGGAGAGGCAACAAGCAGAACAGATTTGTTTGGGCCAAGAAACACAAGGAAACACAGATATACTAAAATGTACACACTGAGACTCAGCTGACAGTTAGGTAAGCATGTGTGTACTAAGACGTTAAGTACACAGAAGGTGCAGGTGGAGGTGGAGGTGAAGGTGAAGGTGTAAAAGTGCAGTGTGCAGTGGCTCATAGTTCTCATAGTCTCTCACTCCAGTGATGGGCTGCTGGGAGTGATAGCTCTAACAGCTCTGGGGAAGAAGCTGTCCCTCAGTCTGTTAGTGGTGGTGCGGATGTTCCTGTACCACTTTCAGTCTGTGGCCCGGATGGCTGGGGTCCGTGGCGATCGATCTTGCCCTCTTCCTGACCCGGCCTTCATATATAGAGTCTAGGTCAGGAAGGGGGCAGCCCACGATGCCCTGTGCAGTTTTAACCACCCGTGCCAGTTGTTTCCTCTCCTGTGTCGTGCTGCCATACCACACTGTCACACTGAGGCAGAGGATGCTTTCAATTGTGGCCCTGTAGAAGGTGACGAGCAACCGAGAGGAGAGTCCAGCCCGTTTCAGTTTCCTGAGGAAGAAGAGCCTTTGTTGTGCCTTCTTCACCAGGCGGGAGGTGTTCATGGACCTGGAGAGATCAGATATGATGTGGAGGCCCAGGAACATGATGTTGTCCACACGCTCCACCACTTCTCCGTCCATGAGGAGGGGGGCGTGATCCATCTTCCTGGACCTCCTGAAATCCACAATGACCTCCTTGGTCTTCCCTGTGTTCAGCACCAGGTTGTTGGTTGAACACCACTGGGTGAGCTGGCGTATCTCCTCTCTGTAGTGGGTCTCGTTATCTGAGATGAGACCCACTACTGTTGTGTCGTCCGTAAACCTCACGACTGTGTTGGTGGGGTGGATGGCAGCACAGTCGTGAGTAAACAGGGTAAAGAGGGCTGGGCTGAGCACACAACCCTGTGGCGTGCCCGTGCTGAGGACCAGAGGGGATGATGTAGTGTTCCCTATTCTCACCACCTGAGGCCTGTTGGTGAGAAAGTCTCTGATCCAGTGGCACAGAGACGCAGGCAGACCCACTGCGTGTAGCTTCAGTGCCAGCTTGTCTGGGATGACGGTGTTAAAAGCTGAGCTAAAGTCTACAAATAGCATCCTGACGTAGTTGTTGGGCTACTGCAGGTGGGTCAGGGCTGTGTGCAGGGTGATGGAGACAGCATCCTCTGTGGACCGATTCCCTCCGTAGGCGAACTGAAGGCTGTCTAGGTCCGAGGGGATGAAGTCTCTGATGTACCTGAGAATAATCCGCTCAAAGCACTTCATGATTACTGGGGTCAGAGCAACGGGGCAGTAATCATTCAGGCAGTTGATGGATGTCTTCTTAGGTACCGGAATGATGGTGGAGGACTTGAGGCACTCAGGCACTCAATGTCCAGGAACACTCCTGCTCTGTACTGTCCTGGTGGTCGGCTTTGTTCTACAGGCCAGAGGCTTATAGGCAGGAATGAGTTTCACTGAGATGTGGTCTGACATGCCCAGGTGTGGAGCTGCTGCAGCGTTGTTAGCAGCAGGGATGTTGCAGTACACCTGATCCAAAATGTTACTGTCTCTGGTAGGAAACTTTATGCATTTGTGAAATTTGGAAAACACTGCCTTCAGTTCAACGCGATTGACATATATATATATGTGTGTTTGTGTTGTGTGTGTGTGTATATATATATATATATATGTGTGTGTGTGTGTGTGTGTATACTATATCTATCTATTTATCTATCTATCACTTTTATTTTAAGAGTAACCGTATTTTTAACACACAGCTGACATAAGCCCAGGCATGAACATTTTTTAGACTCAGTCAGATTGAGAGGCACAGTGGCATGCTTGTTTACTTTAAATCAGAGCTGTCTTGGCTGGCAACCTGACAGATAAACATAGCTTCACGATAATCAGAGGGGACCACTGGGTCAGATCTTTTTCAAAATAAGGAATATTTCTTCTACAGTAGGCTACAACTTCAAACAAAATTTGCAAGCATGTGTAAACACATATTTCTGGAAGCATCACAAATGCTAATTAGATGTTTAACATGTGTTTGGGTTGTAAAGCCTTTTCTATGCCAATACATTGCATTATTAGTGCTGAAAGTACATTTTTACAGAACAAAGAGGCTACACAACCATTTTGATTGACTAGTCCAGTTAAAATGACAATATTTCTAAATGATTTTCACTTATGTACAAAGTAAACTTCATATTTTCTAATATTGTAGTTGTGTTTCTGTCACTAAGTATTGAAAGTAACCTTTTTTGTATCTTAGTACATCTATCATACTATTAGTGGTAGTAGTAGTATTTATTTAATAATAGCACTTTTTTATCTCTGCAGCCAATACTGCAAAAATGGGCCTAGTTGAGACCAAACTTGCGATTATTCCTGGAGCAGGTAAGGCTGGATTTTGTTTTATTCCTTAATTTCCTGTTCTGTCTGGAAGCTTTTTAGGTTGTTTAACCATATCTACACATAACTTACATGTATGCTAATGGGCTGTTGATGAATTATGCAAAGGTTTGCACAAGTCACGGCCATGTTTCATCCAGGTTTGTCACCTCTCCTGTCCAGGTGGTACACAGCGTCTCCCTAGGGTGATTGGTGTGTCACTTGCTAAGGAGCTGATTTTTGCTGCCCGGGTGGTGGATGGAACAGAGGCATTGCGTCTGGGTCTCGTCAGTCATTCTGTGGAACAGAACAAGACTGGAGATGCTGCCTACCTGCGGGCTCTGGAGCTTGCCCGTGAGATTAACCCTCAGGTAACAAAACCATTTCACTGCCAAGCAGACCTGTGTATCAAGTTAAGTATACACTGAAGGAAAAACAGAAAGGTGATTTAGTGATGAATGTCATGACTAAATAAACAGTTTATATCACACACAGCAATTTATGAAACCTTACAATCTTTCAAAAGGCAGTCACTCTTGGATTTTTGCCTCCACAGGGTCCAATTGCAATAAGGATGGCGAAACTGGCCATCAACCAGGGGATAGAGGTAAGTCTGGACTGCTTTACACTATCTGATGATTGATTTGGCCCAGTTTTCACAACAGTGTTTCAATTTACAAAACTTTTAACATCTTTTGAACCTTTTGGAGTGTGATCTCCGACCATGGCACCGCTACGTGGTCATGTCATCACATTCTTCATCCATTGCCTGATGGAGGGTAGCTTGCTCATATGCACCCCTGTCATATACCTTCAACCTCTGTGCTGAAAAGAACTCGTTGATTGGTTGTAGGACTGGTGGGTAAGGTGGAAGAAGAATAGATATGGATTCTGGATGAGCTGTAAACCAGTCTCTCGCTACCAAGAACAACTGATTTATTACCACCAATTTAAAAACAATGTATGTGTATTGTTTTTATAAGACTGTTGTACAGCCCAAACAGAAAGGTCAGCAAAGGCAGAGTTGTATGCCCCCTCAATAGGATCACAGGCCTCAACACAATTGCTTGAAATGACAGCGCTCAATTGTCCATTGAGGTTGTAACCAGACTTTTATGAAGGTTCAACCTTCTTAATATGACATTGGCAGTCAGTGCGGGTCTGATTTCATATCAATGTATGTCTCCTACCTCCTTAACCATGACCTCTGCCCCAGCCCTAACCTTCAAAACCAACAGCACTGGCCTGCTCCATGTTGTCAGACACAAGCAAGTTTTCTACCAACTTTTTAGAAAGTGCTGTGGGGATTACCAGTTATGCTGCAATGTGATTCACCTAGGCATTGTTGTGAGAAAAAAGAACCAGTTGGCTTGGTTGTCTGGGATGATATTTGAACACTGCTAAAATTTGGCTGCATTTATTTAGTTGAGCACGTGATTAAAGACCTTGCACTTAGTATTTAAATACAGCCTTTTGTGTTTAAAGGTAATAGGGCCGCTTGGGTCTTTGTATTAAAGGTCCAGTGTGTAAGATTTTGTGCAGCGTTTGCAGAAATGTAATATTATAAGCACAGTAATGTTTTCATTAAGGTATTTTCACCTGAAAATAAACCAAACCACACACTTGCTCTAAAGAGAGCCTTTTTTTTTTCATTTTGAACCTTCAAACTTTAGTTTTGAAAGAAAGTCAGCTTTACTGTTTTGAGTGTTTTGTTTTCACAGTCAAGTGTTATCTCATGTGAGGCAGTTGTTTTGTTTGTACAGAAGTTCCAAATAAATTAAGTAAATAATAATCAAGTGATGAAGTTTATTTTAAGCCATTTCTTAATTGAATTTATACAATAGTTACTATTCTGTGATATATAGCATTACCCTTATATAAAATGACATATGTCGTGATGGAATATTTTGGCCATATTGCCTACCCCTACAATGGACCTTTAACAGCTTTGCAAATTGAAACTGTTGTGAAAATTAAGCCAAAGAATTTGGGAAATACCACCAATCATGCAGGAGTTTTTGCCTCCACTACTGCTCCCACCTTCTACGGAGACTTGCAAATAGTCTGACTGGTCAAGAAACACGAGCAGTCAGACTATGTTATCGTAACTTATAGGAATGACGAGCCTTTAAAAATAAGATCCAAATCCAAGATCCAAATCAACACTCTTGTTTATACTAAGATAAACCTGTAGATGATGATGAGAGCTGTTTCAAGTGCATTGCTGAAAAATTGTTAAAAATGCATGCATTCAGGTTGGATATACTTCATGTTGTGTGGCAGAGAAACAATAACCTGTACAGTAGTTGCATGTATGTTTTTGTTGTTAATTAGAAAACATCTGGAGCAAGTCACATACGAGAAGAAAATTGAAATTTAGACATTTTCACATGCAGTGTGAACATTTCACTTAGAGATACCACATTCTGTTTCAGGTGGATTTATCTACTGGTCTGGCAATTGAAGAGGCATGCTATGCCCAGGTGAGTAATTAAATAATTACTAATTATGTTTCCTGTATGACATATACATTTGGTTGGTAGTTTTTTTTTTTTTGGTCAGCCTAGCCAAGACTAGTGCTACATTAATGAAATGTCAGCAAAATAGGGGAATAGGGAAACCTCACATTACTCTGACTTGTGAGTGTTCACACATTTTTCAATGTTTTGTATTATTGCACGGTAGAAAAATATATAGGCACAGAAAAAATGTAATATTGCACAAGATATCTGCTTGGATGTTATGGATATCAGCAAATGTTTAACATAATTAACAGAGTAGCACAGAAAGTAGGTTTGTGGTGTTGTGATGTGAAAACATCAGCACAGTGCTAAATGATGCAAGTGGAAAGTGTTGTCTCTATTAAAGTTGGAATTCCAACTTAGGGGCTCCAACTTATTTGCTTATAATTACTATCAAAACGGTATGACATGAATGCAGCATAATACACTCTAAAACAACAGCCATGCAATAAACCCTCCCTTTAAGAAGTTTCTAATGTAAATTTTTTGTTGACTCTCTTAGAAGGTGTCCATTCAACTGTATGCTCATTTTAAAGACTGTAATTTGTGCTGGTTTTGACTGTGGGGTGTTATTTATTTTTAGCCTACACTCATAAATATAAAATGAGGTTACAAAAACCTCACTGCTCTCTCAGGAAATTCGGTAAACACAGGCATAAGATAAAGAGGTGCGTCTTTTTAGTGCTGACATATTTGTGTTGTATTTAAGGTGATACCAACCAAAGATCGATTGGAGGGTTTGTCTGCATTCAAGGACAAGAGGCGCCCTTACTATAAGGGGGAGTGAGGCAACACTTCTTCCAGACACCATCACAGAGTTCTGCCTCCAGCTCTCCTACTGTTCCACTGCTTACAACATATTTATGGGTGAAACTGCACCCATCAACACATTAACTTGTACAGTAACCAGAGGACATCTGTTAGACCGCAGGACAGTAGGGCCAATCCAGACTAGTGTTTTTGCCTGTGAGTTAAATGTCAATGTGAAGCACTTGCTGGTTGTGCCAACTAACATGTCAGGATTTGAAGAAACCAAGAAAACTAACCAAGCCTTCGCCTTGCTTACAATACTAAGAACTTCTGCAAATTAAAGCCTGAATTTCTTAATTACTGTTTGCAGTATGATCAGCAGTTAGTCACTAACAGTAGCCAGTAGAAGGTAGGAAGGTAGGTAGGTTTTTTTTCTTTTTTTTTTACTTTGGCAGATATGTGTCACTGTGTGTTCTAAATATAACCAAAGGTGTCTGCATTAAATCAGAAAAGAGATTGGACTTTCCCTCACTTGGATAAGCCCAGAGAGTAGAATTTAGGGTTTGAGACTTGTTGCCACTATGTGTTGGATTCTGACTGTGGCACCTTTGCCTACCTGTCTTAGTAACAGAAAAGACACTAAGACCCAAAAATGCTGTGATGACAGAAAACATTGGCTTTAAGGTCACTGGGCAATAACCTCTAAAGGTTCTTACTCTGCCTCAAAAAGAAATAGTACCTCACAGTTCACTGACTGCGCTCACACATTGGCCTTGTGTGTAGTGCTCAGTTAGTTGGTTAGAAATTATTCATTTAAGTGGCTAACTGACAAACAGAATACACACAACTTGCTCAAAGTTGTCCATCTTAATGCTTTGCTCTAGCTGATGGGCTCAGGTCTAAGCAAAAAAATGTTTTTGAAGCTCATATGTAAACAGTGGTAGCTTTTACCCTATTTCCGCAAAGCTCCTCTTGGAAGACAATGGAAGCAATGATCAAAAAGGACACTGCAAACAAAAACTTTTATCAGAATTATTTGTTGTAATCACATAAGGACACTACATGTGGTAGCTTTAAGTAATGCTTAAACACCATATTTTATAGACATGAGGCATCAATGTTGCTTATAGGGACTCAAACACAGACTGGAGGTGCAGCAGGATGCAATTCATAATAATAATAAAACCATCCTGGTGCCCACCACTACTCAAAAGTTGGGAAATAAAGATAAATAACAAGTAAATAATTTTCAAGATAACTGCATGAGAAGTATACAGGATAAAATCGGTACTGTTTGGACATAAAATACATATAATAAATGCTTCAGAAATGTGAATTATGCTTAAAAGTGCATTGTTTGAATTATATGACATAGTGGAAAAATATGTGATTTTGAGAAGAGGTTCATTTTCAATTTTGGAAAAAAAAAGTCAAAAATAAAAATTCAGGTCCATTTACTGGCTTTTTCAAGTTCTTTCAACCACATCCACAGTCTTAAACAGAGGTTGGTACTTGTTCAGTTAGTACTCAGTAGTTGGCTCATACTGAGAGAACTTCATCTGCTGATATAGACCATGAGATTTGATTATATATACAGGAAATAAGTATTCAACACAACATGTTTTGCATTAAAACCTATTTTCCAGTGCAGCTGTTCACATGGGATTGAGACCAGACATTGTTGTCAACTCAATAAAACTACACAGATAAAGAAATCATAACATTCCAATCCTTAAGTTATGTACAGTAAAGTGGAATAGAGTATTGAGCACAGTAAGAAAAAGTACTTAACCAGCTGATTCCATTAATAAGTTATCATACCTATACTACTGTAATTGGAATCATCTGGGTGAGCGCAAGCTGGTAGGTTAGTATTATTATTCTTTGAAAAGGGTTACCCACCTTGTAAATAAACAATTCATTTGTTAACAAGCTGTCATGCAAGAAACATCTCATGATTGGTAATGGAAAAGAGCTTTCCCAAGACCTTTGCAGCAACATTGTTAAGCAACATAGCAATGACACTGGTTAACAATGGATTTCTCAACTGCAATGTTCCTATAAGCACTTCATCAATTAATCATCAAATGACTATGCACAGGACCTCTCAAGATGTCCAACCGGGCAGTCTGAAAGTTGGAAGACTAGCCCAAGAGCCAAGGACCACTCAAAAAAGAGCTCCAGAAGACCTGGTAGCAACAGGTGCAGTCAACCAAGAGAAAACAATAGGCATTGCACCCTACCACCACAGTCTCCATGCACTACCACCCCAGGAGAGTCCTTTACAGAAGAAAAGACATGCTTAAACCCATTTGTTTTAGACACATTTGCAGAAACCTGTAGATTATTAGGAGACTGTTGTATTGTTCCCATCAAACCTTTATGATACGACGCACCATTTTTGGAGGAGAAATGACTGCATATGACCATAAGAATACATATCTCTATAGTGAAAGTTGAAAGTAGAAGCATCATGATATGGAGCGGCTGGTGGACCTTTAAGCAGGACAATGATCCAAAACATTGCAAAGGAGTCTGTCGTTGGAATGGCCTAGTCCAGGGGTTGGCAACCCATGGCTCTTTCATTCCTCTGATGTGGCTCCCTGTGGCCTTTGAAAATCATTTCTGAGTGTCTAATTAAAATGTATTTTATTTTAGGTTGTTCGTTTTTAAAACAAACATCGCGCACGCCTCACAGATGAGACAGCATACAGCCCAGATGTGTATATGCTGTGCGCTAATGGCTCTTTGAGTGGAAAGGGTTGTCGGCCCCTGGCCTAGTCAATCAACAGACTTAAACCAAATAGAACTGAAGGAACGATAGGAACTGAAGATCAAGATTCAGCAGTGGGCCTGCCAGAATCTTCAAAATTTAAAGACTGTGTTACAACTTTTTTATGTATTGGAAAACTACAATTTCTTTATCTGCCTAGTATTATTGAGTTATTACCAATGTCTGGTCTCAATTTCATTTGAAGAGCTACATCGGAAATATGTTTAATGTATAATACTTATTTCCCCCTTGTTTATAAAACTATCTTTCTGGACTTAAGAGACAATGTACTTGTCAATGGACGACAATGCAATGTGGTCCCTTTAACACCAGAAAACGTAAACATATCTTAACATACTGTATATTTACCTAACACCTTGTGTATGAAAATGTGTTTTGTCACCCCTTTCCACCCATGGTAAGTTTTCAGTTGTTCAAACAGATGACATGTAGCCAGTGACCCTTAGACACATTGAGAAACCATGGAGAGCAGCTATTGCTCTATCAGCACAGATAGAAATAAATTCTGCTTTAATGAAAAGTGTATCATTATTAAGACACACTTTTCAGTACTATATGTGTTTTCGTCTTCATTGATTTAGGTTTCTGTAAAACAGCATTAAGCCTCAAATTTTCATTGAATAAATCAACCATCGAGATGATATATTATTCTAGAATGTGAACTGAGCTTATTAGCCTTCTTCAGAGTGGAACATGAGGCCATGTTATACAGTTGTAAATAAAACTTCTGTTACACAGAAATACTTATTCCACTACTACGTTTGTATTGTTTTGAGTACATAATTAATTGATGACATCAGGCTGCCATAATCTTTTCACTTCCATGTTGTTTGTAAAATGGGTACAAGTACAAGTGTAAGCTGATGGAAACCGAGTTCTGTGCATGCATTGCTGAAAACAGGCTAGAGTGCTCTATAGTGGCGTTTGGGAAATAAAATCTGGAGATGTACTTATAACTTTATGTGAGAACTGACTTTGATTATTGAAGCCGTTCTAAATTGAAACCAGAAGAATAACAAAATGTTCTTTTTTTTTTAAAGAACAGCTCCATTAAATTTAAATTTACACCTTACGTGGTCTCCCTTATGTTTCTTTACATTTAGTAACGAGACTAAATAATGAAATAGTGGTTGGATGTTGGTTGAGAAATTATGACTTCAGTGAATATAAATATAGTACATTTTTGCTACATTGGCAAGATGTTCAATGAAAACAATGTTCACATGTTCAATACTTATTTCCCCCCTGTTTGTAAAATGATCTTTCCGGACTTAAGAGACAACATACTTGTCAATGGGCCACGCTACAGAATTGCTTTGTGGTCCTTTTAACACCGGAAAATGTCTTTACATACTGTACACTTCCCTAATGCCTTGTGTATTAAATGTGTTTTGTCATTTCGGGTATTCAAACAATGTAGCCAGTGACCCTCAGACACAATGAGAAACCATGGAGAGCAGTTATTGCTCGATCCACACAGATGGAAATGAATTCTGCTTGAATGTGTCAAAAGTGTCATGACACACTTTTCATTTAAGCAGAATTCATTTAATATGCATAAATAAAATATGTTTGCATGGTGGAGTATTTAAGGAAAAAGGAATGTAATATTGCACAGGTTATAGCATGTATGAGATGGATGTTTTACAGTAGTGCAAAGAAAACAGAACGCTGTATGTAAACACAGTGCTACATTATCCAGGGTTTGGACACTGAGATCGTGGGGGAGTACAAATACCTGGGCGTGCACCTCAACAACAAACTGGAAGGGACCACCAATACAGATGCCCTGTACAGGAAGGGCCAAAGTCATCTCCATCTGCTGAGAAGACTGAGGTCTTTGGAGTATGTAGGACACTGTTAAAAACATTTTATGACTCTGTGGTTGCATGTGCAATCTTCGACGAAGTGGTCTGTTGAGACTGTGTAAGCTCTGAGAGGGACACCACTGAGAACGTAGGTGAGAGGAGGATGTTGGCCAAGCTGACATCTATCATTGACAACCCCTCTCACCCCCTGCATGACACTGGTGGGCCTCAGCAGATCCTTCAGTAACAAACTGCTGCATCCACTCTGTAAGAAGGAACACTACCGCAGGTCCTTCATCCAACAGCAGTCAGGTTATTCACTCAGGCATTGTATAATGTAGCACTGTGCAATATTCCATTCCTTTTTCCTAAAATACTACACTATGCAGATTATTTCCACTGTGACACATATTTATATATGTGTTGGAGTTTTCCCCGTGAACGAGACGGTTGCTGCCCTACGACTTCGGGTTGGGGACAGGTGCCTCACCGTTGTTTCGGCCTACGGGCCGAACAACAGTGTAGAGTACCCACCCTTCTTGGAGTCTGTGGGAGGGGTGCTGGAAAGTGCTCTGACTGGGGACTCTGTCGTTCTACTGGGGGACTTCACCGCTCACGTGGGCAGCGACAGTGTAACCTGGAGGGGAGTGATTGGGAGGAACGGCTTCTCCGATCTGAACCCGAGCGGTGTTCTGTTATTGGACTTTTGTGTTTGTCACAGTTTGTCCATAACGAACACCATGGTCAAGCATAAGAGTGTCCATCAGTGCACGTGGCACCAGGACACTCTAGGCCGAAGGTCAATGATCGACTTCGTGGTCGTGTCATCTGACCTTCGGCCGTATGTCTTGGACACTCAGGTGAAGAGAGGGGCTGAGCTGTCAACTGATCACCACCTGGTGTTGAGTTGGATCCGCTGGCAGAGGAGAAAGCTGGACAGACTTGGCAGGCCCAAACGGGTAGTGAGGGTCTGTTGGGAATGTCTGGCGGAACCCTCTGTCAGAGGGGTTTTCAACTCGCACCTCCGGGAGAGCTTTGACCAAATCCCGAGGGAGGTTGGAGACATTGAGTCCGAATGGACCATGTTCTCCACCTCCATTGTTGACGCAGCTGTTCGGAGTTGTGGCCGTAAGGTCTCTGGTGCATGTCGTGGCGGCAATCCCCAAACCCGGTGGTGGACACCGGAAGTAAGGGATGCCGTCAAGCTGAAGATGGAGTCCTATCGAGCGTGGTTGGTTCGTGGGACCCCTGAGGCAGCTGACAGGTACCGGCAGGCCAAGCGTGCTGGGGCACGGGCAGTTGTTGAAGCAAAAACTCGGGTATGGGAAAAGTTCGGGGAGGCCATGGAGGAGGATTATCGGTCGGCCACAAAGATATTCTGGCAAACCGACCGGCACCTCAGAAGGGGGAAGCAGTACCCTGCCAACACTGTTTACAGTGGAGGTGGGGAGCTGTTGACCTCGACTGGGGATATTGTTGGGCGGTGGAAAGAGTACATTGAGGATCTCCTCAATCCCATTGCCATGCCTTCCGTAGAGGAAGCAGGGGCTGGGGACCCAGAGGTTGGCTCATCCATCACTCAGGCTGAGGTCACCGAGGTAGTTCGGAAGCTCCTTGGTGGCAAGGCACCAGGGGTGGATGAGATCCGCCCTGAGTACCTCAAGTCTCTGGATGTTGTCGGGCTGTCGCACCCTCTATTCAAAAAGTGGGACCAGAGGGTGTGCTCCAACTACAGGGGGATCACACTTCTCAGCCTCCCTGGTAAAGTCTACTCCTGCCTCAAGTGGAGGAGTTCAAGTATCTTGGGGTCTTGTTCACGAGTGAGGGAAGGATGGAGCGTGAGATTGACAGGCGGATCAGTGCGGTGGCAGCAGTAATGCGGTCGTTGTACCGGTCCGTCGTGGTGAAGAAGGAGCTGAGCCGGAAGGCAAATCTCTCGATTTACCGGTGAATCTACATTCCTACCCTCACCTATGGTCATGAACTTTGGGTCATGACTGAAAGAACGAGATCTCGGATACAAGCGGCTGAAATGAGTTTCCTCCGCAGGGTGGCAGGGCGCTCCCTTAGAGATAGGGTGAGGAGCTCTGTCACTCGGGAGGAGCTCAGAGTAGAGCCGCTGCTCCTCCAAGTCGAGAGGAGCCAGCTGAGATGGCTTGGGCATCTTTATCGGATGCCTCCTGGACGCCTTCCCCCACCGGGAAGAGGCCCCGGGGAAGACCGGACACGCTGGAGGGACTATGTCACTCGGCTGGCCTGGGAACGCCTCGGGGTCCCCCCGGAAGAGCTGGAGGAAGTGTCTGGGGAGAGGGAAGTCTGGGCTTCCCTGCTTAGACTGCTGCCCCCGCAACCCGGCCCCGGATAAGCGGAAGAGAATGGATGGATGGATGGACATATTTATACTTATCTACTGTGCAATAGAGTAAATATTCTATTTAACTTATCCATACTAAACATGTGCAATTTTTTGTTTCAATCCTTGTGCAGTTTTTCAATGTTTCTCAATACTTTCCATTGCCGATATATTTCTTTTATAGTCTTTTGTACAAAGTGTACATATATATAGTCAACTTCTTATTTTGTATTTCTTATTTTCCATTGACTTTGCTATTGCTATTTTTAATGCTGCCTGTAATGCCCAATTTGCCCAGCTGGGGATTAACAAAGTTGATCTTATCTTATCTTATCTTATCTTACATCTCTGCTGAACCAAATGATGCTGCAGCTGTAAACTCAAAGCTCTGGGCCACTTTGCGCTTTGTCTTGTGCTTATGCACTGCTGCAATTTTTTTAACTTGTTTTTATTAATTCTATGAACTCTATTTTTAACTTAATTTTATTACTATTATTCAGTTTATTACCCATCATATGCTATGCATTCTCTTCATTCTTTTTTTTGTCCTTTTTATACTTATTTTTACAATTATTAACAAGTAGTTTTGTTCTTCATGTTATTTTCCATTAATTTTCTCTCTCTGTGTTTATGTTCATTCTGTCTTTTTATGTGAACCACTTGGTGCATGTGATTTCTTTCTTGTAAAGTGCTTTGAGCTGCATTTCTTGCATGAAAGGTGCTATACAAATAAAGTTTATAATTATTGTTAGAAGTAGTACCAGTCGAAGCAGATGGCTACCCACCCAGAGCCTGGTTGTGCTTGAGATTTCTGCCTGCTACACAACTACTTGGTCTGTACCTGCTCAATATGGAAAGCATCCTGAGACAACTTCTGTTGTGATGTGGCGTTATATAAATGTCACTGAAATTGAAAAATAGTAGTATTAGTATTACTGCTGTTAAAATAGATAATGAATGACAATATAGTAAAACGATATCTAGATCTAACGATATAAAATATGTATATGGCGAAGCATTTATCAACCATTTATTTGATAAGGGCTTAAAGAACAAAGTAAACAATTTCTATCACAAACCTGATGAACATCGCATACAGTATAGATCTATTATTTTATACTATTTTATACGTAAAAAATGCTAGTATAAGGTTCACCCAAATGACACCGCCCCCCATTTTGTTTGTGTAAGGACTTCAGTTCTGTTTTCAATTTCTATTATTATTTATTTTAACTTCAAGACTGGAGTAAAGATCAGTCGACTAGACCAATGCACATAGGATGAAAGATGAGTGAGTCGTAAATCCAATCTCCAGTGAACCTCTGGATGACATTGGCCACAGCCATGTTTTTCCACACTCTGCAATTAAGATTTAGTGTTCAGGATAGAATCAGGTTCTTGTCAGGTTGAAGTTATACATACAGTGCTGATGGTAGGGTCAAGGTTATCATGAGAATATAAGTAGAAGGTGTGTGTGCGAGCCTGTGAACAGACTGTTGAGGCCCTGGCCGGCGGTTGCGTGCAGGCCTGCCCTGTGGGTTCATGCTGCTGCTGCAGAGAGCCTCATCAGCCTCATCAGGCTGCACATCCCCACTGTGGCTGACCTCTTTCCGGCAGATGTCCCAGCACTAAGCCGGGGGGTATCCCACCACAAGTCAAGGTTGCGTAAAGAAAGGCTGGTTCCCCAATACGGGAGGCCTGCACCCTAGCCACTTCTCATGGGAAATGTTGAAGGTGTAACTGTCAGCATCCTTTTTTGCACTATTTAATTTTTCTTTTTTTAGTTGTTTTTAGTTTGGTTTTTTATTAGGAACAGTTTTTCTCACTGCCTGTCAGCCCAGTATGGGACATGTTGTTTTTCCTCCCTGTCTATATCACCAAGCCTGTTTCTGGTTCAACTGTTTCAACAGGTGGTATAAGACCTTACATGCCATTGGAGGTCTTAATGGTAAATATAGACATGGCCAAAAATATTGGTACGTTCTACCTCAATTTTCTATGTATTTAGATGAAACTGACAGAAGTATATGGTCTATATGAATTTACATTTCACATTGTATAACTGAAACTGTGTATATAATTTACAACTTCACATATTATTTGAAATAATAAAATAAATGAAAATGGCCCTGGCAAAAAATGTAGTACCCTTAGTATTTTATAGAACAGCCATAGGAGGCAATAACTACAATCATGTGGTATATGTACCTCTGAATAAGGTTTCTACACTTCTCCTCTTGGCATTCTTGGCATTCTTCTCCACTTCTCGTCTCCTCCCTTTGGCCCAATCTTCTTGAGCAAACTGCTCCAGTTCTCTCAAGTTTGATGGGTGCTGTTTCCCAGATGCAAGTTTCAGCCCTTTTCACAGATATTCAATGGGATTCAGATCAGGACTCATTGCAACCTACTTCAGAATGGTCCAGTGTTTTCTTCTTATCCATTTTTTTGTGCTTTTTGATTTATGTTTCGGGTCATCATCCTCGTCTCTTTCTGAGACTGGGATTCATGTTCTGCTCCAAAATGCATCTCTAATTTTATTGTGTCCTGCACAGATTCAAGGCACATGCCTTTGTAGAATAATAAGCTAATTCAGTTATTTTCCCCTTTTTTTGTTTCATTGCAGGCCAAATATAGACTTGTATTGATAATAAAAGATCTTTCAGTTTCACTATTCAGGGTGAATGGTGGGTTAGTTTAATAAAATGCTAGGGCACGAATATTTTAAGCCGCATCTGTCTATACTGCGGGGGGCAGGGACGCATGATTGAAGTCACCAGAGATGAAGAGGAGGGACTGCGATTTCTGCTGCTGTGAACCTACATTGTTGAAGAGCTTGCAGACTGCTGCGTCAGGGCGTGTATCTCTAGTGCAGCGTTGCTCATTTACACCGATGTGCCCCAGGTTACACCATCTGTTGTTCACAAACATTGCTAGGGTGACTGTGGCTCAGGAGGTAGAGCGGTCGTCCATTTATCAGATGGTTGGTCGTTCGATCCCTGGCCTCAGCAGTCTACATGTCGACGTATCGACGTATCGTGCAAGATACTGAACCCCAAGTTGCTCCCTATGCTGTACATCGGTGTGTGAATGCTCAGAATGAGCAGGTGGCTTGGCTACCATATGTGAATGGGTGAATGCAGGCTTGTGTTTTAAAGCACTTTAAGTGGTCAGAAGACTAGAAAAGCGCAATATAAATACAGTCCATTAACCATTGCTGTGCCCTCACTGTTCCTGTTACCACTCTCCTCTGCTCTCCTGTCCGCTCTCAGAAGTTGAAAACCATGCTAGTCCAGAGTGAGTTCATTCAGCCATGTCTCTGTGAAACATATTCTATTACACTCCTGGTACTCACTCTGCAGCCCAGTTAGTGTTGTTGGCACTTCCATCTTAATGGGGAGAGATCTGTATGCATTCATGTCCTGCTAAGGCATGATATTACCTTGGCTTCTTCCCCAGACTCTTTGTGCTTTCTTGACTTGCTCATGGATCCTGGTTGAACCTGGCTTGTGGATTATGGTTAAGTCTCCTGCTGTGGTCCTGTCTGACATCCACTGCAACTTCTACTGCTATTAGTCTTACTTCCATTATTATCAGATTCGTAGTGTTATATACATATACTATCGGTTTCTAATATGTATATATATATGTATATATCACATACATATATATATGTATATACTGTGCTTTATATGCTACATATATATCATATACAATTTTGTCATTACTTAAATGTCTATTATTATAGTTGTTATTGTTAATGTCATTGCATTTCTGTCCACCCCCCCATCCATTTCTCTCTCTCTCTCTCTCTCTCTGCTTTGACTCTGCTGCCACCTACTGGTATATCAGTTTTCCATAACTTCTGACTGCTCAAAATAGGCTCAATAAGCCTATATTCTAATGACCATCTGGTCTCAATTACTCAATTTTTTTCACAGTGAAATGAAGAATTAAGTGAAGTTAAGATCAGTGACGAGATTGTTAAAATAGAATGCAGTTCTGTGATTTCCACCTAAACCACAATCAAAGAGTTACCTTTAAGGATATGGTGGATTTTATTGAACAGATCCAATATTAGGACATATTAAAGACACTCAGTGAACTACAGTGTAAGGAGGTCCAAGTCACAGCCTCATCCAGGAATAAAGTGAACTATCTTTGCCATTACTGTGACAGTTGCAGATAGAAAAAATGATAAAGGAACCAAGGAAAAGAGGTTTGGCTGTGGGGAAAAGCCATTTGTTCTGTGATCTTGGACAAAAAGAGGGCACAGAGTGACAAAAACACTTTCCAAAAAGAAAATTAAGTATGTTTTGGCTGTCTCTGTGAGCAAAGGCTGTAGGAAGCGATTCAGCTGCAACATACACAGTTGAAAGCATTCCATGATGCTGCATATCCATCAAAGAAAGAGGTAAATGGACAAACAGCAAGCAGAAATAAAGGAAGCAGCTGAAGATAGTGCTGTACTCTCTGTTCAGACCAGTGGTCTTAGTGGGGCCAGTGAGGATAACCTCTCCGTGTTTCACCATCACAATGCCAACTTTCATCCCCTCAGGAAATCTGTCCTCACGGTCTGTGGCCTACACAATAGTTCAAAGAAAGCAAAAATTGCTTATTTGTTCCGGCAGTTTGTATATAAAATACAAATATAAACAAAAACAAAGAATTACCTTGATGGCAAATTAAAAACATTCAATTGGGTCAACTACATAAAATTTTTCTTTGAAATAGGATAACCTTTTTTGTTCTGTTCTGTGTAAGGCGTCTGTTGTAAAAGTTATACTGTTTTCATCAATTTTACAACTGCACTGCTTTGTTTTTTTTTACTTGTTTAGTTCACCAATTAAACACCTATTTCATAAAAATCAGTGAGTCAGAGTGGCTAATTTGGAAACATACAAGACTGCTTGCATTCAAAAATATAACGACACCTGAGTCTTTTTCGGTCATGTCCTGGTGTTCTGGTTCATTATCAGAATTATCCTCAAGGAGCACATGAAAATCAGTAACGTCTGATCGTCAAATTTCACGTTCTGCCAGCGCCTCAATTTTGTAAGCTTCTTTTACAAAAACTATAAAAACTAAAATGGCAAAAATCGCCCAAAACGTTGTGCAAAACAACGAGTCAGCCATGGACTCAGCCTGTCGCTCAATTCTAGTCTATTAGCTAACGTAATATCTATGATATAACTAACATTAAAAAAACAAAAAACAGTCTGAAACAATGATATCCAAGTGCCCGAAGAGATCAGCATGTACTCAACTGCCAATTGTCCATGATGCACTTCGAAACAACAGTCGCAAAAACGCAAGCCATTGTAATCCACCATCCAGTTGAACATGGATTTTGTTTGTTTTGTAGTTGAGACATTTTTAACTTGCAATTTCATGTTATCCCAACAACTCCAGAAATCTTTGGTCATACTGACATAGAATAATAATAACAAACACTCAAAATCCCATTTTACAGCAAATGTGTGGTTAACTTTCACTGTTAATGTGTGTGATTAATAATTGCTAATGCATTTGTGTGTTCATTGCTAAAGTATAATAAGAAACATGAATTACAACAAATAGAAGAGACACATTGGAATTAATGTGACATAGTTTGTTTATTTTCAATACATGTCAATTTTGATCATTTTAGTTTGTTTAATGATTAATGGACCATTTTATTAAATACTTACCTATCGCATTTGATTTAACCCTTTAAGGGAAAAATGGGGGGGTAATGACACTATACTTGCTTGTTTACTTACCTGTACAAGAAAAGAAGTAGTTAATTTAAACACTAGATACTTGTGCTCTATACATGCCAAAGAGCAGTGATTCCTAACACGTCTCTGGGGGTCATCAGGTGGATACCTCCCTTCAATAGTGTTTTGCCTACTTGGGGATAGGGGCAGATGTGGGGATACAAACCCTGGTTTGGGTAGGGGGTAGAAAGTAAAGAGGTAGAGTCAAAGATGAAAGTAGGGATTGGATACAAACCCTTGTTCGGGTAGGGGGTAGGAAGTTTAGAGGGTGCTGAAGGTGGAGGCCTAAACCACAGACTAGATTTAACAGCCTCTTCTAACATGTCCTTCAAGAAGCAAACAAAACAGGAAAACAACCAAAAAAGAACAACCAAAAAAAAACAAACAAAAAAACAAGCCAACTCTGTATCTTACAACACAAACTCACCTGAACAGGCCACATGGTCCCAAAGAGAGACTCTAGCTGGCCACACCTGCTAGGTCTAGTCAGTGGATATGGATCAGGAGAAATAATAGTAGTTGGGGGGTGAAATAAAGGCAGTGAGGGAGTAGGGGGAGGCAGAGGACTGGACTGGACAGGAGTGAAGTCTGAACAAGACACCTCTCCTCTGCTCTGCTTTCCCTGCCCCATCTTCTCTCTCCCAATAGGAAGAGATCCAGGAAGAGGAATCTACACTTCCTCTTCCTGGATCTCTTCCTACATTTCCTTTATTTCAACCCCCAACTACTATTATTTCTCCTGATCCATATCCACTGACTAGACCTAGCAGCCTCATCTGACATCTCCCTCACTGTCTTCCTCAAATTTTGCCCCTGCACTCCCAGCTCCCTCAACAGTGAAACAGCTGACCCTGCAACAAAACCTCTACACCCCACTTCAACCGGACAAACCCTGGTCTTCCATCCCCTCTGCTCAGAGTCTGTCTTTAAATCTGCATAGCTAGTCTTCTTCCTTTCATAAGCTGCCTCCACTGAATTTTCCCAAGGGACTGTTAACTTAATAAAACACACAGTCTTGTTACTCATGGACCATAAAACAATGTCCGGCCTCAGATTACTATAAACTATTTCCTGGTGCACAACTAGCTTTCCTCCCAAGTCCACCTGCATTTCCCAATCAACAGCCTCCAGGCAGGCAGCCACCTACCTGCCTTCTCCCTGACTTAGCAGCTCTATTTTTCTCCCCCTCTCGAACAAACTGCACACCTAACCTCTCCTTTCTAGAACTTCCAGAATTCACCTGCTTTCTTCTCTCTTCAATGCCTGCAGCTAAGCTTCTCAGCACCTGATTTTGCCGCCATATATACCGGCCTTGTGATAAGCTAATTCTACAACCTGACAAAATGTGCTTTAAACTTGCTGTACCTGAGCAGATTGGGCATGATTGGTCACCCTGTAGCCAGAGACTTGGGTTCTGTGGGGTTGGCAACACATCGTATGTCGTCCCTATCAGAAATTTAATACAGCCTTTCTCCATACTCCACAAGTCCCTCCAGTTTCCTCTTCTCAACACCTTCCCAGTTCAACCATTGTCCCTGTTTGGCCTGACCAACTGCTTTTGCCCCCCTTAACAACTCCTCCTGCCTCTGCACCTGTTCCACTACAAGCTTTCTTTTCTCCTTTAGACCTGCTTTGTTCCACACTGGTTTGCCTCCCTGGCCAAATTGAACATTTCCTATGATTTCTGCATGCCTAAGAGCTGCCTCTGCCTCCTGCACTGCTGCCCTTGGGTTCCATTTCCTCCCCCTAGAAGGATTCGGAAACCACATTGCTGACTAACATGTCCTTACTCCCAGATAACAAAAGTTCTGTCCTAACCTTAGTGCATTAAAACTCCTCTGTTAGACTGGATACTGGCAGCTGAAGCATTCCTTTCCCAACCAAGCTACATTGCTTAAGCACCTGGGAGCACCCAACCATTTTCTAATATAAGAGCTAACTAGCCTTTCCATTGTCTCTGCTACAGATAATGGGACTTCATATACTGACATTGGCCACATTAACCTAGGATACAAGCCAAACTGCAAACACCACAACCTCAGTTTTCCTGGGAGCTCTGATATCTATTCTATTCAGCCCTTCTGCAACATCCTTTCTAAATTGCACATTCAGGTCCACATTATACCACCGCCCTAGACTCTTGACGGATTTCTCCCTAATTGTTGGGATTTCCTCACCATCTATAGTGGAGTCTGAATCAGATTACCGGTCTCCAAGGGGGTGGGGAGCTTAGAAGGGGGACAAAATGTACTGCCTTGGCGAACCGTTCAATGATGGTGAGAATCAGAGGGGGGGAGGTTGCCGACGAAATCCACAGCGATGTGGGACCAGGGGCATGGAGGAATGGGTAAGAGTTGGAGGAGACCCGCCAGGGGTCGGTGCGAGGACATGTTTTGTGCACATTTGGTGCAGGAGGCGACGAAGGTCCGTATGTAAGTGGCAATTGAGGGCCACCAGAACCGCTGCTGGATCAGGGTGAGGCTGCGGGAGACTCCCAGGTGGCACGCTATCTGAAACGAGTGCCCCCAAGTGAGTACAGTAGACCTATCAGCTGGGGAATGAATAGCCACCCCGGGGGGCAACCATTGGGCACCTGCTGGCCCTGGAGGGCGTCATGGACCTCCTGCTCCACTCGCCACCGGGCAATAGGGAGAGAGGATGGTCTCACTGTCGGCCCTCCCAGGGTGAACTGCCAGGAGAGGGCGTCCGACTTTACGTTCATGGAGCCGGGACGGTAGGTGAGGGTGAATTGCAAACAGCCCATGAAGCGTGCTCACCGAGCCTTGCGAGAGTTCAGCCATCAAGCCGTGTGGAGATACGACAGGTTTTTGTGGTCAGTCCAAACAATGAAAGGTGGTGCAGCCCCCTCCAACCAGTGCCGGTGCTCCTGCAGGACCAGAACCAACGGCAGCAGCTCCTAGTTCCCCAAGTCATGATTACGCTCTGCGGGAGAGAGCCGACGGACAGGGTCGTTAATAAACAGTGACTTAAGTTCCACAAAAGCAGAATCAGCAGCTGGTGACCAGACAAAACTGACCTTAGAGGAGGTGAGTTTAGAGAGTGGGGCCACTATGCGGCTATAATTTCTAATAAACCTTCTGTAAAATCTAGCAAACCCAAGAAAACGCTGCAGTTGCTTCCGGGTGGCAGGGACTGACCACTCCTTGACCGCCTCCACCTTAGAGGGGTCTGCCCGAAGTTGTCCCTTCTTCACCACATAGAAAACTAGAAAACTGACAGATGGCACATAAAATATCGCAGCTTTTACAAACTGTTTGTTTTCCAGTAGCCTCTGTAACACATCTTTCACGTGAGCAATGTGTTCTTCATGCGAGCGAGAAAAGATCATTATGTCATCTACGTAAACAAAAACAACTCTGTTTAGTAGGTCTTGTAGCAGGTCATTCACCAGGGACTGAAAAACTGCAGAGATGTGACAGATTGAATAAGGAGTATTTTCCTTTATCTGTTATAAATACATAGCATATTTTATAGTTGAATTTGTGTTGAATTGGGACTGCCAGCCATAACTATTTTATTTTGTTAATATGAAGTTCGTGCATTTTATTTTCCTTCATCTGTTATAAATACATAGCATATTTTATAGTTGAATTTGTGTTGAATTAGGACTGCCAGCCATAACTATTTATTTTGTTAAAATGAAGTCCATGCATTTTATTGTGAAATCCTCACAATACTCGTAATGCCCTTGCTTTGGATGTTGTCCACCATATTGAACGTGATGAACTGAGTCAACTTGAAGATGAAGGCATGTCAGAACTGTTGAGTCTTATGGATATAATAAAAAGCCTGCAAGAGATTAGCAAAAGCAAAACATCAGAAGAAGCAGAGAATAATGAGGAACAGGAGAAGTTAAGAAAAGAACTAGAGCAGCTGAAATTTATGGTGCAACAGAAGGAGATTGAAATGCAAGGATTAACTACCGGAAACATAAAGAGTGGAGTAAATAATGAAACTGTACCAGTTCCCACAGTTCCTGTCCATGCAAATAGCCCAACATGGCCCAACATTGAGAATGGCCTAAGCAAAGGTTATCTTGAGTCAGAAATAGTTGACGCTGTTATCAGAGCCATCGCACCTGGTTTGCAGCTGCGAAGCTACCTTGAGGGTAAGAGTAATCTTTCCTTGCCTACCCTGAGAAGAATCCTTCGTTGGCACTATCAAGAGAGAAGTGCTACTGAACTATATAAACAGCTTACTGCCGAGGTTCAGAGTAATAAAGAGAATCCGCAGAACTTCTTAATTAGGGCAATGGATTTAAGACAAAAAATATTGTTTGCATCACAAGAAGCCGAGTCCAGTCTCAAGTATGACCCTGCACTATTGCAGAGTATGTTTATGCACACAGTACTCACAGGTCTACAAAATGATAACATCAAGAGTGACCTCCAGCCTTACCTGTTGCAACCAGCCACCTTAGATGAGTTGCTTTTGGAGAGGCTCAACGTGGCATGTGCTCACGAGAAAGAAAGACAAGAGAAAAAGAGACAGACTGCACCGCAGTGAAACACTGGCATCCATGCTGTTCAGTCAAGTGATGTAAGTGGAGATAAGAAATGTACAGCTCAACAAAATACTGCTACACTTCCACCGAATGTACTGTCAGACTTAAAGGAAATTAAAGCTGATATAGTACTGCTGAAGGATCTCAAGGCAGAGAGTCTATTAATAAGGGGGAAATTGCACCAAAGCTGTACCCTCCTGCCAACAAAGATGCAGATTATGTGGCAGCAGCCCACCATCCAGTCTATGCTCAACCACCTTTCGCAGCCTGGAGTGGAGAGAACGCTGCAGTTTTCCATCAGCCGGATGGCCCATCGAAGGAATTCTGAGCTGCCAGCAGACGGTTCATGACAGGAAATGCACAGTTTCAGCAGGGCTTTGCACCACAGAGGTACCCAGTGCCCTGGCCCCGGCCAAGGTGTTTTCTGTGTCAGCAGGGTGAGGAGTACTGCCAACATTGTTATAAATGTGGGAGTAGCGAGCACTTCCAAGCGGGGTGTAGAGGATACAGAGGTCAGTCTAGTGCAACGAGAATGAGAGGAACCCCTTTAAACGAGGAGCGGTTACGCCCAAGGGACGGGGAGTGACCGGATCACTCAGAATGTCCCGAAAATGCACCAGCTGTGGGGAAAAAGAGGGATGTCAGAAGCTTCAGCAATGTTCTTTGTGTAAAACAGTGCTGTGTTGTTCCAGGGAATGCCAGGTTCATCACTGGCCAGATCACAAGAACTGTAAACCATCCACACACGGTGAGTCAGAAACATTGAAAAGACATTCATGCAGCTCTACCACTGACAAAAGAAGGAACATAGTGACAAGGGAACATTCTACAGTGACAGATCTTGTTGGAAAAAAAATGTCTCATCAACTGCTATCTACAAGGGAAGAGAACTGAAGTGCTGTGGGACACCGGCTCCCAGGTGTCTGCAATTGATGAGGAATGGAAAGCAGACAACTTACCTGACATGAGACTGAGGGACATTGCACAGATAGTCGACCCAAGTGAACCCTTACAGATAGAGGCCGCCAATGGCACCGAGATGCCATATGTAGGGTGGGTAGAAGTGACCTTTAGGCTAGCAGTTGGCTCCGAGGAATTCCATGTCCCAGTGCTTGTTATGAGAGGTAGTCAACAGCCCCGCCCTATAATAGGCTTCAATGTAATTGAACGTGTTGTTGTTAACAGTCAGGAAAGCCCGACAAATAGTGTAGAAGAAGAGAAACTGGTAGAGACTGTCAATAAGGTCTTTCCTAAGCTAAAGAAAAAGTCAGTTAAACCATTTATTAAGGCAGTCAGTGTTGAGCGAACAAGCGAGTATCTGGTGAGAACAGCTTGTCAGAGAGTGAGTGTGCCGAGTCACAGCGCCATCCAGGTAAAATGCAGAATAAATGCCAAATCCTTTAAAGAAGACACCACGTTAGTCTTTGAGCCTGATGACAACCCCCAGTGGCCAGAGGGTATTGAATTTTGTGACACTCTAGTGCAGGTGAAAAAAGGGGCACAACCAAACATCATACTTGGTGTTCAAAATCCCACTGACCATGAGATTATGCTGACAGGGAGGGTAGTTATTGGTACAGCACAGTCAGTTACATCTGTCTATCCACTTTGTGCAGCTAAGGAAGTACACTCACCTGTGGAGGTAAACAACATTCAGGCCCAGCCCGACAGAGATCAGGAAGCTAGCACAGAGCTCTGGGATCCCCCTGTTGATCTCAGCCATCTAGATGAAAGTCAGAGACAGGTTGTACGGGAGATGTTGAGAGAAGAATCAAATTCTTTCTCCAGGTCAGATAGTGACACAGGGTGTATTGAGAAGCTCCACCTGAAAATTGCACTGAAGGATTCCGAGCCTGTAGTCCGAACTTACACTTCAGTCCCCAAACCTTTATACGAGGAAATGAAAACTGCTGGATTTGATTGCACAGGGGTGGATAGAGAAATCCCACTCATCCTATGCTTCACCTGTTGTTTGTGTCAGAAAGAAGTGTGGCTCTTTGCGTTTGTGCATAGACTATAGGGAGTAAATCGCAAGACTCACCCTGACAGGCAGCCAATCCCCAGAGTTCAGGATATAATGGATGGTCTTGGAGGAAACACCATGTTCTCACTGTTGGACCAGGGAAAGGCCTACCATCAGGGATTTATGGCAAAAGATAGCAAGCACCTAACAGCCTTTGTGACACCGTGGGGCCTGTATGGATGGGCAAGGGTCCCGTTCGGATTGATGAATGCCCCAGCAGCATTCCAACGCTGCATGGAGGAGTGTTTGGAGGGCCTCTGCGACAAGATATGTGTTCCATACTTGGATGACACCCTTGTGTTCAGCAAAACATTTCAAAGTCATGTCAATGATGTGAGAACAGTGTTGCAGAGACTGAGACAGTATGGAATCAAATTGAAACCGAGTAAATGTGAGTTATTCTAGACTCAGATTAGATATCTGGGAAGAATAGGTTCAGCAGAAGGCAACCGAATGGATCCTTCAGACATGGCTGCTGTAAGAGCCTTGAAAGAAAAAAAACCAAAAACAGTTGGCGAGTTGAAACAGATTATGGGACTGTTGAGCTATTATCGCCAATATGTAAAGAACTTTTCTCGCATCACCAGCCCCCTTTATGACCTAAACAAGGGACCTGTTGGAGAGGAAAACTCACAACCTAAGGGAAGGAAGTGGCATAACAAAAGAAATGTTAAAGTGGTGCCGTCTCACACACCAATCGAATGGAGAGACACACACCAACAAATTCTCGAAAAACTGATAGATTGTCTTGTTCAACCACCTGTTCTTGCATTCCCAGACCTTTCCCAGCCATTTGTACTTCATACAGATGCATCCAGTAAAGGGTTTGGAGCCGTGCTGTATCAGAACCAAGATGGGAAACTTCGTGTTATCGCATATGGGTCACGCACACTGTCAACATCAGAGAGAGAGAAATTAGAATTTCTCGCTCTTAAGTGGGCAATCACTGAACGTTTCCGTGACTATTTGTATTATGCACCCTTTTTCACCGTTTACAGTGACAACAACCCCTTAACTTACGTGTCCACTGCTAAATTAAATGCCACAGGAAGCAGATGGGTTGCCGAATTAGCTGATTTTAACTTTACTATCAAGTATCGCCCAGGCAAAGAGAACATTGATGCTGACAGTTTGTCTAGAATGCCAGTCGACTTTGAAAAACAGATGAATGAGTACACAGAGGAGATGTCTTATGATGCAGTGGGAGCAACCACTCAGGCGGTAGAAACACAGACAGAGTCAAATGCTTCCTGGTCGATGGCCATTTCTGTTAGTAGTCTACTGGTTGTTCAAGGTACCCCAGTTATTTCATTAACGCCAGATCAGATATGTCATGCTCAGAAAGATGACTCACATATTGGACCAGTATTGCAGTGTAAAGTGTCTGGAGCTAGACCCTCACGTCAAGAACTGAGGGAGTTCAGTGTACAGAGCCGATGTTTCCTCAGAGAATGGGATAAACTCGAGGTGGATGAGAACGGAGTCCTATGGAGAAAGACAGCCCACAGGAAACAACTGGTATTGCCTGACAAACACAAAGACACAGCATTAAATGAATTACACAACCAGATGGGACATCAAGCAACTGACAGGACAGTATCGCTGGTTAGAGACCAGCTTTTCTGGCCACACATGCAAAAGGAAATAGAACAATATGTAATGAGCTGTACTTGTTTGAAACAAAAAAAAGCCTAGCCGTGAGACAAGGGCCCCTCTTACCAATATAATTACTACCCAGCCGTTCGAACCTGTGTCAGTAGACTTCCTTCATCTCGAGAAGTGCAAAGGCGGTTTTGAGTATGTACTCGTGATTGTAGATAATTTTACCCGCTTTGCACAGGCATACCCGACAACGTCTAAGTCTGGAAAAGTGGTGGCTGACAAAACATTCAATGATTATGCTCTCAAATTTGGGTTTCCAACACGTATCCATCACGATCAGGGGGGCGAGTTTGAAAATCAACTCTTCTCACAATTGAGCAAATACTGTAGTGTAGCTGGATCGAGGACTACCCCTTACCATCCGCAGGGGAATGGACAAGTAGAGCGCTTTAACCGCACGTTAATGCAAATGCTCAAAACCCTCACAGATAAAGACAAATTGAATTGGAAAGACTTCCTATTGAAGCAGGTAGTGGTAGTCATCGTGATTATGTTGACCAGTGGAAGCAAGGAATGCAGCAGGCATATGCCATTGCACGAGAGAATGCACACAAATCTGCCCAGAGGAACAAGAGGATATATGATAGCAAAGTGAGGAGTTCAGTGCTGTATCCTGGAGACCGTGTGCTAGTCCGCAACATGACCCCTCGGGGGGGGACCTGGAAAATTGAGGAATCACTGGGAAGATATTATTCACACTGTAGTTCAGCAAGTGGGAGAGGATGTTCCCATTTATGAGCTGAGGCCTGAATATGGAAAAGGGAAATCAAGGATTTTACATCGAAACCTACTCTTACCTTGCGATCACCTGCCACTGGAGATGGAAGTGTGCCCGCCTGTGAAACCAAAAAGGAAAACAACAGTGACTGAGAAAGCAGGAGAGGATTCAGAGAGAGACGATGGTGAGGATGATTATCATTGGGTAGACTTGCCACCTCAGGTCTCCACTCAGCCGCCAGAGCCAGTCAAAGAGACACCTGTTGTTGCACACAAGGTGATAGAACTTGGCCCAACCGAACTGGAAACATCACACTTGTTGGAGGACAATGATAATAATCCACCAGAAATGGACCATAATGTACAGGGCGACAACTCACCTGATACTGAAGAGGATGCATCACAGCCCTCAGTGGATAATGGACAAGAAAGTGAGATGGAGATGAGACCTCAGCGGGCTCAGAGGCAGCGTAGGCCACCAAAAACACTCAGGTATGACAGAATTGGAACCCCGTTCTGCTACAGTCTTGCTGCACCACCCCTTTACACAAGGCCTTGGGTATGGACACAGCCAGTGCCACTGTGGCATAACCAGCAACCATATTTGTATGGAATGATTGCTTTAGACAGTTTAAAGTGTTGTACACTTACGGACATAGAGCTAAGTCGAATGTTGCTGATCACACACACATGAGAAATTCAAGCTCAAATGCTTGAGGATTAATGTAAACCAGAGCACTACTAATTTTCAAAAAACATTGCACAGTTGAGGACTTTGTTATAATGTTGACTGTGGTTGATTCAAGAACACTGTGACAAGTTCTGACATTCTGACAATTATAGACACACTGGACATGCATATGCCACATGAAAAGAACTGAATGTACAAAAAGAGTTCCAGCCTGTAACCGTACTTTGAAGGTAACTCTGAAAAGAGCTGAATGTATCAAACGAGTTCCAGCCTGTAATCCAATGTTTTCCACATTTGATGGTGTTAGAACATTTCAGGTTAAAGGTAATGATGTTGAGGACAACATCTAATTTAGAGGGGAAGTATGTGACAGATTGAATAAGGAGTATAAAGAGAAAAGTGAAAGAGAGTTGGTGGGAAACTTACCAAAGCAGCACATTAGAAGAGATGAAACATCCTTTCAGACTAGCCAAGGATTTTCATCTTTCTGATCTAATTCTCTGACAAGCTCATGAAGATGTGGGTTATGGTGGTCACAAATATGTTATCCAGACGATGGCAAAAATATTGGATTCCTGGTGTCACTGTGTCAGAAAAATCATCTCGAAATGTGGGAGTGTTGTGAAGTGCTATGGTGTTACTTTGTCTAGATATACACATTTAGATGTAAGAGCAATTCAAATTGAAGTAGCAGCATCACTTACAGACTCATCACTTATAGGCATAAACTAACTCATCAATGCCCTGTTTTACAGCCAGACGTAGTCAAGAGAAACAACTATTATCTGACAATGGCACCAATTTTGTGTGAGTGGAATAAAAGTCATATCCATAATTGCATTCAGCACACTTCACTGACATTTCAGTAGTCATGTGATGACTACATCTTAGGTCATATGCTGATCAGCTACTTCTTGGCCTTTTACAACTGATGAAGGTGTTTGGATAAACAAGAAACGTTTTGGTGATTGTTCTTTTAATTGTCCAGTGATTGTAATAAACAATCAATTTTTAACAGTTTACAATCTGGATGTATCAGGAAATGAATCTACATAGACATAGCTGTCTCAGACAAAGCAATGAGTAGGTCTTCAATATTTTCTGTTGTCCATCACGTCTTGCTTCAATTATTACAATTGCTTCTTTGTCATTTTTTTAAATAAACAGTATAAAAATATGAACTTTAGTATGGATTTGTATAAAGGCATGAGCCTACTCCACTTCTCAGCAGCCTTTTTCAAAGGATGTTTTTTGGTTTTACTTTAATAACATTGCAATGGTGCAGCTACTATACATTAACACACTTAATGAATATATGAAAGACATCTACCAAATGAATCAGTTAGTTAGCTGTAACATGAATGTTTGTTCATAGAATGAGCTGGACTTTTATCTGTTTATTACAGCTTTTACATTGTTTACATTCAGGAGGAACAAGAAAAGAAATAAAATAGATGTAATTTGCATAACTATGGTCTATGTCTAAAAAATAGAATAAATCCTCCACTTGAAGTGAGTATTCAACAGTAGCATTTATAAATCATAACCATCTACAGTCATTCATATGATTAAATGCAGTTTTTCTCATCAACCAATAGTTTGCATAGTCTTATAACATCCATGTGAAGAATCACTGTGCAATGTCATAATAATACTCTCGTAGTCTTGGTTCAACAACAGTAAATCCAGGCCTTTCGTCTGCCCTGTAAGACATGAAAACAGCAAGTACTTAACAAAAATGAGGTGTCCTGATATACACTACCCTTGTTATTCCTATCTGGTGGAAGACAGTCTTGTTAATCCAGCCACTACCATTTGATGATTTAGAGACAACTCTTAACTTACTTGTAGGTCCAGCACGTCCTCATGAGGTCATACATCTCTGGTGGACAGTTCACTGGGGCATCCATCCGCTTTCCACTTTCTATCATCTGCATGACATCATTTCCTTTCATTCCCTATGAACAGTGATATGTTAAGATTAAAGGTGACACAATCAGGCACACACTGCTTAGTATCTCTGATAGGGAAAAGTCAATACAAGTTGATACAAAGTAGTTTCTCTGGAACTATTCATATATTGTATGGAGGAATAATCCAGTGGATGTGTGTATTTGCCAGAGTTTCTCCAGGAGTTCGTTTCTCGAAGACTTGCCAGTCTTGGCACAGCTTTTTCCCTATTCCAGTTCCATTACCTGACCTGTTTGATTTAAATGGGTGTCATTTTACAAAGTTTCAAATTAATTCTTTAATGTTTTTGTTAATGATATATATATATATATAGTATTTCATTATTAATACAGTTTTATATAGTTTCAGAATTTATTTGCCATTAGTAAATAAAAAATAAATGTTTACAAAGTCATAAGAGTAAAGATAATGTTATAGAGGCTGTTACGTTATAACGTTATATGATATATGAATACAGGTGTGCTTTGAGATTTTGGCTTGTGTTTTGGTGTGCCTTCTGCACAAAAAGTTTAAAAAATACAGGTTCTAGGGTCATGGAGACAATTCTTCCTGAACAGAATGAGGAATACATATCCAGCATGTCCCTCTACACCGAAATCTGCCCTTTGCCTGCCACTGCTTCAGTAAGCTATTGCTTGAGTGAAATACTTCACTTGATGTGTGAAATAAGTGTCATCATGTCTCTGGTTGGTTAGAGACTGCTCATACCTTGTATGGTTTCTGGCCACAGGAGTAAGCTTCCCACATGAGCACCCCAAAGCTCCACACATCACTTTTGGATGAGAATTTGAAGTAGTTTATACATTCGGGGGCGTACCATTTCACTGGCCACTTCCCGTGACCCTTGGCCTGTAGGATGAGACACATACAAAACATCAGTGGGTTTGATTCCAAGTTATGTTAGTCATTTTGTCTGCCTCATTGCACTGCAGGAATTCTGTTAGTTATTCTGATGCATGTGTTTTTTTTTCTTTTAGTTGACAAGCAAGTGCAACTGACTAACTATGATTGACAGCTAGGTGATTGTGTTTACTATGTGCTAATGGAAACTGAGATACAAAATTAAGCAGATCTTGTGAGTTTTGGTGCTTGTGAAGGTTTACTATTTTTTATTTTCTGCTCTCATCTCTTATCAAAACAGCTTTATCATGTTGAATGAAATGTTCATACTGGTCTGAACTGAAATTGAAACTCTAAAACACTACAAGCTGGTTCATGTAAATCAAATTTAAGAAATTATTTTAGAAAAAAATGTATTGAGGCTTATAAATATTGGGATGTTCTTTACTTATATTGCCCCACTCTAACATTTCGCTGTAATGAACTGGAAATAAGCCGCAAGAGTATGTACCCATGAACCATCGGCTTGGATGAACTTCATGCTTGAGCTACAACTAACAGGATGTGTTCATGACTGTTTGTCCCTGTCAGCAGTTACCTTGTAGTAGTTTTGTTCCTCAGCAACAGCTTTGGAGAGGCCAAAGTCACTGATCTTTGCATAGTGCTGTGTGACCAGCAGCACATTCCTGGCAGCAAGGTCCCTGTGGACGAAGTTATGCTCCTCCAGGTACTTCATACCCACAGACACCTGGTGGACCAGTTCTGTAATGTTCTTTAGGGTTGTTTGCCTGTAGATGATCAATCAAGAGGGCATGACTATCAATAAAACAATACATCCCACAAGAAATAATTATTTTTCCAGGGTTATTACAGAGAGTGCTGGGAACTAGTGCTGGGATTATTATTTCAATTATTGAATTTAAAATAGCACAAAGACAAAAATCAATGTTGAAATGGAGAAATTTCATAGTTTTTTTGAAAATTATATCCTCATTTAGAATGTGATGGTTGGGGATAGTGGCAACAAAAGACTGGAAAAGTTGTGAAATGCTAAAAGTAGATACCTGATGGAACATCTCACAATTAATTAGGCAACTGATATCTTCTTTTAAACATGTTGCTGCCTTCAAATCTCTGTCCTGTTTTCAATTAAATATGAGGTTTCAACGTTTTGAAAATGATCACATTCTGTTTCTATTTACGTTTTACTCAGCCTCCCAACTTTTTTGAAATGGGGTTGTAATACATACTTGTTCTTCTGCAGGAACTTGTTAAGCGGTCCCAGTTCAGCCAGCTCCATTACCAGCATGAGGTTCTCTGCTTCACAGATACCAATCATCCGGACAATATAAGGATTGTCCAGCTGCTGCATCACATTGGCTTCTCGCAACATTTCCTCACGTACTGATGGGTTGTTGTCATCATTCTTTAGGATTTTGACTGCAACTGGCTTCTCAGTCCTGATATATAGGGAGGGTTAATGTTAGGATGACTGTACCACCTAATTTTTATTGACATTTATCACAAATGCACTTTGCAGACTTACTTTTTGGGGTGTATACAATATTAATACTGTGAAGTATATATAGTGAGAGTACAAAAGATGTAACAGGAAGAGCAATCAGCTCTCACAATAAAGACAGAAGAGTCCAGGCTACGTACATTACATATATATCATAGTTTGTCTGGCATTGTTGCCGTTTGTTTTTAAAGCTATGATTTCTTAGTCAGTCAGTTAGATTTTTGAGATTAAAGGGGACAAAACGTACACTGAAATGTGGTATTTTCAATCAAAGTGTCCTGCATCTACAATCTATGGTGCCCCTGTGGCATGAGGAGTGTTCTGGCCTGAGTCTCTCTAAAGGCCCTCTGCAGCAGGCCAGCTCTCTCTCTCTTTTCCTTGCCAGCCTCTATAGGCACACCACTGTTTGGATTCCTCTGGTAATGTTTTGATAAAATATTGTTTAAACAGTGCACAGTGGTTTTGTCTCCCCCCTTTGTTGTGACCACATGAGCCAGGTCATGACAAATCAGATAGTAGATTTAAAAACAGGTTGAGGAGGTGATAGGGTCATGTGCTATGGTAAGTGCCACAGGAGTAATGAGTGATATTGAAACAGGCCTTGCTGCAGTTATTGTAATCATTCCTCTTGTTCACACTACGCCTTTGAATAGTGTAGTGTGAACAAGAGAGGTTTATCTGAAGTTGATGCGCGGCTTCAGTAGTATGAGTGAAACAAATCAAAGTGTCTTCCAAGTCTTTCAGTCTTTTTAGTACAAAATCCACTCTTCATGTTACTATCCCCCACAACAGCTCAGCACAGAAACACTGTCTGGGTAAATATAAAGAGGGGATTTCATACTGAAAAGACAAACTCTGGAAGATCGCCAATTGATTTGATGAACTCAGACTGTTGACGTAAACAACGATTGCGGACTTTGTCCCCTAGCTCTAGGTTATGATTTCTTGATAGGTGTATCCCGGACCTCAGCATTGATTAATGCATAAATTAAATAAAAGCACAAATTGTTCCTGGCAGCATCTTGGACATTGGCTAGTTGATTGTGAAGTCTGTTGTCAAATCGATTGTAGTGATAGTGAAGTGCAAAAAATAGGCAATATGTCACAATCACTTAGCTCTGTTCGAACACCGACAGCTAACATTTTATCTTCACTAACATGCCACAAACAGTGAGAGTTGCTGTGGCATTTGAGGGAGCCACAAGAAGCGCTGGTGCTAGCTACCCCTGCCTCTATTTGATCCAGGCTTTGCTGAAAGAAAATGTGTAAGCCTGTGCACATGCATTGTTATGCAGGCACATATATGTTGTGCAGCACCCCTCAGTGAAAATATGTTCCCACATGGACACAAGAGGTTCAACTACAAGTGAATAAAAAGGGTTATACATCCTCATTTAGTTGCTGATTTAAATCCAAGGTGTCCTGCAAGATACATTTCTGCATGTAATGAGGCTATGATACATGGCTGTTTGAGAGGGTATTGATCTTTGTATAGTTGTATTAGGTTGCATAACTTCAGAGGAAGAATTTCTGCTTTAACAAATCCAGTTCAAATTCAACCTTAATGTATCAATGAAGTTGTTTAGGGCTTGATCACACAGCTGATCAAGGTTGCCAGCTTTGACACTGTTCTTTGCTTGGTTCTGATCAAGTAAGAACTGTGTGTTTCGGAATTTGATCGTTGGATTGAATTCCTCACATAATTTAGAAAACCCTTTTTTTTAAAGGTTTGGGTTTTTGTCATTTTTGAACTGCTGTTGGACATGAAAATCAGTGCTTTCTTAGTTCCACATAATGTTAAATGCTAAGCACTATGATAATCAGCTTATCAAGGCATGCATTTCTCAAAAGAAACCTAGGATCCTGGAACTGGGATCTTTTATTTCAGAATCTTGGGAGTTGACTATCATGTACCATGTATCTTGCCAGTTACCGCGTAAAATTTTGCAGCTGTATTTTTCCCTGTTGAAATGTTTTAATTAGTCTGCTAATCTTTTTCTCCCCAAACTCAATACTACTATAAGTCATGAATATAATATGAGGAGAATAATATCCAACTTTGGGGACAGAAAAGTCTGCAGATGTCTGACGATCCATAAAATGGCATGACATATAGGGCATTTAAAGTAGAGGAGTGGTGGTCTTTACACACAGATGTAATGTGACATGATTTAGCGTACTTCCTCATCTTGTAGATGCCCTTCATGACTGTACCAAAGTTCCCAGAGCCAAGTTCTCCATCCTCCAAAAACAGCTGGCTGCGATCCACAGTGGAACTCCTCAATTCATCTGGGTCTGCGTATGGACTCTCATATACCTCTGTGTCCATTGGCATGGCCTCTGATGGAGAAATGGCATTGCCACATTAGAGGAATAATTTTAAAATGGTTGACACATCAGTCTGTTTTATACAGTACGTGAACAAGTTGGAACACAGATTTCAACTGAACCTGAATAATTCAAGTAATTTGTCATTGCTTCCAAACTGTCCCATATGAGCCAATACACAGTAAAAATGATATTGAAAAGGAAAAAAATAAGTAATTAAATAAAATTAAATGAAAAGAAGGGAGAAATGCAGTTTATGCTGGATCTAATGCAAAATGCAAAGTACACAGCAGAAATAATTGCTACATCGAGTAGTGTGCACAGATGCGCTACTGTAAAGACGCACAAAAAGGAATCAATTAAATAGTTAAAAGGAAATAAATGATGAAAATCTAACATTAACATCCACATTTGCTCCTTCTCTAATCCTCCTCCTAAGGAAAAAAAAACAAAAGAATATCAAACTTTTTTTCTACTTTAACACATATTTATTACTGTGCAATAGATATAAGAGATAATATATATTATACACACACACCTGCACTTAGTCTTAGACTGACATTGTCCCAAATGATTCCAACAATGTTCAAACAAAGAGAAATCCATATTTCATTCAAGGTAAAGGTGCATTACATTTCCCTGCCTGTCAAGGGCAACATGGGAAATCTCAGATGATACAGCAGAAAATGAGAAAGAGGGCTAACTTGACTAAATCTTTAATACTGTACATTTCCTCATCTGTGAACATTTCTGCCTTAGTGATATTAGATTGATTTTCATGGCAACAGTGGTTGTTTAACAGTGAAGACAACTCCACAGATCCACAGGTCTTTAATTTTCATTGTTTTGATTAAGAGATGCCTAGAGGCAGAAATTCCATACTGTGCATTTAAGAGAAAACTCAAAATGTAAACCTATGGAAGTCTTAGCTTTAGGTTTCCAACCAACCAGCAGTGATGGGTCAGATTTTCATTCTTTTACCAGGTTCAAACTTCCAAGGACACAAGTTTGAACAACACATTCTCATTCTCAAGTCATCAAATACACACATCTGCTCAGGACTCCTTGATGTCACTTTTTTAAGGCAACGGGTACCCCTTTAGCATAATTTTTCACAATGCAGTGTAGTCCAATAGACTAAAGCGTGAGGAAAGTTCACGTATGGAGGAGGTTGGGGTGTTTCATCCAGGAGATCGGGATTTGTGTCCCGTGTATACCTCTTTTGTAACATAATGTACACACGTTAATGTACAGAAGTAACATACACAACTAACATGCAAATGCCACCTGCCAATAAAACAAGACGAAGAAGGAGAAGTAGGAACTTGAGAGGGATGGAATACCTGCAAAAAAGGCTAAAAAGTTTGAGCAAGTATCTCACTCTTCCTCAGAGGCTTCGAACTTTGATGTGCCAACCTTCCAACTCAGCCTCCTCCCCAAGTGGTTACACCTTTTGTCTGAGAGTCATTACTCACACAGCCACAAAATGTCACTTGTTGTCACTTGAGTGTTTGAACAAATGACAAATTCTGTCCCCCACTAGTTCCTAGTCATGCAGTCACTTGTATGTTTTATTTGCTGAAGTATTGAACTGCCTCTGAGATCTCTGTCACCACCACAATAAATTAATAAATAATTAATAATAAAAAAAATCATTTCACTTGTGGTGCTCAAATGAAACTAAAAGGAAAGAAATACTGTACAATATTGTCTTTAATTTGCATAGACTAACTCTTTAATGGATGGTTGTTTGGTGAAGAGAATATGGATCTGATAGTGATATAATGTGCTAGGGAGCTACTACTAATTAACTAGCAAGTCAACAATAGCAACTGAACATTAGTATACTCAACTTTGTGTTGAACACAGTGTGCACTTACACATCTACTGTATATTTTAAAAAACTTACCTTTGCTGGTTGCTTGATTATTGGGCACTGTGGTTTCATAAGGATTGAGATTATCTGTGGTGTTGTGTCGAGATCCCCGGGTCTGTTATCAGTTCATCAGAGAAGACAATGTTTGAGAGAAAATACATAGTGAAAACACATAGGGCATATTTTCACAGGCTAGGCATAATCTACAGTGAGTGAATTAATCAATACTCTTATGTTGCAGGATGCCACTCCCACCCTGTATTACAGTGATAGACTTTCCCACACGGTGTTTAGGTTGAAAAGAGATGGATTCTTCCAAATACAATCTCGATTCCAAAAAAGTTAGGATGCTGTGTAAAATATGAATATAACAGAATGTGATCATCTTAATCATCCTTTCTGACATGTACTTAATTGAAAATAGTACAAAGACAATATATTCAATGTGTTATCTCATCAACTTAATTGAGTTTTGTAAATGTATGCTTATTCTGAATTTGATGCCAGCAACACATTTCAAAAAGTCGGGACAGGAGCAACTAAAGACTGGGAAAGTTGTGGAATGCTCAAAAAACACCTGTTTGGAACATTCCACAGGTAAACAGGTTCATTGGTAACAAGCAATAGTAATGGTAATGGTTGGATATGAAAAAGCATCCTTGAAAGGCTCACAAGCAAAGATGGGGTAAGGTTCATCATTTTGTGAAACACATGATTGTATAAATGATGATACTACATGTGCTTGAGAACACTTTGTAAAACCATTGCTGGTAAACACAGTTCATTTGCAAGTGATTGCATTCTGTTTTTATTTACGTTTTACACAACATCTCCACAACTTTTTTTGTAGTTGGAGTTGAATTAGAATTTGACGGTAAGATGGCCAGAACTAATTAATCCATGACTTGTGGAGAATAAGCACTGACATAGAAGGAAATTCTGAATAAAATTATGTGAAACCATATATGTCAAGTTTTTTATTTTTTATTTTTTTTCTCTTTTGTTTTCGTTAGCCACCCCTCAGTAGCACTGTAATACATGATGGCCATTTAATTGGGCATTGTATAATTGTCCATACAAAGGGTTTAGAAGAAGAGAATAAATGCATAGCGTTAGTATTTTTATTCACATGCATTCAAAGAAGGGGTATGGAACAAACAGCTTGATGTCAACGATCTACTAGCTTTGAAACATGCATTATGACCGATCCTCCAGCTTTAAAAAATATGTGAATATATCAAAGCATGTTCAGATCCAAGAACCCTTTTTGAATCTCTAGCACCTGTGACTTCAGTGTCGACATTATTAAAAGTATCATAATTCTATTGTACATTTCAGCAATTGCATTAACAAAAGTTGGAAATGCTGAACTCAACAAACAAAGGTGTGAGGTGCAAAAAGCTGCACAGTGAGCAACAAAGTCTAACAACGAAGTCTAATGTCTCAGCCACAGAGGCAAACTCGGAATTCCATTTCAAAGGCCCTTCATTTCAATTCCACCTTTCTTGATCAAAAACACCATAACAGGCTGACAAGGCTGTTCAAAACCAAAGGCTTCTCCAAGAAATGGAGAAGCCTTTTACTCTGACACAACCAATGAGACCCCTTTGATCCCACAGTCTCATAGTTAGCCTTAAACTACTGAACATTTTTGTAGTTTGTGTCTAGTGGGTGAGGTTCCCCCCTCTCAAATTGAATTGAATTGAATTAAATTACATTTTATTTTATGGGATTGTTTGGTAGTCTGCCTGTGGCCACAGGTGGAATAATACCTACTAGACAAAAGAATCATAATGCCTCAGTTTAATACTTGCCAAAATGCTGTTGTTTAACTCTGGTGCAGTTTATTTGTTGTGAAAGCAAAACAGACCAACAGGGCTGTGTGCCAGTAAATACATGATAGATAGCAGATTGTAGATGAAAAGCTATTTCACTAGCTAAATGAACATTTTTACCTGCTGATGGCTGGAAAACCCATCTAAGTCATAAGTTCCATAGCAATCAATAGCAATAGCAATACTTTTTAAATATTTCAGTTGGATCAAAGCAGTGGACCAACCACAGACAGACCAAAATTACCATCCTTAAACAACACCACCAGCAACAATTGGCTAATAACTCAAATAAACAAATGGGTATTCTAGACTTTATTATTACTGTGTATTGTCTCAGAATTTAGTCTCTATTTTCCCTGTAAATAGTACCAAGCCAGAAATTTAATTTCTTAGAAAATTGAGAAAAACATGTTAAGAGTCCTTAACATGTTTTTCAAACAAACTAAACCAAGTGACCGGTGCACAGTACAGGGGTCTTAAAAGGATGTGTTGTGTTGTCCAAATTTGTTCAAACAACATTGTGGAGGAGCCTTTGGATTAGGACATGTTGACCCACTATGACATGTCGAGGGAGCTATTGAAAAGGACACAGTACAAGACTGCTGGCTGTGGTTCAGAATGTAATTGCACTTAGTAACCTCTGGGTGGTGTCAGACTGTAATTACAAGTAGGGCAACTACTATGATGTCAAACAAACTGTAAATTGAATAAGTTTGAGTGTGTAGTCAGCTTCAGTTGTGAAATTATCTGCTCTGATCTGGCATCTGTCAGAGAGATGGAGAAGGGACGTGATAAAGCAAAGGATTGTGTTAGTAAGTAGCGATCCATACTGAAGCAAAATCAGACACGTGGAAGAGTTAAGGTGGGGTTGCACACTACTGTGACCAATAGATTTATGAGGAGGCAGGAGGAGTGGTAGTGCACCTTTTTTCGGCCAGGTATGGGAACAGTTCTGAGTCTGGAGAGAATTCCACCTGCCGCACTTTGCTAGAAACCAACATGTTAGAGAAGTTATCAGAAGGTGACCTGGTAATGTTATAGTCATGCACCTGAGCATTACAGTAGAAACAGATTCAGGGGAAAGGTAAGCTCCAAATAGGGATGTGTCAAGTTTATCTCTTGGTGCATACACTGAGTCATCTTATTCATTCCACTACAAACTTGGGAAGCAGAGGTCTTTATACTCTCTAACTCTTTCTACTTCTAACTACTATTCATACAGTATACAGCATTTCCATGTTCAGCGTACTGTACAGTATGCCTGTCAGGATGAAGACAAAATAAAAGTGAATAAACATCTATCTTTGATATTTCTGCCTCCATCCCAAGTCAGTGGTGGGGAATGACCCTGTTGTACTCACAGTACTGCATAAATATATGAACAAAACATCAAAATTCTGTATTATTATTGTTATTATTATTCTGGATTAACTGGGAGACTGTTCTGTCAGGAAGAGTGCCCCAGTTAATCCATAGAACACAATGTCAACAGTTTTCATAGGGACTATTTCTAAGTAGCTCCACTGAAAACTATTGACAGCCCATTCTGTGTAGGTCAGGTCTGAGTATCAGCGTTTGGAAAGAGATGTTGATGCTGAATTTTCTCTATCTATTTATACTCTATAGCTTTTTCAATGCTTTGCGCATCACAAAAATTCCATCCACCTCCATTGTATTGTATGGATTTCAGCAGATTTCAGGTGTCTTGGAAAAAAAATGTGGGCACAAATTAATAAATTGTGCACATAAATAACTTATTTCTTCTTTTGAACTGATTCACAATCAAATAATTCATTCTTAATCTCAATGACTGAATTGTACTTTGTGTTACTAAAGCACAATATGCAAATAAACAGTAAATCAAACCATGAATATACACCACTAGAAAGAAGTGAGAAAAAGCCTTCCACATGCAAGAAGCTGGACACACATGTTTTAATCTAACTGTTACTCATAATTAATCTGTAAACAGAATACCGACTCAATTTAGAATTTAAATCCATTTCAATCACAATTTTGTGATTAACAAAATATCTGAAAATAAAGATAATACAAGGAGCATCCTCATTTCCTTTCACTGATCATGTGACAGATGTAAATTACCTTACTTCCTGTTGTAGTTACTGACCTAGGCAAAGGATCATGAGAATATGCAAATGTATTAATGCCACATACATGCACAAGGGCACAGACACACAAACACACACAGAACTTACAAAGGCAGAACTTAATCCAGGATGGTCCCGTGGGAGTAGTGGGCGTCCTATCAACCATATGAACACAGAATATGACAAATGGGGATCAGATTTGAACATATTCCCACACTTTTGTTAGATATTAATTAATATGCAGTGGACTTCAGTTTGAGTGACAGTCATTTATTCATCCTGTAGATGTCTTACCAGTTTCTCCATCAGGCCTTGGACAGGGCTCTGTTAGCACTCGCAGCAGGCCGTCTGGTTTGCATGAGTAGTGCTCCACCAGCTGTGGAAAAGGGAGAAGTACTGTATACATATATGCATCAATAACTACACAAAACTAAAAGTGCAAAGTCTTTCACAACATTCTTCAGAGGCCAAAATGTTCATTACACCCCAGAAAACAAGAGTTGACAGTTGTTATTCTTGTAGGCTTCCTACAAGAATATGAGGCTAGAACAGTGACTGTAAAGCTGCTGAAAAGAGCAGGGATAAAAGATATTGTAGAACTATCAGAGTCACCTTTGAAAAACATTTTGGAATTTCAATTTCAAACTGAAAAAGAAAACATTGCCATTGAAACATTTGTACTGGAGTGTATTAGCACTGAAACAAGTATTAGCACTGAAAATTGTTCCACTAAAAAATAACAACACCTTTTTTAAATTTAGATTTTTAGATCTTTAGATAGTTTGATGTGTTATTCAATTCATTTCTTTTTTTTCAGTGGCTTTTCAGTTTCAACTTTCTGTTGCTGTTTTGGTGTGGAGAGGAGTCGATTGAGGGGAGGGGTAAACAAAGTGTGATTTAAATATCTGCATACTAATGATTTGTATACTACATACAACATTGGCGCCCAATAGTTTGCCTGATACTCCCAAACTGCAAGTACATTAAGTCTGTTTTACTGTGGTGTGTCTGTGTTATTTTTCCACATAAAACCAGGCTGGGTGTAAGATAACTTTTAACTGACAGCATGCTGGTCTGGCAGTGGTCTCCTGGAACAAGCGTTAACTAATGTCAGTTATCAGAGCTAAGCTAAGTCAAATCTTTTTGATGTGCATGCAGTTGCATGCTTGGAGCAGCCTAAAAGGATGAAGAAGGACTTTCATGAAGAAAAAAACATGGAGAAAAAAAATCAGAAAATTGAAAAACATATACAAATCCAAAAATATAAAAATAAAATGAAATACTTTTTAATATTTGTGTTTTATTTTCAGTGGAACATTTTCCAAGCCAATATTGGTTCCAGTGTCAACTTTTTCCAATACAAGTTTGTTTCACTGCCAATGTTTCCTTTTTCAATTCCAAATTGCCATTTCCAAAATGTTTTCAAAGTTGACTGTGATCATTCTCAACATTTTTTCATAGATGTCCCTGCTGTTTTCAGCAAGACAACGTTAAGGCCACATTGTGTATATGTTACAACAGCGTGACTTCATAGTAAAACAAAGTAATCAGAAAACATATTTTTTTGGGTGGCTAGTCAAAAATTTCTCAGAAGGGGTTGGGGATTAGCTAAGGGAATTTGGATTCCTGAATATAGACTTATTTCAAAAATTAAGGCCACAGCCTTGGGAGCATGAATGCACTTAGCACATTTCAAGACAGTGTTCATAAGGGATGTTATTATAACTATCACAATTATGAATTACATCATATTATTTCTGAGAAAATGAAATGGGTGACAGTCTCTGAACAATGTGTCAAACACCTGCCGGGAACCCCTAAATCTAATCCTGAGACTAATAGTTAAACACCAACATGAAGACCAGATACATGACAATAATTGTGTTAACCTGCCACAGGGTGTCAAACTTCTTTCCATCTGGGATAGACAGCTTGCCAGTCCTGTCCCTGTCAATGCGATAATGCATGACTTGTCCTTCATGTAGTAAACACAGAGCATACGATCCATGCAGATCTCTTTGTCGGATCCTGCACACACAAGAAGAAGAAAAGAAATGGGACAAATATCACAAAGTAGGAGGAGTATAATGAGAACATTGGTAGTGGAGGAGACAAGAGCCGCAACAACAAGTTGTTTGTAATTAAAACCTTTCTTCTGTTGTTTTGTTTGTATTGCCAGAATGGTGGTATCTTCTCTTCAATGAATCTAGTATAAGTATCATTTATACTCTTCCTGCACAGAATGATGTGAATGATGTTTTGTCAGGTACCAACATAGATTTGTGAAATATAAACCCAGTTCACATGACTAGATTCAAAAATGACAAACTCTTAAACTATGAGTCAGATATCTGTGTCTCTTTCGGTCTTTTCATTCCATCTGATACAACAAAAGTAAAAACATTGCTATGTCATGGAAATGAGATGGGCTGTAGTGTTAGGAGCATATGAGTATGTTAAAAACAGCAGGTAAAAACAATGGCAGTGCTGACATTCTGACCATCACCAGAGGAACTTTCAACTTTCATTTTGTCCCAGGAACTGGGACCACTAATGACATCAGAACAGCTTCATAAATAACCCACACAGAGACTTTATTCCTTATAAGCAGAGACAATGTGAACTAAGTACACAGGATGGAACAGCTACATCAGTCGCACCCAAGGATGAGCTACTTGGAAAGAAGTTATATGTGGTGGCCCCACATGGATACTAACATAGAGAATGAGGTAAAATCATGCACCACATGCAAAGACTCCACATAGATTATGCAAGTCTGTTTATGGGCAAAATGTTGTTTGTGATGGTGGATGCACATCCAAAGTGGTTAGATGTGCACCAGTGAGCAACACAATAAACTGTTGGACTTTTGTGGAAACTTATTGTAACTGACATACCATGAAAGTATGGACACAACAAGAAATTAAATCCCTTATGATACAAATTACTCGATAAGACTATATCATTTTTCAGTGTACACATTTAAACATTCAGCCCAATTACAGGCCAGTCACGGCTTAATCACTTCAGCAAACAAGCTTTATCAGACGCGTTTTTCAAACTTCAGCATCTCACTCAACAGATTTGTTCTCATTGTAGTCTATGTCTATATTAGTCAAAGATAAGATATAACTTATCTTTATAACTTTATAACCACAATGGGCAAATGAAGATGTTACAAACAGCAGTAATTGCAAGAATAAAAAGGTGATAACATGGATGGAAGATGGAGAGGATTTTGGCCCTTCCTGTACAGGACATCTACAGTATGTTGTTGGTCCAGTCCAGTTTTGGGTTGAGGTGACCACCCAGGTATTTATATTCATCCAATCTCAATGTCCAATCCTTAATGTTCACCAGTGAAGTCTGTGGTACCTTCCTGCGGAAGTCTATCACCATCTCCTTTGTCTTGCTGGCATTTAAGTGCAGGTTGTTCAGTTCACACCCCCTTGTTTTCTTGGTGATGACCTCCCCAGTATTCCAGTTCGTTCCCCTGTGATAATTCCAATGATGGCTGTATCATCACAGATCTTCTTCAGATGACAGCTGTCAGTGTTATTTCTGAGGGTGAGGAGGAAAGGAGAGAGCACTGTACCCTGTAAAGCCCCCGTGCTGCAAACTACCACATCAGACACACAGCTGCGAAGCCTCACATACTGTGGTCTGTTGGTGAGGTAGTTGATGGTCCATGCAGCCAGGTGGCAGTCTACTCCAGCTCCTTCCAGCTTCCCTCTGAACAGTGATGGCTGGATTGCGTTGAAAGAACTGGAGAAATAAAAAAAACATGACCCTCACAGTGCTCCCAATGTTCTCCAGGTGTGAAAAAGTTCTGTGAAGCAGGTAGATGATTGTATCTTCCACATCAAAGTCTGGTTGATATGCAAACTGTAGGAGGTCCACAAGGTGACAGAGGTGGTTGAGTAGGATCCTCTCCATCCTCTCTTCATCAGGTGAATTAAGGCTACCGGCCTGAAGTGGTTGGGCTCTTTTGGGATGCACAGTCTTTGGGACTGGGACCTCACAGGAATTTTTCCACAGAGTTGATCTGCACAGTTTCTGAGCAGTCTGGAGCTGAATCTGGTCCTCCTGCATCTTTCTACAGCTGTCCTTGCCTCTTCTTATCTCATTTTTCAGCTCCACCTGCACACTCCTGAGTTCATTTTTACCCCAAGATCTAAAACCCCTTTTCTTCTCATTCAGTAGGCCTTTCAGTGGGTTAGGGTTAGGGTTTGTTATTTGAGAAACACCTTAGCTGTACTGTAGCGAACTGTAAGCATACCATAATATTAGCACCAGCTTTATCTCAAAGGCACAATGGTGACCCTTATTTATGTTTCAAGTCCATTTTTTCAACAATACACATGAAAACATGAGGTTGTGAAAAAGGGGGAAAAAGTGTATCTACATTTTGCAACCTAGGTAGAACAAAATGCAAATGTTACTCTCTAACACATGAGTTTTTTTGTACAAAAGTGTTTGTAATGTGTCTGTGTCATATTGGTTTATGTTGGTAATTGTTATTTTTGTGTTTGTTTATAACCATTAGTGAGGTGACTTTTCTTTGCAGGTGTATGTACTAACAGCCTTACTGGGTTGATGTCACCCATGTTGAATACCACTTATGTGTCAGTGTCAAAAGTGAGCATCTGCTGATTTTGTTGCCCAGTTTGTATGTCTCTCCACAGCTGCCTTTATGTGATCAAACAGTCTTAATGTCTCAATATACATAATTACAAAATGTCCTTGTTTATACCAATATTTGGAAAATAGACTGCATTTAACATGGTCTACGGATGGGTAAACATTATTCTTAGGTTGTTGCACTATATACCAGTGCAGTCTGTTAAAGAGTGCTGAATCCCTCCCCATCTTCACTTCAGACAGATTTAGTCTCTCTAGGATATTATTTTTATACCCAATCATGTTACTAAACTGTAGCTAGTTAATTGTAAAATGTTCCACCAAGTGTTTTCTTTTAGCATTTTACAACTTTTCCAGTCTTTTTTTGCCATTGTTCCAACTTTTCTGAAACGTGTCGCTGGCATCAAATTCTAAATGAGGATATAATTTTTAAAAAACATTCAACTCAGTTTCAACATTTTACAGAAGCCTGGCAGGGGGGGGCAAGAAAAGCCTGGCAGCCCGCCAGGCCTATAAAGCACGGGGGAAACCCTGAACTTTAAATACAAAGGGGCATACTTCCTCTGATTATAGACACATTTTAAGTTGATCACTGTAATGCATTGTGCCGCACTAACCATAATGTAAACACACTCATCACATCACTGCTAATAAACACTTTATCAAGCTACATCGTGCTAAATTAGAACTAGCCTTCGTTAGGGATTTGTCTGTGTAGAAACCCCAAAATCAAGAACCAGTCTATGCTGAGAACCAAATAATTTAATTCGTTATCACGGGAAAATGGTCTTTGTTATCTTGAGATAACGAAATAATTAATTCGTTATCACGAGAAAACGGTTAAAAAAAAAAATTATATGGACCTGGCCGTTCTCAGCTTCCGTAACATTTGGTAATTTGTCTTTGTGCTATTTTCAACTAAATATGGGTTTACACTATTTTCCATATGAAAGACATTACAGTCTACAATCCCATAGTCATGCTTGCAGACATGATAACACTAATACCACCCATGTTTTGGATACCGTTTTTTTGTTTTTTTTGTCTAGGGACATTTAAAAATGTCCCTAGACAAATGCACAAATGACTATGCAAGGGAGCACCCCAGGGCACCGTCCTCTCACCTTTCCTCTTCACCATCTACACCTCGGATTACACCTACAACACAGACAGCTGCCATCTTCAGAAGTTCTCCGATGACTCCGCCATCGTGGGCTGTGTGTCAGAGGGGAATGAGCTGGAGTACCGGTCAGTCATTATGGACTTTGTGGACTGGTGTGAGCGCAACCACCTGTGCTTGAACACCAGTAAAGCAAAGGAGATGGTGGTTGACTTCAGGAGGAGGACACTACCACACTCACCAGTGAATATCCAGGGGGAGGACATTGAGACAGTGGATAGTTTCAAGTACCTGTACCTGTGCGTTCACCTTAACAATAAACTGGACTGGTCCCACAACACCGAGGGCCTGTAGAGGAGGGGCCAGAGTCGCCTCCACCTCCTGAGGAGATTGAGGTCCTCTGGAGTGTGCAGACCCCTGCTCAAGACTTTTTGTGACTCTGTGGTAGCCTCTGCTATCCTCTATGCTGTCGTCTGCTGGGCCCCGGGCAGCACAGAGCGGGACAGAAAGAGACTGTGCAAGCTGGTCAGGAGGGCCAGCTGTGTCCTGGGCTGCCCACTGGACTCTGTGGAGTAGGTGGGTGAGAGGAGACTGTTGGCCAAGCTCACAGCCATCATGGACAACAGCTCTCACCCACTGCACCGGACTGTAGAGGAGCTCAGCAGATCTTTCAGTGGCCGACTGAGGCACCCTCAGTGCAGGAAGGAGCGCTACCGCAGGTCCTTCATTCCCGCCGCTGTCAGACTGTACAACTCCAATGTATAGCTATTATGTGCAATAACCTCTGTTCTTCTCTGATTACAAACATCCAAACATCCAAATCCAATGCTGCTGGGCAAAAGACACTTTCTAGAAACTCATTCTCACCCTGATGGGGTGGTATCTGTGTCATCCTCAAGCTCCGGCCCTTGACCAGAGGCCTGCGAGTTTGAGGGTTCTGCGCAGTGTCTTGGCTGTTCCTATCGGACTGCACTCTTCTCCCAGTTTGGGGGTTACTGCCCCGAGTGCCCCCACTACCACAGGGACCACGCTAGCCTTGACCTTCCACATCCGTTCCAGCTGCTCTTTCAACCCTTGGTACTTCTCAATTTTCAATTTTCTCGTGTTCCTTCTTCCTGATGTCGCCGTCAGCTGGGATCGCCACATCTATTACCACCACCCTCTTCTGCTCTTTGTCCACCACCACTATGTCCGGTTGGTTAGCCAGGAGCTGTTTGTCAGTCTGGAAGCTGAAGTCCCACAGAATCTTGGCCCTGTTCTCAGCCACTTTCTGTGGTATGGCCCATTGGGATTTGGGTACTTCTATTCCATACTGGTTGCAGATGTTTCTGTATACTATCCCAGCCCCAAGATACTCCTCCACTTGAGGCAGGATCTCTCCTCCAACCCGGAGGGGGCAAGCCATCCTTTTCAGGTCGAGAACCATGGCTTCGGACTTGGAGGTGCTGATTCTCATCCCAGCCGCTTCGCACTCGGCTGCAAACCGCCCCAACACATGCTGGAGGTTCTGGTTCGAAGAAGCCAACAGGACAACATCATCCGCAAAAAGCAGAGATGAAATCCTGTGGTCCCCAAACCAGACTCCCTCCGGCCCTTGGCTGCGCCTAGAAATTCTGTCCATAAAAATTATGAACAGAACCGGTGACAAAAGGCAGCCCTGCCAGAGTCCAACATGCACTGGGAACAGGTCTGACTTACTGCCGGCAATGCGAACCAAGCTCCTGCTCCGGTCATACAGAGACCGGACAGCCCGTAGTAGAGGGCCCCAGACTCCATACTCCCGAAGCACCTCCCACAGAATGCCACGAGGGACACGTTCCCACCCTCACCTATGGTCATGAACTTTGGGTCATGACCGAAAGAACAAGATCTCGGATACAAGCAGCTGAAATTAGTTTCCTCCGCAGGGTGGCGGGGCACTCCCTTAGAGACAGGGTGAGGAGCTCTGTCACTCGAGAGGAGCTCAAAGTAGAGCCGCTCCTCCACGTCAGGAGGAGCCAGCTGAGGTGGCTAGGGCATCTTTATCGGATGCCTCCTGGACGCCTTCCTGGGAGGGTGTTCCGGGCATGTCCCACCGGGACGAGGCCCCGGGGAAGACCCAGGACACGCTGGAGGGACTATGTCACTCGGCTGGCCTGGGAACGCCTTGGGGTCTTCCCGGAAGAGCTGGACGAAGTGTCTGGGGAGAGGGAAGTCTGGGCATCCCTGCTTAGACTGCTGCCCCCGCAACCCGGCCCCGGATAAGCGGAAGACAATGGATGGATGGATGGACTATCCCAGCCACTTGGTTGTGCCTCTCCGTGTATGCTGATCCAGCTAGCATCTTACATCCTGCTACTATGTGCTGGACTGTCTCAGGGACTTCTTTGCACAGTGTGCATCTTGGGTCTGATCTACTCTGGTAGATCCTGGCCTCTATGGCTCTTGTGCTCATGGCTTGTTCTTGTGCTGACATGATTAGTGCTTCTGTGCTGTCAGTCAGTCCTGTATTTTCCAGCCACTGGTAGGATTTCTTGATAACAGCCACTTCCTCTATCTGACGGTGGTACATGCCATGTAGGGGCTTGTCCCTCCGGGTTGTCTGCTCCTCCTCCTCTACAGTATCAGGGTTCTGCTCCATGAGACATTCACTTAGCAGTTCATCCTTCGGGGGCCATTTTTTCGATGTATTCTCGAATTTTTGATGTTTCATCCCTATATATATATATATATATATACACACACACACACACACACACACATATATATATATATACATATATACACACACACGCATATATATATTTTTTTAAACTCTTACAGTTGTAATTTATTACTCCGTTTGTTCTATTTGCACCTTTATTGTTCTTGTTCTTCCTATTGTTCTTATTTTCATCCTTATTGTTCTTTTTTTGCGTTAGTTAATTTCTCCATTGTGAGATCAATAAAGTTTTATCAAGTTGTAGCTCAGAGGCATTCAATGAAATTCGAAGAGATCCAGTCAGAGAAGATTTCCTCAAGCAAAGGTCCGGAACATCACAATGTGTATAATTAAGAGCCATATATATTGAAGAAGCCTATTGTTGCATAAATGTCTGTATACCACATACAGACATTTATAATGTCTGTAATATATAATAACAACTGACCGTCAAATCAAATAAAGAAAGTATAATTCAAAAACATTTCACCATTTATTGTCAGTTTTTACGTTGATCTGGAGGGATGACAAATAATAAGTACTATAATAATGAATAAAAGTATTTTTCTCATTTCAAGTAAAATAAGTGATTGGTGCATTTAAAAATAAAATGCATAACAAAGAATGTTTGATAAATGTGCATCTCAGAGAGATTATTTTTTTTTAAAATGAAATAAAATGTACATCTTGAATTTACCATGTTCTTCATTTTTGGTAGTTGGCTAGTTTAGGTTTTTTGAAGTGGGATTGTATAGTTGTTTAGTTAGGATTTAACCCCACCTGTCATTATACAATATACCCGCTGTACCTTGTTGGTAGAAAACAGGATGAAAATATTTTCAAACATTTACTTAAATATTCATACATACACCAGCCCCTTTTGTGAACTAAATTATGTTCTAATAACAGATACAAAAATATGTTATAGAATTAAAAATATCTACATATCACAACCAGTTATAGTAGTGTTTTGTTCGCTGTTGTTGGCCACCCTTGGTCAGAGCCTAAAACTTGCAAGGGACTACAAAATATTATATGAATACACCATGTCTGGAATATTCTCATAAAATTTAAGATAAAGCTATGATTGTAACATGAGGTTGTGTTTCAGTGGAAATACAATGTTTCCTCCTAGACACTTCATGAGAAAAGAGACAGAAGAGTCACCTCTCGCCTTAGTGTCATTCTTCCTCTTGTTTGGCCAGTTCAGGAAGTCCTATGCAAAGTGCCAGAGCGGAAACCATAGTTTGTGTGTGTGTGTGTGTGTGTGTGTGTGTGTGAGTGTGTGTGTGTGTGTGTGTGTGTGTGTGTGTGTGTGCCTGTGTGTATGCTTGCATGCGTGCATGGGTGCATGCGTGTTTCTCTGTGTTTCTTCAGCTGAGACCACTGACTCTCAACTCAAGCTTCAGCTGTTATTAATACTCTACTCTTGCTTCGTTCAAACGTAACGAAGAAAAAAACATTTTGATTTTAAACATTTAATACATCGAAATAAATATAATGTAAAGCAGTGTACTGTCGTTGATTTGCTGAACTCACACTGTAACAAGGCAGATCTACTTGACAGCATTAAGGGAACATAACACTGGTCATTCACTGTGGCATCATGTTCATTGTAGCTATTTGTGTATTATTGGATTGGAACTGGGTCTAAAACTGTCCATGTTTTCTGTCAACATGGACGGTTCGTAAGACTTGCAGAAGCAGTTAATCAATGTAGTTCATGACAATAAAATAAAGAATTTCTGTACATAAGAACAGCTATAATGGATCCAGTCAGGGGCCATGTCATGTTTTCATCTTTACAAAACTGATCTTTTTTTTTTTTTTTGTCTTTTGTATGTCCCTTTTCTTTTTCCTATGCAAGTACACTGAATGCTATGTTAGAACAGAGTCAGATTCCTTGTATATGCAAACATACTTGGCCAATTAAGCCAATTCTGACTCTGATTCTGATTCTGACTTAACATAAAAATTAGGTAACCCAAATCCAAATGTTTTCTTCCAAGTAGAATTTCAGATGTTCTTGAGATGTTCAACTGAGGTAAAAAGTTTGAAATTGTTTTCTGAGATATTAATTTGCAACAATTGTTGGTGGACTTGCACTTGCAAGGAAAACCTTCCTAAAATGATGACTTCAACATCAAGTTTCTTAGAAATTAACACGTGCAGTGAAGTAGGTTTATCTTTGTGTGACCTGGACCATCAAAATGCATCTAAAATGATTTAATGTGGAGAATGGTGGTCTTCATGAGTTTATTCTTTGACCATATTCTGGATATTGTGAGCTCTGGATAAATTGCAAGATTCAAAAAATAGACATAAACACAGCCAAAATCTGTATAGTGACACTAATAATACTTACAGAAATTTGCCATTTGTACGGGAGCCATTTTGAAGCCTGGGCTCAGAGTCTTCTCGTGTTATTGCTCCATGGAACCAGGGCATTTTTTCATGTGCAGTGGTGGCAATGAGCTTCTCCAGCTGAGGCCTCTGACTGATGATGGCTTGCTCCAGAGCTGCTCCCTGCCCACACATATTAGCAATGAGCCCACACACATAATACATAGCGCATGCATGTCAAGACAGATCTGGCTATTGAGTGAGCCATTTGAAGTGAAGTGATCAAACACCAAGCAGCATTTTCACTATTTACAGTTCACATTCACACACACACACACACACACACACACACACACACACACACACACACACACACACACACTCCATATGGCAATGAGGACCATGTGTCATTATTGCCCTGGTTGGTAAGTAGTGTCAAAGCATTTCAAGATGTGGTTTTTCAAAGGGCAAGTGACAGAGTAAAACTCAGTCACACTACTAAATCAGGATTAAGTAAAGGAAATGTCTCTTTATACTGTCAGAACATACACAGTATTGATAATAGGAATATGGGATAAAAACTGTTCTGAAAAAATGTTTATGGGCTGCATCACAGTTTGTCTCTTGTTCTTCACAAAACCCTTGTCATACCCTTTTCATAAACTAACAAACCTGAACTTCATACATCAAACTTATTTGACACCAAAATGGCATTTTATGATGAATATAAGTACTTCTCCAAATTGTTACCTGTATGGGATTTGAACCAAATGGGGGTATTTTTACATTACATTTAAGTGTTCATCAGTTAAGTGTCTAGGAACAAATAACACAGCACCTGGTGTAGAGACTGCCTGCTCTCCAGACTGTATGCTGTTGAATGATGATTACCGGCAGAATCTTGACCATACTCAAAGACAGCTGTGGCTATCAGCATGTACTGCTTTTAAAAAGATATTACTACTTAGGTGGCTGTCACTGCATGTTTCTGTTTATCAGTGGAATCACTCTTTAATAGAGATTTTATTTATGGCACTTCCTGATGATGTTCCCTTAAATGAAAGCTGTGGATTTCTTGTTAAAAACTAAGTACGACGCAGGAAATAAACAATGTCAAGGTTTCCCAGTGTCTCCACCACTACGCTGGACATCGACACGAGAGAGCACAAGATGTCTCAGTTAATATTCATTTTCCAACAATATTGATATGTATGCCTCCTGTTTAAAATCCAAAAGGACACAGCTAACTTGCTATAGACGTGACAGAGGATGCACCCTACTTTTCCCCCAAATAACAGTGTAATGAGTTTGTGCTTAATTGGGTGTGCATCTGATACACCAACCAGCCCATATTTTAGTGAGAAAACATCAAACAATTTGCCTCTCATTCCCATGGTTGTCTTCCACTAAAATAGAGCAGCTAACCAACAGAGGCTGGTGGGAAGTTGAGGCAACAAAGTTTCAATGGAAATACAGTTTATCTTTATGGATTATATTGATGCTGAATTGACAAGAAGACAACATATGATGCCTTCTATCTGGTCTGTCTAGAGTAAAGTGTTTTTCCTTACATGTCAGGAATTGTTAATATGTCAAATTCCTGAAAGGGATGTTGAAGTATTATTTTCCCTGGAGAGTCAACTTCCATTTCATTCATTTACTGTCTGCATATGTTTAATGTTTTGTTACCACCTCAGAAAGTTATTAGTTGGTTAGTTATTAGTTTGATTAGTAGTTTACAGTAACAATGTTTGCTACTGACGGTGGCTGATCAGGCTAATTATCAGCTAATTGTACTAGATTCTAATGACAGTGTGCAGTAAATAGCTGCACTTGTGTGAGTTTTAAAGGACATTCCTAAACATGATGTGCTTGATGGTGTTATTAATGACTTGATGAAACTTGAAAGCTCAGCATTCTCATTGCCCTTTTTTTTAGCTTCCCTTTTATAAGTAACATTAACATTGATTTACCCAGAGACAGCTAATATTTCTTTATTAACATGACCTTATCTTTATCTCATGTATTGGCAATTGTGCACAGCTTTGGAGAGAAACTGGTACAACTTTATCTCCAAAGCATTAACAATATAGTAACCTCCTCAGCTGTTGATGTTGACTGCTGAATACTTTTGTTTACTTATGCAAAATTGGAAGTCAGTGTGAAGATATTAGAGTGTCAACCAGGGATGATTTGGCCCTGATATGCTCCCTGGGGCAACTTTCAGGCTCACACAAACTATGCCAGCATGTGCATTGCAACACAGTCACTTGTCTACACATACATGTCGGTAAAAACCAAATATACAATAAGTCTTAGTGATAATGGATGAAGTAAACCTTGATCTTGACAGTTCATGTTAACTTTGAAATAAAAACAATATCACAAGAAGCACAAAGCTTTCAACTTTCAAATCAAGAAAGTGAACTGTTTTCATCACCAGCTATTTCCGAATTTTGCCAAATCTTGTTAGGAAAACTACACTTCATCACAACATTGGCTTTATGTTTTTTATAGCACTGGCCATTAATCTACCTTAATGATAACAGTGTATTTGCCAAATTATTGAAATTAGGGAAAATGGCAGTATTACTACAAAGAAGTCTAACAGATTAAAAAACACAACAGTAAAATTACAGACGTCATTACAGACTGATTTCCTCCTTCAACATGGACGCATTGTACCTACTGACTTCACACACTCTATATTCTAAATGACCTTCCAGGATAGAGTTGACACTAACCTGCAGGTTCCAGGTTTGTTTTACATACTCTCGGATCAGTTTTTCCTTCAGGTCCTCAAATGGCCCCACCTTTGGCTGCATGTTCTTGGGCCTGTTGCAGGGCTTCTTTAGCAGACACACAAGGCCATCCATCTCCTGAGAGTGATAATCAATCACATCCACAGGGCTTCTGTGGCTCTTACCACCTGCAATGGCATAGGTTTCATTGGGTTCTCTTTCTATGGTGTAGTGGTAGCAGCGGCCTGAATACGACACAGACAGTGCGAAGCCTCCGAGATAGTTTCGGCTTTGCCGTAGCAGGTACAAGCCGTTGCTTGTGCCTGCCTGCTGCAGGTAGTCCTCTGCTTCCTCCCTAGTGATGTTACCATAGAAGAACGGCAATGTATTCACTTTGTCAGTCATGTTGGCTTCTGGATGGTGGCTCCCTTAATGAAGTTCCCTCACAAAATTCAGCCACCAGGATGCAATTAACCTAAAAAAAAAGAAAAATAAAAGTAGAGGAAAGAAACAAGATTAATTGACTAAATTGAAACTTAATTCACTGACATTTACTGACTTTTGCTTTGTTTTGCACTGGACCTTGCTTGGTTTCTCATTTTGTGTTGTTCGGTTTTTGTTTTGTTTTGCAGTGGACCTTGCTTGATTTATCATTTTTTGGACTTATGTTCCCTTGTTGGATTTATTCGCCTATGTGGACTTTTTACTTTGGCTTTGACCCTAACATACCTCACCATCCAGTATGACTCGATTGTGTTTGTCACTGATCTAAATGAATTTGTAAAACTGCACCAGCTTAGTCCCTGGTTCCTTTGTGACTCATAACAAGTACAAAGAATGTATAGTACATTTACACAGATACAATACTTCTGTGTGATATTATATATTATGTGTCAGTAATATTATACTATATAATCTAACTTCTATGCTCCCCAGTATTAAGGAAAATGGAGCTTATGTTCAGACAGGAACATGATGACATTCACAGACAGAGAGATTGAGAGTATACACCGGGCCCTGCTCCACCAAGGACGGTTGTTGGGACAACATGGACAAATGTTGGAGACAATTCTTGCCCAGCAACAAGCCCGGTGGATGCATGTTAACTTTCAATCCAATGTCTCTTTTCTGTTCCAGCAACCCCTCCGCCAAACATGCAGCCTCCCATACAGCCTTCTATGCAGCCCCCCACGTAGCCCCCAGTCAGGGCAGCCTCAGCTTTGGCCCTGCCTGTTGTCAGAGAGTCCCACAATATGCACCTGAAGCCATTTTCTGTGGAGTTCGGCAAATATTGTGGTCATCTAAGAGGGTTGTCGTTAGAGTAGGCAGAGGCAACTTAGAGAATGCGAGAACCATTAGATTATTTATTTATTTATAATTTACACATGAAGGGTTCATCTCTGAGGTCAAGAACATGTCTGATAATGTGGGGGATGTGGCTGGCAGATTACTAAGCCTTAAACAGGGAAATGATAGCTGGCCACTTACTCAGTGAGATTTAGGGTGCTGGCAGCGGAGAGTTCATGGAATGAAGCTGCACTCTGCAATGTCTATATTATAGGACATGAGAGAGATGGAGGGAGAGATCCTCTAACCTTGCCTCTGCCTTCTCCCATCAGTGGCCTTTTCTTCCAGGTTACATAGTGTAGGTAGACTCTAGCACTCCCTCTATTAACTCCCCATCTAACCCTAAACTGCTGTTACCTGCTACCCTTTGTTGCCACCCTATCTCTTCAGCTCCAAGCTTTGCCGGATTCTGGGGCAGAAAAGAACTTTATTGATAAGGAACTAGCAAAGAAGCTAGACCACCAACTACTGGAGACTTCATCCACCCCAGTCATGGCCATCACCTTCCTCTTCCTGGAAGAGGTAACGCACCGCATAGCACCCAAAACTGTAACACTGTCCAGTAACCACGTTGAACAAATCTGCCTGTGTGTTATGTTCATTCCTCATATCCATCCAGTCATTGGTTATCTGTGACTTAAGCTTCACAACCCACATATTGACTGGGGTAGTTGTAAGAACCAATCCAATCGATCTTATTTATAAAGCACAGTTTAAATAAACATACATAAAGGGTAAAATACCTGTGCACATAAAATAAACAATCTAAGTGGTAATAAAAGCCAAGGAAAAGAGGTGCGTTTTAAGAGAGATTTAAGATCACTGTCTAGAGTTCTCTCTGTCTTTCCCATTGCCTACAATTAGCCCCATTTCCCCAAAAAATCTCCTCTGTCTCTCCTGTATCTTCCCCACATCTGTCCGGAGCGCCGTCTGAATACCACGACTTAAAGGAGGTATTCAGCAAGGAGTTAGCTGTTTCCCTACCAGATAGAGAGGTAAGCAATGGAAACATATCCAGGACTCGCTGCAGGTATAATCCATCCTTTTTCTCCTGTCGGTGCTGGGTTCTTCTTTGTCTCAAAGAAAGACAAATCACTCTGTCCATGCATAGACTACAGGGGTCTAAATGCTATCACGATTAAAACCAATACTAATTGCCACTTATCCCTTCAGCTTTCGAGTCTCTACAGGGAGCTATCGTATTGTCTAAGCTTCCTCTCAGGAACACCAATCATTTGTCAAAGTCAAAAGTCAAAGTCAGCTTTATTGTCAATTGTACAAGACAAACAGAGAATTGAAATTACATTACTCTCAACCTCTGTGACAAGACATAAAACATATATTTTAAAAAGAAATAAATAAAAACTTGGTGAGGATAAGGGAGAAGGACGAGTGGAAGATGGTTTTTAACACCCCAATCAGGCATTTTGAATATCTGGTGATGTCCATTCCAATGCCCCAGCTGTCTTCAAAAACCTGGTAAATAATGTTCTGAGAGACTATATTAACAGCTTTCTGTTCATGTGTCCAGATGACATTCTCATTTTCTCCAAGAGTCAGGAGGGGTGACTCACCATTTGCAGCAGATATTTACTTCAATCGTCTTTCTTGGATGTGTCATCGCTTGCGGACAGGTGAGAGCAGACCCAGAAAAATTACGGCGGAGGAAGAATGGCCACTTTACGAGTAGTGGTCCCCTTAACCAGACTAACCTCTCAATCCTGTTTTCGTGTTTCCCGGAAGCAACCACAGCCTTTACAAGACTCAAGGTCTTGTTCATGTTTGCTCCTAATCCAACCCAACCCAACTCATCAGTTCGTAGTTGAGGTAGACACCTCTAATAGCAGTGCATTCACAATGTTCAGGCTCAGACCAAAAACTTCATCGCTGTGCCTTTTTCTCTAGGAAATTAACCCCAGCTGAGAAGAATTATGACGTCGGGGACAGGGAGCTGCTAGCCGTAAAAATGGCGCTGAAGGAGTGGTGTCACTTGCTGGAGGGTTCAGAGCAACCCTTTGTGATATGGACCGATCACAAAAACCAGGCTTACACCCAGTTGACTTAACGACTTAACTCCCACCAGGCCCGGTGGTCCTTATTCTTCATTCGGTTTAACTTCATCCTCACGTACCGACCCAAGTCCAGAAACATCAAATATGATGCCCTCTACCTCCTTCCTAAGGTACTACAGTTATTCTTACCATTGCTGAATGGTTTTCTAAGGCTGCTCACTTTGTTGTCCTGTCCAAGCTCCCCTCCGCCAAAGATACTACTGAGATGGTGGTACAGCATGTTTTCCGTCTGCATGGCATCCCAGCTGATATTAGCTAGAGGGGACACAATTCATCTCCCAAGTTTTGAAAGGAGTTCTGCCAGGCACTGGGAGCATCAGTTAGTCTGTCCTCGGGGTTCCATCCCCAAACCAACCGCCAGTCAGAGAGGACCAATCAGGACCTAGAAGCCGCTCTAAGGAGCCTCTCAGCCTCAAATCCTATTTCCTGGTCTACTCATCTCCTGTGGGTAGAGTACGTTCTTAACTCTTTCACTAGCTCTGCTACAGGCTTAACCCTGTTCAAGGCCTCTCTCGGGTACCTGCGCACCCCACCCCCCTATTCCCAGGCCAAGGAGAGGAACTCTCTGTTGGTTCAATCCATCTTCGTCAGCAAATCTGAAAGAGGGCTCTGGTGGTGTTGCTCCTTTTGGCAGAGGACAAACAGCGGCTCGCCGATTGCTACCGCAGAGAGGCTCCTGAGTACAAACTAGGTCAGAGAGTTTGGCTTTTCTCCAAAAACATTCCCCTCAAAACTGATTCTAAAAAGCTATCTTCCCGTTTCTTGGGCCCCTTTGTCATGACTCCATTGTCAAAGCCCATGGCCATATGACTGAGACTTCCCCCAACCATGTGAGTTCATCCTATCTTCCATGTTTCCCAACTTAAACCAGTCACTTCCAAACATAACATGAGATGTGCCACACACACATTCACGTAACAGAGAGGTCTAACACCATAAAAAGTGGTGGACTTACAGACTGACATTGCCATTCATAGAGTCACATGCATGACTAAAATGTTCAAGAGGTCACCAAAACATTAGGATTGTGACTGACATCTGACCACTTTTATACTATACTAGCAGGGCAAACCGACATATGCAAAATAACCAGCAACGCAAAAGGCCTTGAGCTATGAAAACATGTCCACACCTTTGCTGACATTATTAGTGACATGCTTGTCACAATAACCAGAGTAACCACAAAAGCGCTACAGCAAGACCCCCAAATCCTGCAGTCATGCATATCTGCAGTCTTTGCCAGTTATTGCCAAAAAGTATTTCAGGCTTGGCCACTGTGGCAAATTGTTTTAACATAAAATCATTATCATATTATTACAATGCTAATTATTGATATGTGCAGTCACTGTCACAGTTTTAATAATAAAAACAATTACTGAAGTTTTTTTAAATATACTCATAAAAATCCTTTGAATCACACACGTTAACAGTTTGTTGCATACACTGAGATATTTGGAATTCTGCTTTGAATAGTCAAGATCAAGAGGATTGTCTGTCAACCAGTTGTGATCAGTTTTAGCTGAAGCAGTGCCTGTTCTTTCCACAAACTGAGAATTTCAGTATCTAAAACATACCAGAAACTAAACATCAGTCTGAACAGAGAGCATGTCATATCTACGACTGCTCTGAACGATCGGACAGTTCAAGATACCTATGAATACATTTTTACTTATCTCCAAAATGCTGCAATATTGCAGTGGTAGGGAATTTGTTGCGATGCAAAATGACAGCTCAGAAGGTAGTAACTTTACCACTTCACTTTTTTACATTACCATAATGTATTGATCAACAGAAATGGCATTACATGAATATGACATGGTGTTACAGTTGCATTAAAGAATTGCTTGTGTAAATGACAGGAGCTGTCATTTTTAATGGAACAGCTTATTTAAAATTAATGAACACTGTTTCCATCAAGCAAATGAAAAAAAACAGGCATGTGGTGACTGAACCATCTGCATAATGGTGCCATTTGCACTGAACATGAACTCATGAGACATGGCGGTGAAGGACAGCAACTTTTTGCTGCAGATTCCCAAAAGATTTCCTAGCAAAGTTAGTTTCTTGCAATTATGCATAGCCTTGTGCAAGTATCTGGTGGTTGGGAGGGTATTTCAGGTGCTGTTAGATCCAATGAAGCTTTTGGTTCGTGCATACTGATGCCTTTAATCTGCTTGATGACATTATTGACAGTGAACACTTAAGGGCAGTGGGACAAGCTGTAAGCACATTGACATCATCACCTTATAAAGATTTTATTCAGGCATGGTAGCAAACCAAGCCAAAAAACATTCATTACACATTGTCCTTTGAGCAGTTGTCAATATAAAAAATGTTGATTAGTGCAGCTTTAAGTCTTTTGGTGCTTATCTGCTGCGTACCACCAGAGGACAGAGCAGTTTTTTTCCTCAACTCATCCTCCATGCTGCACCATAAATACATGATCAAACTTTACACTGACATAGCACATATTTGTATACTGTGTGTGGAGCATGAAGGGGCTGCAACATACATTACATTGTGTCAACCCTGTGTTGCAACATGACAAATAAATGATTCCTTTATACCTTATTCACTTCCACAGATTCTATTCAATTAATAGAGGATTCTGTTTGATCAATAGAGTTGAAAAGAGCAGATACATAATCACAACCTGGATACAATATCTTGTTTTGCCAAGATCTGTCACATTTTCCATATTTTTTCCCTCTCTTAGTAGCTGGTCACTACTAATGCAGCATTAACATTTCATAATATGTTATGGGCTGTTTTTCAAAACATACAGCACAGTTTGTAGTCCCAGATATGAAGGTTTCAGACTGCAAAAGTTTAATCACTTTAAGTAGTTCAGAATGGAAAATGGACTGCACCGATACAACACTTTTCAAACTGATGAGAACACAACCAACCTTGCACAGCCTTGAAATCACCTGCATACATCTATTCACATTCACACTGAGATTACTGCTAAGATGTTATATAAGCAAGACATACTTTTTACATATTTTTTTATATATAATATGTATAATATGTACATATATGTAGTCTACTTAAAAAAAAAAAATTCAAATGTTCTCTACCTCTGCTGCCTTTTTTCTTCCCACTGCTATCACATGCTGCTGTAATGCCAAAATTTCCCCAGCCGGGGATAAATAAAGTTTATCGATATTATATTATATTATATTTTATTATATTATATTAAGCTGCTGGGCTGCACATCTGGAGCAATTTGGGGTTCAATATTGCACTCCCTACACACAGGAATCTATATTTACTCCATTCAACAATTACACATATGCTGGGACAGCTATTGACAGCAACCAGTGTTTTGTCCTAATGTTGAATTTGTTTGTCAGGAAGTCTCACAAGGCCTTTATTGCTATAGAAAATATGACTCTTAATGTTTGCAGCTCCTTGAGGATTCTGTTCTCTTCCAGTTTGATTTAATCTCTTGTATCATTTTGCCATTTAATTTAACATAGATAATGCTATGTTAATTTAGATTTTTGATGTTGAAAGTTTTATACTTGTACTTTTATACTACTACTAAAATTTAGGCAGCAGTGATGGTCATTTTTAATTTTGTTGAGCAGTAATGCATAGCATACCACCACTAATATTATTGTTAACAATATCCCACTGCCAAAAAAATAAACACACAAAAACATGACTTTTTTTCTCATAAGTTTAGAGGGGAAATGTCTCTCTGGTGAACTGTTAACAACTCGCAAACATCCCAAATGTGACACAGGTAGTAGACTGTTTCTTTGTACAAAGTTACAACCAGGCTCAGTCTTTACCAGTGCACTGTGTATTGCAATCGTCAGCTGTCAAAAAATGTAGTCTAATAAAAAGTACAATATTCTCTGAAATATCATTATGTTCAAGTATTAACTAGCAGAAAATGGAAATACTAAAGCAAAGTTCTTTCCACCTCTAATGAAGACCTGGAAAATAAAAGTGCTTCCTAGTTGTCTGAGTCAGCACCCAACATGTAACAATTTCATTCCTGAGTCTTACTACACTGATTTCATTTCTAATAAAACTCTAAGTTCATAAAAGAATAATATTAGGCCACTTAATTTGTCTTGGAAACATAAATTTATTCTATGCTGTTATTGGTTTTATTCATTTCTACATCGTTAATTTCCTGAAACACGAGCAACTGGTTGATATTTTTAGTTTGTTTTCTGAAAAATAAGTCAGCAAAATGAGAGAGTAAATAATTTAGAAAGACAAAAAACACTAATACTGCACTTACTGTATGTGGTGAGTTCCGGAGTGTTGATCTCCTTCTAACTCTGTCCTTTCAGTCCTTGAGCATGTTAGCGGCCAGCTGTCTGAACAACATGCGAGCAGGTCATCTTAAATTCAGCCAGCTCCTGACAAACAAAATTATGTGCTGTGAAAATCACTTGAAAACAAGCAGTCACTTACAGTTGATCCTAGTTGTGTGTTTCCAGATGGAGCAGATTGACAATCAGTCTGTGTGCAAACACACAGTGAGGTGCTAGAGCACTGAAGCTTCCTCTTTTCAACGACTTCCTTGACATTTTAATTCTTTGACTTCCTTTTTTTATCTGAACACTGACCAACATGTGTGCGATGTGCAGGAAATTATGTGACAACTGCAATGACACAAGTGACATCGCTGATTACTTTAGTGATGGCACAACTTAAAGATCACGTTGTGTGTTTCATCATATTTTTTAATGTATTTTTATTGAGACAGAAACACAAGTGCTGACCTTGAAAACAGTAGTTGGACAAAAATATCTTGAGAAAAAACTGCTGAGGAAGACCGGTTGAAAGGTTAAAAAAACCTTGTGATAGGACTTTGAGATTGTTTTGTTGTTGTTTTTTGTTTTTTTGTTTTTGTTTTTTTTTTGTTTATTGGTAAAATTTATTTCTAATATTTTATTTTTTTGTGTCTTAATCATTACATTTTGGTGTGTTTCAGAAATTGCAATACTGCAATGATTAATGTGTATTAACATTTCATTATTCATTCAATTTATTGATTGATTAGGTTTAAGTATATTTGTGTCTGTGTTGTGCTATTTTATGATGTGCAAAAATGGTCCTGGTTTACTCTACAGACAATTTCACAATATTTGACATCACACTGACCTGTGTTGCCAAATTACTGTTTTATTAAAATCAAGTAACCTCAAATTTGTACTTAAGCTCAGTCTTTGAGTGAATACCGCCACAAATTTTTTTAACATATCTGTCTGCTTGAGCGGAAATGGTGAAATGATGCAATGAATAATGAAATAGTGTGTTGTATGTTGTTGTTGTCAACTATTGTTTGACAAGACAACACAAAAATGGCTGTTTTTACTTTTTTGTGTTTATACATTTAAACACAAAATAAGTCAAAACAAGTATATGTACACACACACACAAACACACACATATATCACATATATATAGTTGCACTGAGCAGTGTAAGCAGGGACAGACAGTCAGTCATGTGTCATAAGCAGTACATGTTTACCACGCAGGAAGTGCCAGTTGACTTTGGTGTTTCGTACTCAGAACATACTGTCAGTAAAATGCACACACTGACCCAGAAGCTGCAGCCTTTTGCTGAATGGTTGTGATGTCCTAAAATTTACTTTCAGTTAATTAAATTAAGAATTCAATTAAATTGAAGTCACAAAATTATGAAGTGTATTCCTTATAACTGCAACGTGACAGAGGACTGGTGTGTGTAACTTGGTGAGGATGACATAGAGTTTTAGACCTTGAGAGTCCTTTTTTGGAAAGTGAGGACATTTGGTTGTAACTTCCTCAAGGGGTTGTGAGATGGCAAAAAACCTGGTTTTAGGGTGTTGGTTAGGTTAAGGGTTGCAGTTGTAATGGTTAGGGTTAGGGAATGAGCAATTACGTTGAAGAGTATGAAGTGAAGTATCATTAGTGTTATCACACTCATCTGGCATACTTTATTCTCGCATGCCTTTTTTGCTCACCTGGAACTTGACAAGCACATTTGCCATTCATATATCAATACACACATAACTTTGTGCTGTCTGCTGCAATTTTATGCAACAAAGACAATTAACATGAATTGCAATTGTTTGTATATGTCTGCTGTGAATCTTCTTTTTGATAACTGTTATACTTTGAGTTATTACATTACAAAAACAATCCAATATACAATGGCTGATTTCTTAATCCTGCTGCAGCAATCTGTGTGAAGGTGTCAGAGTGAAAGTGGAAAGGAGAACAGCAAAGCATCTACAACACAGCATGAAAGAGCTCTAAACATTGTGACATTTTAAACGGGCTATATTCAGACTTCAGTTCATCTTTAAGGTGAAGTGGTTCTCGTTTGTTTTGAGTTGATGCACTGGGGATGGAAAATCTCACCATATGATGTCTTCTATACACTTTGTGGTCTTTTTTCTGTCAGCTTACTGTAACTATGTCAAACTGCTCATGTCTACCCCCATCGAAGGAAGTGAGCTCTCTTCACTTCCTCATCGGCTCTTAGCTTACAAGAAATATGGCCTTAAAGGGCAATGTGGGCCTCAATTTAATAAAATCATATTAGGCGTTACATGTGAATTTTTATAGATTTTTATGACCCATCACATGCAGAGCTCTCCCTAAGTCTATCTTAACTAGTTTTAGCAGACATGTACAGATGGGTTTTTGTTAATTTTAATATTCCAAAACATCCCAGTCAGGGAATTCAGTCAAATAACTACAACCACAACCCTGTAGACACACACTGGGAAGAAAAGCTTAGTTTCATATTTCAGCTTTCTAGAAATCTATTTATCTTTTAATCTCTGTACCTCACATTGAGTATCCGTCTATACTGAATCTGATCAGATATGTATTTTTATGATATTTGTATTAATTCATTTAACACAACACCACATAACCAGTACAGCTGCATACATACTATAGACTGATGTAAACTCATATTAAATCAGAATCAGCATCAGAATCGGCTTTATTTGCTAAGCATGAGTGCACATACAAGGATTTTGACTCAGGTTTAAATTGCACTCAATATACTTGCATCGGACAAAAGACACACAAAAGACTGAATAATAAGTTAAACAGTGCAAAAATGGAAAATAAGCAATATGTACAAACAATGGTGAGGCAATAAACAATATATACAATGAAATGTACAATGTGTGTTGACAGTGACAGTGAGTGATGAATGTACATGTTAAAACCTGCGCATTATTTGATGATAAATGGCCAGTCAGTTGATGTTTTTGTGTCAGAGGTTAAGTGACACTGTGTGACTTGCTGACTGTCCATCAGGGTGACGAAAGAAGGTGGGAAGAAACTGTTTTTATGTCTGGTTGTTTTGGTGTTGAGTGATCTGTAGCGCCAACCAGAGGGGAGAGGTTGGAATAGGTTGTGTCCAGGAAAGCAAAACAATTTACATATATCTGATCTAGAGCAGCTCTGCACATGTAATATATGTGTGTGTGTGTGTGTGTGTGTGTATGTGTGTGTTTAAACAAATCTGTCTCCTTTGAAAAAACTCCTCGTCAAAATGTTGTTGATGCATGCCTTAAAGACATTTCCTTGATTTTATGATCCAATAACCTTATTTTAATACTTGAATTCTCAAGCAAAATGTGTGATGGATGCTAGTGATTAACTTTACAACTACACACTTAATTTCCTTGTAATCATTAAATGTGGCAGAGCACAGAACATACAAGGGGACAAAAAAGACACAAAATTTCATAAGCCTGCCAGGGCTTATAAAACATAAAAAAAAGACAAAAAACAGGCAATCAGTATGAAAAAAATCAAAAATGACAAATGACAAGTAAGATCATTTCACTATTCATATTTTATTGAACTCACTTTTGCTTTACAGATAGTTGTGGACAGTTACTACACTGGCGTATGCCATTAGGCATTTACAAAGATAAATATATACAGTACAATACATGTCATCAGAATTGCTTAAATAAAATGTTCATCTATCACCATGCATTGAACTGAATTGCAAAATGAAAACTGCTAAATATGTTTTTATGATTAAAGTTTCATTTAATGTTCCCTCTTGCTTTCTTCTAGTCACTTTCTACCTCTTAAATGTTGACACACCAATGTCAGTTTCTATTTTGTGTGAATTATGTGAAGAAGCAAAATATCAAAAAACAGAAAAACAGAAAAAGAAACATAAAAGTGTAAAATGGTAGTGTCAAATGAATCAGTAAATTAATGAAATAATATATTGTGGCTGTTTCCATTGTCAAGACATACAACTCCAAAGTAGCTGGGACGTTGTGTAAAATGTCAATAGAAACGATGATGATCTGAAACCCCATATTGAGTTGAAAAAAGCCAACATATCAAATTTCACAACAACAACAACAACAACACACGCTTCAAAAAAGTTGGGACAGTGGCAAGTAAAAACCAGAAACCCAGGAAGATGCTTTCATTTTTGTGTAAAACTGAGATCGGGTTAGGGTTAGGGATGCTTACTGCGTACCCATGCAGAAACTAATGTATCCCTGCTGCATAGGAATAACATTCTTGATCCTTTAAGAACTAACTGTAAAAGCTTTAGCTGTTTTTTTTAATTCATTGACAAAGGCCAAAAGACAGGAAAGCAGCACAGTTTGACATTACATGTTTGGGTTAGTAACTGAACTAATTAACTAATGTTGTTTATACATATATACATAAAGGTACAACCCTGTTTCCAAGAAAGTTGGGACACTGTGTAAACGTAAATAGAAACAGAATGTGATTTGCGAAACACTGAAACCCCATATGTCATTGAAAATAGCACAAAAACAACATATGAATTGTTGAAACTGAGAAGTTTCATTGTTTTTTGAAAATTATAACCTAATTTAGAATTTTATGACAGCAACATGTTTCAAAACAGTTGGAACGGTGGAAAATAAAGACTTGAAAGGTTATGACGTGCTCAAAGAAAACACGTGGTGGAACATCTTACAATTAATGAGGTAAATGCCAACAGGTTACTAAGATGATTGGGTGTAAAAAGAGCATCCCAGAGAGGCTGAGTCTTTCTGAAGCGAGGATGGGGTGGGGTTCTGTGACGGACAAAAAGTCCAAGAATCTAAAGAAATCTCTGTACGCAAGGGACCAATACTGGATGGCCATCCTCAGGCCCTCAGATGCCACTGCATTGAAAACGACTGTCTAGAGGACATTACTGCATGAGCACAGGAACACTTCCAAGAAACATTGTAAGTTAGTCACTGCACCACAAATGCCAGTTGTACGTCTACAATGGACTGTATGTAACCATGTTGTCTTTGTGCTATTTTCAAAGAAATACCGGGTTTCTGTGTTTTGCAAATCATTACATTCCGTTTGTATTTAAATTTTACACAGTGTCCAAACTTTTTTGGAACTGATTAAACTTGTCCTTAACATCCCCTGTTACATTTCAACAAAAACAATAAAGTCAGTGATCTCCACTGATATTTTTGGATCATGCATCTCTTAAACAAAATCAACAAATGTGACTTTTCTACAAGGCACTATGAGAGGACTGTATTGCAGTAGTATTAACCATAGCTGTAATTAGACCATTTTTAATTACATTAGTTTTTACAACATTACAACATTAGACAGGATTTTACTAATTTTCACACCTTTCACACAAAAATTTCAGCCATCCACTTGAATCACATACTTATGAAGTGTCAATGTGTGATGACCCAGAAGTCTTTTGCACATTGTACTTTGGGTGAACTGACCCTGACCCTACTGCTGGTGGGATGGGTGGCAGGGGTTGGGTAGGTTGGTTGGGAATGCTCACACTGAATACGCATTATAATTTGTGATTGATAGTTACAATATGGGCCTGGACAAAAAATGGCCTTGGCCATTATATCAGTTTTTTGGTCCTGAATGTTGGTCCAATGCCACAAAAAGCTTCATCCTGCACAGGTTTGATAACCAACGCAGGCAACGCCCTCAGGATCCTAGACCCTTAAGGGGCTCAAATATTTTTAAATAAATACAGTATATGTTCAATCAATTTTCCACAAACTAAGTAACACATAGCAAATCTGGAGGCAAGTAGTATTTCAGCATACATGATGTAAATGCAAAATACAATGTGAAATATCAGAAGCTGTCATGTGTAATCTGCTTTGTGCTCTGTGCCTGACACAGCAACACGGTTCCTTCACAATGCAGGAACCCATAACTCATTTTTGCCCCTGCTTAATACAACCCTGATGTCTGCTCCATCTTTGCATTTGCATTATGAGCTCATATTAATTTCACTGCACCTTTAAAATCATGCAGCTGCTGGTTAGAGTGTTATTACTCAAAACACAGATAAATACTAGGCTTTCTTTTCCAAATTGAGTTTGTAAAAAAGAATATATATATATAGCCTGGACAGACAGACAGACAGACAGACAGACAGACAGATAGATAGATAGATAGATAGATAGATAGATAGATAGATAGATAGATAGATAGAAATGGAAGCTTAACTCGCCCCTTTAACTGTTTCATATTTACTGCTAAGTGAATTACCATTATATCCGGTGGATGCACTCTAAATGAAACCGTTAGAGTACTTTGGTTAAATGGACTAATGCGGTATTAACGGTCAAATACTCACCCTCTACAGTGCAGTCTATTTCTCTTTCAGCCAGTCGGTCTCTGTAACTCAACTCTTATTATTGTGTGAGGTCGTCTTGAATTTTAACATATTTTTTGCGACATGACAATAATTCTGCACTGTGAACAGGACGGAGGTTATTCTCACAGCTCAGCAGCAATGTCATCAGCTTCTTCGTCCTCCTCCTCCTCTTCTTCTTCTTCTTCTTCTTCTTCTTTTTCTTCTTCTTCTTCTTCTTCTTCTTCTTCTTCTTCTTCTACTACTACTACTATTTCTACGACCACTGCTGCTACTACTTCTTCTGCTGCTGCTGCTGCTGCTTCTGTGTGTATTGGCAGTTGGCATGTCTTAGTCTTAGACGCGCATTACTGCCACCAACTGGACTGGAGTGTGGACTTTTAAAAAACTAACAGCTAAATTAGTTTCTTTTAAAAAGTGGATAATGTCACAGTATGTCTTGCCTGCTGTTTTCCCAAGAGACCTGACAACGACAAAACATGTTGTCCTTAGTGACTGAAGAAGATAGTGACTCTTGATATTGTATTTTCTATAATGAAGAAGCACATACTCCTACAGTGTTATCATTTTCTGGTTGTGTGCTTATATCTTATATAAGCTATGGTTGAAGCCTGTATAATCTATTCTGGTTGATGGGCGATGACATTTTCTTGCCTTCATTTCCAGCCCACCATCCTCCCAGCACCAGCATGTCTTTGTATATTATAAAGATGTCTTACAGTTTCATTATCATCCCAGTACTCGTGCCATACTGATTGTGCATATGTCCTAATGAATGTCTTAGCTTCATCTTTGCTTCATTGAACTTGTAGGTTTACATATTTAATAGTGTTTGTTTGGCCAGAATATCCTCTTGCTTATTTCCCTACTCACCAACATGATCAGGAACCCATAGGAAGCGTGTAGATATACCATTTATTTCCAATATAGGATTTCATTGGTAAAATCTATTCCGAATGATGATCTGCCAGATCGTATATGTGTTAATGCTAAAAAGTTCTCAGAGGGCATTGTTTCAGCAAAAGTCAAGGTATGGCAATGCCATATGACGTCACAAAAATACTCATGACAACAGAATTAAAAAATATAACAATGCCTAATGTTTGCATTAAATTTGCAAGTTAGAGCATTGAAAATGCCTTCATCCTATCCATTTTGGTGCTTCTTTCAGCACCATGGACAGAGAGCAGATGTCTAACTATGATTAGTCATATGTTTAAGGGTGTTGGGCAGTTATCTAAAGCAGCTAAGCAAAATGCTTCTAACACACACTGACAAGATACTGACAAGACATAAGACACTCATTCACTGACAGGCATATTATGAATCTATTAGAGGTTTATTTTCTTAACTGGCCTACATTTGCATATATAGGACAAACATTTTTTTCAATTGCAATACTCAACCAGTGTCAGTTAGACATCTCCTAATATTCAATAATTTTTTTTTTTACATTTATTTAATATTTTTTATTTTAGTTTATTTTATGAAGTATTCCTTCCTCTTTTCTAAATTACTCCATCACCTGCAATAACTGACTTACCAATATCTGGTCCTAACTTGAGGGGCTGCATTTTCGACAAAGTACTTCTCTGAAACTGAATTCCCGACACAAACCCAAATGAACAATCAAATAAGAAATGTTTTATGCAATATCATACTTTAATATCCATATTGTACAATTTTATAAAAGATTTCATTCCGCATCATGTAATTCGCCATCTTCACCGTCTTCATGATTTCTTCAAATTGAAGGAACAGACAAATGCTATTTAACCATGATATTGAGATGGAAGATGCTTAATTGCGGTTACTTTGCCCCTTTAATTTCTTTCTTTGGGTCTTCCAGACTGATTTCTAAAGTAACTCAACTAATCACTCCGCAAATCTAACAATTTGCCCGGGAATATGACTTTTAATTCCAACTCCATTCAGGGTCGTCACCTTCAGTTTCTTGCCTTGTTGGGCTACAATACCTGCATGTATCAATAACATTCCTTTGTTAAGAAAAACATGTGCTTCTTTACTACGACCATTTTCTTGATGTACGACCTTTGTGAGCTTCACTAGATGTCACTGGAATGTTATCTGTTAACTCAGTGATTACTTTCCACTCTTCACTCTAATTGTGCTTTCTTCCCCTTTTCATTTGTTCTAGACTGACTGTGACTGGATACTGAATTCTTCTTTCTTGCATTCAGTGATTTTACTGCAATCTACTGTTGTTAATGTACATCTGATTCCCTTGCCACTGATTAAACGACATTGTCAAAATTCACCTCTTTTCCTGCAATAGGCCCACGCCCATCCACAGCCTTCCCATTTTACATTTCAAAGCCCTGTTGTTGGGATTGAAGTTTTTACATACAACGTTAATTCCGTTTGTTTTAAATAAATGTTGTGTAAAAATACCCGTTGCCAGATGTTTACTGCTGTTGCAGTGTATAGAGGAGCACAGTCGTTACGTCACTGTCCGGGGTTTCCTAGAGAAGTGAACCCTACGGCGTCATGGCGGAGGCCGGTTGTCGGAAGATCCTGGATTGAAATGCCAGCTTTCTACAGTCGCAGTTGACCGACGAGCGCTAGACTTTGCTTACATTTAGAACGAAAAAGGGGACTTATTTGATTTTTGGAGGGAGAGGAAAACCAACACTGCGTCAGTTCTTTCGAACTGAGTGGTTCGAGGCTGCTCTCCCTAACTGGGAGATAGCTTGCTAGCTAGCTAGCGTAGCGTTAGCTATAAGCGGCTGCTAGCTCACTAGTTAAATAAAAGAAGAAAGGACGTCTAAAGTGGAAAGGTGGATTTAGACAGCTGTTTTGTTGGAGTTTTCCAGGTAACATAAAATAATATCAGGTAGCGTACAGCGTGGAGCTACTTATCCCTTAGTTTAGCGAAACTGTAGGCTATCTTGTATGTTGATGTAAAAGCCGCGAGACGTGAGCGGCTAATGAAAACAAGATGGAAGAGGGTGAAGTTAGGTTAGCTAATTTGGGTTTGTGGGTTTGATAATGAATACTAAATAATTATGCCGCTCTACTGTGGCCCACTAGTTAGACGGACATTTGCATAGTTAAATATGGTTGACTATTAAAGCTAAGTATCGGTTATAACCGGAAAGTGAACATTCCAGCGGTTCACTGTTAAGAAGAACTAGCGCAAAGTTTTGTCATTTTGTTAGCTACCTTGCTAGCCTCGTGCTTTATACTGTTAGCTAACGCTACTTTCCTTGACAACCCCAGTAAACGCTGGGCTATCCTCTCCTCACTTTATGTTTATTGAACCCACGTTGACGTTTAAAAAATGGCACTACTAATAACGTTTGACACACAGAGTTGTGCTATATGTTGTAGAATTATAACACTAACTGGTGCTTTTATTGTTTAACAAGTTTGACGATTTTCAAACACAGAATATCGTAGTACTAGCGTTACAGATAAGAGGTAGCAAACAGTAATGAGTTATAGATAGGGGACAGCCATTATACTGTAGCAATGAAGTGGCTAGCATTGATCAGGCAGCTGGTGTTGATATTATACTATTGCGTGATATTGTTCTCAGTTAAGATTTCGAGACAAGATATTGACTGGCGCGTCGGCTGTGTATGCATAACGTTACAGTACTGCAACCGTACCCCGCCAATAGCTAGTATTGGCGTCATTAGCCGGTATTAGCTAGTTAGCTACAAGCTAAACTGTAGCCATACTTAGACCTGGTGAAACCAAGGTTGGCGGAAGAGCGTTTACTATAATGCGTTTTTGGCCTTGGCTCAGAGAAATGCGGTTATTTAGTGTTTAGAGTGCCCACGGAACTTTGTGTAGATGTGAAAACACGCGCAGGCCTTATAGGCCTCTGTGATGAGGGAACGAATACAGCTAAGTTACGTGTAACGTTAGCTACAGCCATCCGCACAGCTCCGTCTGTTCTGGTTTTAATTTGAGATATTAATAAAAAATATATGAGTATGAATGATGTCAGAAATGTTCCCATTTGATAAAGTCTCGCGTGGAACCATATTGACAGCTTCTTAAAAACAGTCCATTAATTAAACTTTGATGCCGCGCTATAGTTGGTCAGGGATTGTGGACGAGGCAGCAGATGCGTTTTACTTTGTAAACATGAGGATTTGTGGGCCTACCTGTGAATTATTCTGCCCTGTTGTGAAAATTTTAACAACCACGACTTTATCAGAGCCCATTCATACTTAATGCTGGGAAAGCATAATGTTACTGAAAGTAGTCAGCCATGATGAAGGTACAGTCCTGGTATTCCCAAATAGTATTTATAATGTTGTTAATGTGTGTACAGGTTAACCACGTGGGACACAATACCACAGGGGAAGTCTATATTTTTGGACTTCAACATGGCTGGACGCAGTGAGGATGAAAGTGTGAGCAACAGCAGTGGAGAATCAAGGTAAATCAACTAATCATCTTTCGCAAAAGAACATCAGAGTAGTTTTGTTGGTATTGGTATTTTTTTTTTTAAATAAAATGTCATCTCAGATTATATCACTGATAGATTATTAATAGTAACTGTATATGTGGCCCTTATTTCTACACATTAGACTGGAGGAGAATGCTTTGTATTCCTCTTATCTCTGATTTGTGTGTCTGTGATGCTGCCATCTCCAGTTTGTTTATATTTTTTACTGAAGTCTATTTTGTTTACAGTTTTGTTTTTTGTTGACTGTTATTTACACTACACAGTAGTATATAGTGCAATGGGGCACAATTTTACATATGTTGAATGTTGTGATGGCTGCAACAAATATCTCTTGATTGCAAGTTAAACTTGAATGCCAGATAACCCTACTCAAATTTGTACTTGCACATATGTAATTGGCTAACGTATCTCATTGCCACACAACACTGGATTGTTTTGTGTTAAAAGTTGTGCAATGGGCACTCCAGCTACATTAACGCAGTTGTCTTATTGCAATGTTGCCATTGTCTAAATAAATGAGCTACAAGCATGCAGTACAACAGATACACACATATCTATGTGCCATCATATATTTTTGTGTACCAGGCCATAATGGATGCAAATAGCAGATGAATACCCTCTGTAATTTTTCTTGTTGAAAAACATGTTGATAGTTAGCAAAAGAGTGGTGTAGAAAAGGGTAATAAAAACAGGTATAAAATGTTTTGAGTGAGCCCAGCATGTCAAACTGATTTGATTTGTGGATGGTTAATCTATTAATGACTAATGCACAAAAATGTGTTTGTGATTTTCTCTTTACATGGCACAGTAATTCTGATGATGAATCCGGTTCTGGATCAGGCTCAGCGTCAGGGTCCGGCTCAGGCTCCAGTTCCAGCTCCTCCAGCAGCAGCAGCCAATCAGGAAGCAGTGACTCAGGTAGTGGCTCAGACTCTGGCAGCCAGTCAGATTCTGACACAGAGATATCCAAGGAGAAGATGGAACAGCCAAATAAGTCAAACATCGATGGAGCTGAGGTAAACAAAACAAAAAAAAAAAAAAAAAAGATGTAAAATAAATTGGCGACAATGGGCTCATGTTTGTTACTCAAACTGAAGGTGTAGTTAATTATTCAGACAAGGAAATATTTGATCATTACATGTTCACAATAAAGCTGCTGTTATATAAGCATCATCAAATTGGTCAATGCTGCATGACACTGTCAAAATAGACCTGATCAGTACATTTCCTTGCGTCTTTGTAGCAGCATTTCCTCTAATGCAGAGAACTGCTTAAAAACACAGTCCAATAAGTTTGATGGTTTGACCTATGACCTCTGCTAGTGACAAACTGCTCTTTTTAGGTGTTTTAACACTGTGAGTCATGTGAAAGCTTTTAACATATTCACATTTTTTGGCTAACCTTGCACTGCACTGCACTCATTGATTGCAGTTCTGGAAGTCCAATCCAAGTATCCTAGCAGTGCAAAGATCTGCAATGCTCAGGAAACAACAGCTTCAACAGCAGCAGAGGCAAAGCTCCTCAAACGGCGGATCTGATGAGGTTTGTTTCAAACTGATTCCCAACGCGCTTTTTCTGTGCTGTTTGACTGTGCACTAATCACCAACATTTGGAGATGTAGGTGTGCTTAAATGTGTTCATGAACTATTTATGAACATTCTTTCTCTGATGATAATCTTCTGTAGGACTCGTCAAGTAGTGATGAATCTGACTCATCAAGTGGATCCAAAAGGAGAAGAAATTCAGGCTCCTCCGACTCTGCATCGGGTTCTGCATCTGGGAGTGGTTCTGGATCAGACTCATCAGCAGAGGACAACAGTGATGAAACAGCATCAGACTATGAGCCCAGTCACAAAATCAAAAGCAGAAAGCCTCCAACCAAGTAAGAGGACAGTTTCCCTTTCATGGCTGCCTGTGTACACAGGGTTGCATTATTCTCAACTATTGCCTTTCATTGTGGTCGCTCATCTCAGCTGTCTAGGTATTGATCATAAGACCTATGATCTCTGAAAGAATACAGAGTGGCTTCAGTTTAATCCAACTCATGAATTATCTCTTCACCTCATGTCATGTCTCAGGATGAATTTTCGCAATGGGAAGAAGAGCAGCACCCAGAGGAAGAAAGCCCAAAAGTGTTCTTCTTCTGACGAAGAGGATGAAAAGTACAAGAAGGTGGCGTCTGCTGGTCCACGGCGGCAAGCCACAGTCAACATCAGCTACAAGGAGGACGAGGAGCTGAAGACTGACTCAGATGACCTCGTGGAAGTTCTGGGTGAAGATGTTCCCCAGCCCGAGGAGGACGAGTTTGAAACCCTGGAGAGAGTGATGGACAGCAGGATAGGAAGGAAAAGAGGTAAGAAACACAGTGCTAAGATTGATGTCAGTCCACTCCAAATTAACTGTTACCATAGACAAGCATTTATCCCAGTATGGAATTTCAGGATTATTATCAAATTTTAAGAGTCGTCTGGAAAATGAGGGACTTGCACTTTTTCCGGGAAAGTCAGGAGATAACAGGGAGATGACTTAGAACCATCTGTGAGACAAAAGCAGTTCCCCATTGCTCTATACTGTTCACCCTCAAAACAAAAGATATTTCAGCCTGTTAAGGCTGAATAAATCCATATTTTAGACAATATTCTTTTATTTTTTGTCTAACAGCAACAGGAAGTGCAACCACTGTATACGCTGTAGAAGCAGACGGGGACCCCAATGCCAACTTCAGTTCCAACAAAGAGATTGGTGAGATCCAGTATTTGATAAAGTGGAAGAACTGGGCCCATATCCACAACACTTGGGAGACAGAGGAGACGCTCAAGTTACAGAATGTCAAGGGTATGAAGAAACTGGACAATTTCAAGAAGAAGGACCAGGAGAAAAAGAAATGGTGAGAGCTTGTTTAATAGACATGAAGAGTTTCTCGCTTTATTATACAATATCTAGTTTTACACACTGACAGCTAGGACAAATATGATACAACCATGACAGATCTAAAATCTAACCATTGTATTGCCTGTTTAAGTATGTTTTCTTCTATACTAAGCATCAAAACAAAGGATCATGTTAGAACGAATTCCATTTTAATTGGCCCACATGTTATCATTTTTATATTTTATTTTTAATACCATTCTTATGGGGCGAACTAGCTCTACTCTGAAATACACAAAAATGCTGCTCCGTTGTGCATGATACATGGATCAATAATTGTTGAAAAATCTCATGTTATGCCTGGGATGTGTAGCTTTGGCCTCAGTTTTTTAGCAGTACATTTTGTATGCAGCTATCATTGTACACATTTAAGACCCTTTTACAGGGTTCCTATTTTAAAACGTGTCATATGGTAACATCAGCTGGAGACAGACTTCTCAACTCTGTCCTTGAGTTTAAGATTAGCTTTATCATGCATTAGCTCACTACACTAATAAAATCTGAGAGTCATTATCATAAATGACAAAATCCAGGCCGTCAGCTAGAAATGAGAAGCCTGTTTTTTTTTAATTTATTTAATTAATTGAAGGCCTAGTGTTTCAAAAAAAATGTGAATTCCAATGGTAAATTTGCCACTTATCACTGTTAACTCCATATGTGCAGTGCAAGATTGAAAGCTAAAAACAATTGTCATCAGATGGAATCTGTATTCAGTATGCCTGCCAGTGTAAGCAACTGACATGCTATAAGACCCCACAAAACTTCATTGCACCTCTAAAACTGCCCTCAACCACCCTCAGCCCCATGTGTTTGATGGCTTTTTTGGCCAAAATTTGAATACATTTTGAATGAATTTCTGAACTGTAGTGTCTCTGATCTACTTCGGAGGGACCATTGTGTTGGTTTTGAGACATTAAAGGTATACCCTTCATCTTGTGAGTACCTACACTTTCCTAGCATCTACAGGGATTCAAACCAGTCATCTGAAAAAGAGAATTTGCTGAAGTTTCAATTTAATTCATGACCCTCTAAAAAATTGTTGGTTCAACTGAAATGGAAGACAGGCTATTGGCTAGTTTCTAAGGCTTTCTTTTCTTCTCCCTAGGTTAAAGGCAGCTTCACCAGAGGACATAGAGTATTTCAATTGCCAGGAAGAATTGATGGATGACCTGCACTCTCAGTACCAGCTTGTAGAGCGAATCATAGGTGCACTTTCAATGCATAACTTGTAATTTGTTTGAAACGGCTTACTTTGAATATAGTTGATGCCACTGTAATGGTATAGCTAAACAGAATTGAATTGAATTGCTTTTGTGCAGGACATTCAAACCAGAAGTCAGCAGCTGGTTACCCAGACTATCTGTGCAAGTGGCAGGGTTTACCATACTCAGAGTGCAGCTGGGAAGATGGGGCTCTGATTGCCAAAAAGTTCCAGAAATGCATTGATGACTACATGAGCAGAAACCAGTCCAAGACCATTCCATCCAGAGACTGCAAGGTAACTTGCTTCCAAGTCTTGACTGGCATTGGTAATACGGTACACCTTGGTAAGGTGGTGCAGTTTTGTATTTAGTCCAGCTTGGTGTGATGTGGTCTGTGTCAGTTTCCATTCTGAAGTAAACTGAATTTTGACTTAAACGCTAACTTTACCAGCTGCTAGGGTTGTAACGGCACACAAAATTGACAGTTTGTTTTTTTTACCCCAGATTTGGGGTCACTGTCTGTATATATTGTAAACTATGTTGATCCATTCCTTTATGGTTGGAATGTCTTTCTTAAGCCATGATCAGGTTAAAGCCTGCCAATAACAATACCCTCAAGTATTTATCTTACTCTGCACAGTGCAGATCTTCTACATCACCAAGGTACATGATTTAAACTTAAAATTGATTTTCATTTTATAATCCGCTTCCAGGACACCGTAGACACTTCTCCAAAATGAAGCCACAGAGTGACAGTTGACAAGATGTGAAATTGTTAGTCTTTTGTGGACTAGTACAGAAGATTTTTTTTTTTGAAAAATATCAAGGATTTCCTTTCCCATTGCTGTGTCATTTTTAGAAATTTCTTGCCAACATAATCTCTGATTTGTAAATACCTAAAGTGATCTTGATCTACACGTGTTAAGATATGGAATCAAATCTATTAATATCTACTGTAATTTCATTTTTGAGAGGACTGTAATTAATTTCTTCTGATGTGGATAAGTCTATAGGCATGAAAAGTTCCAAATATTTCACAGGTTTCTTATCCCAGCCCTTTATTTTATAACCTTAGTATGACCCATATTTATCCGGCATTGACATAAACTGCTGCTCTTCTTTCCTGTAGGTGCTGAAACAAAGACCGAGGTTTGTGCCCATGAAGAAGCAGCCAGCTTCCATAGGAGGTGATGGACTGGAGCTTCGAGACTACCAGTTGGACAGTTTGAACTGGATGGCTCACTCCTGGTGCAAGTATGACTCAAGCAATACTTAAGTTCTCAGCTTGCATTGTCCTGAAAGTCCATTCTGTTTTAATGGGTAAAACAACTGAATGTTTCCCTGGATCCACACAAAACTACAACATCACCTCATATATGAATATAACATATTCCATGGTCATGTGATGCTCTCAGCAGTGTAGGAGCCCCACAAGCTGATCTTATACTGTTGCTTTCTTATACTCTGGCTTTATTCATAGAGGTAACAGCTGCATCCTTGCTGATGAGATGGGTTTAGGGAAGACCATCCAGACCATTTGCTTCCTTAACTACCTGTTTAATGAGCACCAACTGTATGGGCCCTTCTTGCTGGTCGTGCCTCTCTCTACACTAACCTCCTGGCAGAGAGAAATCCAGCTCTGGACCCCTCAGATGAATGTTGTGGTCTACCTGGGAGACATCAGCAGCAGGAACATGGTATGGTGTTTATAATGCAAGCAGCAAAGACTTCAGATTGTCAATGACTGTCTTTACATTTTTAACGTTTCCGTTTCTCCTGTGTGTTAATTTAATAGATCAGGACCCATGAGTGGATGCATGTCCATAGCAAGAGAATGAAATTTAACATCCTCCTTACAACATATGAGATTCTTCTCAAAGACAAGGTCAGTGCTACTTCTTCGTCTTGCTCATGTATGTCACTTAATCTCCTTTATTCATGATACATGTGAAACAGTCAGTTCTAAAGCTGTGCAATATGATGGTAGCACATGAAAACTTATAACAAATGTGTGTGTGTCTTCAGTCATTTTTGGGCAGTGTGAACTGGGCCTTCATTGGTGTGGATGAGGCACATCGACTGAAGAATGATGACTCCCTCCTCTACAAGACCATGATAGACTTCAAGTCCAATCACAGGCTTCTGATCACAGGAACACCACTGCAGAACTCCCTGAAAGAGCTCTGGTCCCTGCTGCACTTCATTATGCCTGAGAAGTAGGCTATATTTGTTGTTACCTTTAAAGACCAACTACATTCTCTCCTTGCTGCACTGACGATTTTAAAATTTTACCAGAAGAGGTCAGAGAAATAATTTGTGTCATCTTAGTGTTAAAGAAGAACGCAACTGATGTTACACATAAGTTTAAAGTGTGTTTACAGTCCTCAAGAAATGCTGATGCGCATGTAGAAAAAAGTTGCATAAAGTCACTATCATTAATGTAATCTTTATCATCATTAACATTTATTCTCCCAGAAAATGCCAATGTTTGTGGCCTTGCCGTAAAAATTACTTAATTCCAGGCCTGATATTGCAGTTATTTGACGGTTTTGATGTTTGTCACATTTTTAGTTGGAATGGTATTTGCAGGGGTCTATACTAAATAAGCATGTTCTCTTTCATTTGGAGAATTTGCTTTGTAGGCAAGACCAACTCTGTTGCACCACAACGCTTAATTTATAATGGTTTATTGCAAGACATTTTGCTTTATCAAAAACGTACAGTTCCTGTGATTTAGATATTGCACTTGGCCATATTGTGATTTTGATATTTCGGTGAATTGCTCAGCCCGAATTCAATAGGAAACTATCTGGCAAACGAGATGGATAAACCCATAGACATATGCAACATGAGACAGTGGTCACAAATATACGCAGTAAGGAGGAATTATAGAAGGAATGTTATTCTGTTACTTGTACCATGAGTTGACTGAATTGCTATGCCCTCACTGATATATGTTATACATTTTGTTTCTCAAGATTTCACTCTTGGGAGCTGTTTGAGGAGGAACATGGCAAAGGCAGGGATTCAGGTTACACCAGTCTGCACAAAGAGCTGGAACCTTTTCTGCTGCGCCGAGTCAAGAAGGACGTGGAGAAATCTCTTCCTGCCAAAGTAGAGCAGATCCTCCGAGTGGAGATGAGTGCTATCCAGAAACAGTATTACAAGTAAGAGTTGGACACTACCTTTATGGTCTTATTGAAGAGAGCATGTAGATATTTGATTTCTCATTATTATGTGCCTTTGAAGTAAACCACTTGAGTGAACCTAAGGTGATGTGTGCTGACCGCCAAGCAGTAATGTATAGAAAACTTTAAAACATAACTATTTTTATTATGAAGACATGAACATCTTGTTTTGTTTATGTTAATGTTTAGACCAACAATATTGTCTTAGAAAAATACAGTGTTTGAGTGTTGTGGCATGTATGCATTGCTGGTGAGGAGATGAAATATGAACCAGGAAGCCCAGCTGTAAGGCTCTCACTGCACTAATGCAGGCCTTATTGAAGGCTGTATTGAAGTAAGGATCTGGAGTTTTTTGATATAGGGACATTTAGTCTGAATACGGCCTTACTTCCCCCGTCATACACAAAACTCTTACTCTGTAAGTGCCATGAAACTTTTTTAGTCCTGTGTTCACCTCTTGCTTGAGTGATGTGTAGAAGAGTCAGTCATTATGGAAGAGGACATTTTTAGTTGATCTGATTTTGCTGCTTGACCTTGTAGCAGAATTTCTAGAAAACATTGCAATACAACCCCAATTACGAAAGTTGGAGTGCTGTGGAAATCATAAATAAAAACAAAATACAGTCATGCAGCAAGCGAGCTATCTGTGCTATGAGTGTTCCCCAACTTAATGAGTTTTTTTATTGCCCCTGTCCCGATTGGTTTGAAACATGTTGGTGCTATCAAATTCAGAAAAATCGTGTATATATAAAGATCAATGAAGTTGATGGGGTAAAACTGTAAATATATTATCTTTGTGCTGTTTTCAATTGAGTATATTTTAAAAAGGATTATCAAATTATCACTCATTCTGTTTTATGTGAAACTCTGTGGTCACACTTTTTTGCAATCAGGGTTGCAGTAATGGGTGCGTGCATGTCTTCTATTTGTGATCAGATGGATCCTGACCAGGAACTACAAGGCTCTGAGTAAAGGTACCAAAGGCAGCACATCGGGCTTCCTAAACATTATGATGGAGCTGAAGAAGTGTTGTAACCACTGTTACCTTATCAAGCCCCCAGAGGACAACGAGTTCCTCAATAGAGCTGAAGCCTTACAGGTCTGTGTATTTTATGTTAAAGTGTTGCAACATCAGAGCATCTATTAGCCCTGACAAAGTGTATATTTTTATTTATTTAAAAGTTTGGAAATTAAGTTTTATCAAAATCAAATATGAATCTATTACCCGTTTACATTTAAGATCATTTTGGAATTCCCATAGTATGTGATTGCACATGTAAACATCATATCCTGCTTTTGTGGAACATAATATGCTAATTGATAAAACGAGAATATGAATATGAATAGAATGTTGTCATGGGTGAAGGAAAAAGGATAGAGAGCTTCTGACTTCTGTTTCCCCCCTCCCCACACATACTATACCTCTACAGTACCTTAAAGTTGAATCTACTCTAATATGAGAATTTATTTGGAGTCAGGATTCTGACAACCTGGGTAATGTAAGTCCAATATTCAGTCTGTTTTGTGGTCTCCAACTTTTGCAGGGAAATTCTGGCCTCTTTATCTGCTAAATGCTACATTTTGTTCACCAACTAATCTCTAAATGTGTCTCTCCACTGTTTGGTGCTGAGCAGATACTGTACAGTGGGCATTTAGAGGGTTTTCACTGCCTACTGAAATCAACTCTATGCAAGCAGTGAGAGTGAACAAAAATATTTAAGTTATAGGCCACAGTGAGCTGAAACTCAATGTATATCTGCAGATTCGGGGGGTAGTACTCTGCTTGTACATCACTTGGAGCAACAACTTTCATAACCTCACATTGTTGTTATACAAATATTGTACTGTATTGTATTGTACTGTAGGTGCTTTAATATTATCCATCCATCCATCCATTTTCTTCCGCTTATCTGGGATTGGGTTGCAGGGGCAGCAGTCTAAGCAGGGATGCCCAGACTTCCCTCTCCCCAGACACTTCCTCCAGCTTCTCTGGAAGGACCCCGAGGCGTTCCCAGGCTGGCCGAGCGACATAGTCCCTCCAGCGTGTTCTGGGTCTCCCCAGGGCCTCTTCCCGGTGGGGCATGCCCGGAACACCCTAAATTGAGAGCTTTGCCTTTTGGCTCAGCTCCTTCTACACCTTGACGGACCGGTACAACGGCCGCATTATTGCTGCCACCGCACCGATCCCCTGTCAATCTCACGGCCATACATAGACCGGACGGCCTGTAGTAAAGGGCCCCGGACTCCATACTCCCGAGGCACCTCCCACAGAATGCCACGAGGGACACGGTCGAATGCCTTCTCCAAGTCCACAAAACACATGTGAACTGGTTGGGCAAACTCCCACGAACCCTCGAGCACCCTGCGGAAGGTGTAGAGCTGGTCCAGTGTTCCACGATCAGGACGAAAACCGCATTGTTCCTCCGGAATCCGAGGTTTGACTATCGGCCGAATTCTCCTCTCCAGTACCCTGAAATAGACTCTACCAGGGAGGCTGAGGAGTGTGATCCCCCTGTAGTTGGAGCACACCCTCCAGTCCCCCTTTTTAAATAGAGGGACCACCACCCCGGTCTGCCAGTCCAGGGGCACTGTCCCCAACTGCCAGGCGATGTTGCAGAGGCGTGTCAGCCAAGACAGCCCTACAACATCCAGAGACTTGAGGTACTCAGGGCGGATCTCATCCATCCCTGGTACCTTGCCACCGAGGAGCTTCCGAACTACCTCGGGGACCTCAGCTAGAGTGATGGATGAGCCAACCTCGGGGTCCCCAGCCCCTGCTTCCTCTACGGAAGGCAATGGGATTGAGGAAATCCTCAAAGTATTCTTTTCACCACCCGACAATATCCCCAGTCGAAGTCAACAGCTCTCCACCTCTACTGTAAACAGTATTGGCAGGGTAGTGCTTCCCCCTTCTCCAGCGCCAGACGGTTTGCCAGGATATCTTTGTGTCCTCCTCCATGGCCTCCCCGAACTTTTCCCATACCCGAGTTTGCTTCCACAACTGCCTGGTCTGCAGCAAATTTGGCCTGCCAGTACCTGTCAGCTGCCTCAGGAGTCCCACGAACCAACCGCGCTCGATAGGACTCCTTCAGCTTGACGGCATCCCTTACTTCCGGTGTCCACCACCGGGTTTGGGGTGTATGGTTGGAGGTGGGGGGAATTCTTGAAAAATGTTTATCTGCAAAAGAGCCTGACTGAAGCATTTTTGTAACAACAAACTTAATTCCAGCAGCATACCGAATGAACAAAGTAAATTTAATTTCATATTACTTTGAGAGGAAAGACAAGCAATTGTTAGCCCATCATTTCCTCTTACAGCAACTGATCCGCAGCAGTGGGAAGCTGGTTCTGTTGGACAAACTGCTGGTGCGTCTGAAGGACCGAGGCCACAGAGTTCTCATCTTCTCCCAGATGGTACGGATGCTGGATATCCTGGCTGAATACCTAAGGAGCCGACAGTTCCTCTTTCAGGTAGCTACACACTGTTGTCACATGACCAGTAGTACAGTATCTATACAATGCCAGTCAAAAGTTTAGACACACATCACATTCAGTGTTTTTTCTTAGTTTCTGTTGTTTTCTACATTGTAGATCAATATAGAAGAAGGTACAGGTATTTTGTGGCATACAAAGCAAAATATATTTTAGATATATTTTGCTTTGGATGCCACATAAAAGATAAACATAAAAATATATTTTTTGTTTTGATGCCAGCATACTTTTGGCAATGTCTCAACCAGCTTCATGAGATAGTTATCTGAAATGCTTTTCCAGCAATTTTGAACCCGTTCCCATTTAAGCTGAGCACTTGTTGGCTATTTTTCCTGTACTTTGCGGTCCAACTCATCCCCAACCATCTCAGTCCGGTTGGCAGTATTTTGCAAGTTGTTTCGCATTTGTCAGTTTCCTTTTTGCCCTTCTCAGTTCTTGAAAAGGGAAAACCAAAACGTGCCTCACATCAGCTCTAAAAGTCGATGGAGCACCCTTAATCTCTTTGTCATTATCACGCTCATCCACAATTTTGTTGTTGGGTTTATTTTTTTAGCAGTGCTTGGCTTGCATGCAAAGGATGACTGGAGTGTACCTTCTTGGATACAATTATTATTGTGAACTATTTGATGGATTTGTTTTTTTTACTACGTAACTCATCATGTGTTCTCTCATAGTTTTGATAAGGATTAATCTACAATGTAGAAAACAAAAATTAAGAAAAAACGTGTGTCCAAACTTGACTGATACTGTAAATACACAGATATACCCAACACAAGCACTCTGAGAATCTTGTACCACCTAACCAGAAAATATGAAATGTCATCTACATATTTCTGTTAAATATTCTGAATTTGAAATCTGATCTTGAAATCTCTAAATTTGTGTAGAGATTAGATGGCTCTATTAAAGGGGAGATGAGGAAGCAGGCGTTGGATCATTTTAATGCTGAGGGCTCAGAGGTAAGTTCGATTCTCTGTCTACAGCAAATGCAGTTTGTGTTTCACTGGTACGAACCAGGCCTGTAACATGTAGTGAACATCCACTTGTGTGCCTAGGATTTCTGCTTCTTGTTATCAACTCGTGCCGGTGGTCTGGGTATCAATCTGGCATCAGCTGACACAGTAGTCATCTTCGACTCAGACTGGAACCCCCAGAATGATCTACAGGCCCAGGCCAGAGCCCACAGAATTGGACAGAAAAGACAGGTAAGCAACAGCTGTCATAAACCTTAACCCATTGGTTTTTCATTTTATTTTGCTGCAGGAAAGCGGCTAGCGTCTATATTAATACACAAACACACACACTCATATATGCAGTGAGGTCCATAAACATTGGGACATTGACACAATTCTCATCCACTGCAATGGATTTTAAATGAAACTAGCAAGATGTGCTTTAACTGCGGACTTTCAGCTTTAATTTGAGGGTATTTACATCCAAATCAGGTCAACGGTGTAGTAATTACAACAGTCTGTATATGTGCCTCCCATTTTTTAAGGGACCAAAAGTAATGGGACAGTTGCCTGCTCAGCTGTTCCATGGCCAGGTGTGTGTTATTCCCTTGTTATCCCATTTACAAGGAGCAGATAAAAGGTCGAGAGTTTATTTCAAGTGTGCTACTTGCATTTGGATCTGTTGCTGTCAACTCTCAATATGAGATCTAAAGAGATGTCACTATCAGTGAAGCAATCCATCATTAGGCTGAAAAATCAAAACAAACCCATCAGAGAGATAGCAAGAACATTAGGTGTGTAAAAAGAAAGAACGCACTGGTGAGCTCAGCAACACCAAAAGACCCAGAAGACCACAGAAAACAACTGTGGTGGATGACTGAACAATTCATTCCCTGTTGATGAAAACCCCTTCACAACAGTTAGGCCAGATTAGAGTTTGCCAAACAACATCTAAAAAAGCCTTCACAGTTCTGGATCAACTTGTACCAGAGTGATGGGAAGAGAAGAGTGTGGAGAAGGAAAGGAAGTGCTCATGATCCAAAACATACCACCTCATTATTGAAGATGGTGGTGGAAGTGTCATGGCATGGGCATGTATGGCTGCCAATGGAACTGGTTCCCTTGTATTCATTGATGATTTGACTGCTGACAAAAGCAGCAGGATGAATTCTGAAGTGTTTCAAGCTATATTGTATGCTCATATTTAGCCAAATGCTTCAGAACTGATTGGACGGCGCTTCACAGTGCAGATGGACAATGAACCGAAGCATACTGCGTAAGCAACCAAAGAGTTTTTTAAGGCAAAGAAGTGGAATGTTATGCAATGGCCAAGTCAATCGCCTGACCCAAATCCAACTGAGCATGCATTTCACTTGCTGAAAATAAAACTGAAGGGAAAATGCCCCAAGAACAAGCAGGAACTGAAGACAGTTGAAGTAGAGGCCTGGCAGAGCATCACCAGGGATGAAACACAGCATCAGGTGATGTCTATGTGTTCCAGACTTCAGGCTGCAATTGAGTGCAAAGGATTTGCAACCAAGTATTAAAAAGAGAAGGTTTGATTTATGATTGTTAATTTGTCCCATTACTTTTGGTCCCTTAAAAAGTGGGAGGCACATAAACAAACTATTGTAATTCCTACTCCGTTGACCTGATTTGGATACCCTCAAATGAAAGCTGAAAGCACATCTTGTTCGTTTCATTTCAAATCCATTGTGGTGGTGTTTTGAGCAAAAAAGATGAGAATTGTGACTGTGTGCGTGTCCAGTTTTTGATACTGTTTAGTCGTCCCCAAATATACCCGCAGTATACAGTATTACCAGCTGATTACAAATGACATTGGAGGCCTTTGAGGGAGCCGCCAATCACTGCTTGTGATAAATGTTCCAGTTTGATTCTGTGAACAACATCAGAAATGGAATAGCAAATGTATACAAAACAAAATTTGAGTGTAAGATAGATAAAGAATGAAATGAATAACTTTTCGTGTGTGTGTGTGTGTGTGTGTGTGTGCGTGTGCGTGCGCGTACTACAAAATTTCCCACTGGAATGTAGTGAAGTAGAAGTACAAAGTCACATAAAAAGAAGTACATCAAAATATGACTTTAGTGCAGTACTTGTAAATAATTACATTTCCCCAGTGCAGTCATCACAGTTCTCCTGTATAACTGTGTTAATGTGATGACCTTTCTGACCTTACTTAGAATTTCTCTAGTAGTCATAAATTATGTTGTTGTATCCCACTGTTTGCTTGTGGAATGGCAGGTGAATATTTACCGTCTGGTGACAAAGGGCTCAGTGGAGGAGGACATCATTGAGAGGGCAAAGAAGAAAATGGTGCTGGACCACCTTGTCATTCAAAGGATGGACACCACAGGGAAAACTGTCCTCCATACCGGTGCTGCTCCCTCCAGGCAAGCAACGAATACTGCTTTCTGCTGCTCGACTGACTCCTTTTGCCTACATCCCTCTAGTACTAAAACTTATTACTGACAGAGCTGCAAAAAAACAAATCACATTATTTCCGATAGTAGTATTGCACTCTTCTCAAAGGTTGCTGCTATACTTGTTGTTGTTGTCTCAATTGAGTGTGTTTTCATTACATATAGTTCTGCACCATTCAACAAGGAGGAGCTGTCTGCCATCCTGAAGTTTGGTGCTGAAGAGCTTTTCAAAGAGACAGAGGGTGAGGAGCAGGAGCCTCAGGTATGCGGTTATATACTGAATTGTATGCTGTGTTTCAGTTATGCAGTAATAAGTTGAATCCTGTCTGTTGAAGTCTGGCATTTAAATCTCTTGGATCATAATGACTTATCACTTATCACTAATCACTTTGATAAAGCATGTTCCTAACCTGCCTAACCACCATTACAGCAACATGCGAGAGGGATGGTCAAACAAGCAAACCATAACATTTTTCTTAAACCATGATGTCATTGTTTATATAGCTTTCCTATCAAGTGTTTTTAAGATCAGTAACACAGATTACATTTGACCGGAACTTTCCCATTTGTGTGGGACTTGGAATCAAACGGAAGTCCTGATTGTATGTACATAATCATTTTTTTCTGAAATATATTGGATTAGCATGTCATGGCCTGTTTTGCTCTGTAGGAAATGGACATTGATGAGATTCTCAAAAGAGCTGAGACCAGGGAAAATGACCCTGGACCCTCCACAGTGGGAGAAGAACTGCTGTCCCAGTTCAAGGTGAAAAAAACAAAACAAAACAAAAATCTGTTCCTCGTTTCAGAAGCTGGTTGAACGGTATCCCAAGTAAACATGCATTCTTAATGACCTTACCTGTGCAGGTGGCCAACTTTTCCATGATGGAGGATGAGGAAATAGACATAGACTCTGAGCGTAGTCAGCGCAGTTGGGACGAAATCATTCCTGAGGAGCAGAGGAGGAGGATGGAGGAGGAGGAGAGACAGAAGGAGCTGGAGGAAATCTATTTGTTGCCACGCATGAGAAATTGTGCTAAACAGGTACACACATAGTCCTGCCAAATATAATAAGGACTCATGATTTAGGTTGTTAGTTTTCAGAAAAAGTCTCTAAATTGTGTGCTATGGAGTGGTATTGCGTGTTTTCAGGTCTGGATGAAGTTCGAGGGGATTTTTCTTGGTTTTTGTTAACAGATAAGCTTTAATGCTAGTGAGGGTCGGCAGAACAGGAACAGGAGGTACTCTGGCTCTGACAGCGACTCTCCCTCAGACCGAAAGAGGCCAAAGAAACGAGGACGGCCTCGGACCATTCCACGAGAAAATATTAAGGGCTTCAGTGATGCTGAGATCCGGAGGTGATTATATTGACCGATTTCTCAATTTGGCTATTTATCTACTCCTCCTAACATATTCCTATAAACATCTGTGTCAACTACTTACAGATTTGTGAAGAGTTATAAAAAATTTGGAGGACCATTGGAACGGTAAGTTGCATCAGACTTTTTTAAATTGTTTTTAGAAATGAACAAGAACAATCTGCCACAGTCTGCTCAACACATGTGGTCTTCACTCAGGTTGGATGCTATTGCTCGTGATGCTGAACTTGTGGATAAATCTGAACATGACCTGAAACGCTTGGCAGAGACGGTTCACAATGGCTGTGTGAGAACACTACGAGAAAATCCCTGTGGACAAGAGAAGACCTCAGGTAACCATACAGATCAGTGGCTTATTTCAATACTTAATAGTTATAGATAAATAAATACTGCTTTGGAAAAGAGAATGCCTACTCTAGTGCAGAATTCTCTGCTTTAGGTGAATTTGAATCAATTTTATCCTCATCTGATCATAGTACAGGTTTGCAAATTTTACAGCAAATGAACTTTGCTCCATTTTCATACCATTCCATGAGTAAATGACAAACAAAGTGAAAACTTAATTATTTTCCACTTGATCGATCGTCAGGAGGCAGAAGAGGGAAGGTGAAAGGCCCTACATTCAGGATCTCTGGAGTACAGGTGAATGCCAAGCTTGTTATCTCCCACGAGGAAGAGCTGGCGCCACTCCACAAGGCCATTCCTGCTGACCCGGAGGAGAGAAAGAAGTAGGGCCCCCAATACACATGATAGGATTTTTGTGAGACAGACCTGCTTGCTTTTATATATCTTTGTGATATGCAATAAGTAAATGGCACATACTCTGATAGTTTATATCAGTCAACCCTGTACCTTATGTGACATGACCAAATATATTTGTATATCTAGTTTTTAAAGGTGTGTATTTGCATAGGTATATTATTCCATGCCACTCGAAGGCAGCACACTTTGACATTGAGTGGGGAAAGGAGGATGACTCCAGCCTCCTCATAGGAATCTATGAGTACGGTTATGGCAGCTGGGAGATGATCAAGATGGACCCAGACCTCAATCTCACACACAAGGTGAGTTCAGGCACAATACATTTGTTATCTCTTTGTATGATCTTTAGCGGGTCATGTGTATTGTACTATTGTCTTGCTGTTAATATTACATACAAACAATGTACATTTTGGTGTCAAAATAAGCCAAAAATTAAGTTTGATAATTTCTTCTAAAAAACCCACATGTCTTCGAACCATTCGAATATCTGTGGATTATGTAGATAACAAGGAAAACCAATACGACAGACATACTACTTGAATTTTGCTTCAACCCAGATGTCTTTTAAAAGAGCTACATACATCCACATTACAAAATAAACAAATGTCATGCAGTGAATGCTTTGCAGGAATCATTAAAAGATGAGATCCTACATGATTTGGGTGAAGGTTATCACGTTTAAGGTAATCCTTTCTGTTGTATTAGGCGGTGAAGTTGTCTATCTTTATCTTTATCTTTGCCTGCAGTTGCCTTTGTCAGCTTTAACTCTAAGTAGCCAAAAGGAGGAAGTTAGAAGGGCTGTCAGAACTGACCAAAAATTACGCTTGATTAGTCCTTCTGAAAAACATTGGTTGATCAGTCTGTCTGAAAAAACACATGGGGGTCAAACCATTCCCGTGCATTATGCCCATAAAATGGTAAACCAATAGGCTACAAGAGAGAGACATACTACATGTATAGGTGTATTTATTTCAACATAAACATGTCTTTTAAAAGCTCTACATACCTACACATCAAGAATAAACAAATAAAATAATGTCATATACCGTGTTGTTGAATTATGTGCTTTTTATATTTTCAATCAATGAAAGTGACATTGTGCACAAACGGGAAGAATTCTGGTTAAATATAATCTTATAATGAACCCTGTTTACCCACGTTTTTTTCAACATTGAATGAGAATGCTGCAGCTGGCAGCCACGAAACAGACTGCAATTCCCTGCGGGTATATGTGCACCGTCAATGTACGTCCACCGAGAATGTTTGATTTTCCCACTGACTGGATGGAAAGGATCCCATCCTATCCCAGCTGTTACATTGCTCTGGCCAAAACCATCAGACTCCATTCACAGAAACAATGATTTTACCATTGTAGAAAGACATTGAATTGCAACAAAAACAAAGATAAAACTCACCCAGACCTTTTTGGATCATCTTCTTACTTCTTGCTGTTTTGCCGAACAATCATCACCAACTCTGGTTTGGTTGACTCTTACTTCACTGAATTGGAAGAGAAGCCAGAGAGAGGGCAGACACCAGAGAAGCAGTGGGGGAAACAGCATGTGGACAGAATTTTTTCACATCTAAATAGGGAATGACAAAGGTACCTCGTCCATATTTATGATCTCATCTGGTCCGATGGAGTGTTCTTGTGTCTTTGTTTCAATGAATTTGTGGAAGTTTTTGATTTTTTCCTCATAGTCAGGGGGGAGTTGCTGACAGAGAGTGGTCCGTGCCCTGATGGACAGGTTTTTACGCATCATAAATCTGAAACACCATGACGGCCCTGCTTTGAAATCGTTAATTTCCATTTCGCGGGCAAAGGTTTTGGCTTTAAGTCGGATCTGTACAGTGGATACACCTCGGCCACCTGCTCTCTGCGTGTTCACCCAGTCCTCCAGGACATTTTCATGTTCAGGTCACCTGCTTTTATGTCCCCTGAAAGCTTTCCTCGACTTTGGGCATTGCATGAGCTCTTCCCGCTGCCTCCTCCAACGTCTCACTATAGACTCATTGACGCTAAGCTTCCGAGCAGCAGCGCGGTTTCCTTCCTGTATAGCGAGATCGCTGGCCTTCAACTTAAAACTTGCATCATACAAACTTCTTCGTGTGGGTTCCATGATGAAGGGGTGAGAAAATCTGTAATTTGTCGTCCTTCTATTTGCTCCTACCTACTTCTATCTGCTAAAGAAGAAGTAGCGTATTCTCCTTTGCATTTATTTTGTCTTAGTTTTGATTCTAATTTCAGTTAGAGCGCCCCTAGCGGTGGAAGAAAAATCCACAGAATAGCCGCACCTTTGTATGAGCCGCATGGTTCAAAACCTATGAAAAAAGTAGCGGCTTATAGTCCAGAAAATACGGTATTTTCACAGTACATTATGACAGTGGAGACTTGTTGTATTTCAACAGATTTTTCCGGTAAAACAAAAAAACTGTTAAAACTGCACAAAGGAAAGTCTTGTTTTGTGACTCCTGTCCATCTTCAGTGCAGCTGTGGTGGCTGTGCTGCTTCTTTTTTCACAGTCGAAATATTAAGGTGCGGAATTGAATGTGTGGAATTTTTACAACTTGAATATACATCGGAATTTAAAATATTCATTTACAGTCCTAATGTATGTACTGTGAAAAACAGCCTAGTAAACAAGATAATACCATTTCTGAAGAAATTGCAAAGATGCTATCTTGGAGAAACTGATACTAAATTACCTTGCTGATGACTAAAGAAAGGCTGAAGCTAGCTTCACTGCTGGAATTGCTGGAAACTAATCTGCATTGTTGGCACAAAAAAACCCGAAAACAGTCTTAAAAACAAAAATTTGTGTTGTCTTGGAAAATTAATTGTACAAGGCTCTATCTATCAGAGAACGTTGCCACCTGATATGTTTGGTTATGTTCAGGATCACATTACTGTGTGAATGGAAGTTTATGGATGAAAGTATTTTGAACAGGCTACTCTTGGCTATGTTGTGGAAACAGTGTGCACACCTCCCAAGTAACATCACATGGCAGCACACGCAGGTTGAATGACATGACAACTTAAGTTTAATTAAATTTACTATTAAATCCCTCAAATGAAAATGCTAGTCACTGCTGGCTGGTAACATGTCTTTCTTCCCAGCTTTAAAAGGTTGAATATTGTTAAATTGGTTAGCATGTTTGGTTCAAGTTGATGAGTTTGCGTGCTTGTTTGACCTGCAAAGGTTTAAATGTTTGCAGGTCAAAAATAAATGAGATTTGAACATCAATATAGCAGCAAACAACTATTTGCTATGTAAAGATATAGTGTAGTAATGGTAGTTGTTCCAACAAAAAAAAATAGCGAAGATGTACAACCTCTTGCTTGCCTCAGGTACCTACCTCATCACTTGTTCATTGTTCACAAAAGGGTAACTTAATTCAGCTGTATATCTCGTGTCTTTAGGGGCCACTTTCTCTAACATTGAATGGATTCCACTGTCTCTCAACTGTGTCTGCCTGACACTCAGACTGGGCTTTCCTGGTTTGTTCACAATCAACAATTCATTTATTTGTCCCATTAGCAAAATCTGTTGGTAGCTTGCTTGTGTAAGAAGAAATTATGAACAGGATTTTCTCTGACCTTGCAGACAGTATACAACTCACTTCTGAAATACCAGGTGTAGAATTGGCATTTAAATTTTTTATAAATTCATTGATAGACATACACCTTTTAAATAGCATAGAGTTAAAGACAGATGAAGCCCCTGGTTCTACAGAGAATTATCAATAATGTTCAAGGCAGGGGTCTAGTACTGGTGAAGCAGTCCACTGGCTGACTTTTAGACCACTCAAAAAATACACATCCTCCTTGAGAAATACAGAGGCCAATTATCACATGGAATTAATATGTAGCTCTTTTACAAACCTGGCAAAATTTTGGAAAGCAGTTCTAGCTATCTAGCTGGATCAAAAAGTTATATTTAACTTTCACAATTACACACTTGTCAGCATGCTTTGACCACAAAAACAAAGCTAATTATCCTGTGCTCAGTAGGAATCAGATAATTGAGGCTGTCTGCTTTTCTCTTTTGGATTATGGTGACATCGTCTATAGAAAGGCCTCTGCCCTGACTCATAACCCCCTAGATTCAGTGTATCACTCCACCATTCTTCTACTCACCATTGAGTCTTATATGAAAAGGTTGGTTGGTCACCTCCAACAGTAAGACATAACAGGTGTTGTTTTCTGTTTATTTTTAATGCCCTTAATGGCAACATGCCATCATGCATCACGTCCTTATGAAATTGGTCCCATAGTCATTATTTGACCCATTCATGTCATTGACTTATTCTTAAAGTCCTGCATGCAAACACTAAATTTGACACGAAACTCCACACACAAGGAAAACTTATTAGATATAATTAAATTTAAAACCATGATTAAAGCTACTTGACTCTTGAATGTAGCTGCTTTTAACTATGTTTTGCTGTTTGTTTTCACATTATTTTTGTGTGTATTTATTCTGTTTTAACTGCCCTTAATGATTCTTGGAAATTTTAAATAAAGGCTGAATGAATGCAGTGTAGAAACCATATGTGGCAGCAGTGTGACAGAAATGTCAGTCAAGTGTTTGGTGAGCACCACAGACTTCAGAGAAGCAGTCTATTCAACTGTTCATAAATCAGCTTTGTGTGTTGAACTGCACTTGCCATGGTGATGGTACTTAGTTTAGACTAACTCTTGTTGCCCAAATTATTATATCATGAAAGACAGGAGACTCTGAGTGCAGTTAAATACTGTATTTTGCTTCTTTGTGTTGTCAAAAATATGGAAAATAGAGCAGGTTAAAAAAAAAAGTAATTTAAATCACGAGAGAGGGCAGAGTGGGTGGAATAATAACAATGAATTATTGAAGAAGCAAGTACAGTATATTTTCAGAAGTCTGTCTCTGTGGTGAAGTCCTGCAGTTTTATTTTAATTGTGTTTCTGATATTCACCACTTCATGTAGGCAGGCCAGTCAAATCAATTCACCTCTATCTGAAAATATTTGTTTAATATTTTGTATCAATGTCTTCAAATGTCAGTACACAAGCAAGTGAAATGTAATGTGATTGAGTGTGACACATTGGAAAAGTAACTATAATTACAGCTTCAGTGCAATTCAGGGCTATCCAACAGAAATACTGGATTTCAGAGCTTTGACCCCTACTAATAGATTCTCAACCTGCTTGTTATCTCATTTTTTATACACTTCAAAAACATTAATATGTTTATCGGTAGCATAGTAGCAACATCAGACTTCATTATTGTCATGTTTACTGTGAATTCTTTCTGCCTAATGATTCACAGCACTGTTATCTTCTTCTGTGAAAATTACATAATAATGTTTACTGTGTCCATTGCTGACCAGCTCCTACCAGACGACCCTGACAAGAAGCCACAAGCAAAACAGTTACAGACCAGAGCAGACTACCTCATCAAATTGCTGAGCAAGGACCTGGCCAAAAAAGAAGCACTGAAACAAGCAGGGGCAGTAAGTCTTACAGTAACTCTACACATAAAGCCTCCTCTGCATCACTAACTAGAATGCCTGTCAAATTTGATATAGGATATATTGGCGTGTATGTCTACCACAATCTACCATGCCTCTTTGTACGTAGGCCAGTTCACGAAAAAGAAAACCAAGAAGTAAAAAGAGCAAAACTCTGAAGCCAACTAAGACAGATGAGGTGATGAAAAGCACATCCTCAGATCCCTCATCGGACAAGAGGTCAGATGAAGACGATGAAATTGAGGAGGAAAAGGTAAATTTAGATGCTACTTTGCAGTTTTCTTGCTGTACAATGAAATCAATGTTTCCTGTTTTCAATTGGAGTTGATGTATAATGTGCTTGGAACCTTTCAGGTGGTGGCACCAGTAAAGGCACTGAGCAGACGGGGCCGAACAGACAGGATGGTGGTGGTGGAGGAGGAGCAGGAGGAGCAGGAGGAGGAGGAGGAGGAGGAGGAAGAAGAAGAAGAAGAAGAAGATGAGCCAGAGGAGGTTTCTTCATCAGGAGAGAGGGAGCTCAAAGGAAAAGAGATCAAAAAAAAGGAGAGGAAGGAGGAAAGTTGGGATATTAAAGAGACCAAGGAGCCTAAAGACAAAAAAGAAACAAAGCCTTTGGAGGCAGTTCATAAACAAGAGGAGAACATGGAAAAGGTAAAATAGAAATTCCATATGTGTTATACTTCTGTACTATTATGAACCATAGACTTGATTTATGAAAACAATAATTTGGTTTGGAGGTAATTCTCAAATCTTACTCAGCAGAATGAAGTAAAAACTGAGGTACGAGAACGAACAAAGAAAGCCTCTGACGTGCCAGTCCATATAACTGCAAGTGGAGAAAATGTGCCAGTATCTGAGGAGTCTGAGGAACTTGACCAGAGGACCTTCAGTGTGGTATGTATCAATTAATAATTAATCTTCAGATAAACTATATGCAGTGTGTGGTTAAATGTTCAGCTAATGGCAAAACATATATATATATATATATACACTGCGATTTATTTTGGCTTAAATTGTCTCAACCGATAATAACATGTCAAAGACTAATGGAATAGCAGCACCATTAAAGCAGACCGTGATGACTAAGATAATGGAGAATGTTTAATAATAATAGTAATAAAGTCTTGGGTTGCAGTTGCTGGAGTTTACTTTTTTTTTTATTGTTGCAGTGTAAAGAGAGGATGCGGCCAGTTAAAGCAGCACTGAAGCAGCTGGACAGACCAGAGAAAGGACTGTCAGAGCGTGAGCAGCTCGAACATACAAGACAGTGCCTCATAAAGATTGGAGACCATATCACTGAGTGTCTAAAGGAATATTCGAATCCTGACCAGATCAAACAGTGGAGAAAGTTAGTATACACCGTCTCTTCTTGTGATACTTGCATTTAACAAATATTGCATACAAGTTCCACACAAAGTTAAATTAGCCATCGACATACCTGTGTCAGTTTGAATGGGGTAAGACTTGCATTTTTTTTTGTCTGTTACGCACAGTATGGTTAAGCTGGTGGTGTTTGTCTTTTACAGAAACCTGTGGATATTTGTTTCCAAATTCACTGAGTTTGATGCCAGGAAACTACATAAACTATATAAGCATGCAATCAAGAAAAGACAAGAGAATGCCCAGGTATGTGAAGGCCCTACAGTAACTCTTACAATATGATGATACAATACGATATCCTGTGCTCACATTAGAAGTACATGATGACTGATGATGATTCTGTTTTTTCAGGCACTAGAGCAGAACACTAGAAATATAAACACCCACAGCTATAAACATGCAGGTACAGTCAGTTTCCCTTTGTTGCACTTAAATAAAAAGATGAGCAAATTGACACTTGACTAATTTGTGGTCTTCATCCTTAGATATAGAAAGGCTGAAAGACAACTCTCACCAGGATGAGAGCAGCAGGGACAGCTGCAGCTCGGACAGGCATCAGCCTTCAGGTCGATACCATGAGAGCAGTAAGGAGAGACACAGCTCAGAGTCCCACAGGAAGACCATAGGAGAGTCGAGGAAAAGACCATACTCCTCCTTCAGCAACGGCAAAGACCACAGAGACAGAGACCACTACAGACCAGACAGCAGAGACAGACAGGACAGGTGAGGGACAAGGACTGGCTAAATGGTGCTTCCAGGAACATTATGTCACAGTATCTACCCTCTGATGTCAGCTTACCAATGTCAAGCCACAGACTATTACATTTGAAGGATAAAGCTGTCATTATTCAATAATGTTATTGTCAAAAAAATTCCACAAAAACACCAAGCAAAGACGTGTCTCTTAATACTGTCAGATCTCCCTAGCTTGTCTGTGCCTCTCTCCCTCAAAATCCATTTGCTCCTTCTAAATCTCCTTAAATGCAGAGAATAATTTCCCAGTCTTGGGATCAATAAAGTAAATAAACTTAAACTTAAAAGATAAGAGTTTTTAAAAGATAAATCTTTTAAGAACACTCACAAATATTGTTTCAGCTTTTCATCCGGTACATCCTGGAAAACAGTTTTTCAGTTATGGAAAATGAGAAACAAAAGAAAATGTCCTGGAAAAAATGAAAAGAATATTTCAGCATTCTCCTATTTTTCTTTAGCTGAGACTGAAGAACAAAGAAAAGAAAAGTCTGTTGCCTATATTGTCCTCTCTGTACCACCCAGGAGTGCATCCACAGCTGTCCACATGCTGCGATTGGTCGGGTTCTTATGTGACACAGCAGGACTTTAACTAACATGGTGACCATCATCAAAGACAAAAATACTGTGTAGTCTTGAAGTTGTAGGCTACTATTTGTATTAGTGTTGATAACAAAAAAGTAATTCAGGTTATAAATGAATAATGAAGATAAGCGAACAGCCTAATATATTTAATGGTCAGATTGTAATTAAACTGGTCTAACCAGGACAGGCAATGAAAAGCACTTAAGCATGAAAATAATGTATGCTCATGCGTCATACTGACCAGCCCTGTTTTAGTTATTTAAAAGTATTGTGAATTTCAGGTTGGGGTTCGGCAATGGTGATTCGATAACTTTCATTTACTGAAATGTGAGCAGTTCAGATTTTTTTTTGTACCTACACATCTCATTATTGTCTACAGTCATCATCCAGAATACAGCAAAGAAGGTTAAAGTCTTTATAAAATCAAATATCAGAGTATATGAACTTGGTATATAGAATACCTGTACTCTAGCATTGAAAGTGTTTTGCCGTTTAAGTTCCATCTTTCCTTTGTTGCTCAGTCATGCTGATGCTAATGCTGTGTGTACATGCAGATACTACAATGACAGTAAACACAGGAAGCTAGAGGAGTTCCGCTCCAGCAGAGACCATCGGCCAGACATGAAGGATCATTCCCATTTAGACCATCGCTCTTCATACCGTTATCACTCAGACTGGCAGACAGAGCAGCGAGCCTCAGCCAGTGGGCCCCGCTCTCCCCGAGACCAGCGCTCACCCTACGACTCCCGGTCACCCATGGGACACCGCTCACCTTTTGACTACTCATCAGACCATAAGAGCACACCAGAGCAGATCTGGAGCAGCCGTAAAACATAACAGGAGCTGCCCGGGTCTGCTAGTAGCAGCCATAGACTCAGCAACACAGCAAATGCCTTACAGGGACTGTGGACTCAAACTAACAGCTTTCTGAAGCACTGTTTCAGTCAGTTCAGCATGGCTGTCATCTCCTCGCTTCAGCTGCAGCTCATCTCGGGAACCTGGGAGATTAACACTCGGGAGCGGCTCAAACCAGGCAGCAGAGAAAAAAAATCAAAGCATATTTTTGTATTGAAGAGTTTAAAGCTGCGTTGTTGTGTAATCTCAGCAGCATGCAGCACAATGTTTTGTTATTTTTATAAACTTTTTTTAACCTTGGAAATGGACACAATGACCCTGAGTGCTGCCTCTTATTCCCACCAACCCATGACACTGGATCCTGTATTTGACTGTTTCTCTATGTTCGATTGTCTGTCTCTGTCTCTATATCATGCTTAATGTGATTATCTACCTTAATTTAAGTGTTAACGCAATGAGATGTCAGTTGTCACACGAATCATATTACAAGATAATGTAAAGGTGTCTGGTTGAATCCAGTCTGGGCTCAGGCTCACCACCTTAAGTACCTCATTTACAGCATTTCTCATTTTCTCAGCAGGTTTTCTGTTTTTTTTTTTCCACCAGGTGTGAATTATTTAATAACATCTTAGCTGTTTAAAAAAAAGTTTGATTTTTTTTTGAGTGACTTGTCTCATGTTTTTTTTCCTTCAATAATACTGTTGTAAATTTTTGTAAAATAGTAAATCAGTGGTCTTTTTTCCTCAGGCTTTTGGGATTTATTATGACTCTACTTTTCCCCATCAACTCAGGCTTTTTTGATGTTCTACAAGTGAGTTTCTGTATAATAGTTCTTTCATGATAATGCTTTCAGAATGTAACTTTTGGTAAAGGGAAAGTTCTTGAACGATAACTCAGTTTTATTCACTAGCTGCTTAGTTCTTTTGCCTCAGTGTGTAGAAATCAGTGAGTTGAAAGGAACTGACTTAAAATCACAGTCTGAAAGTAGACATTTGTCTTTCAATAGAAGCACCTGTTAGATGTTAAATAAACTTAGACTTTTTACATATTTGTTTCTCTACCTTTCATTTTATTTTCTACTTAGGCAATAATAATGTCAATATTTCTATGCAGCCAAGTATATTTGTGGTGAACCACCCAACTGAATGAAGTCACTGTTATGGTTCACATTGTTGTACATAAATTTCCTCTATATTTCAAAATGAATTTACACTGAAAGTGCATGAATTTTTATGAACTGTTTTATATAGTTGTTTATGAAGCCATTAAAATCAATCACTGTATTCACTCTTACCAACTCTTCAACAAAGTGTCAACTTTTTGATTCTACTAAAAATCAATTTTGAAGAACATCAGGTAGTTTGATTTCATTACACTTCGCTATGACAAGCAAAATCCTAGGCAGTATCTGTCAAGACACAATCACTGCAAATAATTTTTACTTTGCTTATGTTGCTATGTCGTGACTTTTGTTTGAATGAAATGAGAGACTTCAGTGGTACCCCCTCCAGGGTCACCTGCAAAAGCCACAGCAGGAACAAAGTCATCAATCGAGTGTACCCAGAGTACGAGTGTAGTGTGCTTATGTGTTAGACCAGGACCATAGTGAAGTTAGTTCTTCAAAACACTGAATTATCACATCAGGTTATATTGTATTGCACAATGTGAATCATTGAGTCAACATTACATCATTATTGCAAAACATTTGTTACAAAACTAAAGTTCATCAATGAGAACATCTGCCACAAAATTTGCATGTCCCTTCATCATTGCTTAAGTGAGGACAGTCAAGGAACTGTCAGCGTGACAAAGGACACTAAAACTTTCTAACCAAGACACACACTAACCAAGCTGTTATTCACAATTTTTTCATAGGCCTTTTTTCACACATGGGTAACTCAGAGCATAAAATACCACTGCTTTGTCATGCCCCTCAGCATCTGAATGAGACACACTGAGCTTTCAGCTAACCCCAGTGTAAACCCATACCCATGGCTGCGTCACATTCGTTTTTGTTCCTTCCTCCACAAGGCTTCATACACCAACGACAACTTGTCAGAAGTGGAACGTTTTGTCTGCCTGATTTTGTTGACTTGCTTAGATTTTGTTGATGTGGTCATTTTTCCTTGATGTTTGTGCGTCTACCCTGAATAAGTGAGCTATGTAGTTAAATTCCTTTCTTTTTGTCTGTTATGTGTTTACTGTTTTTGTACGATCGGGAGACTGCACAGGATGTTTTATCTTGAAAATTACCTGATTCTCAATACTGTTTTTGCGTGTGACTTCCCGCCTGGCTCGATCTGCCCTATGCAGTTTGAGACAGAGTCCATGAAAAATACACTAGTACATTTGTGCTTCATTTATAGAACCACTTCCATATGCATAAAAAGATTTCTAATATGGATATACCTGCTTGTACCTGTCTGTTACTGTGCCGTCAAATAAATAGTTGAGACAGCATGGGTCCCGTCATATGTGCCCTGAATAACTCAACAAGGTGAATGTCAATCTTAAGGTTTAGCCAGATTCGGCCATCTGCAGGGAATTAATATTGATAAGGAAACACCTATCACTTCTAAAGTCAGGGTGATAGGACCACCGTGGGACCAATGAAGCCTCACAGAAAAAGGCAACACTTGTTACTGGAAATCAGAAGATAAAAACATAGTACACAGGAAACATAGCTTTTATGATACAGTTAATTTAACAGTGTAAATGATGATAGATTAGGCCAGTAGCAGAAACTTGTCTATTTTTTTGATACGCCAAATGCTATCCTCATTGCACCCATCAAATGCTAACTACTCTGCTAACAATTTCATTAATTAAAGCAGATAGGGGATAGTTTGACTGGTATTATTTGAGTAAGTAATTTATTGAAATAAATGAAGGTTGCTATTTTCTGGTTCTCTTCCAGACTCACAGCAAGAGGTAGCTGAATTTGTTGTAGCAGGTAATCGATATCACCAAACCCCAGTTGTACATTTTTCTGAAATACATAAGATAGTGAGTTTTCACACACAATACTGAGGTTTTTTTTTACATCTGTTGTATTTACCCTAAGACTAAATCAGTGAGAGTACCAGATAATTGTGAAGCAACGACTGTAGCTCCTATATTAAAAGTGAACGCTTGGGTTGAGTCAGTTCTTTGGGATTCTGTTTTGTCTCTAACCTCTGCAAACGTAACTCCACTAAACAATGCTGTCTCTGCAGGGACTGCAGGAAAAACTACAGATTGTGCAATACCCTCTGCATTGCGAGATGTCATTGAACTATTGCCAGTTCCCTTCTGTTTCTACTGTAACTACAATCCAGCCCTTATAGAATTCAGATCTGAGCCAAGATAGCAAAATCTGAGATCTGAATCTGCCATTCTTAGTCACACTTATAAGGCTATAAGGCAACTTATGCAGACATACACAACGGAGGAATCCTTTGTTAAATTTAGTCCATTCCAAACTGATCATCTTGTTGTTAATGCTGCAGGTTCACTGTGTAAGAGACCCTTGCCCGGCCAGATGCGCTCAGGTCCTTTTGCATTTAATTCAAAAAGACAATAATAATTACAAGTAGTCAATAGAGTCTCATGTGGTACATTTATTGTGCAAATGCAAATAGTACACAACAACCTGAGCTGGTCCGAGGAGCGACTGAATCAGAAAACAAAAATTTCACTCATTTATACTGGCTCTTAACTCCTCCGCTAATATCTAAACACACTCTCATCATTATTTGTCTTTGGCCTGGCTTAGTTTGTCAAGCTATTTAATCTGTCTGGGTAATTTTGGAGCTTTCCACTGCTCTATTAAACTTAATGGTGTTCACCCTCCTCAATGACTGATATCTTCATGGGAGTAGACATCCAACACATTCCTGCGCCACTGTAATCATTATGTTTTACAGTACACTTACAATCACAAAAAAATAAAATTGCACAAGAATATATATTTTATATAATGGTGTACACCCCCAATCACTATAATTACATATGAAAATATATTATATATAAAAATATGTAATTATAGTGAAAGTAGTATAGTGTAAATGTAACTAAACACAGGTTAAATACTTCCCATATATATCTATGTGTGTGTGTGTGTGTGTGTTTGACTACTGACTTAGCATTTGGACTGCCTGTAGGATTACCTGCTAAACCAATCCACCACCAATATGCATTTTTTGTTAGGACTGGTTCAACAGTCTATCGTGAGTTGACTAAAATGTTCCATCGGGTGGCGGAATGTGCCCAATCCGTGATCAAACAAAACTGAAGTTATAGTATTTGGGCCTAAACACCTTAGAAACTCACTATCTGATGGTATAGCAACTATGGACGCCATTGCACTGGCCTCCAGCACCACTGTAAGGAATTTGGGAGTAATCTTTGATCAGGATATGTCCTTTAACTCCCATGTAAAACAAATTTCAAGGTACTACCTTTTTCCGCCTATGTAACATTGGAAAAATCTGGCACATCCTGTCCCAAAACTATGCAGGAAAACTAGTCCGTGCATTTGTTACTTCCAGGGTGGATTATTGAATTTCCTTACTATCAGGCTGTCACAATTCGTTGCTAAATACTCTCCAGCTGATCTAGAATGTTGCAGCACTTGTTCTGATGAAAACAAGGAAAATAGATCACATGTCTCCAATATTAGATGCTGTGCACTATCTCCCTGTGAAATCCAGAATATAATTTAAAATCCCTCACCTTACCTACAAAGAGCTGATAGTGCCCTATTACCCCGCTAGAACACTGCGTTCCTATAATGCAGGTTTACTGGTTGTTCCTACAGTCTCTGTAACCAGAATTGGAGCCAGAGCCTTTAGCGATTAAGCTCTTCTCCTGTGGAACCATCTTCCAGTCTTTGTCCGGGATGCAGACACCCTCTCTACATTTAGGAGTAGGCTTAAAACTTTCCTTTTTGGAAAATCTTACAGTTAGGGCTGGCTCAGACTGTCCTTGGACCAGCCCCTAGTAATGCTGCTATAGGATTAGACTTCCAATGATAAACCAAGCTCCTCTGTTCTTCTCTCCCTTTCCATCTGTATACATTAATGTCCTACTCAGGCATGTTACTAATTCTTCCCTGGAGTTTTTGTGCTTTCTCATCTCGTGTCTTAGGAAAGTCCTGGAACGTGACCTCTACAAAAGAATGGGACATGCATGTTTTTCTCCTAGCATGTCATAAAACATGCATGTCCCATGCTGAGGATTTTGGTTTATCGAAGCCACTAAGAGCGAATGTCGGAGGTGTATATTGACGTGAAAGGGGAACATGGATAATACAGTATTGCACAAATTATCAGTCTGTGCTCTCTGATGGATTGAAGGACATCACAAAAAACACTTGCCAACTTGTAAAAATCTCCACTATGAGAGAAGGGATGCAATGTAAGTAAGCAGGAAATTACATGGAAGCATCCTCTGTGTATGATTTGGTCCAAGTAGTAAATATAAGCAATCCAGATTGTTACTCCAATATCAAAAAGGTGGTTAAATTGTCTCAAACATGCAAGTAAGAGGGGATTTTCACATCTCAACATAGTATTAACTGAGTACAGATCTCTCCTCTGTCACATAACTTGTCTCTCAGCCCTGATGCACCTGTTAAAGAGACAGACAGTCCACCATCTGATAACCTGTGGATGAAGACGGCTAATCTGAGACTTAACCAGGCACTGGGAGGTGCATCTTCATCAGCTACCATTCAGGAACCTGAAGTAGAGGACAGTGAGGGAGACATCAAGGAGGATAGTGTTTATTATGTACAACATATGCGGTGAGTACCGAACACCAACACCAACACATATCCTGGTACTCTCCTGAGTACCTGACTAAAAATGTATGTGTGCTCCAGCATATTTTTTTTCCCTCTTACCTGTCATGCTATTTATCTACAAGATTGTTTTGGTGTGAGTTGCTGAGTGCTGGAGATATTGGCTGTAGAGATGATGTGTGCCTTCTCCTGAATGGAACTAGATGGCACTTAAAGAATACATTTGAAAACCTAAATAGCAATGTCTCTTTCCAGAAATCATGACCCAGTTATTTCAAGATATTCCACAGAAGTTTCATGTAGAGACTAATTTCTTTCTTCCAAATTAAACCAACCTCATCACTGCACAGAAGGAAGCGTGCATCTGGTCATGGACAGGAGGCTAGTGCTCGTGACACAATGGGTGTAAACATTAAAATTATCATTCTCGGCCAAGCTGTAATATTTACACTTAATGTTTACACTTAACTAGAGACTAATCTCAATTATATAGCAATGTCAGACAAAGGCTAGGGGAGTAGCTTGGTAGAAAAAATTTAGGTCCTACATGAAACTGCTCACAACAAGGTCTGTGGAGTATCTCCTCCTAAATCTGCAATTATCTCTATTGTATTCTTAACAGCTTTGGCAGCTTGTTCTTTACAGTTTATGACTTAAAAGTCTAGATATAATCTTAGGACATGGCCTTTTGTAAACTCCAAGAGTCTGAAATGCTCTACTTGGGGGTACTTGTAAACAACCTTACTAAACCAATTTTTCTTTGAATAAAACTTTTATAATGTCTGTGAATGAAAAAGTGTATCAATTTATGAAGAAGCTTTGGAGAAAATAATCCATGCTTATTATGCCATTTTTGTACCTGCAGCACAAAATAGACTGAACAAATAAAAAACAGAGAACCACTTCATCAAGTTTGTTTTTATTTGGTTAATAAAGCGTATCAGGGTGAGAGTACAGTTACAGTATCTGACAGCCCTCAAGAAGGCAACGTTAAATAAGTAAATTGACCCGGGGAATGGCTTTAATTGATACATATGACATGTAACATCTAATACAGGTTAAATGAAGATTAAGGATATGTACTGAACACAATCTCTAAAAAACAAGCAAGGCAACATTTCATCTGTAACAGAGTCAGCTCCAGAGATGACAGTGTGGACAGGAAGCCTCCTTAGGAGCTCTTCTTCTCCTCAAAGATGATGTTTGCTGTGGCTCTCTTGGCTGTGGACAAATTAGACACAAATGGCTGCTGTCTTATTTTGTAAACCAGAGTCTGATAGCAACACCCTAATGTTCCAATTTGCAGTGTTTTTGTTCAATACTGAGTTACTTTCAGTGAAGCCTACCAGAAAGGTAAGTAAATGGAATGGAAAAAGCGTTACAATGGAAAGCTTTTTTATGTAAATGATTTGTGCAGGAAACAGGTAATTAGATAGATAGATAGATAGATGGATAGATGGATAGATAGATAGATAGATAGATAGATAGATAGATAGACTTTATTTATCCCAAGCTGGGAAATTGCAGATGAATAAATAAAAGCCTGTCTCTGATATAAATCAATTTAATATAAATGACTAATTCTCACTGCAGTTAAGTTGAATAATTTTAGTCAATTAATAAATTCAGGTGAATTTAATGTTATTTACATGCTAAATCTTGCTTGTAGTCACCTAACCATCAGTCTTTGGAATTTTCCCATTGTGTCCACTGTACACTACATGCTTAGCATCAAACAGCAGGCAGAACAGTTGGGGATTACCTGGTGAACTTAATGGCTAAAGAGACAGGCATTTCCCTCAGGACTTGGTAGAGACCAATGTTGGACAGAAATGCTTTACTAACAATTCAACATATAAACTTCACTTGTTTCTGCTGCCCCCAAGTGGTTTTAAGGTTTTTCTATTCATCCTTGAGAATGAAAAGCTTTTATAGATTGTTCTATATTATATGTCATTGTAGTGACCAAATAAAGAGGAAAAGTTAATTTGGTAATGTGACTCACCTGTCATCATCCCCAAATTTTGTGACATCCTTTATGACAAAATTTGAGACTTGTTCTTAGCTGATATGAAGTTATTAGATTTTGTTTTGCTTCACTTAAGAAGTAGGGGTCAGGTTCTGTGTACAGTGAACACGACATAAACCTGTTGATTAACTCACCCTCATCTTTGAACTTGTCAGCAGCTTCTGATGCCTTGTCCTTGAGGTTCTTTACCACATCATCAATCTTGGCTTCATTCTTGAGGAAAAATGGTCGAATGATGCGGCTGTAGATCTGGACTGATCCATTAGAGGGAGTCGGGGCCATGCACCACACCAAGAAGGCACACTGGGAAAGAGGAAAAGAGCTCTCTGATCACACTAGAACAAAACACAGACGTCACAGTTAAATTACAGGCTGCACTGGTGAGACAATTCGCATTGTCTTAAATTGTTAAGAGAGGCTGAGAGGACTGGTCTTGCTGGGAGGGAGAGGCTGAGTGGACTAGTTATATTGGGACAGAGAACTTGAGTGGACTGGTAACATTGGGACAGAAAGATTAAGTGGACTGGTAATAACGGGACAGAGAGGCTGAATGGACTGGTCGTAGTGGGGGAGAGAGGCCGAGAGGAGTAATTACAGAAGAAAAAAAAGCTGAGTGGACAGGTCATAGTGGGAAAGGGGGGCTGGGTAGACAGGTTATAATGGAACAGAAAGCTGGAGTGGACTGGTTAAAGTGGGAAAGTGAGACTGAGAGGACTGGTTTTGGTGGGGCAGAGAGGCTGAGTAAACTGGTGATAGCAGAAAAGAGAGGCTGAGTGGACTGGTTATGGTGGGGGAGAGAGACTGAGTGGACTTGTTACACTGGGACAGAGAGTTTGAGTTGCTTGATTATAGTGGGACTGAGAGGCTGAGTGGGCTGGTTACAGTGGTAGAGAGATTAGATAAGACTTTATTAATCTCACAATGGAGAAATTCACTAAGAAAGGTTCAGAGGACTATAAAACCAAGATGGCGGCGCGTGCAGACGCAGCGGCTCATAGCTCCCGTGTATACGTTTTTGTTTGTTTGTTTTTACTTGTTTCCACTTTTACTACTCTTCTGGACGCTCTGACACAGTACAGCAGGTCCGAACTGTTGAACTTTGGAGTACAGTTCGGACTCCACACACCCCTAAATTGGACTTTACTCCACCGGAGCTGCTACGGACCCCAGAGCCCACCACCATCCCCCCACTGCTGCCAAGGAGACGGAGGAGGCACCGTAAACAAAAGCGTGGCAAGAGAGCCGGCGTGCGTGCTAGGCTACAAGCTAACCCTCACAGACCGGCTCTCCCCAGTCTCTTCCTTACTAACGCCAGGTCTCTCACCAACAAAATCGACGAGGTCCGTCATCGCAGTAACGGTGTATATTCCCCCCGATGCTGCAGCAGCATGCAAGCTCCTGCAAACTAGTTTCACAGCTGCAAACATCACACCCCCAGGCCTCCCTTCCTCATCTCTGGTGACTTCGGTCATGCTTCCCTGTCTTCAATTCTCCCCACCTTCACCCAGTGAAGTGTCAAATGCCACACCAAAGTGGGGGAGGACATCAACAGTTTGAAAACCTGCACCATAAACTACATAACTTCTGTGTGGACAACATTGTGTCTACTAGGAAGGTATGGTGTTTCCCAAACAACAAAACCTGGGTGTCTCCTGAACTAAAAACGCCCTATTGAATGAGGACAAGTAGGTTTTTAGATCTGGGGATAAAACTGAGCTGAGGGGGTGCAGAGGGAGCTGAAAAGAAAAATAAGGAGAGGCAAGTACAGCTACAGGAGTAAGCTGGAGGAGCGCATGCAGGGGAACAAACAACACCAGAGAGGTTTGGAGGGGCCTGAAAACCATCACAGGCCACAGCAGTGACAGTGGCAGGGGCCCTGAATATGGAGATCAGGAAAGGGCAAATGAGCTGAATCCGTTTTTCAACAGATTTGATTCCCCCCCGGCCTCTCCATAAGGTAAGGAAGGAGCTCAGGAGAATGAAGTCGTGGAAGGCTACTGGCCCTGATGGCATCAGCTCCAGACTACTCAGGGACTGTGCAGATCAGCTCTGCAGGGTTGTTCTGTACATCTTCAACATGGGCCTCAGTCAGGAGAGACTTCCAGCCCTGTGGAAACTTCCTGTGTGGTTCCAGTTCCAAAGACTGTGCATTCCAGAGAGCCCAGCCCCTTTTGCCTGGTAGTCTTAACTTCTCACCAGATAAAGACCTTGAAGAGGATTATACTTCACTATCTCCGTCACCTGGTGAGCAGTGAGCCTGACCCCCTACAGTTTGCATATCAACCAGGGACTGGTGTGGAAGATGCACTCATCTAACTGCTCCATTGATCTCGCTCCCACCTGGAATACAGGGTCGTGACAAGACTGACGCTGGGAGGCAGGAGTCACAGGACGTGCTGAGGTAAGTGTATTGTCCCATTTCCTGCTTCCGGATGCTGTATTCGTAGCTGTATACTTCTGCTGCTCTCACTCGTCTGAGCTTATGTTGCTCTTTTATCACAGGGGTTACACCTGCTATTTAACCTAACATTAGTTCTGGTCAAGCATTCATAGGTCTATCTCTCTAGCAACAACTAGTCTCACTTATTTACACACTTGCCCATTCTGCTAGCCACATTAGCTTAGCCTAGTAGCTAGCGATGGCAACTCCCTCTCCCTCCCCTGCTTTCTCTTGCTCGGTGTGTCAGATGTTTAGCTATTCCTCTGCCTCCTTTAGTGATACTGGTACATGTAATAATGTAGATTGTTTGCTGCGGTGGAGACAAGGCTTAGTGAATTGGAAGCACGACCCTACACCATGGAAACTCAATCCTTAGGCATAGTTAGCCAGGCCCTCATAGCCGGTGCCGACCGACCAAGTGTAACTCCTGCTAGCAGTACCTCGGCAGCTCTTAAGCAGCCGGGAAACCAGGGAGGCTGGGTGCCTTACGGATGGAAGCACAGTCCAGAGCTGAAGCCCACGGTTCAACACAAGCCATTTTAAGTTTCTAACAGATTTTTCCCTACTCAGTGACACACATGCTGAGAAACCAACTTTGGTTATTAGCAGCTCTATTTTCAGAAACGTGAAGTTAGCGACACCTGCAACCATAGTCAAATGTATCCATAGCGGGTGGCATTGAATCAAATTCGAAACTGCTGGCTAAAGATATGCATAAATACAGTAAGATTGTTACTTACGACAGCGGTAATGACACCCGATTAGGCCAATCGGAGGTCACTAAAATTAATGTGGAGTCTGTGTGTACATATGCAAAAACAGTGTCAGACTCCTTAGTTATCTCTGCGTAAATAAGAACAATAAATTACAACTGTGCAAATAGGCAATGACAAAAGAACCCATCCCGACAAAGCTGACATGATCAGCCTGTCTCTGTCAACACGCTACGTACCACAGTCCTTTAAAGTAGATGTAATAAAACCTCCTCTCAAAAAGCCTACTCTTGATCCAGGGGTTTTAGCCCACAACCTATACCTAACCTATCCTTTCTCTTTAAAATCCTTGAGAAAGTAGTTGCTAGTCAGCTGTGCGACTTTCTACATAACAACAGTTTGTTTGACAATTTCCAGTCAGGATTTAGAGTGCATCATAGCACAGAGAAAGCATTGGTTACAGTCACAAATTACCTTCTAATTGCATCAGGACTTGTCTGTACAAGTCTTTTGACACCATCGCCCATGGTATCCTCTGTCTCAACTCTACTGCTATTATGGGATCTCTATTATGGGATTAATTAAGTCTTATCTTATCTCATACATTCGAGAAACATCTCTTTTGGGGTTGCACAAAGGAGTTGCATTGGTCCATTACTGCTCTGCTCTCACTATACATGCTGCCACTTTTTGATTAAAGGGCACAAAATATGTTTCCATAGTTCTTAAATAAATAAATGGATGAGCAATAATTTCTTGAGGTTAAATGAGGATAAAGTTGGAATCCTAATAGTCGGCCCTAAAGCAAAAATATGCAATATTATTCAGTCTGATTTAGAATAATATATTTGTAATACAATAGAAAATAATAAGTTCTTGTAGAGCTGGCTAGAAACTGTGTTCTTGTATTGAGGTGCCTAACATCCAAATGTTGAATTTATTCCTTCATAGTAATATTGCTACCAGTTTCTTTCCATGTGTCCTTGTCTCTTTATCACTTTAATTCAGTTGTGATGCTACGCTGGATGTTGTTTCAGCAATATTGTTGCTGTCAGTTGCATATATGATACTGAGTATCCAGATGGAGGGCAAAATAAACTGATTGTTTGCCTTTAATATATATGTTCAAATGTCTGTAATATGTAAAATGTTATGTTCTGTTACTAACACAAATTATTGATCGGAGATCACATTAATTTCTCCATACAAATCATTTCTTTATTGACTCCAATGACCATGGCTACATATTATAAATTATTACCACATCAAAATATTGTTATAATGTGTCTCAAGATCATGAGAAATAAAAAAAAAAGAGAAAAAAAGAGCCCCAATGCTTTGAGGGGACATTTATCTTTCACACTGTGTCTCGGGGTCCCTGCATGTCAGCCCTCTGTGATGAGGAAGAGATGATCACATATATTGTACATTCCTTGAAGCAAATGCAGGCTGTCTGCATTATTGGCTGCTGGTGAATCTGTTGACAGACTTCTCAGCATTCCTCTTATATTTCAGTACATTTGCTGGCAGATTGATTGAAACACAAACAAGCATAACAGATCCAAGGTGGATTACCTTTCCAATATAGTAGAATGGAAACCAGGAGAGAAAGATGTCAGCAAAAAACTCTGCCACACTGAAGACTCCATACACCACCCAGTAGGTCAGCCATTTAGTATCATCCTCTTTGGTGGCACTTTCAATGGCCTTAATCCTAGAAAGAGATAGCAACAACATATAAGTGAAATGGTTTCATATATAAGGTCAACAATACTCTCGCTCTTGCAAATCCGGTCCAGTATGTGGTCGTCTCATTCAGTTTTTTTAACTTCTATCCCACATTTGTTTTCCCCTTTCTTTCTTCTTGATTTCTTTCTTTCCTACATATATATCTTCTTGAGGCTATATCTTGTATTGTCTTCCCTTTGTCCTTCAACTTCTTTGCAGGACACTCCTAACTAATTCAGTGAGTTTGTTGCAGTACAATTTTACACATTTAACAGATTTTGTGTTTTATCTGTAAATGAGACTGAATGAGTTGTCTAATCTCTCAATACAAGTCTTCCTACCCAAATGACAGTTTAGTTTATTTGTGCCTTCCAACATGGGGGATTTAACTGTACCAAGAATCACTCAGAGTGATTCTGTGACCTCTAAAGTCATGGTTCTGGTTAGGGAACTAAAGGACACGGTTGTTGAGAGATGAGAACCAGAATACAATCTCCACTGTTTAAATCACATTCTTAGCACACATAAATATTTACAAACATCAACCCCACTCTCCTCTCTCAGGGTTTTTGTGTCTCGATAACTTCATGCTTTTGCCACTTTTTGAAACTGAATGTAAACAAGTCAGTGTTGTTTTCTGATGAGAACACACACATCTCTGCAATGTATACATGACATTTTACCCTTGTAGAGATCTAAAGAATTACTATTTTCAGACATTGAAGCTCTCTTTATAACATTTTGATCTGAGGCAAGCACAGTTACATTTATATCAGTAGCCTTTCTTTTTTCTTTCTTTCTTTAGACAGAAGAAAAAAAATGCCATCCTGTGACTGAAAATTAAGAAACCCTTGGAGAATGATCTAGTATGATCAAAAATAATGTATACTAGATTTTCTACAATACTGTACTGATGATGGAAAGATCACAACTGTCAAACAGTAAAGCTTATCGCTGTATGTAAATCATATGCTGCAGAATTGAAATGAACAGAAATCAGTCAGTTTGTTTTGACATCTGTCTGCCACCTACTGATTTAAAAAACTGAAAAACTGTAGTGTTGTGAAGTCCTACAGAAATGTGGTTGTGTATTTGTATTTTTATGCACTATCACAGCTCATAAGAGTAGAGGAGCTCAAAAGTGCTATCTTTTTAATGAAGTCTGGAAATTTGCCTGGACTAGATATTTTTCCCTCAGAATATTATAAAAAATAGATCAACAAATTTGCTCCCGTTCTACAAATGTGTATGAAGAATCTTTTTCACTGGGAAATTCAATTCAATGAAGCTCTGATCTCTCTAATTGTTAAAAAAAAAGTTACAGATCCCACTGATCCAGAAAGTTTTAGACCTATTAGTGTCACAGTCTGCTCTCCCCCTCTCCTGCTCTGCTGCTCAGCAACACCCCTTGTCAGCTTCACTGCTTTCACCTGCCGCTGTCACCTGCTCACCATCTCCAATCAAGCCAGTATATATGCAGCTTCACTCCACTCACTCTTTGCCAGATTGTCTTCGCTCTTGTGCCTGGCTCTCCAGCACTTATTCCCAGACTGCTTACCTGCTATCGACCCAACTCGCCTCCGACTTTTGCGTAACCTTTCCGGCCCGGTGAACCCACCAGACTTCTGTCCCCGACTACGAGTGCTGCTTGCCTGCTCTCTGGCACACTTGCGTCACAGATCAAGTGGGATTCATAAAGGAAAGGTCATCCACAGATAATATCAGGTGCCTATATACTCCAGCATTGCTTAATGTAGTACTGGGCCTATATTCATACTGTCTTTGCACTGATGTGATTTATCATACACAAATTACCTTGCAATATTTTTTTCACTCATTAAGTACTCAACCTATGCATATTAATTACTGTATGATAGTGTTAATGCTATGCTTTATCTGTACCCACAATGTGTAGTTTTTGTACAAACTGAAATTCTATAGCATTTTTGGCAGTATATATTTATGGTAATATAGTTCTTTGTGCCTAATGTTAATTTTATTTTTTTTGCCTGCTGCCTGTAACACCTGAATATCCCCGGCTGGGGGTGAATAAAGTCTTATCTATCTTGCAGGTTCACCTTACCTAAAGGCTTAAGTGATGTAACATCAATGTGCAAGGCTGTAGTAAGCACATCTACTCAGGTCCCAACAAATTCCAAATCTGAGCATAACTGAGTCCAAAATGGAGAAGAGTCTCGACCATGTATGAAAGGGGATAAAGTTGCAATGCCAATGAAAATTGCATACATTGGTTGGAGGAATGTCAATCCATGCAAATGAGCGGCATCTATGATTAAAGGTCTGCGAGAAGCTGCAAAAAGCTTTGCTGTGGGCATGGAGGCTGTTCATTCATAGAAGGCCTGTGTGTAGAGGATGTTCGAGGAAGGACAGGCTGTTTACTAATTTCTCTTCGCTTTTTGGTTTTTCTGAGGACGGTGTGTGAACAGTATCACCATGCTCTTAAGCTATCTGCATTCCCCACCTGCTATTTCCTTACACATTTTAATATGGAGTTGTAGGAGAAGTTTTTTTCAACGATGCAGACCTTCTGGTCTACTATAAATATCAGAAGAGATGGGTACTACAGCTGTCAACAAATTTGAATATATAACTAGGGAAATGTGTTGAAGTCTAATTCAATTGGGCTAGCCACCCACTTAATCGCCTCAGATGTAGTGAAAGGACAGGCAGGCTGAGGTACAATACTCCATTCTCTCAACCCAGATCATCCTACTCAACATCTCATTGTTTTTTTTGAAGGACAGCAGTTCCAACTCATGCATGTTTCTTCACAGCCTACACTCACTGGCCACTTTATTAGGTACACCAGTCCAACTGCTCATTAACACATTTCTTTTTTTTCCCCAACTTTATTTTGCATTTGTCTATTAACAAACATACAACTTCCGAACATAAACACCCACCCCCCACCCCCCAAGGCTCGTAAACAAAATTAAATCAAATAAACAGAAAAAGTACAAAAACAAATACAGAAATAGTCAGACAGGAACCCCTCATTATATGTTCACGTTCAATGATGTGATGTTTTGAGCATATAATAAAGAGGCTTTAACTATCCAATACAACTTGTATTAAGGTGTATCATTGAAAAGAAAAGCCTTCTACAAATTCTATAAAGGGACTCCAGGTCAAGGTAAAGTTTCTGTGGGCTTTACATATCTTGTATCTCATTTTCTCTAAAGGTAGAAAAGATAGCACATCCCTCAACCACTGCAGGAATGACGGGGCTGAATTTGACTTTCAATTAAAAAGTATGAGTCTGCGTGCGAGCAGGGAAGCAAATGCCAAAGCATTTGCTTGCAGGTTTGAGACTTTGCAGCCTGGTGGTGGTACGCCAAAAATGGCTGTGTGATAGTCAGGTGTTATAGACTGGCCACAGATTTTGGAAAATACATCAAATATCTGTCTCCAATAGTCGTCGAGGGAGGTGCATGACCAAAACATATGTCCAACTGTGGTGGGTACATGACTGCACCTCGGACAGCCTGGATCTGTAGTGGGAAAAAGTTTGGCCGACTTATCCCTTGAATAATGCAGACGGTGGAGTACTTTAAATTGAATTAAACCATGGCGTATACACAATGACGAGGTATGAATACGTTTTAGACTATGCTGACACATATCATCAGAGAGCTCAACCCCCAAATCCCTCTCCCATGCCGTTTTAGTTTTATCCCATGATACTGGTTTGAGGTCTCCAATCATATTATAAATGACAGATACACGCTTCCTCTCATAAGGATCTAATCCTAGAATTGCATCAAAATGCTCCTTGGGTGGCAGGAAAGGAAATGAGGGGAACTTTTCTCTGGTAAAGCTGCGTATCTGGAGAAATCTAAAATGATGTGATCTGGGTATATTGTGGTCATTTTCGAGTGTTTCAAATGAAATAAACACATTATCAGGGTACAAATCACAGAAAAACACCAACCCATTTCTATGCCAATATTGGAATGCATTGTCATACCCAGATGGAAGAAAGAAGTGATTATCTGCTATTGGGAAGTACCTGCTATACTGCTTTAGATCAAAGTGTCTCCTAAACTGTAACCATATTCTAAGCGAAGCTTTGACAACTGGGTTTGTGAACTGTATAGTACAGCTGTGTGGTAACGATGACGTGAGCGTCGGTAGGGGGTTGGATAATAGTTCCATGTGAACCCAGTCTGGGCCCTGTTTATTTTCATATGTATAAATCCAATGAATTAGTTTTGCTATGTTAGCAGCCCAGTAATACCAAAGAAAATTGGGTAATCCCAACCCACCAGCGTCCTTAGGAACCTCCAGGTACGTCTTCTTCATCCTAGGGTTAGAATTGTTCCATATAAATGAGGAAATCAATCTATCCAACTGTTTAAATGTTTTCATAGGGATAAATATAGGAATCATCTGGAACACAAAGAAATCTGGGCAAGACTGTCATTTTAACTATGTTAATGCGGCCTGCTAACGAAATTGGTAAAGTTGACCATTTCCCAAAATCTTGTTTTGTTTGATCCAGTAATGAATTAAAATTGTGTTTCTCCAAGTCCTCTATCTTGCAGGTAACTTTAATTCCTAAATATGTGAACATATTGTGTTCTAGTTTGAATGGAAACTTGGAATAATCTCCGTCTGTGCGGTCGATCGGGAAAAGCAGGCTCTTTGAAAAGTTTAATTTGTAACCTGAGAGGTGTCTAAAGTGTTCTAGCATCAACAATAGTTTTGGAATCGATACTGTTGGGTTGGATATAAACAGAAGCAGGTCATCCGCGTATAGTGCCACCTTATGGGCTTTACCGCCAAGAGAGATACCGGCGATAGCCTCTTCTGCCCTAAGGGCTATAGCAAGAGGTTCAACCGCGAGATCAAACAGATATGGGGAGAGGCCACAGCCCTGTCTACAGGACCTGTGAAGGGGGAAGTAGTCAGAGATATTGTTATTGGTCCGTACAGCCGCAGTGGGTGTGTCATATATTATTTTAATCCATGTTAGAAATGATGAACCAAAGCCGAATTTTTCTAAGACAGCAAACAGGTATTGCCATTCAACGCGATCAAATGCTTTTTCGGCATCCAAGGAGATCACCACTTCTGTGGTCCCCCTGGATGCCGAGTGCGGGGTGTACAGGATATTGAATAATCTACGCATATTATAAAATGACTGTCTGCCTGGAATGAAGCCTGTTTGATCTGGATCAATAATTGTTGGAATTACACTGTTTATACGGGTGGCTAGTATTTTTGTAAGAATTTTATAGTCACAGTTTAAAAGGCTTATTGGGCGGTATGAGCTGCATAATAAAGGGTCTTTCTCTTTTTTGAGCAGTACTGAGATTATGGCCTGGGTCATAGTTTGAGGCAATTTCTGTTGTTCAAAAATGTCCTGATACAGTTGGCTAAGTATTGGTGCTAGTTTATCAACAAATTCCTTGTATATCTCGATTGAAAACCCGTCAGGCCCCGGGGCCTTACCGCTCTGCATTGATTTAATTGCCTGCATAACTTCGTCTGTTGTAATCTGTCTGTCTAACTGCAAACTGTCCGGGGAGACCATTGGAATGGTCAGTCCCTCCAAAAAAGTAATTATGTCCAATGTGTTGTCCAGTGGTTCAGATCTGTAAAGATCCATGTAGAATTTTTTAAACTCTTGGTTTATTGTATTAGGATTAGTAGTTTTCTCACCCAGTTCTGTTCGGATTTCAGGAATAGTGCTTGCCGCTGGGGACTGTCTAGTTTGGTGGGCTAAAAGTTTTCCAGTTTTCTCCCCGTGCTCATAAAATTTTTGTTTTGACTTAAAAAATAACTGTTCTGTTTTTTTAATGGAGAGATTATCAAATTCAGTTTTCAATAATAATTTTTCTCTGTAGAGCTCGGGTGTTGGAGCATCAGCATATTTACGGTCAACCTCTGCTATACTGTGAGATAGGTCGCTCAAGCGTTGTTTACGTTTCTTTCTCTCATAAGCTGTATAAGATATTATCTGGCCCCTGAGAAAGGCCTTAAGGGCCTCCCACACTGTGGTTAGTGGCATATCCGGTGTAAGATTGAATTCCAAAAAACTATCAATTTGTTGAGAAATGAATTTCTTGAAGGAGTCTCTACACAACAACAGGGGATCAAACCGCCATGTACGACGTAGTCTGGAAAACATATATCCAACTGTACTGGGCCATGATCAGAAATAACAATACTGTTATACCGGCAATCCCTAACCATAGAGAGGGTTCTGCTATCCACGAGGAAAAAGTCAATCCTGGAAAAAGAGTGGTGAACTGGGGAGAAGAAGGAGTACTGCCTAGTGGTCGGGTTGTCTCTCCGCCAAGGGTCAAAAAGCACATATGTGTCTATAAATGATTGAATAACTGTACCAGAGTTTGAAATCTTACAATTAAGTTTGGGGTTTGATCTATCCAATTTTGGTTGTAGAACACAATTAAAGTCACCCCCCAGTATCAATTGGTTGTTATCAAGATCTGGTAATGTTGCTATGAATTTAGTAAAAAAAGGGGGTCGTCCCAATTGGGTCCATATACATTAGCTAATGTTACTTGAGTACCATACAATTTACCAGTTACAATGACAAATCTACCCCTGGGGTCACATACAGTCTGTGATAAGGTGAATGGAACACCCTTTCTGATCAAGATAGCTGTACCACGTGCTCTATCATCATTTTTTGAGCAGAATAATTGCCCTATCCAAGCTTTCTTTAACTTAGTACATTCACTTGATCGTAAGTGAGTCTCCTGTAGAAACATAATATCACCTCCTAATGTTTTTAGATGTGTAAACACCCTACTTCGCTTCACTGGGTTATGGATTCCCTTTATATTCCAGCTCAAAAAACGAATATGGCCTGGCTTCTGTACATCAAACATTGTGTTTCTAAAGTAAATAAGAGAAATAAGAAAGCAAAACTGAGTCCCTGTCTAACTACCAAACTTAAACTTAAACTGAGCCTTAAATCCCTATGCTGATCTACAAAACCTGTCGAGATCGCACACCCCTCTTCTAGCATTGTACTGCAGATGGCCATCTAACCTATCCTCCTAACAGGCCCCAACCAGGGCGAACCACGATATATATAGATTTAATTGAACTTAGAATGCAAATTAATTGCATATAGCCAACAACAGAAAACAAACCAAGATACCTCTGTGTACCCCTCCTCTCTCCTTTAAATCGTTCACCCTCTATTATATATCTGTGTCTAATATAAATTAGAAGGCACAAAGGGCCATGAATACTTACTCGAGTGTGCTTAAAAAATAAAAAAACCACTATATAGCAGGCATTGGATTAGAGTGGCAAGATTCCCTAAGGGTTTCAGATTTTAAATTTCGCCAGAAGAAGAAGAAAAAACATGATAATGGTAATAATAACAACAATGGTAACAATAATAGTAATAAACATTTTGGGTAAGAGGGCTTCGTATTCAAATGGTATGCATATGTGTTCCCACATACCCACAAAGGCTATATGAGCACACAGAGAGAAATAAAATAGGAGAGAGGAATAAAGTCTGTGTATTGAAACTTAAACACCAGGCCCTAAGCGTCCATAAAAAAATAAAATGTTACCTGGGAGCCTCGGAAAAGGTAAAGTGAATAAACAAATGGGTGAAAAAGTCTTTCACATCTGGGCTTAACAGCTCGTTATCAACATTTAGTCCGCGTTGTCCGATTGGCTAAATCAATTTACAGTGTCCTTAGGCTTCAAGTTCTTTTTAATATATTCCACCGCCGTCGCCGGATCCTCAAACCGCCTCTCCTGGCAAGTCGAGTCGGTGATGCGCAGCACCGCGGGGAACCGGACACCAAACTTAACATTATGGCAGCTCCGGAGTAGACGTTTAGCCTCAGCAAAGGCGGCTCTCCTCTTCGCCACTGTCGCCGTGTAGTCTGGGAATAAGCTCACTCTCTTGTCATGCAGGGTCAGAATCTGATTGGAATCTGATCACGATGACTCTGGGGGCCCCCCCCTCGTTAGCACGTCAGGCGCCACAGTATGCTGCATCCAGGGTTGGGGTGAAATTAAGGCTCAACAGCTCCTGCAGTAATTTAGCGATGCTCGCAGTGGGCCGCTGTCCCTCACAAGATTCAAAACCTTCTTTTACCCCGACCAGACGTGCATTGAGAAGGCGCTGTCTCCCATCGATTTCTTCCACTTTCCAGCGGAGCGATGTGACCTCCGCTTTTAACATGGCGACCTCGTTTTCAGTGCTAGCCGCCCTATCCGAGTATGCATTCAGGCCAGACTCCAACTCGTTCAGGCGGGTCTCTTGTTTCGCCATGTCCTCCCAGACCGCGTCTATCTTAGTGTTCAAGTCAGCTGTACTTGAGTCTATACGTGCCAAAATCCTGCTTTCGCTGCTTGCAATGGCAGCCATGACAGCAGATAGGTCTGGAGTCTCCTCATCTGATGATTCCTCATTCGCGGATGCGGTTTCAGCTAAGTCCGCGGTTTTAGCAGAGGCCTCCTTCTTGTGGCGTTTTCCTTTGGGCATTTTGTCGCTTAATTGAATATTGTGAAAAGATGGGGCTATCGATATGATGCACTGGTGTTATTCAGTTGACAGAGACAGATATGGTCCATCTGAAGTTGTTTATAAAGAAATTATTTTGAAAAAAGGGTTCGCTCCGGTCGGGAGCTCTGCACAAACACGTCCTCACATGTCGCTGCTCGCTAGCGCCCCCCCCCATTAACACATTTCTAATCAGCCAAACACATGGCAGCAACTCAATGCATTTAGGCATGTAGACATGGTTAAAACAATCTGCTGCAGTCCCCATCAGAATGGGGAGGAAAGGAAAGGAAACTGGGATTTTCACGCACAATCATCTCTAGGGTTTACAGAGAATGGTACGAAAAAGAGAAAATATCTAGTGAGTGGCAGTTCTGTGGGTGAAAATGCCTTGTTGATGCCAGAGGTCAGAGGAGAATGGCCAGACTGGTTTGAGCAGATAGAAAGGCAACAGTAACTCAAATAACCAACCGTTACAACCGAGGTATGCAGAAGAGCATCTCTGAATGCACAACACGTCGAACCTTGAGGCAAATGGGCTACAGCAGCAGAAGACCACACCGCGTGCCACTCCTCTAAGCTAAGAACAGGAAACTGAGGCTACAACTCGCACAGGCTCACCAAAATTGGACAATGGAAGATTGTAAAAATGTTGCCTGGTCTAAAGAGTCTCGATTTCAGCTGCGACATTCAGATGGTAGGCTCAGAATTTGGCGTCAACAACATGAAAGCATGGATCCATCCTGCCTTGTATCAACTTTTCAGGCTGCTGCTGGAGGTGTAATGGTTTACGCACAGACCCTATGACTGCGCCATTGAACTTCTGCCTGGTGCCCCTCTGCCCACTCAAAAACTTTACAACGTCTCCAAGCTGGAAAAGAAGGCTATGGAGAGCAACACTAAGGAGTCTGTCAGCTGACCTCATTCATCCCTCCTCTTCTCCAGTGGGGTCCGGTTTCTTCTGTGTTGAGAAGGATAATGCCCTGCGCCCTTGCATAGATTATCAGGGGATAAATGAAATAACTGAAAAGCAAATACCCTCTCCCTCTGATTGACTCTGCTTTTGGCCCACTGCATGACTCTTATCTTCTCAAAGCTGGATCTCTCTGGATCATCTAGCCTCCTCCTTCCCTTAACCATTTTTCACAAAAAGCTGTGGACTTTGTAACTGGACTACCCCCACCTGAAGGTAACACTACAATTCTAACCATAGTTGATAGATTCTCCAAGTCAGTCTATTTTATTTCCCTGCCAAAATTACCTTTAGCCTTGGAAACTGCCAATCTCCTTGTAACTGACGTTTTCCGGTTAGATGGTATTCCCTAGGACATTGTCTCTTACAGAGGTCCCCAGTTCACCTGTGGAAGGAATTTTGTCTTACACTGGGGGCTTCGGCCATACATCAGAAGGAGGGTACTGTTGTGGTCTGGGTTTTGTGTTTGGTTTGTTTTGGTTTTTCTGTTTCTCTCCTTCTCCCTGTTCTGATTTTTCTCTCTCCATGCAGGGTGTGTGTGGCAGGAGGCGAGGCTGGTTTGGCACTCACTCTCTCCCTGAGAGTCGGCAGGCAAGACACACCTGACTGCAATTCCCACTAATCAACATTGCATATAACCCGGGTCATGACTCCACTCCTGTGTCAGATAATTCCGTCCCGTACGGTAGAGTCACACGTTCCCAATGCCATAGCTTCTAGTGTTACTTCATGCATGTTTTCTCCTGAAATATTACCAGCACTTCTTATGTTTTTTCCAGTGTGTGCCTTGCTGCCGGTGCCGGCCATGGGCGCCTCCGTGCTCCAGTGTTTTTTCCTGTGTTCAGCTGGATAAGCTGCCAGATAAGACATCGTTCCAAGCTCCCAAGCCAGCCAGTCTCTTGCCGCCACCACCTGCGCCTTTTGCCTGCCTTTCTTCATTTAAAAAATGTACCTGTGTTCACCTCTGCCTCAGTTGGTCTAGAAAACATGTTTGTTCCAACAGTGTTTTACAAACATAAATTGTATTTTTGTGCAATATGAGTCTGGTGGCTTTGGCTGTGACAATATGCCGGCTGTTTCCGGTTAAACAAAAAGGATCTTTTTCTTAAGAAAGGTATCACTTCGGGATCCTTTCCATAATGTAATGTCTAGAATAACAATATGTTCATGTCAGTGGCAAAAACAAACACTTTAATTGAACATACACTGATGGTGCACAAACTGAGGGATTCTGTGACTGCCGGCTGCAGTGTACCTGCTAAATACTGAACCAATTTCAAAAATTGTTTCCATTAGTCCAAGACACTCAAATGTTCCAGGACATGTGGACTGGCATCAACTGGAAACTCTGCACATGTCACTTTCATGTAATAAGTAATATGTCTCTCATTGTATTATTTTGGGCTCTTATGGGCTTAGTGTACAAAAATAGATATTTGAATGGGTTGAACCTATGTTTTTGCTTTAGAAAGAATAATCAAATATTAGAGAGAGAGAGAGAGGGGCAAGGAATGGTTAAATCAATCAAGGCACACGGCAGGTCTACACTGAAATAAGATTTTACCCATTTTGAATAGTAAAAAAAAAATCAATATTTTAGCAGTGGGCTACCACAAATAATTCAATGTATGCGAAACAGTGATTTCTGAAACTCAAACAGCATGGCAGCATCAATATGGAAGTAAACATTGTGGTTATTGATCCATCTGTATGCATTCCTGTCCTACCAAGGCATGTTACTGACTTGGCTTCTTCCCCAGAGTCTTTGTGCTTTCTTGTCTCGCAGGTCAGAATGGAGAGCGGCTGAACCTGGACTACTGATTACAGCTGCATCTCCTGCCGTGGCCCTGCCGGACATCCACTGCAACTTTGATTGTTATTAGCTATGCTACCATTATATTAGATCATTAGTGCTGTACTATGTTCATATACTATCTGCTATTAATATGTTAATACATAAATATATCACATAGGCACATACTATGCCATATGCACTTCATACACCTATAAATCTATTACAGCTGTCAAAACTATGATTTCTGTCCAACCCCGAACCCAAAGACACCCAGTGTTCTATTTTTGTGATCACAGTATCAAAGTATCAAAGCTGATGATCATCATGGAGTCATTCCTCACATTCTTGAGACAAACCGATGTCTGAGAAGAAAACAGAGCCAAAATGACAGAGGAGAACGGAAGTCGTCTCACATTTGATTATGAGTTGACGACATGGAGAACCACTCACTGATAAATGTGTCATAACTTAAGTAAAGATGGTGAGATTGTTTTCTCTGTACTAGTCTTGATTATATGAGAACAGAAATAAATTGTTATCTGAGAAAATGATATAATAAAGTCATGATCACAAGCTTATCCGATGTAATTTTCACAAATTTCATACATGAGGATCAGTTTACCAGTAATGGGTGCTACCACTCTTCATTTAAAAACATTTGTATCATGTCTTCTGCAGCTTTGGAGGAGCTTTACCATGTCTGAGAAGACAATCCTGATAAAAAGTGCCTGCAACAGTGGGGAAAAAATCATCCAAAAACCTAAAACTGTACAGCATTCCTTTAAACACAGTCAGCAAAAATGTGAAGTGTATATGTATTCGTAGGAGCTTGAACGTTGAACACACAGGCAAGTGGTGATTAAAAGAAAACCGTGTATTATACTGAAATAATGGCTCAAAACCATTCTTTAAATCAGTGACTACTCCAAACAAAAGTAGCATGCTACCTACATTCACTACTTTCTCACTTTCATTTGAGATTAAAATAGCATGTAACAGTGATAATGAACAATATAAATACATATTTTAAATGTGTAAGTTAAACAAGTTGACTCTGTGAGCGTGTGTGTGTGTGTGTACACATGTATAACATGCATGTTGTAGGGACATGAATATTTTTTACAAAATCACACTTAAGGGGAAAAAGTGAAAGTGCCCACGATGTAAATGATTACATTTTTAGGATGAAGACTTGGGTTAAGGCTAGGGTAAGGGTTATGAGTAGGACTAGATAGTAGTGGGAGTTATGGTTAGGTTAGTCACCAAGAAATGAAAGAGTAGTATCCCAAAAGTATCGGAAACGGAACCTTCTTGTGTGCTTGTGTGTGCGTGTGCGTGTGTGTGTGTGTGTGTGTGTGTGTGTTAGGTGGGGTGCTGGGCAGGCCCCTCCTTGACGGAACTGCTCTAAGAATAATACACTTACGATATGTAGGCTGGATAAAGAAAGCCGATGAGGTTACAAAGGAGGGAGGCTCCGTACCCAATGACCAAGTAAACTGCGATGACACCGATGACAGCTGGGGGGGAAAAAATCACATGTTTCTCACGCTTTTTTCACAAATATACTATACTGAACATATTGCACTGCTGATTGCAATAAACAGCTACCACTAACACCGATTAAAATATACTGATTAAAGCAATATCTCATTTCTTGTAGTGGATTGTGAGTAAATGTAAATGTAGCCGCCTCTGCCACGCGCTAAATCCGTCCTTTACATAGCCTGTCCTCCGTGATACACTCGGTCTCCGTCTGTTTTCGCTTTTTTCCATCCCCGTCCCTGTCAACACTCACCAAGAGCGATGTACGTCCTGCTTACTCCAGTTTTTGCCTCGACTTTTGCCAGAACATCTGTCATTAGATTCTTTTCATGGAGAAACTTTTCAAATCTGTCTTTGAGCCCCTGCGCCATGGCTGCACTTCCTTCTTTAACGATGCCGATGAATTACGAAATTGTTCTGAATCAAACTGCGACACTGCTGCAGCTCAATAGACCGCTGATTTCAGAGGAGTCAAGTCAGACAGGATGTACAATGCAACTTCCGATCTCAGTCTTCAAAATAAAAGCACGATATTTATTTAAAACTACATTTTAGTGAATTTTAGTGATAATCAATAGTCAATAAAAATACAGACAAATGCTCATCACATCATTATAGCCCAAGCTAAGGTCTTAAAATGCTTCCCTTGTTCCATATCTAGCAAATGTTTGATAGTTTTACTGGATAAATGGCTTAACAATGAAATACACATCTATCAAAATTTATTTGTGTGAATTTTCCAGAACCCTGAATCAAATGGATTTTTGTTTTGTTTTGTTTTTGTTCTGTTTTTGTTTTTTTACTGCCCTGTATCTGCAAGTACAGCATACTTTATATTACATGTATAATTATAATTGTAAATTCTGTCAGATATTGTCAGACAGTCAAACTAATTTTGTGCATTAACAACATTGGAGTTGTGAAAGATCGTCTTGAAAAAATAATTATGACACCAAATGTTAATTCAAGGTCTACTTACAAGCTCAGCAGATGAAGTTTATCCAGTGGACAGTTTTTGTATCTCCATGACAACAGAGCAATATCACTGACATTGCTCTGTCGCTTTCTAAAATCAAGTGTTAATTGTATTGAGTTTCAAATTTTCAACAGCAAGCTGTTTGACAGTATGCTTGGGGAATGTGCTTAATGATTCCTGATTATTTGTTTTAATAATTAGTTTTATAATTAACCACTGATTAGCACTAAAATTCACTAAAATGTACAGCTTTAAATGAATATCGTATATAAACAATGTATTCATTTAAAACGTTCAATTATTTGAAAACCAGCATGATTACTCATCCTTGAATCTATATGTTAAACTGTAACAGTAACAACCGAAACATAAATGGCAAATTTATTATGAAGGTAAATGGAAGTAAATATGGTCTCATACAATTACGGTAACTGCATCTAGCTTGATGCACCTGGTGCTCAATGGGGCTCCCTTAAACCTTGGCATTTCACCCGGATGGGTGTGGTTTCACCGTGGTTTCAGAGCCGTGCACGCTTCGGCGAGCTCCGTGATGTGCTCAGTCGTCAGTAAAGGAGGTGAAGTATACTTGGTCGTTGACCTGGAAAACTATGAAAAATAAATTGCATTGAGTTTTATTGTTGGCTACTTTATATGATCACCTCCGTACACATTTGTAAGAGTGCCGGACAAAAATCCCGAATTATTTTGGTGTGATGGCATTGAGAAGTTGGACTGAGCAATAAAGAACAGAATAGTTCTGTTCTCTCAGCTTGGATATATAAATATTGGGCAACATAGGCTGAATAATTGATGCATACAATATGATATCAGTTTAGATGCATGTGAAGTATGAAGGCATATGGAATATAATATTCATGTTTTCCTTTATTTAGATGTTTGTTCTCACACCTATTTACAACATGGAAACTGAGTCTGATATGAAAATACAGTTCTCTGAGGAGATTTTTGTTGTTGGACATAATTTAGTCCATCTTGTTGTGTCAACGTCTGTTTCCTATCAAGCTATGTTTCCACCTTTATCCTGCATCCAAGCGTATCCCTAGCCCTAACCTGTCGGTGGGTGGCACCATAGTAAACGTAATTCGGACAGGAGTGGGACAATATTCGACGGGGGACAACACCCTGGATTATCACTCAGATCACAGACACCGCCCCCGGCTGAAATACCAAGTTCTGTTGCTGAACATGTAGCGAGTGAAGTAAGGATTTTTCCCCGAGTTATCCTTACAGGTATGACATTCTCTTTAATTTGTGTTTTCTTGCAAAAAGCTTTACCCATAAAATCATTTAGGTTATGGGTTGTTACGATTAGCCAGAGGTTATGGTCAGATTGGGGATTGCCAGAGCTGCTGAAGAACTGACAACATACATGAGTGAATATCTCCTGAGAGGATAAGGTCAGGGAACAGTTGTCCCTCTGTAGCCACACCCTTCCTTGCTTTGATGACACTGCAAAATATACAGTATTTGCTGGCACAATACACAATTATTTCAGACATGCTGCAGTGTGTGGCATCTGATTTCCAGACATCTGCTTATCTGACATTTTTTAGAGAGACGAATTCTGATGACAGGCTATTTTTGTGTGGTTTAATAATCCATTCCAGGCCATTTGATAATTTATGGTGTATTTAGGCTTTGCTTATTATTACTATTATTATTTTTTACACAATTAGTATTCCTAACATATAGGCTATGTTTCATCTACAGTGGCACATTATATGTGGTGTTGGCTCTGTACTCCAGCACATTGGATTTAACTGCAGAGGCTAAGCATTCATGTGATTTCATAGGAGTTCCAAAACTCTTTATACAGTGTCCACCAGAAAGGGACAGAAACAGCAGCAGCAGTAAACACCAGACCTGTATTGGCTTGAATATCGGAGCAATGACATTAAATTAAATTCATAACATGCATTACCTTACTTTATATTGTGACCATAATAGATTCTACAGTACTGCTCTATGATAGCCAGACATGGTCATCAGACATCTCCACCCCAGAAAAGATAGGTCACTGTATTTCTTAAGGAAAAGGAAACTGAAAGAGTCAAAATTCGTGTGCCAAGTTCTTGTTCACTTTTACAGAGAGCAATAGAAAGCACCCTGACTGAAAACATTACAAACTGACTGAGCATCAGCATCAGTGAGGCGAGGTGCCCGTGCAGGGCCTAAATGATACAAAAACACAAAACCACCCCAGCCACAGACTGTTGACCCTGCTGCCATCTGGCAAGTGATGCAGAAGTATCTGCTGCCGTACCAAAAGACTACAGACCAGCTTCTTTCCTCAGGCTGTGAGAGTCCTCAATTCATCCTTTGCACTAAACATAAATGCAAAACTGCATCACATTTCTCTTAACTGTCATGTCCTCACTCAAACCGGAAGTACTTCTGGTCTGCCATCTTGCTGGCGTACCGAAGGGCATATTGTGGCTCCGTGGAGCGAGGAGTCATCTCGGAGGAGCCATGAGTGACGATACACGAGTGCATCCTTCCCAGAAGTCTTTCAACTGAATGGAATAAAGACTTCGCCCCCACAGCTGGCACATTTGAACGGTGGAGAAACTGTTTCAGTGTAAGTATCCAGCAATTAATTCAGTCGTGCCTACCTTAAAGTTACATTCTCCAAAGAGCAATAAGACAAGATGATCAGTCATGTTTCAGTTAAATTTATTTTATCCACAACCAGTTTTGTTATGTTATAAATCTCACTAACAGCAGCCTCTGAGCATGTGTGGAACACATTTGATCATATATAAACTCCAGCACTTTGTTATTTATGATATTATGATTACAAGCCTTCACGTGGCTACCCATATTATGTTTACAGAAATGTCACCGATATATAAACCAAACACTAAACCATATCACTTGTCACTTGTTCTGTGTGTTATCTGAGTGAAATAATGTGTCTCATGGCTTGCAGGTTTCCCTTTACTGACAGCTCTGAAATCTCTCATTGAACAGGGACAGAAGACACAGTGAGGCTGATAAAGTTCAGGTCAGAAAATGACCACCTGTTCACCTGGAAGAGGCATCCAGCCAAGAATTCAATTCAATTCAATTCAGTTTTATTTATATAGCGCCAAATCACAACCAAAGTTGTCTCAGGACACTTTACATATAGAGCAGGTACAGACCAAACTCTTTGTCTACAGAAAACCAACAATTCCCTCATGTGCAAGCACTTGGCCACAGTGGCGAGGAAAAACTTCCTTTTAGGAGGCAGAAACTTCGAGCAGAACCAGACTCTGGGTGGGCGGCCATCTGCTTCGACTGGTTGGGTGGGTGAGAGAGAGAAAGAAAGAGATAGAGAGACACAGATGTAGAGAGAGGTTTGGGCTTTGACAGAAATCACAATTTTGACAGCTGTAATAGATTTATAGGTATACAAAGTCAATGTGATATATTTTGTATTAACATATCAATAGCAGATAGTATATGAACATAGTATGGCACTAATGATCTAATAAGCAGCAAAGTAGCATGGCTAATAACAATGAAGGTTGCAGTGGATGTCTGGCAGGTGATCTCAGTAGTCCAGGCTCAGCCGCTCTCCCTTTGGACTGAGAAAGCACAAAGACTCTTGGGAAGAAGCCAAGTTGGTAGGACAGGAACGCATACAGATGGAGAGGGAGAGAAGAACAGAGTTTTTTTTCAGTCCCTCTGCAGCCTAATCCTATGGCAGCATAGCTAGGGGCTGGTTCAAGGCAAGCCTGAGCCAGCCCTAAATGTAAACTTTATCAAAGAGGAAAGTTTTAAGCCTGCTCTTAAATTTAGAGAGGGTGTCTGCCTCCCAGACAATGGCTGGAAGATGGTTCCACAGGAGAGGAGCTGGATAACTAAAGGCTCTGGCTCCCATTCTGGTTTTAGAGACTTTAGGAACCACCAGTAGGCCTGCATTCTGGGATCGCAATGTTCTACTGGGGTAATAGGGTACTATAAGTTCTTTAAGATGGTGCCTTACCATTTAATGCTTTGTAGGTAAGGAGAAGGATTTTAAATTCTATTCGAGATTTTACAGGCAGCCAGTGTAGAGTGGCTAATATCAGAGAAATATGGTCTCTTTTCCTGTCTTTTGTCAGAACACGTGCCGCAACATTCTGGATTAGTTGGAGAGTATTTAGCAACGAATTGGGACAGCCTGATAGTAAGGAAATGCAATAATCCAGCCTGGGAGTAACAAAGCGTGGACTACCTTTTCTGCATCATTTTAAGACAGGAAGTGTCTGTGAAGGGGTTAGCCCAATGCTAACTCCTGAGATGTCTTCCCCCGGTGTGACCTGGTCGACGCGCTTCGCTTTGAGTACTGCGATTGAGTTGCTTCTTCAATAATCCACAGGCAGCGCTTGTTGCAACATGACAATACTTTACTGCTTTCTGATGCACCGATCGTGACAGATATCAAAGACCAAACAAACAACTTCGCAGTAATCCCTCTTCGCAGTAAGTTTCTAAGGTGTTTAGGCCCAAATACTATAGCTTCAGTTTTGTCTGAATTCAATAACAGAAAATTGCAGGTCATCCAGGTCTTTATTTCACACACTTGGAGTTTAATCAATTGATTGATCTCCTCTGGCTTCATTGATACACAAAACTGAGTATCATCTGCATAACAGTGAAAATGTATGGAATGTTTCCTGATTATGTTGCCTAGAGGAAGCATAAAAAGAGTGAAAAGGATCGGTCCAAGCACAGAACCCTGCGGAACTCTGTGACTTGCTTTAGTGTACACAGAGGAGTCTGTCAGACTGGAAATCTTCAAATAAACTATTGTTATGTAGTTGCACAGCTGACTAGCAACTGCTTTCTCAAGAATTCTAGAGAGAAAGGGTAGGTTAGATATAGGTCTATAGTTGGCTAAAACCCCTGGATTGAGAGTAGGCTTTTTGAGGAGAGGTTTTATTATAGCTACTTTAAAGGACTGTGGTACATAACCTGTTGAGAGAGACAGGTTGATCATGTCTAATAAAGAAGATCCAATTAAGGGTAAAACATCTTTAAACAGCTTGGTCGGGATGGGATATAAGATACAGGTTGATGATTTTGATGAGGAAATGGTTGAAATAAGTTTGTAAAGCTTGACAGGAGAGAAGCTGTCTAAAAATACGACAGGTTTAACAGCTACTGCTATGGTTTCTGTATTTGTGGATAAATCAGATCCCACTGAGGGCAGTAGTTGCTGAAATCTGTCTCTAATAGTTATAATTTTTTCATTAAAGAAACTCATGAAGTCGTTACTACTGAGGCTTAAGGGAATACGTGGTTCAATGGAATTATGACTGTCTGTCAGCCTGGCTACAGTGCTGAGAAACCTGGGATTGTTTTTATTTTCCTCTATTAACGAAAAGTAAAAGGCTGCTCTGGCAGTTCGGAGGGCTTTGAAGTCATTAATTGTCATGTGCGTTAATGAAAGTGTTACATACTTATTTGCTAGTGCTGGTGAATATAAGTAAATATAAATAATATGTAAATATAAGCAAATGTGTCTAAATGAAGTATTGAGGGGGGTGGGGGTTGTTTTTGTCAGTGTGAATATAATGGTAAATGCAGCAGATCCAGCTGTGTCGCGTCATCAGAAACAGACATTGCTTTGCGTGATGCTTCAGAGGACAGGACATCTCTCATGTTCCACACATGCTCGGAGGCTGCTGTTAGTGAGATTTATAACGTAACAAAATTGGATGTGGATGAAATAAATTTAAATTAACCATGACGGATCCCCATATTCTTGTATTATTGCTCTATAGAGAACGTGACGTTAAGTTAGGCATATCTGAATTACAGCCATTAATTGCAGGATGCAGTTTCTCTGCCATCTCGTTCAAATGTGCCAGCTGTGGGGGTGGAGTCTTTATGCAGTACAGATGAAAGACTTCCAGGAAGTATGCACTCTCGTACCCTCGCTCATGGCTCCTCCGAGATCCCTCCTCACTCCTCGTTCCTCAGAACATGAATAAGAGCTTTGGGACGGCCTGCAAGATGGTGGACCAGAAGAACTTCCAGTTTGAGGGAGGAGTGAGGAGGAAATGACAATTAAGAGAACTGAGATGTACCCAGGGTGTGGCTGACAGGCTCCATGGCCTGCTCCTCCCTTCAGCGCAGCTGCACTCAATCATGCAATCAAGACTCACCTACTGCCACTGGGTACATCCCATTTCTCAAAATTGCATCCTCGTTTCCCTCACTTGCGTCTTTTCCTTGCGTCTTAGTCCCTCCCACCGGGGATGCATGAGAGGACGCAAGGAAACCCCACAAGGAGAGAAGAAACGAGGAAATATGTTTTATGAGAATTGAGACGTCCTTTCCTCTGAAGCGTCACGTGAAGCGACGTCTGTTTCTGATGACGCGACACAGCTGGATCTGCTGCGTTTACCGTTATATTCACACCCCCACCACCCCCCGCCCTCAATATATTTATATTTTATACTTATATTTACATTATTTAAAAAAGTCTCCAGCACTAGCAAATAAATATGAAGCACTTTTATTAACACACATGAGAATTAATGAGTTCATTCTTGGCTGGACGTCTCTTCCAGGTGAACGGTGGTCATTTTCTGACCTGAACTTTATCAGCCTCGCTGTGTCTTCTGTCCCTGTTCAATGAGACACATTTCAGATCTGTCAGTGAAGAGAAACCTACGAGCCATGAAACACATTATTTCACTCAGATAACACGCAGAACAAGTGATGAGAGGCTGATGTGTTAGTGTTAGAACAGGTTGTAGATAAAAGACTGCTGAGTGGAGACAAAACTGGAGACAGATGTTTTAATGTCTGACGCTGAACGCAGAAATCAGCTGCTGCGGGACTTTTATCCATCAGTAGAAATAGCAGCGGTAAACCAAACTCTGTCTCCAGCTACGTCTCTCTCAGGTCTGGGATATCCCGTCACTTCTCCACATTTGACATGATTTGGCTGAACAGCTGTAAAAAAATAAGTTTTCCTGCCTGTCGGCCTGCGCACTGTCAGAGGCGGTTGCTGCGCAACGTGCGTGTTTACTTTCAGAGCCGCTGCGCAGTGACAGCGATGCCAGACGAGAGTAGGCTCATTTTAAATCAATAAAATATGTTTTAATCACTATTTTGTGTCACTTTATATTGAATGCTTTAGTAGTGAGCAGAGTTCTAAGCTGGATAATAGTGAGCAGGTTCCTATCGTCCCTGCTCACTATACATCATCTCTTACGTGATTGAAACATGACGGATCCTCATGTTCTTGTATTATCGCTCTTTGGAGAATGTAGCGTTGTTTGGCTCATCTGAATTACAGCCATTCACTGCAGGATAGTTACACTAGCGCACTTTTCTCCTCCACCTCGTTCAAACGTGCCAGCTGTGGGGACGGAGTCTTCATACCGTTCAGTTGACAGACTTCCGGGTAGGATGCACTGATGTATCCTCGCTCATAGCTCCTCCGAGGGCCCTCATCGCTCCTCGATCCTCGCTCCTCAGAGCCGCAATTTTCACTTTGGGACGGCCGGCAAGATGGCGGACCAGAAGTACTTCCGGTTCGAGCGAGGATGGAGGAGCGAGGAAACGACAATTTTGAGAAATGAGATCCACCCACTGTATATAAGCACTGGCTCTCCACTCAGTATTCGTTGAATCGTCAGTTTATCCACGTGGTGCCTTGCCTGTCTCCATCCATGCCCTGTCTGTCTGTTTTTGGAAAGGATTGGATCTACACTTGTCTGACCTACTACTGCTGCTTCTGTTATCAGTCATTATTAATGGCTTTAAACCTTTTTGATTTCCTGTCCTCTCTGTCAAAGTGTGGCATTTTGGGTCCTGAATCTAACAACATTACCGACGATTATGTGTTGCGCTGTATATAATAGCTTTTCTGGTAGAGTTTGCATTGCGTTAAACTGATAAACTTGGCTGTTGCAATGGTTGTATTTGACCCCACACGTTTGGTTATCACCTTGAAATTATTAGTGCCTCTTTATCAAAACCATTATGTTATGAAATACAGCAATAGACATTACCTAATATTTGTTAAAGACACTGTGAGGTCTGATTGCATGATTTATGTTACACATAATGGCCACTGACGATTTGATTTGCTTGTTTTATTTAGGCAAATGTACCAATCATCTGGCTCTGGGTGGATGCCCAAAATAAATGCCTGCTGATCTATTGTCAGAGGCTGCTATGATCAGGAAGTGAGATACCCTTTGACATGAGTGTCACTGTTTGGCAGAAACCCATAATAGTATAGCACATGACAACATCTGAACAAGAATTTGCATAGCATTATTTGGACGTTTATGAACTTGACATTGGTGTTAACAATGAACCAAGACATTTTCAAACCAGAGTTAAGGACTTCTCAGTCAGCAGTTACCACAAATGGAAACCAATATTTATTCAAACCTCCCACTACACATTCTTATCACATTCAATGAGACCCACTGTCATTTGTGATCATTAATTGAGGAGCAAATACGGAGCTGCATTTACATGATTTCACTCACATCTGCAGTCAGTTTCACTGGCAGTTCCAGCTGTTTCATAATCAGAATACAACTACGTTTTTGGGGATGTTGATAAACTATTTGGATTGTAATTGTGACGGTTTCAGTGGAGTAGTGAGTGTGTGTTTGTGCAATACTTACGCATTCAAGCGATCTGCAATACTTTGCCACGCTTTCTCTCGTTGTTTTACGGCAGTGGCGGTGTTTCCTTTTTTTTAATTTGGTCTTTCACCTCTTCATATGCCTCCATAATTATCTCATGCTCCAACGGGGAGAAGTAAGCTGCACGAGATGCCATGGTGAATCAGTGAATCTGTGATTGATTGCGGGCCCTATTTGAGGAGCTGTGTGTTGCAACTAATCCAGGATTGGTTTCACCTGGCTTGATGAATCTGTGTCTACTTATCCTGGCTTGGCATTTGTGCAACCAATTAAGCCTGAACTCTGTTGTTTTGGATTGGTTGAGCCAGGCTCAATAACTTATCCTGGATGTCTGAATCCTACTTTTGTGCAACAGGCACCTGGGGGAGTTCAGGCTCATGCTCCTCTGTTGTTTCATTCATTATGTGTGTGTGTGTCCTTCATTTTTTTTAATTTATTAATTTCAGATTAAACATGACTGACGAACTTGGCAGCAAGTCAAGATCAAGTACAAGAACATCCTGCAGAACGGTAAGTGCCCTGACCAATATTATGCATGTACATACTTTGTACCCAGAGGGTGCCTGCTCACATATTGTCTGTACTTATAGCAATTAAAAAAAAAAAAAACAACCTACAAGCAAGGCACGGGTGGTGGGTCACCACTAGCTGACCTAACCCCTCAGGTGCCCATGTGGGAGATTTTGTGAACAGGAAATCCTTTCACAGCATTCATGTTCAGGTGAACATGACTTTATGACATTAATGAACACTGTACATTGCTTGTGATGTGCATTGATTGGTTTAATAGTCTACATCTTATACTGTCAGATGGTCTGCAATGCTGACTACCTGATCAGCAATGTTGTGGCAAAGTGGCCCGGCTCAGTCCATGATTCCCGAATCTTTTGCGCCTCTGCAGTCTATCGGCGCCTGTCACAAGGTGAGCCACATGACCTCGATTAACAGCCACTTTTAACATCCAGGTTGTGTCATGACTGTCCCTCTATTGATGACATTTTGAATTCACAGGTGAATTCTCTGGTGTGCTGCTGGGGGATTGAGGGTATGCCTGTGAGCCTTTTTGCCTCACACCTTACGCAGACCCTCTGGGAGCACAGCAGGCATATAACCATGCCCGTGCCAGGACAAGGGCTCGGATCCAGATGACCTTTGGCCTCCTGAAGGCACGCTTCCAATGTCTGCACCATCTGAGGGTCAGTCCAGACAGAGCATGCGATATTACTGTGGCTTGTTCTGTCCTCCATAATGTGGCCTGCCTGAGGAAGGAGAGTGCCATCAGATGACAGCAGTGGTCGGCTGATCAGAGACCAATATGTTTTAAATGATTTCAGTTAAAGTGCATTCTGAACATTTAAGTTGAATATGGCCTGCACTAGCAGAGGAATTTGTTATTTTCTATTCATTTGGCCTATTGTGCTGTGTACTGTGTGTGTACAGGCCTGACATTTGTCTGTTCATTTGGTAAGTATGGATTTATTCCAGTGTGCAGACATGCAGGGTGTTTTATATACAGACCTTTGAAAATGTGTATTTATTCTTGTGATGAATAATCTGCTTTGATTCTGTGCTTTCTATCTTGTAGAGCACTGTGTGACTTCACTTTTGAAAGGAACTGATGGATTACTTGCTTTGATTTATCCTATTCAATTAAGGAACGTCATGTCATCATGTTACTGTATGATGTGTATTTTTATATTGATTCCTTTATTTTGAACATGTAATGAAAAAAACAAAGCAAACAGACAAAAAGCGATAATAATAAAAATAAAGAAGAAAAAAAAGTCACCTTCAATTCATGCTGATCTCAGATTACATGAGCGAAAGGGAGTAGGAGGAAGTGTAAACTTGTTAAACCCTACTCCTTAAGTACTATTACATTTTTATCAAAAAACTCATGACTGAAACATCCTGATTCATCCTCAACCTATACATGATCCATATATTCAGCAATTACCAATAAATAACGTGCACAGTATGCAGACACTGACAGTTACATTATGTATAGAAAAAAGTGTTGTGATTCACAAAACACACCCAAATACCTATTAGTCATTACTATATCTCGCAAGAATCAATTCTTTATACCTTTTTTTAAACGTAATTATGTTAGATATTTTATCTCTACACACAATTTGTTCCATAGTTTTACTCCACAGATCATAACACAAGAATCTTAAAATTTAACTCACCCATTAATTTATAACATCCCTCTCTATCACAAAACAGTTTCTCAACATTACCTGGCAGTAAGTTATTCTTTGCTTTACACATTATTTGCATAGTGTGCATAGCATATGCATATATATATAATATATGATTGCAATTAATGATCACAAATGTTTCAATAATGACAGTGGGTCTCGTTGAATGTGTAGTGGGAGGTGGAATAAATATTGGTTTCCATTTGTGGTAACTGCTGACTGAGATAAGGGATGAGATTAAATAGATCCTGGAATTTAGCCTGGTCTGGAGCAGGCTAACTCCACAGAATATATCTACATGGTAACTTATGTCAAAACATACCCCACTTCCCCCTATCCCACTAACCCACTAACAACCAGATCAAGGATAAATTGATCCAGGATAACCAACAAATCCCGGTTTAATCCCTTATCCGGGTTTTGTGCAACAGGCCCCTGGTGAGCATGATGCATTCTGACATTTACTCACACCTTGGTCTGGTCTCAAACAGTCATTTTCAACAGGCTTGGTGCTTTCATGTTTTGTTTTGGTTTTTTTTCTGTTGGGTGTTCAGCATCGTTCACCTTTGAATTAATTAAAAATACTGTTTGAAGATGTGTGTCAATTGTATTTTTCAATGCATGTTTAAATACAATTTTTGGGTAGTAGCTACGGGCCTAATTGGCTAATTGATAATACACTGGGCTTCAAAGGTCTAGTGTCCCTTGTTTTTCATACTCAGGGATTTGGCCAAGTACAAACATAGTCAATCTGCTTGAGTAGAAATGAAAACTAGGAGATTCTTTTTACTATACCATATCAGGTAGAATGAAGCTCTAACCAGTCTGGAGAATTACTTTGAGTGTATAAATCTACATACAGTACTATGATGAGGAGGTTCACACAGTGCAGCACCTGCTGGTCAGTTTTTGTAACTACGTTTGATCTTTTTAATTACTGAGAACAGACTAAACTGTCCACAGTACAAAGCAACCAACCTGCAACCAGCTGCTGATGTGTTGGTATATAATACTTTGTTTTATTATTGAGTGAACATTTCTGCTTGACAAGGAAAGCCACAATTATGATTCAGGTGGGATTTGATGAGATACTAAAACAAGACAATGCCCTATTCTTTCCAGAAGGAGGATCTAGTAAAGGTCATTAATCTGATTTTGAATTTGATGTTTTGAACTTGGACACGAAAGTCCTCCTCCCTAGGATGTTTCTTTTGAAGTCATATACAACACTGTCAAACTCTCAATTTTGTGCTTCATAACAACTCAACCAAAACCTGTGCTAAGTGAAGGGCATGATGATGACCCTGTCTGTGATGACTGTCTCTGAGCCTGATTTAGTGCTACGTGATGAAATGTCAATAAATTAGTTCACAATGGGCAGAAATTATCAGCAAGACTCGTCAAATGAACCTCACAACTCTGTTCCAAAGGTGATCAAAAGAAATCAGCACCAAGTCTTCAGTAACCAGAGAAAACCCTGCAAGCTCATGTCATGTTGTAAGCACATTTCTCAATGTAATCAGTGACCACATCACTTTGTCTGAAGCAATAAAAGCAGATACCTATTACCCTGAGCTCAGTGAAACACTGATCTATTAAATGTGATGAATTCATCAAAGCCCGCTTCATATTTTGCCTGAAATAACTCTGGTCTCAACAGCTTCCATGAAATGACAGAGACATTTTCTGACTGTGAGATTCTGAATGAAACATTTAAAGTTAGATGCCTGCTTTCTGACAATGAGTAGAAAGGTGTAGTGGTCTGACAAAGAATTCTTCTGAAAGGATTTCAGAACCTGAACACAAGCTTTCTTCAGTTTGTGCAGCCAAAAGCAGATTGTCCTCAATCTGCTTCTGGTCGTTTTTCTCTCTTGGTCTTGATAAGCTTCTACAAGTGCTTATCAGCTATGAATGCAGGGTGAGGCCAGAAATCTTGAACAAAATATCACACAAGGAACTAGTGCAAAAAATAATGTTTGTCATTGAGTACTAGGGGGAGATCACACAGCCATAGAAGCGTCTCAACTCTGGGGAACTGACCAAAATATAAAGTAAACTTATATCAACACCAAAGAAAGAGGTAGGGCCATTCAACTTTTCTGCAGGGATGATTCTTTCTCTGCTGAGACTCTGTTTGTCTTCTGGAGCAGTCTGAAGAAGAACAAGAACTTAAATTTCAAAACAGTCTCCACCACCTTTACAGCTAAGTTGTTAAGATGAGTAGTGGGGGATGTGAAGTTTGTTATCAGCACATAGTAAGGATAAAGGGCTGTTCACTTAAAATACCAACATTTAAAATACCATTTCACATTTATCAGGTGAACAGTGAAGAGTTGAATCCTGCACTGACCCTCACAACCAGCTGTTACCTCAACACACTGTCATTAACCTGTCTCTGCCCAGACAAAGCAACAAACTAAAACAAAAACACCATTTCTTTTTCTTTGTATCAGGCTTTGTTTTTTACCTGTGAGCCTTTGTTCAGACTTTTGGTCTTACATGCAGGCCTGTCTTTGTTCATCCACGTGGTGAGGTGAGTTTAAATCCCTTTACATACAATATGAAGCTCCACAAAACACTGTTTCTAGCCATCATTGATTCACTATCTGGACCATACACTAAATGGCAGTAAAGGGACATTTGAATGAAATACATTCATTTCCTGGGATTTCCAAGGATGATCCTGTATTTTATAGTGGTCAGTATATTCATAGTTTCTGGGTTTCAAAAGATACAAGCGATCCTAACATGCAATTTAAGATGAAGTCATCATTCAGTCCATTTGGTGTCCATTTTGTATTGAGTGTGTATATCCAAGACATTTATTTTTTGGGCCAGTTTCTTTAAAACATCATCTCCTCTAGTGAGCATAATGACTTTCTCAATCCCACAGAATTTTAATGAAAAGGGTCAACTGTGATTTGTTTGCAATTGCATGATCCAACTTGCCTGTAGGGACTGCAGTTTTGTGCTCCAATATTCATTGCTTTATATTGTGTACGGATTAAGTGGACAGTTTGCACGGCATTGTTTGTGCAGCATAATTTGCACAGAAATGTTTGCACTTAATAAACAATTGCACACCAAGCCATTTTTTTTAAAATTCACTTTGTTCAACAGTTTGTGAGTGTTTTTTGTCTTGCTTGCTCATTTGTACAACAAAACTACTTGCAAAGCATTAGGTTGCCTTTCAAGATGTTGCTCAGTTCAATCTTGCATCTTGTACTGTTCAAATCTGTCCCCCTTGCGGCAAGAGGCTACTGACAAGTTGGTTTGTGAAGGAAAAAGCAGTCCCTGGCGTTTTTCAGTATGGTATCTCAGACCTACAGAGATAAGAATAAAAGAATAAAAAAGTATATATATATATAAATATATTACACCCACTCACAAAAAAGAAAAAAAAATAGTGAGGGAGATTGTGTTTATTGGGACAACACTATTTATGACCTAATTTCCAAATACCGTCTCCTAGTAATCAACCTGAGTACCTGACTAAAAAAAGTTATGTGCACCCCTGACAATATTCATGTTTCACTGTCCAGCTTTTAGCTCTAAATTCATGCGATTTCAACTGTTTGCGGTTACAGTTCAAATTTCTCAGTGTACAGTGAACACAAAGTAGGTAAAAAATTGTCAGACATCCTTCCACAGATATTGAAATAGAAATACTACACTCTAGTGTAACATAGACTGTGACTGATTTCTACCACATGAACTCACCTCTGCTGCAATCATTTTGTGGTCTCCTGGACTGAGTGGCTGACATCTCTTTTTTGGTTGAGAGCCACTGCTTTGCTCAACCATGGAATGGAGAGAATTTCTGTGAAGGACAAAGAGAATGTATAATAATAAAGGAAAGAGAAGCATAATAATAAAAGAGAGAAAGTGAATGATAATGAATCATATCAAAAACAGGAATACAGATCTTCCCCCATCTTTTGTATGTCCTGTTGGAACTGCTGGATGCACCCACTGAAATGGATTGAATCTTCCTCTTCTGGTGCTTGGTATAGAGGGAGTTCACACGTGGCATGGTGTGTTGAAAAAGCTGCAGAAAGAACTCTTGAACTTCCAGTAGCATAGAGAGAGCTCCTGCTTCTCTGACGATATTGAGGTCAAAGTCACCTGAGTCTTGTGTGCTCTCAAAACAGTGAATGAATGTCCTCTCTGTCCTCAAACACGGTATTGATGTCTGTGGGCCAGTAGTTTATCAAGAACACCTGTCCACTTGGGTGATCTGGAAAAAAAGCTGGCAAATCCATCAAGGTTGGAAAACAAAATCTCACTTTGGATATGTAGGACGTGGCCTTTTGCATTGTAAGGTTGAGCTGGCGTGCGTATCAGTGGGTGTAGTGAGCATTTGGGTACTCATCTTGTATTTTCCTCTGAACACCTGCAGTGGCACCGCTCATCACATTGGCTCTATCATATGACTAGCAGATGAGCTTACTTTTTCTGATCCTCAGGAAGAATGGCAGCAAGACACTCACTTTTAGTGCTGTAACAATGTAACAAAATAACTGCTCTGGGATCCTTTGATAATGTGTTCCTTCACAACAGACAAGATACAACCCAGTATCTCACTCTGCACAGTTTTTGAAATTCCTGTATAAACAGTGGCATACTCATGGAGAGCTGTCAATACTCCATTGGAGGAAACAAAATCCACCAACGCACAGAATATCCCAGACTTATTTGAGGGCTCACTCTCATTATGGTAACACAAAACCAAACCAAAGACTTCAAAATTTCACAGTCTATTATTCTGCTGGTATTCAGGATTTCTCATCTGAAGACCCTGCTACTGGTATTAATTTTTGTCTGTAGTGAATGTTCTACACATTATACAGTAATGCATTAGAATCCTGCAATTTAATATAAATGATATTAATATAATATATATAATATTGATACTTAACAATAATGAAAAATAATATTTTGTAGCTAATACTTAAGTACTGGGTGACATTTTACAGATGTGTAGAACTAAAATAACTTGGGAACTAGCGTAAAAGGTGTATGACTTAAGTTGATGTTTGTTTTGAATGTTTCTAAATGGCCTGACATGTAAATTATAAATAGACCAAGAGATAGGGCTTCTTAAATATAATCCACAAGGTGTGCAACTGCAATCAACCGATAAGGGTTTACATAAAATGTAATTCTATATAATAGTATGGTTATTTATAGTATTTAGTAATTCATTTTGGGAATAGAGTGCTTTAAGTATTAGTTACTGGCCACCGATGGTCATCACCGGAAACTGTATGAAAATTGTTTAAAAGGCAGGGTAGTGCTCCTGCTCATCCTGACTGTATGAATGAGTGCTTGTTGCCATGGGCACGCTGTGCCGTAATTCAAGCGTTAGCCACTGCAGTGTCTACCGCGCCAGGAATTACTTTCCTGTTATGATTGGCTCCCACTATCTCACCAGACATCGTACATCTCACACCATTGGACCGCCGGTACAACTCTGGCGCGTGTTGTGATTCCAAATCTTCGATTGGCCATAAACCTGCGGGACTTGGTAGCGCCGCATGTCGTCCGTGAGCTGTGATTGGACAGGAAGCCAAGTGCTGAAGTGCAGGGTGTACGCTGCTCTGTCATCGTCATATATAAATACACTTTACCGGAGTGACAAGTACTGCTGGGATAGAAACAAGTTACGAAGTAGTGACTCTTTTCATTGCTGTAGTTAACTTCAGACACAGGTAAGAAGCTTCATGTACTATCTGCTGCTCTGTATACAAATTCCGACGAATGCCTGTTATCTCCGATGCCAGTGTGGAATTTTAAGATTGAAGTAGAAATGTTGAGTCCGTGTTTCGCTAAGTAACTCACTTATTTAGTACATTTGTAGTACATTATACGAGTAATATTAGACACAAGTCAGCTAACGTTTAATGAAGCTGTTGTAAGTAAATTCTAGTCCCATGTGTTGGATTAGACACGGGTCCGTCAGTTATTTGGTCCGGGTGGCAATCTAGCGTTAGCTGGTCGTAATCGTGTCAGTGAAATTTGTTGTCTTGAATAGAACTATTGGGGTTTTAAAACCATACTTATATATTCCTTTAGGCAACAAATCGATGTTTTGTTTGTTTGTTTGTTTTTAACATAAGGGTCCCTTCAGCGCGACACAATAACGGTTTGCAGATGTCGATACCGGACGTAAACCACTGAAGTACATGGGATTCCGTTGCACTTTCACCCAGTTTTTCTCTCCTCTATCCTAACCTGGTCTCTTTCTCCCAAACACAAGCTTTTTGTAGCTAGTTGTTAAGGTGCCTGTAATAAGCAATATAACAGTTTGCTAGCTGTCAAACTTTAGATCTAACAAATGTTTCATTACGTTAACCTTGCTAAAATCAGTTTTGAAAGTGCACTACTCATATCCTTTCCATTTAGCTAACGTTAACAACTTTGTACGTGGTTGTCTGTCTTTTTGTGAGCTAGTGGCATGTGCAACAGGACTGGCGTTTAATTAGTTTGGTTAGTAAATAAATACAAAGTAAAGGTAACAGTTAATAGTATCTCAACCGTCGCAGCAAGTGTCTGCTAGTGGAGCGATGTTAGCTAACATGCTAGTTGGTCTATGTTCTCCATAACCTTTTCAGGTAACGTTAGCTAAACTTGCATTAGCTAAAAACTGTTCCTTTAAGATATTAATCTGACTGATATTACTGAAATACTAGTTTCTTTCTGCATTCTACTTTACTGAGAAGTTGTATCTGCAAACATGTCAAGTGGGAGGAAAAGCTAACGTGCTGATGGTGCTCTGCTTTTTATGTTACTCTGAGACAACTGTTGCCCTGTGATGGTGTATTACATTAACTCTCTGGATGGATATATTTAGTGGTTAGTACTCTTCAAGCAGAGTCAGTAAGATGCACGAACTCTTGCACTTTTTATGAACAATGTTATTACAGTTGTTAAAGTTTTGCGAACTGAGGGGTGTGCATGTGTAGCTTTTTGTAGTGGTGTATGTATTAACTGCTTTTTTTAATGTACCCATATTAACACCAGCTGACAGGAGGCATTGCAGGCTCCCAGTTAATTACTATAGACTTTTCAAAGCTGTAGTTCTCCAACATTATCAACACATATATTTATCCAAGTAAAATGATGCTGAACATAAAAATCCTTCTCAATCCGTTGCAGATGCCTGGATCAGCTCCAATCAGTTGCTTGGGACCATGGCCCAAAGATGTGGGCATTATTGCCATGGAAGTATACTTCCCCTCCCAGTATGTGGACCAGGCCGAGCTGGAGCAGTTTGATGCTGTGCCAGCAGGTAAATACACTGTTGGGCTGGGCCAAGCTCGCATGGGCTTCTGCTCAGACCGTGAGGACATCAACTCCTTGTGCCTGACGGTGGTCCAGAGGCTAATGGAGCGAAATGGTCTGTCCTATGACAGCGTGGGTCGACTAGAGGTCGGCACTGAGACTATCATTGACAAGTCGAAGTCTGTCAAGACAGTCATCATGCAGCTGTTTGAGGAGTCTGGCAATACAGATGTGGAAGGCATTGACACCACAAACGCCTGCTATGGCGGTACAGCAGCACTCTTTAATGCTGTCAACTGGGTGGAGTCCAGCTCCTGGGATGGTGAGTGAACCAACTTGGGTTAATGTGTGTTGATGGCTTTTCACTATTTACTTAATTAACACAAAAAAGATGGAAAAAGAAAAAAGTTAATTGCTTAGTATATACTGTCACTGTTCCCTAGAAACCAAGCTAACAACAACCATCCACACTCACACCCTAATCAGGAGCAATTTCATTTGCCCATACTGGTAAATTGCAGGGACAACACACCTCTTGCTATACAAAACATCCATATATTATGCTTCAAATAAGCAGTACAATTCTCAGTAAATTTATTTTAGCTTTATATTAAATTCATATTGATCATACAGCATAAATCTGTAAAGTGTTTTTGTTCTGTTAGTTATTTACACACAAAAACATGGGAAGCGGTGTAATAACTAAAAACTGGAATCCAAAAGATCTCTTTGTTGTTCAACAGAATGCAAAAGATTCATTGGCAACGACAAGGGTCTATGGGCAGACAGCACTTAATTAAAGGACTCAAATAGGTCATCTCCTCAAACCTTTTCTGGAGCTTCCCTGCACCAGCACAGAACAAGAGCTGCTGTTGCTTGGTGAAAGTTAGGGAAATCCTTTTTCCATTCTGTGTTACATTGATAAATGTTTCCTCTTGTTTTGGCCTTATTTTCATTAGGGAGTGTTTCATTAATTTTTTTAGCAACATAATTATCCTTATTTTAAGATAACATAAAGTTAAGTGACTGTCCTGATACCAGTTTATACAGTTATACATCAGTAAGAAGTTGAAAATTATATTTTTCAATCATCATCAATCTGTTGTACTTTTGCAAGAGATTAGAGCTAAATTAGCTTCATATTTTCTGTATAAACATGTGGCCCCTAGTCGTTTCCCTGAGTTTTTTTATTTTCAGTTGTGGAAAGTGAGACTGAGGTTACTTTATCAAAATGTGCAACTGTTCCACTGCAACTCAGCACAACCTTGCTGATACTCTGGATGTGCTCTATATTTTTTGTACATAATTTGTTCAACTTTTTTAATTGAAATGTAAATTACAATATGAAAATTTCCTTGTACTTGATCTTTTAACATTAGTGTTTGTTGTAATGATGTCTTTTTTTATTTAATTAAGTCTTCATTTATTTCCAAAATTAAAAACAAAGGTATGTCAGGCAGCCATTTTACTTGCTGGAGTAAAAATAAAAGAATATACTTAGACACTAATTTAACAGAGTAACTTAATTTCTCTGTATATAAGATGAAGCATTTTTAGCATGAAAACCTGCATTTTTAATTTAGCCAAGCATCCTGTAGCATTTGTAACAAAACCAAACATTGTACAGCTTGAAGCATTACTGTCTCACTGTCAGCCGGTGCAAAGTTCACCACATATTCCTGCTCAGCAGTGGGAGCAGCAGCATTAGTGACAGTACCCGTTTAGCTTGCCTTTTGTCAGAGATGGCGAAGATTTCATTCAGTTGAATGACTATATACTTTAGTTGACTAGGATTTAATGAGCCTTAATCATTGCAAGAAATGACTTTTTACACTCATGCAGTGGGTTGCTGCAACAGTTTTGTGTCGAGTTAAACGCCACTGTGCTGATGATTCCATTTGAGAGAAGTGATGTGTGTGTGTGTATATATGTTTTTAGAATCAGTCTTGCTATTTCTCTTCTCATGTTTCTTCTCTGCAGGACGTTATGCTTTGGTTGTAGCAGGGGACATTGCTGTCTACGCTACAGGAAGTGCTCGGCCTACAGGGGGTGCAGGTGCAGTGGCCATGCTTGTTGGGCCTAACGCTCCTCTGGCCTTTGAACGAGGTTAGTTAAGCAACAGCTATTAGTTAGCACTATTTGCTGACTGACTTACTGACAAGACCCCACTGTTACTTAGCTGATGCCATTATTGAAGTGTTAACTGATTAGTTAACCTATGTACTGAGTCACTGAAGTTTTTATTTGAGATTAATATTGATTGATTATTATCTATGAGAGCCAGGCTCTCTGTTGTCTTCCATTTTAATCTGTAATTTTGTTTGACAGTTTTGTGCTTTTTACAGTGTGCCCTGATTAGATGAGTTATTGTACTATTAGGTGTTGAACTGTACATCTGAATACCAGAAACTAGAACAATTAAACACAAATTTATCCTTGAAAATACATGTATATGTCTGAAATATAGCCAGCTTTGCACAGACAGTGCAGTCATACATACATAGGGGTCATACATGTATAAAAGGAGCTGAATTAAGTGTGTGTTTAAGTGTAGTGTAAGCATGTCCCAGATAACTGCTGTGGCTGTGGTGCAGGTCTGCGAGGAACCCACATGCAGCATGCATATGACTTCTACAAGCCAGACCTCGTGTCAGAGTACCCTGTGGTGGATGGCAAGCTGTCGATACAGTGCTACCTGAGTGCCTTGGACCGCTGCTACTCTGTGTATCGCAACAAGATCCACGCACAGTGGCAAAGAGGTGGGTTAAAATGGTTATCTATGATCAATATAGACAGATCTTCCAACATTTCAAAGTGCTCCATGTAGGCTTGCTTTGTATTCTTCTTGCAGTGAGAAAACATTTCAAAGCCAAATCTCTCTTCATCAGATGCAGACATCACTGTGTAAATTACACTTTCAGTTTTATTGTTGCTCCATGTTAAATATCATACAGCTGAAGAACTTTTAAAAACCTAGATCTAAGGTTCCAGCAGAAAAAAAACATATAATACTGCTACATAATAAGACCAGTTGTAATATTGCTGTTGAAAGAAACGGTGTGATGCATCTTCTGTACCCTGCTGAATTTGATTGTCAAAGTAGCTTTCTGTTGCAAAGGTGCTGTTACTGTCATACATGTAGAGGGGAGTGTTGTGGAGGGACTGGTCAGATAATAGACTAATTAGTTAAGAGGGTTTAGGACGTCGCTAAGAAGTTTGCCTAAGTTCAGTGACCATAAAGCAGCTAATGAGATGGGCCTTTAACCTGATGTCTCAACATCTACAGTATCTGAGAGCATGAGGCTATTAAAGACCCGATAAACCATACATAAGCAGCACACCAGCAGCCCTACTCTCTGGGCTTGACACGGCTGTGTATCGATGTCAGTGCAAAGACACCTCAGCCCTTAATGTTGTCGGTGTATTCCTGACCTTGAAATGAGCTTGTCACATTGGTATTTTTGTACCTAGCACAGTGTGCAGAGGCGGGAGGAGAGGTGCAACAAGATGAGAGTTGTATGCAGATTAATAACAGCAAGTCTAAATATTTGGGTAAAAACTGTTCCCTGCTCTTTGCAACTGTACCATGCAGAAGTAAAATCATTATTTATCATTTTACTTAAGTCACCTAGGTATTCACCTACTCTGACCTGTAAAAGAGGTCCCACAGAATGAGGCAAGATGTACTGATATACAGATATTCTGTGAAGGATTAACACAGGATGGGGGGCCTATATGTCCTGTGGGTGTATGTTCGTGTGTTAAGAATTATGAAAATGTGGCAATTGGCTGACGTTATGGTCAATGCATGCATACTTTATGGCTTCTTGCCAGTTTGTCAAATATATATATTAAAACAAGTAACAGTCATTCAAAAGAGGAAAATGTGTTTTCCAGGCTTATGTGGTATAATCATTCTTCTTCTTGACAGAGGGTTCAGAGAAGCTCTTCAGCCTGGAGGACTTTGGCTATCTCGTCTTCCATTCTCCATACTGCAAGCTGGTACAGAAGTCGCTGGCTAGACTGATGCTGAATGACTTTCTGAGCCACCCAAGCCCCAACACTGAGACAGGACCCTTCACAGGCCTTGATGCCTTCCGGTACACTCAAAATAGACCAGCTTGACAGCATACAAGGTTTCGGTCCTTCATTAAAATGAGCCTCTTGATTAAAGTCCTGCTTTGAAGGACTAAGAAAGGATCTCTTCGTTAATGGAGCACATCCACATTTAAGAAAGTAGGCTGTCCTAAAATAGATTTACGTTCCTCGCTGTATGTAAAGTAAAGCTATAGCTGAAGGCCTATAGTCACAAGTAAAACTTGAGTACTGATGTGGCCTGTCAGTATCTGACGCTTGTTGATTTATGTTGGTGATACAGTCTGCCTCAGACACTTAAAACCTGCTCCTGACCAGCTTTGGCTAAAAGCCAAAAGCTTTATGACATGAAGATACTGATACTGGCAATTTTTTTGTTTTCTTATAGCAGCTGGCATAATACTATTAAAGTTCAGTTTGACTGCATTTGTAGTGGATTGAGAACACCACCATGTGGCAACCTAGGCTATAAATGCTGTGCACAGTAATCCCAATCCTCCGATTGCATATTTTTGAAAAATATCCTAGAACAATTTACACACAATGAATCTGGGCCTCCCTACCTTACAGTTAAGATAACCCATAGCATAACTACTGGGGATCTGGATTCCTCAAATGTACAACTGAGTTCTGTTCTGTAACAGCACAAAGAAACACTTTGCTGTTGTGTGTTTGGATTGCAGAGATGTACACCCAGAAGACACTTACTTCGACCGGGATGTGGAGAAGGCCTTCATGAAGGCCAGTGCAGATCTCTTTGAGAAGAAGACCAAGTGCTCCCTGCTTATCTCCAACCAGAATGGAAACATGTACACCCCCTCTGTCTATGGCTGCCTAGCTTCCCTAATTGCACAGTATGTCTGAGTGTCTGCTTTTGTATGACTTTCTTTCATTCATCTATTTTATTTAATTACTAAATTCTATTATCTCTTGAAGCAGAACAAAGGAAAAAAATGAACAAAACAACGCAAATTGCTCAAAACACTCCTTCTGAAATGCCTCCCGTGGACATTGAATATGGCAGAGGCAAGACAGAGCCACAGATGTCCAGGCCAAAATCCTATTAAACCCCTTTAATAATAACTTCCTTGTTGACACTTTGGTATATAAGGTAGTCTGTCTTTCCCCATAGTCATCTTTTCAGCGTGACAGGCCACATTCAGGCAACAGAAGTCACTGGTGAACATTGACATCCGTGGCTAGTTTTCATAACCCTAACACTTTGCACAGGCATTTGAATCTCAGTGCTGTAGTCTGTAAAGAGAACCTTTGTTGTCTCTGTGTTGCAGACATGCACCTTCACAAATAGCAGGGCAGAGGATTGGTGTGTTCTCCTATGGTTCAGGATTTGCTGCTACTCTGTATTCTCTTAGAGTCACACAGGACCATACACCTGGTAAGTCAGTGTTGAGTCCTTTCAGTTGTCTGATGTGGCTGAAACTGCAATGTATAGTAATGATAAAATCTTAGGACAAAATGGTTATGTGTTCATCAATCTGATTTGTTCATTGTTGGTTTCAGGATCTGGTCTAGACAAACTTGTGTCCAGCCTGAGTGACCTGAAGGTCAGACTGGACTCAAGAAAGAAGGTATCACCTGCTGTCTTCTCTGAGAACATGAAGCTGAGAGAGGAGACACACCACTTAGGTATGACAGTCACCACTGTGCTTGTCCGAATATGGAAGAGCCATTGTAATTGTTTTATGTATCTGTGATACTGGCTTTTTGTAAAAGCTGTACTAATACAGAAAAGATTGCCTCATTGTTTTAGTCCACTGCAATAAAAAAATTACTGGCAATGGCTTTCTTCATTAATATCACTGTCTGACCAAAATAGTCAAATTCAGAATACTGTATTTATCCCCCCAACAAGTACTTGCTAATCAGAGGCAGAGTAGGCCCGGTCATGACTTCAGTGGACATCAGAGCAGAGAGGCTTTTCATTTGTTTTCTATTAAGATGAGTTGTGTTTGCCAGTAATATTGGTTAGAGATTAATGACACGTTATTCATTTTGTCCCCTTGACAATGGGATATTACCCAGCAAAGACATGACATGCAGTTCTCATTAAAGAAATCAAAGTAACTGGAAACATTAGAAGCATAACACCTTGTGATGGTGTGTCATTTTTTTTCAATCTGTCTGTACAGCCAGCTATGTCCCTCGAGGCTCAGTGGAGGATCTGTTCCCGGGGACATGGTACATGACAAGAGTGGATGACAAACACCGCAGGGAATATGCCCGAAGACCTCTGGATAATGACCTGTCAGCAGTGCAAGAACTTGTTCACTCCAGTACTGCCACAGAGGTACACGATGAGTAAACATTCGGACAATGTTTTCTACTTTTAACATTAGATATAATGTAGATCAAATGAATTACAAGACAGCCTTTATATCTGTAAATGGAGTGTATGATCAGCAGGTAGTAGAAACTGATGTTGAAGTGGAGAACATATGGGAGTCCATGTGGAGAAATGTGTCTAATCTGACCTTGTGTGGCAGTTTGAGTTAAGGATAATTCTGGTTTATCACAATTAAGATCTTTTACATTTCAATTTTGCCCATCATTTCTGTTTTGATCAATATTTTGCTGAAATCTGGGAACACGGTGATAATACTAAAAAGAAATCAAATGGGTCATGAAATGCCAGCAGTCAGATGATCAGTTATTATGAAATGATAGACAAAAAAAAATTTAAACCCAAGCTGTAATAAACCAGAACTGTCCTTCAAGACAACATCATACATTGATAGATTGGACATTCTTGGTTTGTTCTGTTACATGAAAGTCCCTGGTGACAACAATAGACATGTTGTTTGTATGTCATCAACAGCAAACTAAAACAGGCACAGATTAGAAAACAGGGTGAGGCTTCTAATGAAAATACTAAAATAAAGAAATATACTTGCAAAACCTGTGAAGTTACATCCCTGATTCCAAAAAAGTTCTGATGCTGTGTAAAACATAAATAAAACAGAATGTGACAACTTGCTAATTCATTTTGTACAGCTGAAAACAGTACAAAGATATTGAAAGTTTGCCTCATCAACCTCATTGATTTTTGTAAATAAAGCTCATTCTGAATTTGATGCTAGCAACACGTTTCAAACAAACTGAGACAGGAGCAACAAGACAGCAGCAGAGGAGAAATGTATTTTGGCCTTATACCATTCAGTGCTTTGTAAACCAACAGTTCATTCATATTCATGGTCTGTTTTTCTCCTCCAGCACATCCCGAGTCCAGTCAAGAAGATGCCTCGCATTCCGACAGCCGCTGCTGGTGCTGAGGCTGCCGTCAGCAACTGAGAGTACTCAGCTTACCTCTGAGAGGTATTAAGGTCCAACAGTTTGGCAACTGTAATAACTATACAACACTAGAGGTCAGAAGGCTAGCAGGAGATGACCATGTCACCTCAAAATCAATATACACAATATACTCAAGTAGTCGAAGTGTTGAGTGGAGGCATGTGGACAGTTGAAGACACTGCCTGTACCCTTCCCATCATCCCTCTATTTGGCAGGAAATTCTGCTCTATATTTGACCACAGGGTATATTTTGATCCCAGTAATTATTTGATTTAGCAATCCTTTATTTCAAACTTAAGGTTTTTGCATATTTTACTTTTGCATTTGTGCAAATTGGACAGTTGTGTATTTGGGAGGAGGACTGGCAGATGTTTACATTGAGTGTTGCTGATATCAAGTTTAAAAAGCAGATTTCCTGCTAGCAGCTGGCATCCAGTGACAGGAAGAGGAAACTGACAGAATTAATTTGGCTTCATATACCTCCTTGTGGGCCTCTACTGTATTAATGTATCAAAACAGTGCTGCTGCTGCCATGGCAACCCAGTGCAAGACAAGGCTCATACCCCCACCCTACTGTTTGTGTTCAATATCTCAGTTTTCTTTGAAAGGATGTGTGTGATTTTTGTAAACTTTGCAGTTTCAACTTGTGACTGCACACAGTGAATGGAGTCTTACTTTATACTGTTGTTGTCTGCAGTAGCTGAGCTAATATAGTCAACATGCTGACCTGGAAGGAAACATAGAAAGTTGTTGGCCATCTCATACTTGGTGATGATCCTCAAACAGGAAAAAACCTGTTCTGTTTGCTGTGTTGTGTATGTTATTTTAGTTGGTGTAAAAAAAAATGTTTTTTGTTTGTAACTACATGACATATCAAAACTCATTGAATGATTTGGCAAAGTGAGTAGCTGCTGCTGTTCTGCGTCAGGTTTACTTAAAGGTGCAGTCAGCGATTCTAATTCCAGTATGGTTTTTGTCAAATTCACTGAATATCTCTTAGGGTCCACTAGCTGTCTTCTCTGTGCATGTGAAAAAAAATCCAGTGTTTATACACAGCCCTGGATCTCTAAATGGGAAACAAACAAAGTGGCCCCAACCAATCCAGACACAACAGTATTCCAGCCCATCAGCAACAGGGGAACCAGTTGCACTCTGACCTCTGCCCCTTCCTCTGCAGGCTACTGTCCCTCTTCATGTTCTCGCTCATGAGGAACAGAGCTGCTCCATGATAGGAATGAAACATCAATAACATTGCAGATAGTACCTTGCCAACTTGATATAAAAATATTTTACTTTCTACAGTAGACATCACATGTGTCAATACCTTGGCAAGAAACATCTTCACCTGTGTAACATTACTTATGGAGACTAACTTATCGTTGGTAAAAGGAGGCTCTGGATTCCACTATATTTCTGTTTTGGCCAGCTAGCTCAGTTGTTAGTGTGTAGCGTCCGTGGATTTGGTGGACAGAGCTTCTGAGGAAGCAGTGAAGTGGGAGGGAAGAGAAAGAATTGCTAACTCAATCTTTAACCTTGCAAAATCATCAGCTCTGATTTTTTCAAAATTCCATTAAAAAAAGCTTCAGGAGATGTACTGCAACATGTGTTAAAACATACTTAACAATACTTGCATTTTATTTTTTCAGTTGATGAAACAATTAGGTGATTGATAAGGCATTAATCATTTAACAATTCGTTAAAAAATGCCAAATATTCTCTGGTTTCAGCTTCTCAATTATGAAAAAAACAGCTTTTTTAAAAAAAAATAACTGAACTGATTTGCTGGTAAACAGAACAAGATATGGACTCATTGGAAATGGAGCAGGACATTTTGACTTTTTTTTTCCCAGACTATATGATTAACCCAGTTAGATAATTATCAGTTGCAGCCCAAATTCTTTCCAGACCACTGCAATGCCACAAGTAGTGTCTTTGCCTTTTTACTGCCACCACCCCTACAGTAAAATGTACAGAAACAGTTCAGTACAACATAATGAAGAGAGGAAAATACAGAGTAAATTATTTTTAAAAATATTGCCATTACAACATTATTGATTGCAGTGGTCACCTGTGAGCTCTTCTTTTTGTAATGTTGCTCAGCAGTAAAACATGCAGTTTAGTATGGACAGCAGGAAGGAAGGAAGGAAGGAAGGAAGGATTTATTGCAGAGATGTTGGATTAGACTACATTAGTTTTAGAAGGGTGGACCAACAATCTGGAAACAAAGTAAGTTTTATTATGACCCGTGTCATTTTACCTTTCATCTTTCGTCAGTTCAGACAGATGGTGAGAAAGGCATTTTGGGTTCTGTTACAGTTTGTTTGGTCCAGTTTTTCCCTCTGGTTTTACAGACACTAAACTGAATGCTGATCAAATGATGGATAGTTCAGGGACCAGGGATTTGGAGCATCCCCAGCAAATACAGTGAGCTCTGGCTCTGCCTCTTTAAAAGCTGGAAAGCAGTCACTTAAGCAGCAACAGTACAATGATGTATTGTGTTTATTTTTGTGCAAAAAATTACAGGGGAAAAGTATACTATACTGTATACTGTATCCAACAATTAATTACAGACCCTCGTGCAACCCTTGTCAAATCCCATTGTCAGGCAGTGATTGCCACAGTTTTGTCACTCCTCATTATGCCAAACTGCCACTCGTTTGTATCAGCCAGTGTTACATTGGAACAGCTGATGTGAATGTGAACTGCAGTGTTCCAGCATTGTTGTCTTTCCTGAGTGAGTTTCATTCAGTAAAAGTGTAACATTAAATCATACCAAAGCCTTAATGTCAAAGCGCTTTGTCTCATGAAGTTATAGGTCAGGACATTTAAATGCAACACACAAAACTGAACAGTTTCATGTCTCATGTCAGCAAATTCATGTCATTCATGTTAATGTTTTTCATTTAAAATTACTGGTTTTTCCTGTTCAGCATTGATTTGACAATAGCACTCTCAGCAACAAAAAACAAAAAAACAAATGTTGAAATTTATAGAGCTCAGGCAGAAAACATCAGCCTTAAACTTGATGTCAGGAATTCTGCTCCTGTTCATGGTTCGGACTTGCTCATTGACTTGCACACAGGGATCAGAGGAGTTGGGACAGTTGATGTCAAGGCGACTACCTTCTTGAGAAGCCTTACATGAAGCATGTATGAACTGTAAACAAAGCTTTTCTCCTAATAATGTACAGGTACACTTTTTAATTGTATAGTCAGAATTGTTTTTCTGGAGTTAGGCCTTGCTCACACCAGCATCACAGGCACACAAAAGATTGCTGTGACTGTTCTTGGTGTGACTGTAACATCTGTATTGTGTATGTTTGTAGGGCCTGTCTCAAAGGTCTCATGATCTTTACCAATGTTGATGGTAATGTACAGTACAATCTAAAAGATAATCTATGCTGTGTAGATGTAAATTAATGTAAATTAATTTTATTCAGTATGTTCAAATGTGTAGATTCAGAATAAATGGACATTCAACATATATGATGTATTTGTGATTATTTTTTCATCAGTAATTAGATTCATGACATTTCACCATACAGCCGTCCTATAACCTCCAATCTCCACAGAATCTCCACAGACATCCTATAATCTCAAAAATGACAGAGAGTTTACAAACAAAACATGCTAAAAAAAATGTGTATCCTGTATAATTGAGTTAACAATTGTTGGTCATAAAACTAACTGAAAAGCATGATTTAATTTAACAACTGATTAGTGATATGAGAAAATTAACACAGATTGAATTACTGATGGTTTAAATGATGGTGTGAATGAAACTGCTGTAGTTTCAGAAGGCAGAAAGTCCAAGAGGAATATATATATAGAAATATAACTACTAGCTATGACACTGAAAAAAAGAAAAAAGAAGCAAGACTTAGACACAGTGGAGCATTGAGATAAATGCTAACATCAGCATGCTAATATTCTGATGTTAATCAAGTTTAGTGTTTACAATGTTCCCTATCTTAGGTTTAGGACATTAACTAAGAATAAATAAGAAAATCTGTTTTCAGGAATATATTGACACAATTGACAAAAATGTCCACTTAAGATGACAAACAGGATGGGTGCCTGTTTCCATGGTTACCACTGTAATACTAATGTAGTGCTGAGAATGGCATAGGCACTTTTTAAAATATTTGTAAGTAGCAAATTAACTGAATAAAAGAGTATCAAATGTTTTGTATTGAGACTTGAAAACGTTGTCTGTGAGCTTCCATGCATGAAGTTCTATTTAGTGTTTCATTTTTGCATGATGGTTTATGTCGTCCTGATGTTTGGTGGTGAGTAGAAGCCCTGAAAGAGACGAATCAGAATTAATTCTGCTGAGAGTCGACAACCGGACATTGACCAGTTTGACATGTTTTATTGTTGTTGTTGTTGTTGTTGTCCACAGCATCTTTAAACACACAACTGAACCGTGAAGAGCTCCAGAGCTGCTGAAGGACATGCTGTCCCTTTTACTCTGTAGCAGTATTGGAAGCTGTAGCAGTATTGGAAGCTGAATAAGATACATGTGTGCACTTAATAAATGTAACTGAATCTGAGCTTTAGATATGACATAAAGCCAACATCGGTCATGTCAGCTATTTTATTCTGAGTCAACAAATGGCTTTCTGACTGTGTCCTTCATGATGTCTCCAGGTTGTTGAAGACTGTGTTGAATGACTGAGCAGGGTTGGTCCACACTGGGCTTGAAACAAGCTCTTGTCGTTCCACATCCCAAAGGTTACTAGCAGTGGAGCTAAGGGACGACTAGTGACTGCAGTGCCAAAGAGAAATTTACGATTGTGTTAAATGTTATTTATTAAGTGAGAGAAATAGCCTGCTTTGCAGCATGCGTGTTCTGCTGTTCTGCTTTACAGAACATGCATGTAATATGCCACTCATGGCACAAGTGTACAGTTTTGAATTACCCTATTTGCGTTCCAACCTCCTGCAGGCCTGCTTAAGAGCATGTCAAAAGAGGTGTGACAAAAACTAGTGAGTAGACAGAGTTACGTTTAAGTCACTGGTCCAATTTTGAAATATCCCTGCAGTGAAAGGAACCTGGACCACAGACAAATGGTCACAGTTGATGGACCAGTGTGTGGAGTAGTACAGTAAATATTCATCAGCACCAGCAAGGACAAAAAAGTGTTGCTTCAAATTTAATTGGAAATTGGCCATGCAGGTTTAAGCGCATTGTTTGGTTACACTACTGCTTACTATCACATAACAGTTCAACAGGAGGAAACAAATGAGAAACTTTTGCTTTAATAAGTGGCACAACACAGAAATGATAGCAACTGGCTGAGCTGATACTACATCTATTTGTCTAGTTGCCATTTCAGTTCATCTCTCTGTTTGTCCGTCTCTCTCTGTCTGTCTCACCCCCTGTCCGTTTCCTCCACTGGCGCATTCAACAGCAGGACGGATCACTATTAGGCAAGCAAAAACAGCGTAATGCGCCAGTCGTTGTCTTTCTATTTCCTCTCGGTTGCATTATTTGGCAGAACGAGTGAGAGGCGGGGAGAGAGAGTAAGAAATGTCACGTTCGCAGCATTATGGCCGGAAGTGAGGCGATAACGAAAAATAAGAGCTGTATGAGATCATGCTCTTATTCTTTCTCGCATCTTCTATATTTATTTTTAGTATTTGTTATGCTATCTGTAGATTTTTATCAAAAACTTGGCAGCGATGGTATAAAATAACATTTCACATAAGATCATAGTTGAAAAGCATGAAATAAATCTCTTAGGGTAAAGTGCATTTGAAAATAAAACAAAGGTGGTTTTAAAAATTGAAAACGAGAAGAAATGGAAGAAAGAGATTTTACTCCATATAGTAGAAAAAGCAGAGGGGGTGAAATTTGGGGCAATACAATAAACATATGTGAATGGAGAATTTCCATAATGAACAAAGGACATGGGGTTTTGCATTTTTTCGCAACATGTATGTCTGTTTTTACACCTGTAGAGTACTCAGGATACAATGTTTAAATCAGACAGTTTTGGAGTTGTTGGAGAGTATAGTTTTGACATGATGGTGCTTAAGATCGCGAGCCTGCATGCAGTCTCCCTGCAAAGATAGACAAAACAACCTCTGAAGATAAAACTGACATCCATCTGACACTGAGGAAAACAAATGGTTAACCTTCTTTTAAAGAAACCTATCGTGGCGTTTTTTTATTTTAATAAATATAACTTGTAAAATACTCTTTAATCTCTTGACATTGTCTAATCTCAAGCCCTAGCGAAATTACTCTGAAAGGCTGAACCGGACATCCTGCCTCACATCGTGTCTGGTTTATCTTTACGTGGTGAGATGGCCGATTGGCCGTGGAGTTCCGGCTGGTTTCTGTGAAGTCGAAACGGGATCTGTGGACAGACAGCAGGAGGCGAGCAAGACCGCCGCAGCCTCCTTCGACCACCATTTCTAAAAAACAACAACGGTAAGGCAAAAACAAACACGCGCTTGTCATTTAGCTTGCTAGTTAGCCCGCAGGTAAACAGCCAAAAACAACACACACTGAGCTCTGCTGTTGTCAGCAGCGTTCTCCCGCCGACTGCTGATCCTGCGGGGGAGGGGAGGGGAGGGGAGGGGCGGAGGAAGCTTCGGCAGACAGCCGGAGACCTAACGTGGTGTGTTGCTGTCTGTCTCTCTGGGATATTGCTGCCTTTTCCACAGAAACGCTGTCGGGCAGTTCTTCTTCTGTCTGCTTGTCTGAAGCCTGCGCGCCCTTCTGTTCTCGGGTTCTAATAATACTGAAGAAGGCGAACAACATGGCTGACGCTGGCCCTGCAGAACCTGCTTGTTCGTTTGTCACTGCAGATGATACACACACACACACACACACACACACACACACACACACACACACACACCGCATTCACACTGAAAGTTGAAAGCTAAACAGCTGTCAAAGTGTAGACCGAAAACAGTAACGTCTAGTTTCCACCTATCCCTAGTAAATGGAGATGAATGGAGTTTTGTTTGTGATGAACACAGCATCGAAAAATGAAAAACTTTTGTGAAAGTTTACCGTTGAAATCTTTTTCATTATCGACTTTGGCATATGTGTTTTGGTAAAAGGTCATGAGCTGTGTCATAGTTCAGCAAGAATGCTCACTAAGTGATTAAAGTTACTGCTCGACTGTGCTATATGGACACCAGGAGTCTTGTGGTGACAGTGTTTCCTTTAAAGGTGTTACAGGGAAACAGCCAATTTTCAATCAATTTCCTACCATTACAATGTGTGTAGCATATACAAATGAACAGTGTTAAACTTCCCTCCATGTTGCCTGCACCCACAGACCCCTAACATTTGCCTGCCGAAGGTGCTTTACCAGCTGTAGGACTGTTGTGTGAACTACAGATTGTACTTCCACATTTTTTATGCCCTCCTTCACAGACAGAACAGGTATAGAAGTCTGACCGAGATCAAACTGTCAAACTAGGCAGTGTTGATCAAATCTAAATAGATTCTGTTTCGTTTTGTCATCTCAGATGTTTGCAGAAGCATATTTTAGCCTACTAAAGTAACCAAATTAGCCAAAACCAAGCACTGCCCACCTTGCAGTACATCAGCCACCAGTGGGGGCTGTGTATGCTGATTGGTGTAGGTTTTCTACCTTCTGAGAAAAAGCAAGTACCACAGCCCTTTTCTCTGTTTTCTCTGGTCATGGAAAGACTGTATTTCTAGCATTGAAACACCCATATAAAGTGTAGTAAATTTGCCATTTACACTCACTTTTCTGTTAGTTCTGCTACAGTGTAGCATGGTTGCCAGCTATAAATGTTTCTGTGGTTATATAGCATGGTTATATGTTACTGTGGTCAAGCTCTACAGCAGTGAAGCATAGATGCTAGCTAAATATGATTCTGGGGTCACAGCCAAGGTTCCGGCTGTTCCAAAATATCCTGACGACAGTCTTTAAGTGAACAGTGGCCATCTGTAATGTAAAGTTGCTTTTGTTTGGCATTTCTGTCAAATGTATTTTCCCTTAGCAGTCCTCACTGACAGTAAGGTGGCAATTGAAGGAGGAAGGTGAATTCTGTTATTTGACATTATGTCTGCTCAAATCAAATCTTTATGTGTGCATGAAAGTAATGCAACCTAAAATATATCCATTAGCTGATGCTTGATTTGAGGCCGATGGAAATATTGAGATTGATTAATTCCTCTGGTACACATCTGAGGACTAATTTAAAGTGAAATGATAATTACTGAAAAGTAATCATCCGGCTGAATTAAAACCTTGACAATACTTCTTACAAATTTTGGAGAGTCTGTCAAGATTAAGTTGCATCCATGAAGTTAAGGTTGAGATGTGACTCTTCTTGAAAATATGAAAATTGGCCATAAGCCAGAAAAAATTGATGCGTTGTATCTTTTAAATACGGACTTCTTGGCAGAGTCCGTGTATTAGAACTAGTCTTTAAAATCATGTTAGGAAAACTGTAGCCTTGTTGTTCTTGTTGAATCACAGAGCTAAAGTCCAAATGTCTTAAAAGTTTGGGCAATGCCAGGACTTGATATAATCCAGATGTTTTGGGGGAGAACAGAGTGAAACGTTCAATGTTTGATAGCTTTTTCAGTCTAGAGCAGGGGTTGGCAACCTTTACCACTCCAAGAGCCGACCCGTTTCCCACAGTAAAGAAAACACTGGGAGCCACAAAACCCTTTTGACATGTAAAATAAAACAACGCTGCATGTAATGTTTTTTTGCCTTTATGCTATGTACAAGCAAACTATAATGTGTTGCATTTATGAAATCAATGGACGACTGCAGAGAAAACGAAATGACATTTCTGCACGCAACAAAAACAATTTAAAGTCTGACAAAAAGATGTTGGGTTGAAGGTGTTTTCAAGTAAAATTCTCAGTGCATTCATTAAAAAAACCCCACCAAACTTAAAATATCCACCTTCAGGTTCATTTTGGCAAACTCCAGGCAGTCTTCCATGTGCTTTTTACTATGGAGTGGCTTCCGTCTGGCCCCTCTACCAGACAGGTGTGTGCCTTTCCAAATCATGTCCAATCAACTGAATTTACCACAGGTGGACTCCAGTTAAGCTGCTGCAACATCTCAAGGATGATCAGTGGAACAGAAGGCACTGGAGCTCAATTTTGAGTTTTATGGCAAAGGCTGTGAATACTTATGTACTTGTGATTTCTTAGGTTTTTATTTGTAATAAATTTGCAAAAATCTCAAAAAAACTTTTTTCAAATAGTCATTCTGGAGTATTGTGTCTAGAATTTTGCTGAAAAAATGAATTTAATCCATTTTGGAATAAGGCTGTAACTTGTAACCAAATGTGGAAAAAGCGAAGCGCTGTGAATGCTTTCTGGGTGTTTGAATACACTGAAGTTATGTTCTTGACAAGGTCATGCTGAGTTGTTCCTGTCCAGCATTGTTTGGCCCTTCAACAGATCACTTATCATGTGTTGCCTGGGCAATGGGATGGAAATCAGAATCATAACACTTTATGGACTCCGAAAGGGAAATTAGGTAAATCACCACCAGCTGCAGCCAAATGCTCTCAAGTATCTTGTGTTTCTGGTAGTTTAGTTTCCTTCGCAGGTAACCAGCAGTGGGCAGGAATCTGAGTTTTAAATGTCTGCTTTGATAAACTGTCAAAAACCCTGATGGCATCAGAATTTACTCACAAGCATTTGTTGTGTTATGTGAAATTACGGTGCTGATGTGGTTTTCTTAAGTGCAAAATGAAAATGTACCTACACAGTATGTCAAAAAACAATTCTTCTCAGTGTCTATCAATAATTTTCTTGATTAATTGTTTGGTCCATAAAATAGACCAATAGTCTAGAATTTAGTGAAAAATGTCCACCACAATGTCCCAGAGCTTAAGCTGACCTCATCAACTGTCTGGTTGTACATGACCAACAGTCTAAAACTCATGATATTTATTGAGAAATTTCTTTCTTTCTCATTTTGAATGTGCCATCTTGGTCCATGCATGCTATGCATTTCGTTGTGTTGGACTGTTGAACTAACAGTCAGTACTGAAAGATTTAAGGAAAAGTGCAGCTTTGGGTCTTGGGTTAGGTTTGGTTGTCAAATTTGGCTGTATACCAGTCAGGTATAGTCAGGTCAGGCCTTAAAGATGTAGATATGGGCCGGGTATGTCTCTGTATCTGTCAACAAAAAAAGTTACAGCATAGTTTCTCCCACAAACTTGTCCTGTTCTTATTTTCATTGTTCTTGGTGGCTTTTTTCTCAGTTTTCCTTTACATAAATGACTGTGTTTGGAAGATTTCACTAGTGAAAGGTCTTTAGCGGATCACACAGTGAAGGGGACAGTGGGGTCAGTAGAGGGTCAGATCTGTTACATAACACTCTGACGGCAGGCTTTCCACGCAGGCTACAATTATCAATAATTTAAGTCATGTGTTGAAGACATGAAACCTTTAAAGGCTGATGTCACTAATTTAAATACAGATCTCAAATTTTGACTATATTACTGTTATCATTCAATCAAGGTCAGGGTCCTATTTTAAGAATAATCATCTTCCAATTTTGTGAAAATGTTGACTTTTAATACTATTATTATTTTCCTGTCACAGATTTGATCCTGGTTCTGCTCCACAGATAAGCAGCCTGAATCCTGAAAACCCAGAAAACTGCTTAATATCTCATCTCAACACTCCTGAATACTGAAGGCTGGGTAAACACTGCTAAACGTTCTTTGATTTCTCTGTAAATTGTGGAGTGGGTAGACAGAGACTGAGACTGAGACAGAGTGACAGAGTGCCATTTCAAGGTAATCAAATAATGTGTTGTGTTTATGTAATTAATTTGTAAAAACTAGACCTTATGTTTAAGTTATGATAAATGGTAATGGGGTCACTACCCTGAAGAGGACTGGGGATTACAGTGAAACATTTTGATCATATTTCCAATAACATACCTGAATTACAGCTTGATTTTTTTTTTGGTTCCTTGTTAACCAACAAGAATATTTTTGACTGGTTGTGCATGTTGGCCTAGAGGTTAATTTGCATACACGCACAGTGTGATGCACATTTAACAGAGTTGGACTCTCATGGACTTGTGCTGTAGCATTGGTTGGACAGGGTGGATGAAGGGGATGGATGGAATTTTTTTACTGTTTACTCTCACAATCTATTTCCAGTTTTAATAGGTTAATGTGACTTGGTATGGGACTTTTGGGACTTTTTGGTATATTAGCATGTTAATTCTAAACATGAAACATTTAGCACATTAGTGTAACATACTGATAATATATTAATATATTAGAATGCTAACATACTCAGATGGCAGAAATGAGCATAACATTCATTCATGTAAACACGCTGTAGCCATGTTATCTTGCTGGTCCTATACAAATTCTGATATTGGTCAGTAACTAACTGATTAAAGAATAAGTTAACAAAATTGTTTAATTTGACCAGACGATACCAACTGTATTGTACTGTATCAGTACTTTACACTTTTTGAATGTATGCTACAAATAAATTGGTTATGTTTATCTGTTGGTTGATGTAGAGAAAGTACTGAGGTCCAATTTGTCTAATATTTAAATGGTCTCCATACAGAAGTCCCAAATCAGACACCTTTAGGCTTGAAAGATGTATTTTTTCACCTTTAATTGAGCTAGTTCCCCCTGCTCCCAGTCTTTGTGTCACCATATTCTTATTAGTTCGGCACAGATTTTACAGCATGCAGCTTGAGACAATCAACATCATCAAGACTTCATGATATTTAATATCAAGCTGAATATTTTTGACCAGTTGATGAAATAATTCAATGATATAAAATGATCTGTGCCAGCACGTGGCAGCGGCTTGACAGAGATGAGGTCTGTTGATGTTGTTGTATTTCCTGCTTGTCACCAGTAGATGTCAGTAAAGATCATATATGATCTGATTTCAGCCCAGCCGGGTAGTCTATGGAACCATGGACACATATTGGCTTTTGTGGCTAGTAGTCATCTTGTTTTTTTCTCCCAAAGAAGATAATGTACTTCTGTTGTTTTGCTCTGGGCAGTTTTGTGTTGTAGCTGTGTGGCCAGGTAGCCTGGCTGCCTCCCTGCCTCCAGATGAATGAAGAGCACTCCAGGACACAGAGACACAGCTGATGCAGGTCAGAGGTCATCCTCGTTGCCAGGACCAACACAGCTATTAACATTGAACTTGCATACATTCCGTGGTGGTAGCACTTGTTTTCTGATTGATTCACTGGATTCAGCTTTTTTCTATGAAAATCATCTTGCGCTTGTTGCATAGAGATAATCCATCACACTCAATGTTTAGTCAATGGATGAGTTCAAGAATACAGCAGTGTTAAAAATTTGAGAGTCAGCTACTGAACAACCAGATTATCATTGCAACTATTGGCCAAATTTACACAATCCTTTTCACCAGTTCCATGTTTGAAGATTGTTTGTCTTTTGGGTTGATTTTCACACAATGGAGCATGTCAACCAATGTATTTTAAGAGCTGACTCTTCAATTTGGGAGTTAGAGTTGACTTGTGTTTTTAATACTGCCTCTGCTCCCAAATTATTACTGCATAATAATAATAATAATAATAATAATAATAATAATAATAATAATTACATAATAATAATTACATAATAATAATTACATAATAAGAATTATTGTTATTATTATTGTTGTTATAATAAACTTTATTCATTAGGAACTTTTCAAAACAAGTTACAAAGGGCTTTACATGAACAGGATTAAAGCATTTCAATACAGAGACAAGTCAGATAGTTAGAATAGTCCAAAATTCCTAACAATAAAGATAAGAATGATAACAATAAAACAGACATGTTAAAAATTATGAGTGGTGGTAGCATCATTGAACTGCTATTTAAAAACACAATATTTGAGAAGTGATTTAAAAGATGCCACTGATTCTGCTTGTCTCAGATCCTCAGGCTGGCTGTTACAGAGGTTTGAGGCTCTGACTGCTGAAGCTTGGTCACCTTTAGTCTTGAGTCAGGATTTAGGAACTGCCACCAGAGACCTGCCTAAAGATCCCTGGCTGTGCTATGTTAAAGGGGGGCAGAAATTAAGCGATAGACCTTCAAGGTTACTCAGTAAAATCTTGAAAGCAATTCTGAGATGATTTTGTTGCCTAGAATTTGTTAAACACTGAACACCTGCATTTTGTACCTGCTAAAGGTGTAAAATTTGTGTCTTAACCCTGAATGCAATGAATTGGTAAAACAAGATGACCAACATATGCAATTTGTTTTTCAAATAAAAGGTTGCTGTCAAATGTGGGCGAAAAAAAAGAATGATTTGAGATTCTTTTTTTTAGCTGGATCTCTAACAGACAAGATAATAACTGATGAAAATTGATTTCCTTAATTATTTTTAAACATAGGCTTAGACATGAATTTGTGTGTCATCTGTATAACAGTGGTACTTAATTGTATTTATGCATGATATCTCCCAGTAGCAGCGTCTATACAAAGACTAACAGAGGACCAAAGATGTAGCCTGGGGAATATCAGAGGTCAGAGGAGCCGCAGAGGAGAAGGCATCACCAACTCACTACTGAAAAAAGTTTTGTTTGAGATGTGAGTTTAAACCAGTCTAGGGCAATATCCCAGATGCCAACCCACTTTTCAGTAAAATGATCTACTGTGTCAAATGCTGAGCTGAGGTCAAGACGAAGTAAAATTTCTAGATTTCACTACATCAATAAAGTCCATTGTGAAAGAGTATCCTGCCTCTAGCCACATACGATGTTAAAATCACCTTGAGATCAAAACACTTGTCAAAGTGAGACATAATAAGAAGCTTAAAATATATAAATATATAAATAAAACCGTAGTCAGATTTTGTCTGTCTGTATGTATGTAGAGTGTGTATGGCTGCAACTCGCTACCGGTAGCAATGGGAACAGGTAATATGGATGACCTCACAATTGAAGGCATTTGCTAAGCCATTGGAACTATAGAAGGCATCAAGCAGCCAGAAGAAATCAAACTTCTGTACATATCCAGACTGATTGAAATTAGACCATTTACACAGAGAAAACAGGCATCTGAAAATGTCTGATCCACAGCGGAGATGTTATGGGACAAGAGAAATCAACATTGTGTTTCAGGGATATTAAAGACTGAATAATTGAATTAAATAATTCCTTCACTAACTCAGTTCCCAGTCGAGCTGAGACATTGTTGCTGCCAGCATAAACAACAACACTACTCATAGAGGGATATTTTTAGATGAGAGCAGGCAGGCTTGTTTCCCATTGGTGTCAGCCATGTGTGCTCCCAGGAAGCACTTGGCAGCCGTCTGTCTGGAGAGGATAACACACCTCACTATGGAGTCCCCTATGATGAGTGTGGAAGGGCTAATGTGTGCTGGTGACTCCGCTGTGGAAAACGACCCAGCAGCAGCGATGCGCTTCCTGGTAGCCTGATAAGAAAGACAGTGTTGACTAAATGTTGATTGTGATGGATAATCTATCAGCAACAAGTCTTAAGTTTCTGGAACTTGATGTTTGAGGTTGTATTAAATATTTTTTGGAAACAGAAAATGGCATCTAGGTAAATATGTCAGAAAGGCATTTGTAAAACCATTAAAACATCACACTGTCAAATACTTGACCACAGAGGTGGTAATTGCTTTTGTTTTCTGATGGTAAAATCTGTTTAGCACCTATATATCTATATCAATCCATATGTCAATCTACATACAGCAGCAGTATGTGAGTGTCCTGGAGATTTTCACTTTTATTCAGTTTTCTGAAAAACATCATCTTTCATTTAAAGTATGCATCTCTAATAAATGCACTGGGACACACACAAGCATTTTATCAACATTTGATCTTCTCAGAAGTTGCAATTTGTATTTTTCTCCTCAGGCAGTGCAGGTGTTTCTTCAAATATGATGAAGAAAAAGAATCCCCATAAGTGAGTTAAGATGCTTTGCAACTTATTTATAATGTTATTGTCAGAATAATTGGACTCAAATAAACAGTATAATACATACAACATAATACGAGATAATGTTTCTGTTCCCACGTTAGGGAATTCAACATATGCAACTCGTAGTACAACCAGGAAACACAATCTCAGGGCAGATAATGTTAGCTGTGTTGTTTCTTTCTCCTGAAAGGAAACATAAGAGCAGTCTCAGCCAGACCACCAAGGTTCTGTCGCAGCCACGACGCAACATTGTCGGCTGCAGGATCCAACATGTCTGGAAGGAAGGAGGAGGACACGTGGTCTGGAAAGGAACAGTGCTGGACCAGGTAAGTAGAGGGTCAAGTAATCACTGAGTGAGGGATTAATGGACCCTAGCTGTAGTTGAGGCAGCCACCAAAATTATTTCATAGTCTCATGTGATGTCTGATGTCAGATGGATGTGATGATGATGCAATTTGCAGTTGGTTTTCCATGGTTGGGTCTGTCAGTCTGGAACGGAGCTGGGTCTTTGCAAGATTCAGTTTTGAAAAGAACTGCTCAGAGTAGTAGGTCTTTGCTTTGCAGCTCAATGATTTTATGTTTCGGTTGTCAGGCACATCAGCTGGTTCCGCATTGAATGGTGTAGCAGTTATTTTCTGTTCCGTTTGTTTACTTTTCATGGCCTGAAACCTCTCGCTGAATGCCCGAAAGAGTTTTTATGCTCACCAGCATATTCAGATGTCACAGCAGGCTTGTGTTAGTGCAGAGTAGGAAAATGCACAGTTTTACTCCTTTCCAGTTGCACTTGTTACAGCTTTAATTTAACTTCAGAGGATTTCACATTCAAAACAGAAAGTTTACTTCATCCAGTGCTAGCAGTTCTGTGGAATGCCATCTTGTGAAAGCTGCTTGTTGGGCACCCGGACTCTGCAGAAGAGAATTAACTTTATCAAAGCACATTTGTCCGTGCAGCTCACCCAGTTTAGCATTCCCCAGATATGATAACACTTGAGTTTGGCCTTTTTCATCCCTGGAACGAATGCCCTTTCAACAAAAAAATAACCATTTGTTAATTTCTTATGGAAAGCACAACACTCCACATCTTGGCATGTCTTTTCTTGACTTTCACCATGATGCATTGATGTGATCAACTGCTCAAACTGTCCTGTGTTCAGGGACCACTCAGAAGGACATACTGGTCAACTTTTTTATTTTGCTGTCTAGAGAATTGTTTGTATTTTTGAGTTGATTTTGGTATTTATGAATCACCTTGTAGGTTAGATCGGATAGCCTCGCAGGCTGTGTATGGCCCAGAGGCTGGGGATTCCCTACTCCTGCCATAGATAGTCCATAATAATCATACTATCTGCATGCACCACTGCAACCTGCTTCCAGCGAACTGACGTGTATTGTTGTTTATGTGAATGTCCTGACTTTTGTCCTGACGATTGCTAAAGGATGTGTGAAAAGAAGCACCAAAACAATGGAACAACAATGTTTCGAATGTATGTGTGTCCACCAGGTGCCAGTGAACCCGTCTCTCTATCTGATAAAGTACGATGGTTTTGACTGTGTTTATGGTCTGGAGCTTCAAAAAGACGAGAGGGTTCAGGGGCTGGAAGTGCTCCCTGACAGACTGGGTAAGACTGAACTGAGAAACAGGATCACACTGACTGACCACTGTGGTGATAGAAGGCTGCACAATCAGTTTATTTTATTACTGACAAAATGTATATCACATGTACTTAACATATACGTTTTTTGTTGGCAAAATATAATATGCTAGCATTTAGCATGTTATTGTTATAATGTTTAGAGGAGTAGGAGCTAATATTGGTAGATCCTATACATGCTTAAATGCAGCATGTAATACACAAATGCTTTGTACAATTGCGTATTGGCATAACAGGATAACATTTAGTGTGTTAGTGTAACATGTTAAAGGGGACATATTATGAAAAACTCATACACACATTTGGGTATCTGCAGTGGCTACCAACCCACAAAATGTGAAATCAGACAACCCAGTCAGTTTTTTGTGGGCTGGCCTGGTCAGAAAGCATGGGATTCAGCAAGCCTTCGAGATTTGGTTTCCCTTTCTATGTAAAAAGGCGTCTCATTTGCGTAATTCAGCCGTTCATCTGAGTATTTCCACCCACAGTCTGAGAAGGGCCTTTGTGAAGCGATGACATTGTTTTCCTTGCAAGCGCTGGACCGCCGGCATGTCGAAGTTGAGAGTTAAGCAGGGGAACTGCTCTGTTGTTAACAGCACATATCGCTACATTGGCCTCCAGCCTCAAAGGACATAGTGGCTGAGTGGATTAACATTATTTTTGGTGGCTACATCCCAGCTACAGTACCACGCCGGACTGGCAACAAAACTTTTCTTGAAGGAGGGATCCATACCAACTGTCCGTAGCAACAGAGCAGAAGGAGGGGATGTAAGTATCTAAAAAAAATCAACCAAACAAAGAAACACTAGTTAACGCTAACATCTGCGGTAAATATTAGATGTAAAGTTTTTGGTTAGTTAGCTGCTGCAGGATCTACAGTAATAATATTATTTATTAGTTAAATATCTGTAAGATAAAGTTTATCTTATTAATACTTTTAAATAACATGAGCGAAAAATGAGAGAATCTGTGTAACTTACATCTCTAAGATCTCTTAGAACAACTTGCCGTGGATCACTGGGGTCTTTTCACCCCCTTCCTCCTGTCCTGGAGTTACAGTTGTGTTAGACTCAGGTACTCAGGGGTAAGCAACGTTAGCATGTTGTGCTATGGGAAAATGTGCTTTACGTCTGTCTGTAATTTGGCAAACGGGCATGCTTTCCAGTGTGTTGATGTGTATATTGTTGTCTGTGTCACTGCCCAAATGATCAGAGACCTGACTGTGGTGTAAACTGTGTTGGATAGCAGCAGCTGGGCGATCACTGATTTACTTTGGATCTTGCAGATCTCACCAGCTGTGCTGCCTTTTGAGATGTACATACAGGCTTGTCGACTGAATTATTAGCAAGTATCAAGTTTTAACATTGTTCTGATGCAGCTGGTCATTAGTATTGTTACTACTGTGTTGCTTGGGTTATTGCTCACATTTACAGTATAAGTCTTTTGCCGTAGCTTTCTGTATATGCTTATGAGAGATTTATTTGCTTTTACTCCATGCTGTTGGAATAGGTTTGCAAGTATTATGATTAGTCGTATGATTCCCTAGTGATTAGTCAAATCTCCATTTATGCATGCAAGCATTAAATATTACTGCTCTTGGTGTTTAGGCAAACACATCCGGATAGTTGACTGTGGTACATCATGTGGCCTGTTGTTTTTGTAAGTTGAAATTGCTTACAATTTTTGAACTTGACATGACTAAAACAGATTTGTCTTTTTTATGTATCAAAGGTATCATGCAGTGATGTTGGTGTTGGCACTTCAGCTGTTGCCTTCACAGCTTTACAACCATTCCTGACATCAGTTTCAATAAAGGGACCATGTAAGAAACCTTGCTTGGAACTAGAGGAGGAGAAGAAAAACTCTTTAGAAGTTAGCCCATCAATCGACATTCCAGATCCACTGGATTCTACATGATCCAGCAGGCTCTGTCACAACCTTGACTGAGTCAGCAAATGTGATGTGAGTTACTCTATATTTACCTTAAACATGTTAATAGTCCATTTGATTACATTACTCTACTTATTTTAGCTCTAGCAGTATGGAAGCTGATGACTTTTCTGACATTTTTATTGTCTTTCTGATAGAATGGAATCTTCCAGCCCTGTCCATAAGACATCCCCAAGCAACAACTTCAGCTGGTGATCTGCTATTCAGAGTCAATTTCCCAAAGTCCAAGAAGGGAGAATGTACAGCAAAGACAGTGAAAGCAGAATCAACCTTCTGTAAGTTTTACAAGCTTTTTTTTAGAAATTCAACAAAGTCAAAAATGTACAAAAGGGCATTATACAACTTTCAAGAAATAAATAACAAACAAACTGTAGTCTAAATAAATGTAAAAATACTAAAATATAGCCTTATCTTATCGTCTTATCTTATTCCCACATACTTTCAGGGAACTCTGCCTGTGCATGTAGCACTATGCCACCGGGAATTACCCCTCTGATTCTTCAGTACAGAAAGCCCCAGCACCAGCTTACAAAGCTTCTGTAGGTCAAGTATGTGTAACGGCTGAACAAAGTGTACATGATATTTAGTCATCAAGAAAGGGTGACAGCCATTTTTTGGTCTGTCCATCTTTTTTATGTTTTTTTAGTGATGACAATATTTTGTTGTTTTTGCAAATATTTTTTTTTTATCATTTGTGCCTATTGTTACACAATCAGGACTATTGTAACAGGTGATACATTGAATAGCTTTGTTTCAAAAGTTGTGTGGTATTTGTTGTTGCACTTCTGACAATAAAAGTCAAGTCTATCAAAACTTATGTGTTCTTTCAGAGTTTGATATGTAACATATTAACAACATGAAAGAGGAACATTAGCAGTGTAAGATAGGATGAACAGTATTTTATTGTATAAAAATATTTTCTTCCTTACCCATGTTTTTATCACAATAGAAACTGGCAATTTGTAAGAATTAAAGAAACTTCCTGCTCTATTGCCCTTAGTCGTAAAGACCCATAGTCTGCCCTATAATAAAAGAAAAGATAATGACTGCATAATTACAATTGAATTCAGGAGAAGGAGAAGGTTATTTGTATGTTATGTTGCTAATAAGGACATACGTCACCAAGTGCTGCGATTAAATACCATTGTCACTATTAATCAGTATAGAATGTTTAAATGCTTAAACATCTGGTAAACACACATTTGAAGATATTAGGTATACTGAGACGAACACACACACACACACACACACACACATATATATATATATCACATACAAACATAATAAAGGAAGTGACATTAAGTTATTGACTAACCATACAGAAATCGCCTATTCACTACTTTGAGAGGCTCTAGTTGCTTAGGGTTCAAACATATATGGTAGCACCATTACACTTTCTCCGGCAGCCATGTTTCTCCCAGGGTTCACGCTCAGCCATTGCCAAAGTAGCACAATGCCTTTTTCGCATGGTAGAAGGGGGGGAGGGGTGAGCAATGGCTCACTTTCATTTAAAAGAACAGGCAGTCAAACCAGCCATTGAATAAGGCTGTTCAGACAGGGACAGGGATGCGGTGTTCGGTGCTTGTGGTATTTTGACCAAAGTATATCATAGACATTTCATAAAGACCACAGGAGACTGTATTAACTTGTGGAGAGGGGTATAATATGTCCCCTTTAATGTTTATTAATTTGGTCATTTTTGCAAAACATGATAACATGCAAACATTTACTAAGATTCCAAATGTTAAATGCCAAAAGTCAGTATGGTAACAGATTTTAACATTTATGTTAACATGAGTCTGAAATGGCCACAAAGTTGACAAGTTGTCACTCCATTTTCCACACATTCCTTTTTTTGTTTCATCTTTTATGAACATTACATCTTCACAGGGGTGTTAACATGGCTGTGGACTTTTTAAACATCATTTTGACCAAAGTTCCAAGGTTTCGGTATTGCTGTTAGTTATAAAATGTACATACTGTATAACAGTCAGCCTTATTTCAATTTTTATCCCCACAGCTAAATCCCGTCTAACAGACGTAAACCTAGCAGACACCATGATAGGTAAAGCGGTGGAACACATGTTTGAAACAGAGGAGGGACCAAAGGAGGAGTGGAGGGGGATGGTGCTGGCCCGGGCTCCCATCATGACCACCTGGTTCTACATAACCTATGAGAAAGACCCTGTCCTCTACATGTACCAGCTGCTAGACGACTATAAAGAGGGGGACCTCCGCATCATGCCAGACTCCAGTGCGTGAAGTAATCTTATTCAGCTTTTATTTGTACTGGTGGGAGTTTTAAAGTACCGGTAGTAGAGATTTTAAAGAGGAACCCACGTGGTCCCTTTATTACATGTGTTTCATATATCTGGATTATATCTGAAAAGGCACTGTATCCACTTTAAAAGGAAGCTGTAAATCTAAACTAATTTAAATGATATGATGATTTGATGTATTTATTGACAATTCTAACACTTGAATGACTTATTCCAAGCTAATTGTAATTAAAAGATAACAGAATTAGTTTATTTCTGATGTAATGCTTGACAATATAACACTGCACTAAACATCAGTTGAATAATTTGCATACATTTGCCATACCCTTATACAGTATATTGAAAAATGTTCTTCTTATTTGTTAATATCAGTTTAAGCCTTATTACCCAAAGATGTGATTTGAAACTGTATTCTATGTTCAGGTATGTATGTTATGGTCATTGAAAATATTTTTGACATGGTATCAAAAAAATTCTGCCAGAAACGGGAATGTAATGAACAAGAATAAAACATATGAGTTAAGTTACAAGGTGAAGCATGGCATTTGTCACAATTATCTGCGATGCTGGGATAGATTTGTGACAATCTGGTTTTGGAATAATGGACTCTAAACAATACTTTAAACTGTAAAAGTGTGAGATGAGCACAGGCTGAGCTAGTGTGAATTCTCTTAAGAGCAGTGTCCCACCAGTCATCTCCCAAATGTAGACCCAGTTCTTGTTCCCAAGCAATCCTGACTTTGGTAATTGGTGAACAATCAAAAAACAGGATTTCATTATAAACTTTGGAGATGAGTGACTTCTGAAGTGGATCGTGAGTTAGAAGTTCCTCCCACCGTAAATTTGGAGGTAGAGACGGAAAAGCTGGAAACAAAGCGTTAGCGCAGTGTCTAATTTGGAAGTAATGGAAGAGATGGGAGGGTGGGAGATGAAATTCTCTTGAGAGATCTGTAAAGCTGCAAAAACTGCCATCTTTGTAAAAGTCTTTAAAACATTTCAGGCCCTTATTATGCCATGCAAAAAAGGTTGAATCTGTAAATGCAGGTTGAAATAAATGATTCCTCAATAAAGGAGGTAATGTAGATGCTGACTTAAATTTGAAGTGCTTCCTAAATTGATACCAAATTTTAAGCGTAGAGTGAACCACTTGGTTATTTGTAAAGCCAGAGAGGTTGGATGGAATAGAAGAAGTAAGCAAAGCAGTTAGGGAGGATGAATCACATGACTGTGACTCTAAATCACACCATGGCAGATCAACTGATTTGAACCAAAATGAAATCTTGTGAATATGTGCTGCCCAGTAATACAGTTGAAAATTTGGAAGTGACAATCCACCATTAAATTTACATCTCTGAAGTGTGGATTTGCGGATCCTGGGTGCCTTTCCACACCATAGGAAGTGAGAAATAGTCTGATCAATTGTTTTAAAGAACTGCTTTGGGAGGAAAAGTGGGAGACAGTGGAACAAAAATAGAAATCTAGGCAAAATATTCATTTTGATTGCATTAATTCTTCCAATTAATGAGAGAGGTAAGCTTCCCCATCTTTGGAGGTCAGATTTAATATTAGACATTAAAGGCAGGAAATTAGCAGAAAAAAGAGAGTTTAGCGTTCTGGTTACATTGATCCCTAGATACCTAAAGCCAGACAGACTAAATTTAAAAGGGATGTCAGATTGTTTGAGTAGTAATGCTGAAGCATTGACAGGGTAGCATTCAGTTTTAGAGATGTTTGTAGCCTGAGAATGATCCAAATCTCTGAAAAGTAGATAAAATTATTGGGATGGAAAGGACAGGATCTGAAACATACAACAATAAATCATCAGCATAAAGAGACAATTTAAATTCTGTGCCCAATCGTGAAATCCCAGTAAAAATGGAAGAGGACCTGAGAAAGATTGACAAGGGCTCTATAGCTAGTGCAAACAGTAGGGGAGATAGAGGACAGCCCTGTCTGGTACCACGGGAAAGAGTGAAAAAACTGGATTGAATGTTATTGGTGGAGATACTAGCTTGTGGAGATGTATAGAGGAGACGTATCCATGAAATGAACACATTTCCCAGCCCAAATTTCTTAAGTACAGTAAATAAATAATCCCATTCAACCCTGTCGAATGCTTTTTCGGCATCAACCGAGATCACTACTTCAGGCGTTGCTGTGTTCGCTTTAGAATAGATCATATTTAGAAGAGTACGAACATTAAAGAACAGCTGCCGCCCCTTAACAAATCCAGTTTGCTCAGGTGAAACAATATATGGTACAATATTTTCTAAGCGGTAGGCCAAAGCTTTCGCAAGGATCTTAGTATCCACATTTATTAAAGAGAGAGGTCTGTAGGAGCTGCAGAGAACCGGATCCTTATCTTTTTTTAAGAGGAGACTTATGGAGGCTTGTCTTAAAGTAGGAGGGAGAGTGCCATGTTGTAGTGATTCCTTATATACAGCATGCAATAATGGGGACAGTTTATCTTGAAATTTTTTAAAAAACTCAACTGGGAATCCGTCCGGGCCAGGAGCCTTGTTATTCTGCATATTTCTCATAGCAAGAATAATTTCTTCTACCGTTAATGGCGAGTCAAGTTCTTTAGCAGAATCTGGGTTTAACACAGGGAAGTTGAGGCTATCTAGAAACAAATTCATTCCAGTGGTGTCAGGTGGAGATTCAGATTTATATAAAGAGGAATAGAATAAGTGAAAGACAGAATTAATGGTCTCGGGATCTTTATGCAATATACCTGAAGAATCTTTTACTTGGGGAATCATACGTGAGGCTGCCTGGCGACGTAGCTGATGAGCAAGAAGCCGGCTTGCCTTGTCACCATGTTCATAATACGTGGCATGTGAACGTAAAAGAAGCCGCTCTGCATCATTAGTGGTAATTAAATCAAATTCAGTCTGTAGCTCAACACGTTGTTTAAGTAAACTGGGAGAGGGACAGGTAGCAAGTTGTTGATCTAAATTATTGATATTATTAGAGAGTTCTTGCAATTTGGCTTTACGGGACTTACTCAAATGGGCGGAATACGAGATTATTTGTCCCCGTAGGTATGCTTTTAACGATTCCCAGACCAATAAGCATGAAATTTGGTCTGTGTCATTATTATTTTAAGCAATAAAATCAGCAATTTTAGCTGCAATGAATTTATTAAACTTATCATCTGAAAGAAGTAATGTATTGAACCTCCAAGGTGTTGGATACCGGGGTTGTGAGGAAAACTGAATGTCTAAAGAAAGAGGGGCATGGTCAGAAATAACAATAGGGTGGTAATTAACAGTAAGTACATTAGGAATTAGTTTAGAATCAATAAAATAATAATCAATCCGAGAGAAAGACTGATGCATGTGTGAGAAGAAGGAATATTCCTTGGAGTGAGGGTTGTAAAATCTCCAGGGATCAATGCAACCATTTTTGGAAATGAAATCAGAAAGAGACCTCGACATTAATGATGGGGTCAGAGTTCGCGGGTTAGAGCGATCTAAATTGGGATCGATTACACAATTCATGTCCCCACCAATTATAAGGAGATTGTTGTTCAGAGAGGGGAGACATTCAAAAAGCTTATTCATAAAGTGCGGATCATCAAAGTTGGGAGCATATATGTTAACTAATAAAATGGGAACATGGAATAGTGTACCTGAAACAATTAAGTATCTGCCATTTTTGTCAGATATAACCTTAAAAGGTGAAAACTGAATTGACTTACCAACTAAAATAGCAACCCCCCTAGCTTTAGAATTAAAATTTGAGTGAAATACCTCAGAAACCCAAGGACATTTAAGTCTGACCTGGTCTTTGATGCGCATGTGGGTTTCCTGTAGAAATACTAGGTCAGCTTTAAGACGTTTCAAATGCGCAAATATCCTAGATCCCTTAATTGGACTCCCCATGCCTTTAATATTCCAGCTCAAAAATCTCACAGAAGACCCAATATGTGGGGTATCAGAAGTACTAGAATTTAATGCCATTTTTTAAGATCATAGACAAAGAGATAGATTAGATGTGGGCCCCCAAGAAGAAGAAAAAGAAATGAAAAAAGAAAAAGAGGAAAGAAGAAGAAAAAAAAAAAAGAAAGGACAAAGATACAAAAACATTTGCAACACCCCACCCCATGAAGCTGGCGCCGGACATCATTGAAGGCGGCTCGGGCACGAGCCGTTCTCGGAGTGTGGTCGGGGAAGATAGAAAAGCTTGTGTCTCCAATCTTGATCCGTTGCTGAGCCCTGGCTCGGCGCAGTATGTCAACACAGTCCATATGATAGTGCAGACGAGCTATAATGGGGCGAGGGCGCTCACCTGGTCTCGGCTTCGGCTGGGGAGTGCGATGAGCGCGGTCCATGAGAGGCTCTTTCTCAAGCTTCAGTGCCTCCTTGAGCAGAGAAGAAATAGCTGTAGCAGTAGAAGAGGTAGAATAATCCTCAGGAATTCCCACCAACTGAATGTTATTGCGCCGGGATCTCGCCTCTAAATCCTCGCATTTATTGTCCAATCGTGTCAGTTCTGATGACAGGTGCTCTACTTTGGCTTGCAATGCGGTGATGTCGTCAGTGCAGGAGGAAAGCGATATTTCCATTTCTCCGACGGTGCCCTTCAGAGCGCACACATCAGACTGGATGTTTTTAATGCTGTCAGATAACTCGGACTTCACTGCCCGTAGCTCAGTCTTGATGTTTGACAAATTCTCGGTCAGGGCCGCTTGTAGCTAGGTTTTGAAAATAGCCGCCATCTCGACGCGGAGAGACGAAAGCAGCTCGGCCTTAAAGTCGGGGCAGGGAGGGGTGCCGCTGCCGTCAGCGCCCGCGGCTCCGTGCGAGCAGGGGGGGGGCCACTACGAGGCGGGGTTGAGGCAGTTCGGGTAGGCCGCGGTGTTTGTGTAGCTGGTTTAGCTTTCGGAGGCATTTTAATCGAAGAGAGGTCGGCGTTGAATTGAAATTATGGTGGTGGGGAAAACAAACAGCGGAAAAAAGACGGGAAAAAAAGTGTGCCTAAGATAGGATTAGCGAAGGTAGCTGCGGGAGCTCAGAGAGGCGCGTCCTACTCCATTAGTCGCTACACCGGAACGCACTTCCTGTTTTATTGTGAAACTCAAACTCGCCTCTCATTTCAGACCCCTGACTTCCGAGTGTCCTTCCCGCCTGTCTGATTGTCTGCCCCGCCCTGATTGTTTCCACCTGTTCTTTGTTACCTCGTGTATATATAGTCTGCGTCTCCCTTTGTCCTGTGCCAGATTGTCTCGTGAATCTTGTGAACCCTGTGAACCTTGTCTAGCGTCCTTGCCAATTCTTGCCTTGCTGAAACCTTGTTACCTAGTTAGTTCCTTTGATTACCTTGCACTTTTTGTTAGTTATCTTTTTGGAAACCTTGCGCCTTTTGTTTGTAGTCTTTTGATAGCCTTGCGCTTTTTGTTTGTTACCTTTTTGAAAACCTTGTGCCTTTTGTTTGTTACATTGGAAAACCAAGCGTTTTGTTTTGTCTTGTTCCTGATCTAAGTCTTTTGTAATAAATACTACCAAACTTCTATTACTCAATGGCAGTGATTCTGACTGCTAGGGATAAAAGTTCAGAGTGTTCCCATTCAAAAGAGACTAAAACCATGCACGCACTCCAATTTTTTTTTTTTACTGGAATGGTAAGGGGTTAATTTTGTATAGTATATGTTTAGTTAAATTTTTTTTTTTTTTCAATTTTGCTGTGCTTATACATTGAACATTTACAAATACTAGTGTTAGGTTGACTTATAGCGTATGTGATGGAGTTCTTACTTGTGTCTCTACTGTTTTTCAAATTGCTTCATGAAATCTGACAGAATGGGAAATGGATTTTATTGATATAGCGCTTTTCTAGTCGAACCACTACTCAAAGTGCTTTTACAACACAAGCCTGCATCGGGAGCAGTTCAGGGCTCAGTATCTTGCCCAAGGGCCGAAGACAGGGATGGAACCACTGACCTTCTGATAAGTGGACAACTGCTTTACCTCACTATGTGTCACTAGAAGAATGAAATCCAGATAAGATGAAGGATATGTTTATACCAATTAGTGCTAACATCTCTCTCTCTCTCCCTCTGTCCCTCTGTAGACGACAGCGTCCCGGCGGAGAGGGAACCTGGTGAGGTGGTGGATAGCCTGGTGGGTAAACAGGTTGAGTATGCCAAAGAGGATGGCGGCAAACGAACGGGAATGGTCATCCACCAGGTGGAGGCCAAGCCCTCTGTCTACTTTATCAAGTTTGACGATGACTTCCTCATTTACGTTTACGACCTTGTCAAAACTTCATAAGACTTTGTGGATGTCCTGAGCCCCTCCCTTATGACAGAAAGAAAATGCAGCACATGATGAAACATCTGAAGCATTTGATCAAGCACTTATTCCTCAGACCATTAAAGACAAAACTCAAGACTTGAAAAAAGAGTTCTCACAAAGGAAAAAGACTATACAGATCTTGAGAATCGCCTTGTTCTTGTGTCTGGGAACATTTGAGATGGGCAGAAAAAAGAACTTGCTGATGAAGACTCATCTATGACCTTCTTAGCCTCTTACAACAGAAAAATGGCCATGGTTTTACATTACGATTTAAAGGTCCAAAACAGTATCTTTCTGAAAAGGGCAAAGGCATCCAAAAATGTTGCTTTACAAAGAGAAACTAAACCTTCAAATTAATTTTCAGTGTCGGATTTCTTCCAGTGGGCTGTTTGCAGAGGAAAGTTTTGGTCATGGTTATGTGTGGTACAGATAATTTGAGATTATCTCTTTGTGAACATGTCAGTATAGAGTTTGATACTAGCCAACTGTCTGTGCTCACCTTGGTGAGTTGGCTTCAAAGACTTTGTAATGTTTCCTACATCATCTACCACATGAAAAAAGAAAAGTGAGCAGACCCCCAGCAAAGAAATGAAATCTGGAATTGGTTGGTGGAAGGATTTTCAAGAAAGAAGACTAGCAGGAGGATAATTCTTGGACCAAATTTGTTTTTGGTACCCTTTTCAACGTTCATGTAATGCAGCTCAGTGTTGTTGATTAGTTCTGTAATCCTTGTCATCTGTCCCATCCAATAAGGACTGGCATCACAACTGTATGGAAGGCTATTTCTGACACAAAAAGAAAAAACATGTTTATCCTATGAGAGAGAAGTGATAAAAACACAAAAACATGATCATTCAAATAGGGGATACTCAGTTAAAATTATGACTTCATAAATCAAAATGATGAGCTACAAAGTCAAATGAATTTTTACTCACTATCTCTTAATTTGATGATTTTGATTAATTAGAATTAGAATTTATTAGTTGTCATTCTAACATGAATACAAATATTGATTTTGATTCAGTAATGTTTTGGGGTTTTGCATTAGTTTGTAAACCTTTTACTTTTGTCAGAATGTTGACTTTATAGGGTGGGAAACAGGAAACTGGTCCCAGTCTAACTTGGAAGTTGGACTTCAGAGACTTTCTGTAACGGTTAAAAAAGCTAAACAACTTGATGGTTTGGATTCACAAGTGGGATTTTTTTTTCATGCTATAGTGTGCTGCTTTCACAGGCTCCATTTTACCAAATTCAACTGAATATTCATGAAGGGAGCCAACAAATCCTCATCTAACGATATCTGCAGTTCAAAACTGTTATTTAAAAAAAAGTTTTTTTGTTTTTTACTTTCATTTTCTATTTTGATCTTTTTGCTGTCATCATTGCCAAAACCCCTTCCTGTGTTGAAGTTGTTTGATGTCAAAGATGATCGGACAGCTTTTTCTTGTGATTACACTAAAGCCTTAGGATTTGCTCTTGTGCTGTCTTTTCTAAGTAATCAGTGAAGGAGTGAAAGGAAAACGAAATGAGGCTGAGACTTGGCCAAAGTCTTTTCTCCCCTTGGCAGTTTGTTTTAATGTTCGTGTTGTTAGGTTTCAACTTCAAATACACTGACACTTCTAAGTGTTACACATTAATGATTTAAGTAGTGGAAAACATGTTTCAATGCACCTTAAATCCCAAGGATGAGATAAGAATATTCCCATTCCCAAGTTCATGAGTATTTTAGATTTAAATTGTCACCAGAATCTACAGGAAAAAAAATGTTTTCATCAGTTGTCGAGATGTTAAGCATTGGAAGCCTTCCAGTTCACTTCCATGTCTCAGTTGATAAAATTATTACCAAAACAACAGCATCCCAGTTTGTATTTATGCATAAACCAAAAGATTACAGACTTATGATTTAGTTTCTGTCCACAGCCTATGAGATGATTCAGCCTGTTCCACAGCATTTATGCAGTAACAGAGGACACAGTCAGTTGTGTTTGTTATATGAAGAGATTAACGACCAATGAAGGTTTATTTTTTTCATAAATGTACATTTTATTTTATTTGGATTTACTTGAGACTGAAGGTTTTCCATAAACACGTGTTCTGTACTGATTTGAACTTGTCACTTATGATTAAAGTGTTTGAGAAAAACTTGAATATACTTTAAAGGTTAGAATCAAGCTGTTTCTACTGGACAGTGGCTGATTGTAAATAAAGTTGCTGCTTTAAGTGTTTTGTCAGCCAGCTACATTTTTATACTAGAAAAGAACTCGAAGAACCTTTATCAAAGCAACAGAACTACAAATTACACCAGAGATATCAACACATTCACAACACAAGTATTTTTTGAAAAAAGGCCAATATTTTCATCTACACAAAAATGTTGGCTTTCAATTTATAACTCGCACTTTACTTGTGTGTTTCAGTATATGTCATTTTTTTGTAGGTTGAGAAATGTATGCATTGGACTTCTGAGCCCTTATTGCAGTCAATACTATTCACTGTCATTCTGCTCTTCTCCCAAAACCAGTAAATGAAAACTGAGAAGAGAAACCAGTCACGGCTGATTAGCCATGCATCACATACTTTACCAATCACATGGTTCGGCTAAATTCAGTGTACAGAGCAGAGTAATGTATGTAAAACCTTCGGTCTGTATACTTCCTGTGATGTCGTTAGTTGCCAAGACAGATTACAGCTCTTATTATACTGTAACCGCACTTAAAAAAAAAAAAACAGACTCTCCCAGAGATCTATAGGTTTCTGCACTTGTATATCCGTTTTGGTTTTCATTAAAGAGAAGTATAATTGTGATCATCTCAACAGACACTTTTTTAATGAGATAAGGCATCGTTACTAAGACTTGATTTGCAGCGAGGTTATGTCCAGTCAGCATATTTCACTGTTGTAAAACAGATTATTGTTGTCAATGTTGGAATGACAGTCCCGTCTATCATTCTCCTACTTTGTATTGTTTGCTTTTATATGTTTTAAAATGTATGTTAATTTCTTTGTTAATGAAAAAAAATGACACATTTGGCGTACTTTGTTTCCTTTCCAGGATGGTACACTTTCAGATATTTGACATCTGGAACTGTTTTGTGGACGTGAGCAGGTAGGAGTTGAGGGAGGTGGACATTTTACTTCAGTGAAGAAACGCAAAGCACTGATCAGTCATTATTATATTTGTTAAGCTCTCAAAAATTGAATATCAGCCAGGGCGTGGAGTTACAAATAATAAGAAACTGTATTTGCATAGCACCTTTCATTCAGGAATTGCATCTTGAAACAAAACACAAACACAAATTGTGCTTCACAATATAGGTTAAAATAGACTACATAGAATAAAATCAAGTAAAATGCAACAATTGAAGGGAAGTACAGTAGTGCATAAGCACAAGGCAAAACACACAGCTTTCTTTTATAGGTAGTGTGTGTTCCAGAGCTTTGGGGTGAAATTGGCTGCATCCCTGATTTTTGCAAAGTTCTTGAAGGCACTCAATAAACATGAGATTTAGTAATGTAGCTTGGCTAGGGTTGGTTAAGGGCATTTTATACAAGGAGGAGGACCTTAAAATCAACTCAGAATGTTACAGGATGCCAGTGCAGAGCAGATAAAATGGACCAATGTGCTCTCTCCTCTTGGTTCTGGTTATTACCCGATCTGCAGAGTTCTGAATGAGCTGAGGTCTCTCACTTTTCTTTTGGAGGCCAGTAAATAGTGCATTACAATGAAAGAGTCAGCTTGAAATAAAGGCAGCTTGTAGTACAATATTAGAATGCGCAGTTCGCTGAAGCTTGATCCAGGCAGGCGATGAGGAATGGCAGACAAAAGAAGATCAGGGACACAAGGCAGGGAGACTGTGACAGACACAGGCTGATCAGAAAGATGAGGCACAGAGTTTGGCTGATTTACTGCAGGGAATCCAAGTGGAGAGTGGCACAGAGGTTTCTAGGCAGAGGAGACAAAACACAGATATGAGGCCAGGAGCACCAAGCATGTAGCAGACTAGCAAGAGGCAAAGAGTGTAGTAAAGGACTGGGGTTTATATACTGTGAGCGTTGTTTGCTTGATGAACCTCAGGTGTGCAGGTGAACCATGCCCAGTTCAGCTCAGGCACATAGCACACAAAAAACACAAGGGAGGGGAAGCAAGAATTACAAGGAAACAGGTGTAACGGAGTTAAAGTAGTGGTATGATTCCACTTGCCATTTTAATAACACATACACACATACAGCAACAGTTTTAGGTTGTCCAAGGGTCATTGAAGGCAGCAGCCCTGCTACCTGGTGTCGTGCAACCCGGAGGATAGCAACAGTTGCACCTCGCCGTCCTCTGGGTGTGTATGAACACCAGGCGCTCCGCTGTCTGTCCATATTAAACTTGGTTTTTGTTGTTAAATGTGTACTAAATGTGTAATGTTCGCACTCATAATGGTTGAGCACGTTCCTTTTTTTTTTATAAAAAGTTGACGTAGTTTTCTTTTGTTTTCTTTTGTGTTTAGTCAATTGGTTTTCCCTCGTTTTTATTTCAGACCGGAATGTGTGTGTGTGTGTGCGCGCCGCTGCGACGGGGACTGACTGTATATATGTGTGTTTCAGAAACCAGGTACGGTTATTAATATCCATTGATTGAAATTGTTTGTTCAAATAGCAAAATATAGAAAAATAGCTACAGTTGCACCTCGCCGTCCCCTGGACCGGAATGTATGTGTGTGTGTGTGCGCGCGCTGCTGCGACGGGGACTGACTGTATATATGTGTGTTTCATAAACCAGGACCAATAAATGGCGTGTCTGGATGCCAACTGAACTGAGTCTGTGGTGATCATAGTAACACAACGCAAGAGTACGACCGCTACAATGGTGCCGTGACCCGGATGCTGCTGCTACGCTGCCGGGACGTTGTGAGCCTTCGCCGCCACGGTGCCTGCTCGTCTCCATGGTGACGCCCCGAGCTCGACGTGGGATCAACGACCCTTTACGCAACTGCTTCTCCTGTGCCTTATTCACTTCCTTGGTATCCTGAGACTGGTTATAGTGAATAATTCGAGTTTGAACTGTTTTTATTGTGTGTGATTAATGTGGCTGGTCTGTGCCATGGTGTTAAAAAAAAAAACAAAAAAAAAAAAAACAAAAAAGGTGGTTTATTGTAGCTGCATAGAGTAACAGACTATCAGCTGTGGATTTTGATATTCTCAATTTTTTTTTCTTTTCTGTGACAATGGATGAATTCAATGTGTCAAGTGTTGGAAGGGGTTCTAAACTGTGGGTTAGTCAGTATCCTTCTCTGGGTGGGCTTGGGGTAGACAGGCAAGTTACATCCACTCCTCACTGTTGCCCTGGGAGCAATGAGGCATGTGCCACTGCAGATGCTGGGGTGGATGGTGAGTCTGCACTTTCTGGTCACGATGTTCATGTTCTCAGTGACCTGGTGAGACAGATTGGGACCAGTATAGGTGAAAACATTATTTCATGTCTTAAGTCCATTCCAGCTAGTGGTACTAACATGACTCAGTCAACCACAGCTGATCTTTCTAAAGTTAACTTGACAGTTACACATGACAGTTATGAACCTCATCCTTTCAGGGGGGATAATACTGATAGGATTTCAGTCTCAGAGTGGGAGGAAGCTATGAGGCTTTACCTGAATAGGAGGGGCATAGAGCTTTGTCACCAGGTAGATGAAGTTTTGGGCAAGCTAAGGGAGCGGGCACGTGATGTGTGGTGACCATTGGGCTTCGCAGTCAACCCTCCTTAGACTTACAGTCAGGCCCTCAACCTGTGTTTGACATACTTAAGCAGCATTTCAGTGAGACTGTGACCTCTTTTATGCCCCTTGCTGACTTTTATGACACAAAGCCTTGGCCAACTGAGACTGCTGTTGACTATTGGATTCGGCTCAATAAAGCCATTGACACTGCTGTGGATGGACTGAAGAGAATGGGTAAAACTCTCGATGATCCTTCCCGTGAAGTGACAGTCATGTTTATCACTCACTGCCCAGATACTGAGCTGTCTCTAGTCTTCAGCTGCAAGCCACTGGATGAATGGACAGCCACTGATGTTCAGGTGAGGTTGGATGAACACCACCGGAAGAGGCGCCTCCAGCAGCATCACTCTCCTCACCCTGCTACAAGCCTGCAAACCAGCCAGACTGGAAATGTTTTGCAGTGTCATGCCCAGTCCACAGGGGGAGCCCCTACCTCTCAACCAGCTGCAGCCAGTGGAACATCACAGTCTGGAGGACAGTCTCTTGAACATGTCATCACCCTCCTTGAGCGGTTGCTGCAGCGTGAGGCTCCCCGGTGTCCCAGGTTGCCGAGGCCAGGTGCTGGTGGCCGCGGTCCGTCTCGGGGGCCGTGTTCAGTTTGTGGGGGTGACGACCATGACACCGCATCTCATTGTAGGAGTGAGCGGCTCTGTTTTCACTGCTATGGTTCTGGACATCAGGCTGTCACCTGTCATGCTGTTCCTCCTTCTGACCTACCTGCTGCTCAGCCTGGCAATTCCACCCAACAGGGAAACTAGTTGGCCCGCATGAGCAGGGGGGTAGCGTAGGGCCAGATGACATGTCCCCACCAGTTCCTGATGACAGTGATCTTGAGTCAATATATTCACAGTTTTGTTCTTTAGCTGGTGTTAGTGCCACTGTGATTGTTCAAAATATACAAAGACTCTCTGCTGCTGATAACCTTTTTCACACTGATGTGTTGATCGGAGAGACTGTAAAACTTAGGGCTATGTTTGACAGTGGCTCCATGGCCTGTTCTTTGAGCTCCAGTGTGCTTCCCCTCCTGGAACAGAACAATGTTTTTTCCCCTGACTCTGTTTCTCCCACTTCAGTTGTTCTTGTTGGTTGTGGAGGTTCGAGAACAGACCCTGTCGGAGTGTGTGAGTTACGGATGAAAGTGTTTGGTTGTTGCTTCTCTGTTCCGACGCTCATTGTGGAGGGTCAAAGTGATGATCTCATTCTTGGCAGCAATGTCATAAAGCACCTCATTCTGGTGTTGAAGCACTCCGGGAACTTCTGGGGGAAGGCTTCGCTTCCTGGTCAGGTTCCTGTGGAAGAAGAGAGCCTGCTGCAACTGTTGACCACTGTGGAGGCATGGAGAGGTGATGAGTGTCCTGATACAGTTGGTTCTGTGAAACTCAAACATTCTCAAACTCCCTGCTCATCTGTCTCTCTCAGCAGGCAGCACGGTGGTTGTGGAGCCCAGTGAGTCAAGAACAGTGCCATGCTCAGTGATGGTGGGCCGTGTCGTGACGCCACTGTGGGGTGATGGATGGGTTCCAGTAAGAGTCGTTAACCCTTTGCCTAGACCAGTGACTTTGAGACGAAACTGCAAGATTGCTGACGTGTCACCATGCGTGGCGATGGAAGACTTTGACACCAACTACCTTTATGCAACTGACTTACCCGATGAAGTTAAGTGTGCTGTGACAAAAACAGTTGATAAGACTGACACTGACAGTGAGAAGAGCTTGACTGTTGACTCGAACTGTTCCGTCCGACCGACTTTTAGTCCCACACTCTCTGATCTTGGTCTACAGGACATTGACATTGACGCGACTCACCTGACCCCCTTCTGGAAGGCAAAGCTGGTTGACCTGTTGGCTAGATATGAGTCCATTTTCTCTCGCCACAGGTTGGACTGTGGTAAAGCCAAAGACTTTGTACACCGCATTCGACTGAGTGACAGCAAACCATTCAGACTCCCTTATTGCTGTCTGTCCCCATCACACTATGAGAAGCTGAGAGTAGCTTTAAATGAGATGGAAGAGCGTGACATCATAAGGAAGTCTACAAGTGAGTATGCATCACCTCTTGTTCTTGTCTGGAAAAAGAACGGTGACCTGAGGCTCTGCACTGATTTTTGGTGGCTGAATGCACGGACTGTCAGGGACGCACATCCCTTGCCTCACCAGGCTGATGCCTTGACTGCCTTGGGGGGGAATGCGTTCTTCTCGACCATGGATTTGACTTCGGGGTATTACAATGTTGAAGTCCATGAGGCAGATAAAAAGTTCACTGCTTTCACCTCCCCGTTTGGCCTTTATGAGTACAACAGGCTCCCACAGGGACTTGGTAACAGTCCAGCCACGTTCATGAGGATGATGATGGCTATTTTTGGTGACCAGAACTTTTTGAGTCTTTTGTGTTATCTTGATGACATTCTGGTGTTTGCCCCCAATGAGCAGATATCATTACAGAGGTTGGAGTTGGTTTTTGAGAGGTTAAAAGCACACAACCTGAAGCTAGCTCCCAAAAAGTGTCACTTCATGAGGCCTCCGGTGAAGTTTTTGTGGCACATTGTGACAAAGGAGGGCATATCAACTGATCCAGAGAAAGTCAAAGCTATTGTGGACTTGCACGTGTCTGACTTAATGGTGGAAGGCACTGACATCCCATCCCCCACCAAGATCAGATCCTTTCTGGGGATGGTTGGCTTTTATCAGCAGTTTTTTGAGGGGTACTCTGGTATTAGCAAGCCTTTGTTTGCACTGACGTCTGGCGTGAGAAGGCTGCGACGTACCAAAAAAAACATCCAGCCTAAGTCTCGAGACCTCTCCTCTGCTGATTGGACTCCTGCATGCAGTGAGGCTTTCTGTGGTGCCAACTCACCTGAAGGATAAGGTTCTGAGAGGTATCCATGATGAGGCAGGGCATCAAGGGCAAAAGAGGACACTATCCTTGGCAAGGCAGCGGTTCTACTGGATTGGGATGGAAAAGGATGTCAGAGATTATGTGCAGCGCTGTCACCGTTGCTTGGTCAGCAAGTCTCCTGAACCTGAGGCCAGGGCGCCACTCGAGAGTGTTCAGACATCTAGACCTCTTGAGTTGGTCTGCGTTGACTTTTGGTCAGCTGAGGACTCATCCAACAAGTCTCTGGATGTACTTGTGGTGACTGACCATTTCACTAAGCTGGCTCAGGCCTACCTCTGTCCCAACCAGTCTGCTAAGGCTGTCGCTCATCAGCTCTGGAATAACTTTTTTTGTGTTTATGGCTTCCCAGAGCGGGTGCATTCAGACCAAGGTGCGAACATTGAAAGCAGCCTTATTGCTGAGATGCTCCAAGTTGCGGGTGTTGAGAAGTCTCACACAACACCCTACCATCCCATGAGTAATGGGGCAGTTTAAAGGTTCATCGCACCCCTGGGAACATGATCGGAGCCCTTCCACCCAGAGCCAAGCAGAAATGGCCCCAGCTCCTGCGTTCACTCACCTTCTCTTATAATGCGACAGTTCATGAAACCACAGGTTTTGCACCCTTTTTGCTCATGTTCGGCAGGATTCCCCGGCTGCCTGTGGACATGTTGTTTCAGTCTGTGCTTGTGGATGAGCAAGTGGTTGATTATGATGTTTATGTGCAATGTCTCCGGCGTGACTTGGCTGAGGCTATCAGGGTTGCTCAGGTTTCAACCACTAAACAACAAGAGAGGCAGACTGGGCTCTACAATCGCAAGGTGAGGGGTGCACCTGTGTAGGTTGGGGATAGAGTCTTGTTGGCTAACAAAGGAAAGAGAGGTCGAAGGAAACTGGCTGATCGCTGGGAGAGCCATTTGTACATTGTTGTGGAGAAACAGGATAGTACTCACACCTTCAGACTCAGGAACTGTGCAACGAACCAGGAGAAAGTGGTCCACAGGAACCTCATCATGCCTGTGAACTTCTTACCTGTTCCTGAGATTTTTGAAGAAGATGGCTCCTTTGTCAGTGTCCCGACTGATGAGGCTGAGATTGAGTCTGTGGCGGATGATCGTGGTCATCTGAGTGATCTTCCTGGATCAGGACCCGAGGACAGGACTGTCTGTTGGATTTCTCAACTCCCAGCCTCTGGAGATCAGGAGACATCCTTGGATGGTGTGGATGGACAGGACACTGCTGGATCTGACGAACCTGACGTGGTTGTGTCTGACTACCATGATGACAGTAGACTTGACAGTCCAGTTGAGATCAGATCTGACGAACTGAACCAGTCTGACCCTGGTGGTCCCGCTGTCAATACTGGCTGTTTTGTTGATTTACCTGACTCTCGACCTGCATTCTCTAGTCTTTCTGTTGACTTGCTGCCTTCTGCTGTCGGTTCTGTTACCACATCGGAGGCAGAACGTGACCTTCCCTGTGCCGCTGTGCAGAGAGTACGGACAAGGTGTGGGAGGGTTGTTACACCAGTCGTCAGACTGATTCAAAACATGCACCAGAAGGTTCTTGCTGGTCGCTAGTGTTCATGTATTGGTCTAACAGTATGTGTATGGTTATTGGCTTTTGTATAGCCATGAGTTCCTTCACTTTTGAGGAGGGTTTGAAATATTTGTTTTAGTTGTTTTTTTTTTCTCTGTGTTGGTCTCACACCTGCGTGTGACTACTGATGTGAGTGAGTCCGGGTGAGACATTTTGTGTGCTGTTTTTATGTCATGATATTCGAGTAAATTGAACATGTACATGGGCATGTTTTTCCTATGGGTGTTGGAAGGCTTTGCAACCCTTCCTCATTCTAATTCTTCAGGAATAGTCTTTTGACTGGAGTATTTGATATCTGTGATATTGGTAGCACTGAGCACTGAACACTTTGAGGATTTTTATTTCTTTGTCTATTTCCTCCTCTTGGGGTGATGTTAAAGGTGCCTGGTATGTTGTAGGTTATGTACTGTACAGTCCAGTCTCCTTATTGTTTATTTGTTTTTTTAATTAGTTTCGGTCTGATTGTATGGGCAAGTGGAGATCAGTAGGGGGGAATGTAACGGAGTTAAAGTAGTGGTATGATTTCACTTGCCATTTTAATAACACATACACACATACACCAACAGTTTTAGGTTGTCCAAGGGTCATTGAAGTCAGCAGCCCTGCTACCTGGTGTCGTGCAACCCGGAGGATAGCAACAGTTGCACCTCGCCGTCCTCTGGGTATGTATGAATACCAGGAGCTCCGCTGTTTGTCCATATTAAACTTGGTTTTTGTTGTTAAATGTGTACTTTAATTTATGTTCGCACTCATAATGGTAACGTTCCTTTTTTTTATAAAAAGTTGACGTAGTTTTCTTTTGTTTTCTTTTGTGTTAGTTAATTGGTTTTCCCTCGTTTTTATTTCAGACCGGAATGTGTGTGTGTGCGTGCCGTTGCGACGGGGACTGACTGTATATATGTGTGTTTCAGAAACCAGGTACGGTTATTAATATGCATTGATTGAAATTGTTTGTTCAAATAGCAAAATATAGAAAAATAGCAACAGTTGCACCTCGCCGTCCTCTGGACCGGAATGTGTGTGTGTGTGTGCGCGCGCCGCTGCGATGGGGACTGACTATATATGTGTGTTGAGTCTGTGGTGATCATAGTAACACAACGCAAGAGTACGACCGCTACACAGGCAGTTGGATACTGCCAGAAATGTATCTTTGTTTTGCAGTCAAATATTAGGATTTCACTTTTGTCCTCATGCGACTTCAAGAAATTATTGCTCATCCATTTATTTATTGCCAAAAGACAGTAATGGAGTCAGCATCATTTGGTGTGGCAGAGATGTACAGCTATGTGTCATCTGCATGATATGGCAACATACAGAATGTATGTAACAAAACAGATGCCATGTTCCTCAGATACATGACGTCCAAGGCTGACATAAAACATTCTCCCTTTGATGTATGTTTTAAACCAGTTTAACACACAGTCAGGAAGACCCAGCAACTGTTCAAGATGATTAACATATCATGGTCAGTCATATCAAATGCTGCGCTTAGGTCTAAGAGAAGAATTGAGACCCTATCTTCATCAGGATTTAGTCCTGAGGTCACTGATTATTTTAGTAACAGCAGTTTCAGAGCAGTTCTTTAAAAAAAGAGAATTTGCACTGAAACTATCCTCCAAAGACAATTATATTTTCGATGCCAAAATTTACAGTCACTGTTCTTGCCCTAGTTTTCCAGCCTTGCTCCTGACGTGCAGAGATTTCTCCAGATTCTCTGAATATTTTGATGACTTTATGGATTAGAGATGGTGAAATCCCCAAATGCCTTGCAATTATCCATTGACAAATTTAACTTAAACTGTTGGACTATTTGCACACACAGTTTTTCACAAAGTCCCATCCCAATCCCATCCTTGCTTGTGAATGGCGTCTTTTATGGATGCCCCTTTCACTTAACATAGTGCTATGCCAACTTAACATGTTGCAGGCATCAAATTCAGCATATATTCAGAGTATATATTTACAAAAATCTGTTTGAACATTAAATATCTTGTCTTTTTACTATTTTCCACTGAATATATGTCAAAAAATTGCATTCTGTTTTTATTTGCGGTTTACATAGCAATAGCATCTTAACTTTTTTGGAATCGGAGTTGCAACTAAACAGCTGGTAATGGTCAGAAGCCTGATAAATATGATTTTTGACCTTTTTTCCACATGCAATACATTGTACAATGAAAATTAAAATATATATATATATATAAAATCCTCTGACTGTTACCAACGATTTCTTTAAAGAATCCGTTTCTAAAACTTGGTAGCAAAATGTAATTTTCAGAAAATGTCCATTAAATTTTCAGTTATTGCTGTGGAATGTTTGTGTGTGAGGCCTTACTGCTAAGTGCTTTCTTCAAGAAATACAGTACAATGACAAAACAGATGTATGCATATTTACTGAAAAGAAAATGGGCTTAACAACTATACTTATTATTATACTGCAGAACTTAAACATCATTCCACATGTTCTTCACGAAGCACTTTAATCCAGCTGGGTAGTCTACCGCTGGCAATTTAGCCATGACCAATTCCTCACTCATCTGTTTTCAGATCTTCTTACAAAGCAGATCAACATTAGTGACATAGCCAGTGTCAAAACCAAGGAATTACAGAGTCATTTTATGGCCCAAACCAAGCAAGATAATAGAAGCTGACATGAAACAAAGGATTTGATTTTGTGACTTTAACCATTATCACCGACAGTACACACTGATCTGGCAGGTGTTACAGCACACAGGGGTGTGAACAGAGTCTTTAAAGTTATTTTTCATGTCTTCATACAGCTAACTCCTTAATTTTACTTGTGAGCAATAGATTAGATTAGACTGTATTGATCTCACAATGGAAAAAATCCCTACATAGAGTGCAACAGTATGCTTGTTATTAGAAGACTGTCCATTATCCCCATTTGACATGCAGTGCCTTGCCCCTCTCTATTTCCATCCAGATAACTTTCTATCCAAATGTAGCACAAATCTTAACATAAAGAAATAGCAGCAACCGTCAATTTTGGAATGACAAATGTTGCAAGCAGATTTTATTCGCTTTAGCTAGCTAACAAGCGAACATAGGGCCGTGAGTTGACGGAGACGCTGTCCATGGCTGACTTTACGCTTCCAGACAATTCTTTCTTTTTGATTAATTAAACAGTCCAGATGCAGGGTGAATTTAAAAAAGCTAAATGGTTGTGTCAGTGGCGGCTGGTGGTGAAATTTGGTGGGTGGGCTATCAAATGCATAATAAAATAAATGATAAAATAGTTAACATAGCTGCAAAGGCAACATCACCTGATACACAGTTACATCAATTACAGGTCACTATACTTTGTTAGTGCTCTATATCAACTCTCTCTCTCCCTCTCTCTCTCCCTCGCTCACTCACACACACACACACACACCCATTCTCTCTACACCCTCTCTCTCTCTCTCACACACATACACTACAAAACGTGTTCCAGCTGCACCGACTGCCCACAGATATCCTGCTGCAGCTGTTTTATTCCAGCTGTTTGGCGACATGTAGTGTCAAACACGCCTTCAGTGCAACAGATAACCTCAGCAACAACAGCGTGTCACAGTCCTTCAACAGGTCTACATGGGCCTACCGTATTTGAAAAGAATCTCACATCAACGGCCTTTCTGAGATGCAAACAGGTTAATCACCATGTCATTGAAATCTGGTCATTTTTAGATGAAGTTCCTCTCGACAGACAGCACGGCAAGTGCATTCAATGTGTCCTGCCCCATCGTACTTCAGAGAAATGCTTTAATCCTCTGGAGCGTACTGAAACACCTCTCTGACTCTGCCGATGTCATCGGAGTTGTGATGGCTATTTGTGTTCATTTCAGAGTCTTAGAAAAAGTGCTCTGAAGGTTGTTCTCCGTCAGCATCCTCAAAAATGACAAAGCCCACTTTAACCCCCGAACTCCGCGTTACTGTACATCACAATCAGCTCACCTTTCAGTTCGTTACAAATGATCAGTGAATCATGGGGGCATGACATGACACCTGTCAATCACTGACAATGAAATGAATGAAAGTGGACTGTACATGCTGGGGCTGTAAAAAATAAGCCCATTTACAGATATTCTAAGTTTTTCTTCTGACTGATTGGTGCTATTGCTACCTTTGGTTTAATCTAAACTCAAAACAATCTGTTGTAAGTTATTTAAAAAATAATTTTCTCATCTTTTGTGTTCTAGCTTAGCCCATTTATACCAGCCCTCCCTGGGTTGTGTTAATATCAAAGACTGTGTGACTGTGTAGTTACAATATGCATTTAATGCTGCCTCCACACCAAAATGACATCAGAAAGACCAGTGAAATGTGAAACAATAAATAATATTAAGTTCTTTCAAACAGCAAGCAGCCACCTGAACTTCTGAAGAGGCAGAGGGCAAAAACCATGACAAACTGTGAGAAATATCTGGCACTGCACAATTTACAGATACTTGCAACTTTGGCTTCCATTCGCACAATAAGACTGTGATTTACATAAGCATTTGAAATGTGCTCATCTCTTTTTGCTTCAACTTTTTTTTTGGACAGAAAAACACAGTTGAGAAAATCCCTGGAGGAAATGTATTACGTACCTGACATTTCATCAGTATTCTCTTAATGTTTGAACAACTGATATGATAAACAAAGGAACCGTTATTCCCAGAGTCAGATGAGAAGATGGTTATATCAATACCCCCCGTAGCCTAGTTACTAGGTGGTATGTTAATCGCCTTGCACCTGGATGATGTCAGTTATCCAGCAGATAATCATTTCACAAAAATCACCAAAACTCAGTCATCCATCTGTTTTTATGAGCAGGAGAGTGCAAAAAACTTCTGGAGAAAATTACAGAATAAAATTTCATTAATCATTAGACTTCTTTAAAATGAAATAATCCTGTTGGTTTGAAAAAAATAGCATGGTGTAAAAAATTACTCAATCTGAAGCCCCAGCTTCCAGCTTGTTCCACTTAGTCATTCCCATTTACGAGGCCTGACTGCTATGAAAATATCTCTCACTATATAAACAGGCATTGTCAATCTTTCTGTACAGGCGTTTCTCCACACAGCACGGCATGCGTTGTCCGTGTATGTTGGCACTGAGGCAGGTGTGTATGTTGAAGACGGAACTTGTGGCTGTCAGTCGTCGATGAATGTCAGCCTGCCCGGTCCCTCGTTTCTCATCCAGCGACGGTACCTCTTCATCCTCGGGTCGGTTGCCATCTTCACCTTCATTTCCTCCTCCTGCTCCTTTCTGTACACCTGAAAGACACACATCAGGGACGTTTATACTCGCAAAGTCTACAGTTTACAGCACTACATCTAAGGCTGGAGGGCTCTTTGCTGCTCACAGCTAGACCGTGTTTTCCCAGGGCATATTACAATAAAGTAAAAGAACAAAAAACAAACGAACAACAACAACAACAACAACAACAAAAAAAACACAGCCACATGGTCAATTCAGTACAATGAACATCTCCATAGACTGCATAATTCCATCAGTAAAACAACATCACATCATACTCACCACTCTGCTGCCGGAGCCTGATCATGGGTTAGCAGTTAAGTTAACAGTTATCATCATCATCGAAATGGTGCTTTCAAGGTTTAAGGTTCAAGTTTTATTTAATGTATCATTGCTCAACACAGGGTTGTGCAAAGAAATACAAGATGTATTACTATACTGATTTTGTATAGATATTGATGGCCCACCGATTGATGAATCCTACTGACTTTGGTGATCCCCTGACTTTTCCTCCAGCTCCATCAAGAGGTTAATATGTCCAATTTTTTATAAAAGATCTGTGCTATGAAATTTGGTACACGCAGTCATATTCCCCTTGAAGCAGTTATAAATCTATCTTTTAAAATAAAAGTATCAAATGACAATGCGAAAACAATGAAAAAGCAGCATGACGACTGAGTCATTGATGGAAAAAACACTTACTCCAAGCACTAATATTCACTGATACTCTCAAGTGGGGAAAAAGAGACATAAAACAACACAATGAGACAAAATGAAAATAAATAAATGAGTAAATAAAAATGAATTTGAAAAGTGCTTAGGAGAAAAAACAAAGATACAAAATATCAGTGCAATGAGCTCGGAAAATACTCACAAACTTATCTGACTAAAACAAAAACAAGCACAACCCCTGTTTTCTCCCCTGAATTATCCACCTTAGGGCATGATATTAATATAACAAAAATATTGAACTTTATTTGTACAGCATCTTACATATACATGAATTGCAGCTCAAAGTGCTTTACAAGAAAGAAATCACATGCACCTGGTGAGTGCTTTATATAAAAAAAGACAGAATGGACATAAAAACAGTTAAAAAATGAATGTATAATAAGATGGAGAATAAAACCCACTTGATAATGATAATAAGGAAGAAAATAAAAAGAAAAACAATGCATAAAGCCACAGAGTAAAATAACAAAATATAGGTAAAAACAGAGTAGAATGACAAAAAATGAGGATAAAGCATAAAATAATGATCTATATAGGTAAATGTAGATTGCATAGAATGCATACAATCAAGTAAAATACAACATTTCAAAAGAAGTGCAACAGCACATAAGTGCAAGGCAAAGCCCAAAAGTTTCTGACCTGTATCAGGAAGTCAGAGCTACTTAGTAAAAGGCTAAAGTGAAGAGACTGAAGAGCAAAGTTTTTGGGGCGTAATGGACAAAGGCTGCATCCCCGATTTTCTTTTGACTATTGCTGTAACCTCCAGTAGACCAACAGCAGATGATTGCAGTGTCTTTAACTCAGTTTTGTCCCCAGACTTAAAACCCCTTTTCTTCTGATTTAATTCAATTGTAATTTCAACTGTATTATCATATAATAACTCAGACGCACACACACACACTAACAAACAAACACATCCAATCACAAGGCTTGGGAAGGTACATTATTTTTACATCTGAAGACTGCAGACTGGTGGGAAATTTAGCACACAAAGGGGAATAGCTTGTCACATAGACTCACCACATTCATTTACACACTAACATTCAGTAACGAAAGAACAAACCTGATACAATAAAACTGTGGGCTCAAACCGCAGGTTCCTTAACACATGCTGGACTCAAACCGCAGGTTCCTTAACACATGCTGGACTCAAACCAGCAATTTTCAAAAGGATTTGAACCTATTTAGGTCTGTAGACTATCATTGACCACTAGTAGCCTACTTCTATGCCATTTTAATTTATATAGCAGGGTTATCTCTTTTAGACATGACCATACGCCACAAGTACGAACACTCAAACAGACAGAATTCAAATACAATGGGACAGAATGGTTACTTCTCTAATGTTATTATCCTAACTACTGTTCTACTTCAAACCTAGGCATTACAACATAAAAATGTCATACTGGGGCAAAAACTCAGGAGATCATTTGGTGTGACGAAAGTCCCAGACTGGTTACTGGCCATTTAATTATTAAGTGACCTGCCTACAGGCTTCGACACTTTGAAAAGACTGTAAAGCAAAATTTCATATAGAAAGAAAATCTGCTAGTACAGCATCAGTATCAGCAAAGTAAGGAATTTTCTAAGATGCTTCCTTACCCTTTGAATTGGCACCTACTGCTAATATTCAGAATTGCTCCGTCCAGTTGACAGATGTCCTTTAGCCCAAGGTTGCTGACAACACCATACTGTCAAAAAAATTCTTTCACGTCCAATTCTGTGGCTCATTCACATGAGTTTTATGGACTGTGCAGTATTTATATTGTTATAGAGTGTACACATTTTACTATATTTTACTACATTTTAAGAGATTCTTATTTCCTCTCTGAATTTTTAACTGTTGGAGCAACTGCAACTGGCCAAAGTTTCCCTCTGGCATCAATAAAATATCCCAATTCTGTTTCTGAATAGGAAATAAAGGAAGAGGTTCAGAAGATAGATGAAGGCAAAGAAGGAGGACAGATGAAACAACGAATACAGAGAGGAAGAATTTTAAATGACAAACCTCATAGTTTCCTTTAATCCAGAGCTGTTTCTCCAGGAAGGACTGTCTGGTGTTTTCATCCAGACTGTCAAACTGTGACTGTGACATCTTCATGTACCTCCTGAAAATTAAAACACAGTCTGCTATAAGGTAACGTGACACTGAGAGGATGCTGAGGCTAGACACATTTCTAGGTCTACATTCATTTCATTCATCCAGGTGGTACAACACTACACTGTGTCTTTAACTTTAAAACTGGCCTGATGATGTAGAACTTCTCCTCGTCTCTGTACTCCTCCCTGCAGATGGTGAAGCGGTAAACCCAGGATGTGTACCAGGCCACGTAGTTGGTCAGGTAGTAGGGGGAGAGCACGATCTGACAAAGCAGGATGTCTGACACGTTGGGCTTCTGGTAGCCTCCTTTGATGTCGATCTTGTTTTTGATGATGTCACGGATCACCTCCTCCTCTTGCTCCCGGATCTCCTCTTTGGAGCGGCGGTTCTTGCCCTTCTCCTTGGTACGGTTAAGAAGGCCCTGCTGCTTGGCGATCTCTGTGGCTTGGATTCGGTATTTGGGGACAGTCACCAGGTAGTTGATGGCCTCGTTGTAGCTACTGTGCCAGCTGTAGTACTTTGTCAAGACAGGGAGATAAGAGGTATGTGCTAATGGGTTTTGACTTGCCTGTTTGAGGCTATACTCACATCTGTACATGTGTCAAGACTACAGAAAGAAAAAAAAAAACACTGTTTCCTGGAACAGACAATAATTCAATATAGTTATTTACTGACTATTAGTGGAATCATAGGATGATTAGAGATTTAGACAATGACCCAAACTGATCAAATTACAGCCACAGTCAATCTCTGTTCTCTTTTAAATAAATTCATTGTCTGAACCTCATTTATATGAGGTTAAACCAGAATCTTTCATACTGAAAATAATCCAAACACATATAATCACTGGCAGTTCCACCACCCTCTACTCCAAGACTCTACATATGGTGGTGAAAACTCAGCACATCTTCAGGTTGATGCTGCAATCCATGTAGGCCCTCTACATTCAGCGGACAGAAAGAAGGCCAACAACATCATTAAAGACCCCAATCACTCGTCCTGCTGCTGTCTGGTAGGATCCTGTACCCTACCACCAGGCCCAGAGACAGCTTCATTTCACAGACTACAAGACTGACGAATTCTTGAGCTCTCAAGCTCATCACTGTCACTGTTACTTTTATGTTAACCTGTTTACCTCTGTGTGTGCACATCCATCACTTGTTTTTAATACACACGCACGCACGCACAAGCACACACACATTGATTTTACTGCTGTTTACAAGCTGTTAAACCACCACAGCATATATAATTACGTGCATTACCTGTCAACATCCTGTTCTGACCTGTCCATAAGTGGTTTTCTTCAAGCATAATAATGTATGTTTGTACATTGCTGCACAACTTGTCTAAATTACACTTTATTCATTTTATCACTTCTGTACACCAGTCAACCTCATTACACAGCATCTTATAAAGTGTCTTTATTTTATAGTCTATAGTCTTTATTTTATTGGCTTTAGAACCTGTTGGTAGTTTCTGATCCTGCTGGAGGCTGCAGTTGTACCTGGAAGATGGAGATGGCACAGATGGTGACCAGGATGACAATCCTGACGTCCACTTTGGGGGTGAGCTGTCGGCGGTAGTAGGCGTAGTAGTGCTGATAGTACTCCTCTGGATGGTCAAGCATATAGTCGTAGTCGCGCCGAGTGTCCTCATCCTACACACACAGAATTAATTAATTGGAGTATTAATTACTAACCCTAATCCAACAAGGCATTATTTGTGTTTTACTTTAATGTTGAAGACCTGCAGGGGGGGCTCAAATTAGAAAAAAAAAACCCAAATAATAATAATAATGTTACAAAACACACATATCTGTACTTCAAGTCTGTTTTCTGTTTTCAGTTTGTTTTTTGTTTTTTTCAGATGACAAAAGAAAGCTCCTTGTTTTCTGGTGTAAAATAATTATTTTTAAACTTGCTGCCGTATCTGGGCCGCTATAAAGCAGCTTTTTGAATATTACAGAGATAGAACGAAGATCCTACTTCAATAGTGCAATAATACCATCTGTCCTTATAGAAACAAGAGTATGACCTGACATGCTAAAATCTTTTGAAAAACACCCAGAGACATAAATATCAAACATCAAAAGATAAGTTAAAGCATAAGACAGAGAAATATACATCTAATATCACAGAAACAAGTCCCTAAGAGAGAATGGCAGGGATACCAAATGGACGTATAAAGAGATAGACAAAAAGGACACTAAACATAGTAGGGCACCATTGTAAGAATATTAAAAGAATATTAGAAAGAGGAGGAGGCTGATGACAAACTATGAGAGCTGCACCGACCAACTGATTAACTGACAAGTTGATCAACAGAAAATGAAGAAACAACTGAATTTATCTTAAAAGGAAATTATTGTTTTGTGTCAAACTTAACTGGTTCCAGCTTTCCAAATATGAATATTTTCAGGTATCAGGAGACTTCTATGAGAGCAAACTGAAAAACTTTGGGGTTTGAACTGTTGGTTAGACAAGACATTTTAAGACATCACCTTGTCCTTTGGGAAAATTGTGGTGGGTATTTTCATTTTTTATATTTTTATACATTTATTGACCTAACAATAAATCAATTAATCAAGAAAATTACTGACAGATCGATAATCGATAATAAAAATAGGCCTAATCATTAGTTGCAGCCCTACACATTGAAAAATGAAACTTGTGGAAAAGAAAGACTCCACCAGTTTTTACACTGGTAATGTAAGAATATTAAAGGACGCAAACGAAAATAAATTGGTCAATCACATGAAAAACATTCTAGCAATATTACAAGGTACATGACACACTATGAAAACTTGCTGTCTTGTATTGGTGCCATAGGACATCGCTTCATGAATATTATAGAGATAATATAGAAGGCAAATGGACTTCATGGATTACTATAAACATTGTAAAGTATCTTAGCATCTAAACACAAACTATATAGAATATATGTTATTAATATTAGGACGCAAGATGCAGACTATGAAATAAAACGTATTGCAAGACATAAGAAAAGATGCATTATAATAATATGAATAAATATGAGACGTAAGGAAACATCAGTCCCTACATGGACATTACATCAAAGGATGTGAACACTGTATAACTTCCTACAAGAGTGGGTATGGGTATAGCGAAGGAGGAGGTCGACAATAGTTTTACACTGTTATCATAAAGCATTTAAACATTTCGTGAGTTTAAGGAGAATATTAGAGACTTACGTTATGAGGATATTATTGGACACATTCTGCATTTGGGAGATAAACATATTCTAACAGAGAATGAGACAGACATATCTACGTGTCACAGACACTTGGACCGACCTTTAACGTCTCATACGCGGTCGCAATGAGCAAGAACTTCTTCTGGGAGGATTCCTGAGTCTCTCCCTCTAAGCCGGGCTCACCCGGCCTGAATCTGTCCGGGTGATACCGGCGCGCAAGCTGCCGGTAAGCACGGGCGATCTCTGCCTTAGCGGCCTCCCGGGTGACGCCGAGCACATCGTAGCAGACCTCGGTGCCGCAGTACAGGCCCTCCACCAGCGCAGTAACCGTCTGCAGGGATAACAAGGGCAACAGGAGCACCGCATACCACCACCAACAGTTCGCCGTCCGCGGGCACGCAGCAAACCCTCCTTCACCGTTGCAGCACCGGTTCGTGGGCGCAGCCATTTCTGTCTGCCTGCTGCTACTGCCGACACCGTACACGTATTTAGGTCCATCTGCGAACATAAAGCTGCTACAAGACACGCCTACTAACGTACATGATACGCCCTAGAAATGGTTAGATTCAACGTTACGCACCACAAGTACTTGGATAGGTTTAGGAGAAGCTCTAAGGAGGTGTGTCGTCCAGTAAAATGGGTGTGTTATGTTCCAAAGTAGGTGTGTCGTTAGTCTGCGTGGCTGCAGCTCGACTCTCGCACTAGCCGCTCTGAGTGACGCATGCGCAAGCGCGTCCGCCATCTTGGACAGCTAGGCATGTTACTATCACAGAACTGTCATTCATCCACTTATTACTTCCCCATCTGTCCTGTGTTAGCATATGGGTCTTTTTCAACTGCCAAACATCACAAAATATGCATATATTTGTTTGTTACAACCCTAAAACCAGCAGTGGCACTACATCAAACAGCATACTATACATGAAGGTATATAGTTTGATTTGTTGTCCGTCTTCTATGGAGCAGTGAACCCCTTGAGAAGTACTACTGGTCCCACTTGAAACCTCAGAAACTCCTAACTTAAACACTGCAATTAAACTAACAAAGAGATAAGATGCATCATAGTCCCTTTGATTTCAATATCCTCCGGAAAACTATATTCACACATGTATCTTGCAAAATATTGAATTCAAATTACTTACATGGCCAGAAGAACACTTCACAGGTGATATAACCTGGACAAATCTAAATGTGACAAAAATTGAGGAAAGGGACCAAGGAACAAAAGGTGCAATGAGTCAAGTATGTGTGTAGGCATATTATACTGTAATTCTTCTCCATGGGTAAATACTCCAGAGTCTATATTTAAGTAAGTGTAACCAATGATAATATAATTTTTGTATGTGTGGGGCAGTGGTGGAATGAATATTCAGGCCTTTTGTTTCAATAAAAATAGCAATACCTGCAAGTAAAATTATTCAACTATAAGTGAACGTCCTGTGTTCTTAATCTTATTTATGTGAAAGTAGAGAAGTATCAGCAAAATATACAAAATTAAAAGTACTCTACTGGCAGAAGAGTGACATTGTTATGATTATTGTTATGAATGCATTATTGTGTATGCAGCATTTTATGTTGTGAATTGTTAAAGAAAAGTTATTTTTAAATACTTTATATATGGTTTGTTAGCTGTATCTATAACATTGCTTAAACTCAGCATATATTTATTATGTATAAACTTGATATCTCAGTGTCTAGTACCTAATATCTATAAAATAAATGTAGTGAAGTGTAAGTATAAAGTAACTTAAAATTGGAATACTCAGATACTTCATAATTTTACGTAATAACAATGTGATGATAACAATGATAACATTAAATAATGTACTGAGTTACTTTCCACCACTGGTACAGGGTGGAAATATATGACATTAAATTACTTAAATAAAATATTTGCATTGACATTTTAATGTACTAAATAAATATACTTGATATAAACAAGTCATATAGCTTGTCTTGCTGTTAAGATATACAGCTGCAAAAACACTGCATTATATCAGGCGTAAAAATAATTCCAAGTTGAAGGGTTAATTTTATCACTAAAAGTGAATAAATTGTTTAGATGCATTAGTTACTGCCCCTTTAACCTATTAATGTCCACAGTGGAATTTTATAATGTCCTTTACAGCATCTAAAGTACTAGCTGAGGTTAGTTTTTCTTAATATCCCTTTTTTAATCCTAGTTGAATACAAACTTCCTTTGAGCATTTATTTAATTTATGGCTATGAGAAACAAGGGGCACATTTTCACTTATAATGACTTCTTGTTTGTAGGAGACATCTCTCATTAATTGAAAATAAAATCATGGATCTGGGTATCAATCTGTTAATTTCTTGTTAATTTATTAATTTGAAATTTGATAACTAGATTTGAAACATCTGTGATTAAAAGCCTAGTCATGAGCGTTGAGATGATATGTTGACCAACTGTGTAGTAATTGACACAGGTGCATCTAGCTGATTAAGACACCAGGGGCCTGTTGCACAAAAGTAGGATTCAGACATCCAGGATAAGTTATTGAGCCTGGCTCAACCAATCCAAAACAACAGAGTTCAGGCTTAATTGGTTGCACAAATGCCAAGCCAGGATAAGTAGACACAGATTCATCAAGCCAGGTGAAACCAATCCTGGATAAGTTGCAGCACACAGCTCCTCAAACAGGGCCCGCAATCAATCACAGATTCACTGATTCACCATGGCAGCTCGTGCAGCTTACTTCTCCCCATTGGAGCAGGAGATAATTATGGAGGCATATGAAGAGGTGAAAGACCAAATTTAAAAAAAAGGAAACACCGCCACTGCCGTAAAACAACGAGAGAAAGCGTGAAAAGTAAAGTATTGCAGATCGTCTGAAAGCGTAAGTATTGCACAAACACACACTCACTACTCCACTGAAACCATCACCAAAGTTTATTAACACCCCAAAAAACGTAGTTGTATTCTGATTATGAAACAGCTGGAACTGCCAGTGAAACTGACTGCAGATGTGAGTGAAATCATGTAAATGCAGCTCCGTATTTGCTCCTCTGTTGTTTCATTCATTATGTGTGTGTGTCCTTTGTTCATTTTTTAATTTAATTTATTAATTTCATATTAAACATGGCTGGGCCCAAACGAACTTGGCAGCAAGTCAAGATCAAGTGCAAGAACATTCTGCAGAACGGTAAGTGCCCTGACCAATATTATGCATGTACATACTTTGTACCCAGAGGGTGCCTGCTCACATATTGTCTGTACTTATAGCAATTAAAAAAAAAAACCCACAAGCAAGGCACAGGTGGTGGGTCACCACTAGCTGACCTAACCCCTCAGGTGCCCATGAGGGAAATTTTTATACTGTCAGATGGTCTGCAATGCTGACTACCTGATCAGCAATGTTGTGGCAAAGTGGCCCGGCTCAGTGCATGATTCCCGAATCTTTCGGTCCTCTGCAGTCTATCGGCGCCTGTCACAAGGTGAGCCACATGACCTCGATTAACAGCCACTTTTAACATCAAGGTTGTGTCAAGAATGTCCCTCTATTGATGACATTTTGCATTCAAAGGTGAATTCTCTGGTGTGCTGCTGGGGGACAGAGGGTATGCCTGTGAGCCTTTTTGCCTCACACCTTACGCAGACCCTCTGGGAGCACAGCAGGCATATAACAATGCCCGTGCCAGGACAAGGGCTCGGATCCAGATGACCTTTGGCCTCCTGAAGGCACGCTTCCAATGTCTGCTCCATCTGAGGGTCAGTCCAGACAGAGCATGCGATATCACTGTGGCTTGTTCTGTCCTCCATAATGTGGCCTGCCTGAGGAAGGAGAGGGCCCCCCAGAGTGCCATCAGACGTGGACTGGGACAATCCAGCCATCTTCCTGGATGACGACAGCGGTCGGCTGATCAGAGACCAATATGTTTTAAATTATTTCAGTTAAAGTGCATTCTGTACATTTAAGTTGAATATGGCCTGCAATAGCAGAGGAATTTCTGTTCTTTTCTATTCATTTGGCCTATTGTGCTGTGTACTGTGCGTACAGGCCTGACATTTGTCTGTTCATTTGTTCAGTATGGATTTGTCCTGCATTTATTCCAGTGTGCAGACATGCAGGGTGTTTTATATACAGACCTTTGAGAATGTGTATTTATTCTTGTGATGAATAATCTGCTTTGATTCTGTGCTTTCTATCTTGTAGAGCACTGTGTGACTTCACTTTTGAAAGGAACTGATGGATTACTTGCTTTGATTTATTCTATTCAATAAAGGAACGACATGTCATCATGTTACTGTATGATGTGTATTTTTATGTTGATTCCTTTATTTCGAACATGTAATGAAAAAAACAAAGCAAACAGACAAAAAGTGAAAATAAAAATAAAGAATAAAAAAAAGCCGCCTTCTTCATTTCATGCTGATCTCAGAGCGAAAGGGAGTAGGAAGAAGTGTAAACTTATTAAACCCTACCCCTTAAGTACTATTACATTTTTATCAAAAAACTCATGACTGAAACATCCTGATTCATCCTCAACCTATACATGATCCATATATTCAGCAATTACCGATAAATAACGTGCACAGTATGCAGACACTGACAGTTACATTATGTATAGAAAAAAGTGTTGTGATTCACAAAACACACCCAAATACCTATTAGTCATTTCTATATCTTGCAAGAATCAATTCTTTATACCTCTTTTTTAAACTTAATTATGTTATTTTAATTCTACACAATTTGTTCCATAGTTTTACTCCACAGATCGTAACACAAAAACTTTTCAATGTAGTGCGCACTTTAAGAATCTTAAAATTAATTAAAATTAATGATCACAAATGTTTAAATAATGACAGTGGGTCTCGTTGAATGTGATAAGAATGTGTAGTGGGAGGTGGAATAAATATTGGTTTCCATTTGTGGTAACTGCTGACTGAGATAAGGGATGTGATTAAATAGATCCTGAAACTTAGCCTGGTCTGGAGCAGGCTAGCTCCACAGAATATATCTCTATGGTAACTTATGTCAAAACATATCCCACTTCCCCCTATTCCACTTTTGTGCAACCAGATCAAGGATAAGTTGATCCAGGATAACCAACATATCCCGGCTTAATTCCTTATCCTGGTTTTGTGCAACAGGCCCGATGTTTCAGTCAAACAAAATAAATAAATGTTATGTTCTGACATGAACTCATTTACTAATACAGCTTTAGATGACAGTGATCTGAGGTTAAGGAGTGCACATGTACTTCTCCTATCTTGCACTATTGCAGTGGTGGAAACTTTTTTTTAGGTTTTTATGAATAACTCCTCTTGAAAGGATCTGATATTTAGATTGTAAAACATGTTTTTTCTTTTCTTTTTTTCTTCTTTATACCAAGTTAGTTAGTTATTTTAATTGATTTGAAATGTACAGTATAAGTACATGTATCATGGTGCTGTGCATGTTACAGCTGACACATGTGGACACTCTGTACAGCTCTATTTTTACAGCATCCCCACCACCACCATATGCTGCCAGTATATCTGCCTATCACACAAATGTCTGTTCTGTTCCAGTCACTGATATCCACTGTACAATGATATGGGTCATACATTCGTACATACTGTTCAGTCTCTTTTTAAGGTTACGTTTCTCTTCCCTAATCCCCTTTCCTGAGGACACAAGTCACTCATAAACAGTTGGCTAAAGAGGCAGAAAAACATGCTGCTATTTGTCCAAGTAGATGCATATCAGAATTTTAATCTTTACCATGTAATTTAATTTGAATCGAATTTGTAAAAACCTTTTGTACAAAAATGGTGACTATGAATCTCCAAAATACATATATAACTCTGGATGAAATTGCTGCTAACCAATAGGTTGACAACCCAAGAGCCATGGCACTAGCTAAAGTCATGTTACTGATTTTGAAAAATGAAATTATTCCTTATCTGTGGCTGTAAACTTTTTTTTATTTAAGGTGATCTATTTTATTTTAGGACAGTAGATTTCCCAAATTCCGTCCTCATGACAGATATAATTGTGAATGTGTGGAACAGAGGATCACACTTTAAACAAATGTTTTTGTGTCCCCTCTGAGACGCACCAGAGGATGAAATACAAGAGACACGACTCACCTGTATGCCTGTGCACTTGAGCAGCCTAAAAATGTATGTTACAAATTTCTCTCATGGTGATAAAATAAGACTTATGGTTGAATCAAATGGATGATTGCAATGAATGGTTCTGACAGAAATGAAAAGAGGCCATCCCTGCTCAGCATGTTCAGATTTCAGGAGGGCTGACATTCCCAACATGCTATTCTGCATGGCTGACCATTTACAGCAGGAGGTGTGAGTTTCAGGATGTGAGCTGGATAAATGCTCCATAAAACATATCTAATTCAGGCTTAGGGACTAGCAGCAGACAACGACAGGAAGTCAAATGACCTCTGCCTTTGATGATTGAGTCTAGTCAAACCTCCATTAAGCAATATTTTAGACCTGCAAGCAGTGAAGCCTCAGAATAAAGATGTCTGGCTGATGGCTTCTTACAAGCACTTTGCAGTAAAATATCTCAAAATTACTCATCAGATTTTCATGGTATTTGTTAGAGAGAGAGAGAGAGAGAGAGAGAGAGAGAGAGAGAGAGAGAGAGAGAGAGAGAGATGCTTTATTAATCTCCAAAGAGAAATTTGCAGTTCCAGCAGCTCAAAGGGTAGAAACACAAGGGCATGCAAAAAAGAACAAGAACTACTTTCAAGTAAAGAACAACTTACACCTCTCTCTCTCTCTCTGTCTCTCTCTTTGTCTGTCTGTCTCTCTCTCTGTCTGTCTGTCTCTCTCTCTCTCTCTCTCTCTCTGTTGGAGGATGTTGTATTTTTAGGTAGGACAGCCCCTCAAACATCTAACAGCAGGTGAACTGGAGACTGGTTGACTGGAGTGTCAGTATATAGGAGCAGAGCTGCAGCGTCTCAACACGGATGATCACCACGACAGGGTACATCATTACCTCTGCAGAATTCAGGATATGACAAATATTATCAGCATCTGAAAAGATACCAAATGTGAACATAATAATAATTCTTCAGAGGTTTTCTTATCTTTTTCTCTGTGTGTGCAGGGAGTTTGAAGCAGTTTGAAGATGTCTACTGAGAAAAACCCTGAGGCAGTCGGCTGTGACGCCTCCATCATGAGGAATGTCTGGGAGATTAGAGAGAGAGAATATGCACAGAAGATGCAGCTGGAGAAGGAACGAACAGAGAAGAGTGCTCTGGCCTTGTAAGGACCGAAACTGTGTGTGTGTGTGTGTATATGCATGTCCTTAAAAAGATTACAATAATACATTTTAATTCCCACATAAACTAAACCACTACGAAACAATTCAACTCTTTGAGACTGTTTTTGCACAACAGTTTTTTTCCTGCCTTTGTGAACTTGACTGATATAACATATACTGCGCAGATTAATTTGGGTAAAACTGAACATTGGACCAGCACTCTCCTTGAATTCGGTCTGGGCTACCTTTAAAATATACTCAGTTGTCAGTTTACAAAATACATTTCATAAAAACTGATAATACAAAAAGCCTGCAATAACTCATACCTTCATGAAGTTAATAATGTTTTTCATTGAAACTGTTTTAGAGATGTTAATTGAACTTTTTGATCATTTTAGAGGACGTAGTTTGTGGTGCCTTTGAACTGTACTGCATTATATCGACAAGTGTTTCTATTTTTTGTCCAACACATTTCCATCAGTGAGTCTATGTATAATGCATAATGACAGGCAAGCTGTTGAGCTCAGCTCATGGGTAGAGTTACTGTACATCAGACAGCAAATACAAAGTTTGTCTTGGAGACCTGGGCATAAATGTCAGTCTGTAATCGGTACAACAGAATATTTTAAACCCACTTGAAACCATTCAATATTCTAATAACAGTGCCGATGTGTTTGTGCTTTAGCATGAAAATCTGTGCCTGTTTAAAACAGTTTCTTTGAAATGTCAATTTGTTTGAAAACATAAAATATATTAAGCACTTATATACGCTCAACCCAATTTTAGAATAAATTACCCCTCAGTAACTTCAAATGGAGAATATTAAATCCCATTTGAAATGATCAGTTTATACTGTTTTCACATAGGTTTAAACTACTGTTTTCAGTTCTGCTTGAGTAAAATAAGACTGAAGCAACATTAAATCTACATAAGCAGGAGTAGTGCATTCTTGGCAATGTGAATTGACCAAGCAGCAGGACAGTCCCCATTTCTTGTATATCAATATAAACAGTGTGGTTTTATTGAAATGCTATCAGTCAGTATTTTTACTTGAGTATTAGTGCATCACTCTTTACATTATCTCATCCTGCACAGAGTGTCACAGCAGGCCTGAATATAAACAGTGCAGTTATATACATCCTCACACCTTCACACCCCCAGCAATAAAACACATGAGCATAAAAGGAAAAAGGAGGGGAGAGAAGCTAAGATCGACCACAATATATTTTTGCCTGTTAGTAGCAGACCTGAAGATGACAATGCAAGTCCATAAGTTTAGACCTACATCACCAATATATCCTTATATAATGTTGTTTATATTAAACTATAATCACAAAAGTAGAGGAAACAGTGTTACTTACTAGTGCAAGAATGAGGCCACCATTAAAGATTTACAGTTTTACAGGAAGGTTAAATGTCTCATTCCGTTTTGAAGAAATGTTGTCCTTGTATGTACTCATACTTTTTGTGGCCGTTTTTTACCTTTTCCATAAGTGTTTTGTCTCACAGTATGTATTTTTTTCTCACAGAATTAACAAGGACTGGGAAACTCGTTTTTCTGCCGGACTAGGGAACTACAAAAGGGTGGAGAGAAAAATGAAACCTGCTGACAATCAGATAGACAATAGCAACATCTGGAAAAGCAAGCAGCCCCTGGTTCCTCCTATTCTTCCTCATGGCGCAGCTTCAGGTCCACCCTGTAGACCAGAAGGCCAAAGAAGAGGCGTCTTCACTCCAGCCCCAAACTACAAGGACAAAAAGGGGCAAGACAAGAGTTTAAATAGGCTACAGTTACTCATGTACCTCACACAGACTCAACCTTTAACTATGGTGTGGGGGAAGTCATGGAAATACAACAAATCCTTGCCATCACCAGAAGAGGGCACTGCAGCTACTTCAGACTGGGGCAAGTGCTGGATGTTTGCTACACAGCAACCTTACTCTGAAGCAGGCAAGCCTTGGCTAAATGGGCCTAACAAGATAGATCCTCATAGCCTTTATCTCTGGAAGAAGCCAGTCAGGCAGGTGGTGGACCTAGACTTAAGTCTTCCCACTCAGCAGTGGCAGATGTCCTGGAGAACATCTGGCAAAAACAATAAGAAGGGGGATACATCTTCCATCAATTGCAAGAATGTCCCCAAATCTGGATTCTTCACCTTGCTGATGGAGTCTCAGCACCACAATCAAGCCTTGTGCTCATCAGATTGGAGTGAGTCATGGAGGTCCACCAAGCCAGTAAGTCAACAGGATCATTTTATAATTCCAAATGATAGTCTAATGAATGAGTCTACAGCTAACAAGCAAGATAAGGATAGAGAGATGAGCTCCAAATGGGGAGAATGTTGGAGGCTTGTCAACCACCATGGCTGCAACATATATAACTTGCCTCAAGTAAAAAAAAATCACAGTCCAGAGTGGGCCAACTCATGGAGAGCAACCAATTCTTCTTTGAGGCAAGATCAGAGTGATACCTATGATGATCATAGGTATAGGTATGAGCTGCATCTCCACAAAGTCATGTATATCTCTCATGAGCAGGAGCACAAAAATCTATACCTGCAGCTCTGCAATGAATTTAAGGCTCTATCTGAGTGGTACAAATCATGGCAGGTGACCAAAAACAACTCTAAACCATGTGAAGAAATAGAAAAAGTCCTGAAGGTCTCACCACCAAGAATGGAGACTGTTTTGGAGGCTGAGACAGTGAGGAAGAATACAAAAGTGCATTATTCAATATCAGAGAAAGCTGACCCATTATATGAGCATCTGAGACATAGCATGATATATCACTCAAAAAGAAAATTAACCCAATCTAACCCGCTTCATCTGAAACATCTGGAAAATGTCTTATCTGCCTCAGAATGGAGGCACTCCTGGAAGACACTGAAGCGCAGAATGAGGATGGAGAGAAGAATGAGACCTGACCCTTCAAGGCTTTTCAGGGTGTCTGAGAAGGGAGGAGACATGAAGGCCACTGCCACAAAGTGGAAAGACTCATGGAAATTCACCCAGCAGCCTCTGAGTCAAGAGCCTGAGTTATGGCAGCAGGGTTGGTCCACCTTGCCCCAAATCCGAGTAGATCGTGCAAGGAACCAGAACCACTTTGCACCTATTGAACTCCCTAAGAATGGGCCAACTGGGGAGCGGAGTTGGGGTGAATCATGGAGGTTCTTGAGGCCCCAGCACCGATCAGAACGTGAGCAGGGTAGGGTGCAAACCAGCCAAGGGAGGCCAAGTGTGGCTTCCCACTCACTTAGTGATTCTTTGACACATAGGTCAGTCAGACAAGCAAGTGCTAGATCTGTTTCTGACTGGCAGGATGCCTGGATGGTCTCAGAAACTCAGTTCCACCATGACAAACCCTCTTTCACCCAGTGGAGGGAAGCCTGGAAGTGGTCCGTCTTCAACAAAGAGCACTGGACTGAGCAGCTGTCTAGAAAGAACTGGCTGGATGTCTTAATGGAGATCCAGTCCCAGAGAGAGAAGATCTCCTTACAGAGAGCCAAATCTAAAATTAGCCGATCTTTTGACAACCAGATGTTTGGGGAAAGATATCCTGAGAAACAGTGGAGCGCTTCTTGGAGAGCTGGGCCACTTCTGTGGTGTGAACAGAGCATGACCAGCACTAACCAGCGGCAACATGCCACCACCACTGGTCATGGATCTAAATGGGAAATGTCTTTCAGACTTGCCAACCCCATGCCCGATATGGAAGAGCCCTGGGTGGAGTCCTCTCTTAACCCATGTCACAATACTGTCATTTGGTCAAGGAAAAAGAACATACAAAACAACATCAACACCAGCTTTAGCAACAACCCTTTTACCTTCAGACATTGGGAAAAGTCCCACTGGTTCCTTCAGGGGGGCAGTACACAGATCAAAGACATAACTAAGTCGAAGGAACCCTTTGACCCTGAGGTGATCATAACAAAAAAGTCCAAAACAAAGAGGCATTTGTATTCCAAAATTGAAAGTAACAAACAAGAGAGGAAGTGGACAGGATGCCACCTGTTAGGTAAAACCCAACCACGTCCCAAGAAAGGACCTGCTTTATTCAAGAATCTTATGACGGATCATGAAAAGAAGTTCTTTGAAGACTGGGCACAATCTTGGAGACTCCTTGTCTGGTCTGGTAGTCTCAAAAAGCAGATGCTTTTCAAGTTGCTCTTAGGTTGGGATGAGTCGTGGAAGTTCCTCCTTCCACCATACCAGCCGATGAATGGCCCCAAGACCAAATAGAAGGCGTGGCTCAGTCAAAGTTTAGGACTGTCAAATTGGAGAGAACACTTTCTTCAAACTCTAAACATCAGATAACCTAAAGCATTAAAACAGGCCATATGCCAATAAATTAAAAAAAAATAATAAATGCTGTGCTACCTGCAGTATTTTTTGTGTGGCTGTCTTAAAAAAATGGTATACTAATGTATTCATACTATTCATACAAAGTATGACACCAAATTGAGTATGAATTTGCATCATGACCATTCTGGACATACTCAACTGCCCAAAATGCATTGCATCTCTTCAGACTGTCCAAAGGTTGACTGCAAGGGAGACAGTTCTAGCAACAAAGTTTTTTTTTTAATTTTTGTGTGCTATTGCATCACTAAATCCACATCTGAGAACTATTGAGTCAACAAATCAACTGCTTGGATTTAGAATATTGGCAGTTTTAGAAAAATTCATTGCAAATCAAAAATGTTTGTCTCCAGTGTTTTCACAGTCCAGAAGCTGTGTAAGCACCAGCAGGGGTAGCTAGCGAGCCAGCCAACCAGTCATGGAATCCCCCCTCGCCCCACAGTCACAAAAGTCACTGTAGCCAACACAGCAGACAACTTCAGCAACAATTCTATCTAGTCTATCATAGTTATTCTGTTCAAGACATATTGCCTGAGTGTATTTCAGTGTTAACAGTCTGCTGGTAATGGCATAAATGCTTATTTTGTAGGCACTGCACTGTAAATACTTACATGTTGTTCTCATTCTCCATTCTCATCAAGTTTTGTTCAAGATCACTATTAGACTCTCACAACACACACTGACTACTGTGGGAGGTGAACCTGCTGATTATTATAATACCCAGAACTTTTACTGGTGATGTAAGGAAAACAAAATAAATAAATTACACTGTGTGAAGAGGGAAACTGTAAGTTGAGGTTTGAATTCTTATTGTGTGAGGTTTTAAATTTTCAGTGAAGACTGACGAACAAATGTTTACGGAAGTATGTTGTGTGGAAAGTGGATTTAATGCCATTTACTGTATTTTGATTAAAGGATATAAAACAAGCATTTGTAGTGTATTTCTGAACTACATCACAAAATGTTGTGGCGTTACATAAAAACAATTTTTAATAGCATAATAAAAATAGGTATAACTTCAAATAGTTTACATAATGATACCTTTAGGTGCCTGCTCACATATTGTCTATACTTATAGCAATTAAAAAAAACCCCACAAACAAGGCACGGGTGGTGGGTCACCACTAGCTGACCTAACCCCTCAGGTGCCCGTGAGGGAAATTTTGTGAACAGGAAATCCTTTCACAGCATTAATGTTCAGGTGAACATGACTTTATGACATTAATGAACACTGTACATTGCTTGTGATGTGCATTGAGCCTTTTTGCCTCACACCTTACGCAGACCCTCAGGGAGCACAGCAGGCATATAACAATGCCCATGCCAGGACAAGGGCTCGGATTGAGATAACCTTTGGCCTCCTGAAGGCACGCTTCCAATGTCTGCACCATCTGAGGGTCAGTCCAGACAGAGCATTCAAGATTCCAGATTCAATAGTCTTTATTGTCATTGAGCATGTCAATGAAATTTTCATTGCAACCCCCATGTTAGGAACAGATAGTAAGAAAGATAAGATTAGAAAGAATATAATTAAGATAACTACAATAAAATAAAATAAACCAACATGCAATAAAAATATTCGTAAAAGCAATTAAAAATATACCATAATGAAAATATACTAAGGCAATAAAATATACTAAACAATAAACAATAAAATATGGAAGTGAAATGTGCCAACAGAATAAAATATACAAGCAGAATAAAATATACACAGTGAAATGTACCGACAGAATAAAATATACCAGTGGACAATAAAATATACCAATTTAGTTAACTTTTAGGTACACACATATACTTAAGTACACAGAAGGTGTAGGTGTAAAGTGCGGTGTGCAGTGGTTCACAGTTCTTACAGTCTCTCACTGCAGTGAGGGGCTGCTGGGGGTGATAGCTCTAACAGCTCTGGGGAAGAAGCTGTTCCTCAGTCTGTTAGTGGTGGTGCGGATGTTCCTGTACCGCTTTCCTGACTATAGCGGTACAAACAGTCTGTGGCCCGGATGGCTGGGGTCCGTGGCAATGGATCTCGCCCTCTTCCTGACCTGGCCTTCATATATAGAGTCTAGGTCAGGAAGGGGGCAGCCCACGATGCCCTGTGCAGTTTTAACCACCCGTGATGGTTGTTTCCTCTCCTGTGCCGTGCAGCTGCAATACCACACTGTCACACTAAGGCAGAGGATGCTTTCAATTGTGGCCCTGTAGAAATTGACGAGCAACCGAGAGGAGAGTCCAGCCCGTATCAGTTTCCTGAGGAAGAAGAGCCTTTGTTGTGCCTTCTTCACTAGGAGGGAGGTGTTCATGGACCAGGAGAGGTCAGATGTGATGTGGAGACCCAGGAACATGATGTTTTCCACACGCTCCACCACTTCTCCGTCCATGAGGAGGGGGGCGTGATCCGTCTTCCTGGACCTCCTGAAATCCACGATGACCTCCTTGGTCTTCCCTGTGTTCAGCACCAGGTTGTTGGCTGAACACCACTGGGTGAGCTGGCGTATCTCCTCTCTGTAGTGGGTCTCTTGTTATCTGAGATGAGACCCACTACTGTAGTGTCGTCCGCAAACTTCACGACTGTGTTGGTGGGGTGTATGGCAGCACAGTCGTGAGTAAACAGGGTAAAGAGGGCCGGGCTTAGCACACAACCCTGTGGCGTGCCCGTGCTGAGGACCAGAGGGGATGATGTTGCGTTCCCTATTCTCACCACCTGAGGCCTGTTGGTGAGAAAGTCTCTGATCCAGTGGCACAGTGACGCAGGCAGACCCACTGCGTGTAGCTTCAGCGCCAGCTTGTCTGGGATGACGGTGTTAAAAGCTGAGCTAAAGTCTACAAATAGCATCCTGACGTAGTTGTTGGGCTGCTGCAGGTGGGTCCTCTGTGGACCGATTCCCTCTGTAGGCGAACTGAAGGCTCTCTAGGTCCGAGGGGATGAAGCCTCTGATGTACCTGAGAATAATCCGCTCAAAGCACTTCATGATTACCGGAGTCAGAGCAACAGGCCGGTAGTCATTCAGGCAGGTGATGGATGTCTTCTTCGGTACCGGAATGATGGTGGAGGACTTGAGGCACTCGGGAACCGTGGACAGCTGCAGGGACATGTTGAAAATGTCCAGGAACACTCCTGCTAGCTGGTCAGCGCATGTCCTCAAAGTCTTGCCTGACACCTTATCCGGTCATGCAGCTCTGCGGGTGTTGATCCTCCTCAGGGTGGATGTCACCTGGTGCTGCTGCAGGACGAGGGGCTGGTGCTGCTCCTCCAGCCGGGGTAGGTGTGTGACTTCTTAGCTGCCTGATGTGTCGAAGCGGGCAAAGAAGCTGTTTAAGGTGTCAGGCAGGGTGGGGTCGTGGCTGGCGATCTGAGTGTTAGGCTTGTAGTCCGTTATGGTTCTGATGCCTCTCCACATGTTCTGGGGGTTGTTGTTATTGAAGTGATCTTCAATTTTGTCTTTGTACCGGAGGTTGGCCTGCTTAATTTCTTTCTTCAGCTCTGCTCGAGCCCTGCTATAAGCCAGCCTGTCACCAGCTCTGTAGGCAGTATCCCGGGCTTTCAGCAGGGACCGCACTGTGCTGTCCAGCCATGTGTGGCATGAACGAGGGGACGGCAGGAGAATTTGTATTACTGTTGTCGACAACGCCACCTAGGGTAGGCCTAGGACACTGCACAAGGCAGACACAGGTTCGTTTTACCACCTTCAAGTACGGGGAAGAGACAGTACTTTTAAACATTAAAGTACAGATTTTATTTAATACAATTCTTTTAAAATTAAGCTTCAATAAATGACCAATATAACATGAATATGATAAATGATGCAAACAACAACAACAACAACAAAAAGAAATCTCAAACCAAAAATACACACAACATGCAAAGAATATAAACACAAAATTCACATTAACAAACCACCAGTTATTTACAGTTAAAATTTATAAATCCTGACTGCTTCTAACACAAAGGGACCTAAAGTTCTTTTTGTGCAGTACCAGTCAAATAAAGAGAAACAGTTTTACCAGAAATCCGGAACCCACGACTGAACTGGGAGGAGGGACATCCAGAATGGACCAACCCCACACTTGCCAGTGCAATCCAGAATACCGCAATCCAGAACACCGCAATCCAGAACAGCGGAGGTGGGAGGAGTTGTGCCAGCCGTAGCCGGCGCTTTCAAAGGTGTGGGCCAAAGGAAGTCCCCAGGAGACGCAGGAGATGCATCTTAACCCTGCAAGCAGAAGAAGCACCGGTCTCCAGACCCCACGGAGGCGTACTCTCAGCCTCCGAATAAACGTGTGTGTTACCACGCACAAGAAACCACCACACTACACAAAGAAGAGAGAGCATTAGACTGGCTGGGTACAGCCCAATGGGTCAAAGAGAGAGACATGCCACTTACCCGAACATCAAATGCCACTGGAGCACGCAAACGGCGCCTTTACGCACAGCGGAGACACTGTAAGAAGGGAGCGCATACATAAGTGCCAAATACGCGCCGCACAAAACCATGAAAGGAGGCAACGCGTACACACTCACCCACAGAGCAGCGCGAGGTTCCCAACCGCAGCTGTAATTTGCTACAGCTGACCAGGTGTCCACACACGCCACCAGTGCACTAAAACAAAGTGGCGTTAAGTGCCAAGTAATCGCAAGGATGGTGCGTAAAAGCAAAACGAAACTCACCCACGGAGAGCGGAGTGCTATTTACGCGGAGTGAATCCAACGCAGCTGGACACACCAAACGCCGCCACAGGCACAACTCCCACGAAAAAGCAGCAAGGATCCACGCACAGGAGAGGCAAAAGAGGATCTGAGCCACTTCAGACCTGGGTTTAAATCCCCTCGGTCCTGCCCCGCAATCAGCGCGAGAGCCAGGTGCGCACACAGGTGCACCCCAAGAAACAGGTGGGGGAGGGCGCACGCTCTCCACACTGCCACACATGGTTTCTGGTTGGGAAACACTGTGATGGTCTTAACAGGGAGGACAGCATCAGTGCAGAACTGAACATGCATGGGATATTACTGTGGCTTGTGCTGTCCTCCATAATGTGGAATGAGAGGGCCCCAAGAGGACCATCAGACGTGGACTGGGACAATCCAGCCATCTTCCTGGATGACGACAGCGGTCGGCTGATCAGAGACCATTATGTTTTAAATTATTTCAGTTAAAGTGCATTCTGTACATTTAAGTTGAATATGGCCTGCAATAGCAGAGGAATTTCTGTTATTTTCTATTCATTTGGCCTATTGTGCTGTGTACTTTGGGTACAGGCCTGACATTTGGTCTGTTCATTTGTTAAGTATGGATTTGTCCTGCATTTATTCCAGTGTGCAGACATGCAGGATGTTTTATATACAGACCTTTGAGAATGTGTATTTATTCTTGTGATGAATAATTGTCAGGAAGGGGGGACTTAAGGGGAACTATGGGTCGAACCCAGGTGCAGACACTACGGGGAACGTAGACAAAGACAAGACTAGATAACATGAAACGTGGCATGTACATGAACAAAGACAAGACAAGGAAAACCAGTCACGACACGGAAGGACATGAACACAGACAAACCAAGGGATGCACTAGGATCAGATTAATACGTTTAATGAGACAACGAAAATCTACAACTAAGGAAACTATAAGTAACTCACACTCTAGGGAGAAGGGCTATACATACAAGGCAACACAGGGAAAAACTGAGCAATTGAAAACACACTAACACAAAGCCTGGCGGAACTACGACAAGACAAGAAACTTAATTACATAAACTGTGGGAAGACTATAGACATAGACATGACTAGGAATTAACTATGAATAAAATAAACAGAAAACGCTCCCGAAGGAGGAAAACACAAAAGCTATGAAAATGCAACTGACAGAACTAGATAAGAAAAACTATCCATTCAAAGGTCACTCCTAAAAACGGAATAAAACAAGAATCTAATAACAAAAGTACTCAAACATAAAATCACTCTTTATCGAGGAAAACAAATCGGCAAGCTACAAAACTATGAAAAGAAAACAGAAACTAAGTTATGCACGTACAAACAAATAACACGCACGACAGGACTAGGGCATGGGAAACTCAAAAACAGTTAGGGAATTACAGACAATACTAAGGGCGGGGAACACTACATAAATCAAGACATGAACATGAACTAAGACTAGAACAAGGCGATTCACTCACATAAATCACGGCCTGGACATGAACAAAGTAAACTCGCTTACATAGACTGTTAGAATGACAAGATACAAGGACAAGACTAGAAGCAAACTTACTTGGAACGTGACACAGACATGACAAAGAAATCACACGACAAACACTCACAATGGGCGCTATGGCTAGGACAAGAACGGTGGCTGTGGAAGACGGCAAGGGGACAAGACAAGGTAACGCAGACAAGGAACACTTACATGAACCACGACAAACATACACTATGGGGACTATGGCTTGAACTACGACAATAACACAGACTTAGGGTACATCCCATTTCTCAAAATTGCATCCTCGTTTCCCTCACTTGCGTCTTTTCCTTGCGTCTTAGTCCCTCCCACCGGGGATGCATGAGAGGACGCAAGGAAACCACGCAAGGGGAGAAGAAACGAGGAAACATGTTTTATGAGAATTGAGACGTCCTTTCCTCTGAAGCATCACGTGAAGCGACGTCTGTTTCTGATGACGCGACACAGCTGGACCTGCTGCAGTTACCGTTATATTCACACCCCCACCGCCCCCCGCCCTCGATATATTTACATTTTATACTTATATTTACATTGTTAAAAAGTCTCCAGCACTAGCAAGTAAATATGAAACACTTTTATTAACACACATGAGAATTAATGAGTTCATTCTTGGCTGAACGCCTCTTCAGTTGAACAGGTGTCATTTTCTGACCTGAACTTTATCAGCCTCGCTGTGTCTTCTGTCCCGTTCAATGAGACAGATCTCAGATCTGTCATTGAAGAGAAACCTACGAGCCATGAAACACATTATTTCACTCAGATAACACGCAGAACGAGTGACGACAGGCCGATGTGTTAGTGTTAGAACAGGTTGTAGATTAAAGACTGCTGAGTGGAGACAAAACTGGAGACAGATGTTTTAATGGAAGACGCTGAACGCAGAAATCAGCTGCTGCGGGACTTTTATCCATCAGTAGAAATAACAGCGGTAAACCAAACTCTGTCTCCAGGTACGTCTCTCTCAGGTCTGGCATATCCCGTCACTTCTCCACATTTGACATGATTTCTCTGAATATCTGTAAAGAAATAAGTTTTCCTGCCTGCCGGCCTGCGCACTGTGAGAGGCAGTTGCTACGCAACGTAAGTGTGCCATGTCAAATGTGGAGAAGTGACGGGATATGCCAGACCTGAGAGAGACGTAGCTGGAGACAGAGTTTGGTTTACCGCTGTTATTTCTACTGATGGATAAAAGTCCCGCAGCAGCTGATTTCTGCGTTCAGCGTCATACATTAAAACATCTGTCTCCAGTTTTGTCTCCACTAATCAGTCTTTTATCTACAACCTGTTCTAACACTAACACATCGGCCTGTCGTCACTCGTTCTGCGTGTTATCTGAGTGAAATAATGTGTTTCATGACTCGTACGTTTCTCTTCACTGACAGGTCTGACATGTGTCTCATTGAACAGGACAGAAGACACAGCGAGGCTGGAAGAGGCGTCCAGCCAAGAATGAACTCATTAATTCTCATGTGTGTTAATAAAAGTGTTTCATATTTATTTGCTAGTGGTGGAGACTTTTTTAAATAATGTAAATATAAGTATAAAATGTAAATATATCGAGGGCGGGGGGTGGTGGGGGTGTGAATATAACGGTAAAGGCAGCAGATCCAGCTGTGTCGCGTCATCAGAAACAGACGTCGCTTCACGTGACGCTTCAGAGGAAAGGACGTCTCAATTCTCATAAAACATATTTCCTCGTTTCTTCTCTCCTTGCGTGGTTTCCTTGCGTCCTCTCATGCATCCCCGGTGGGAGGGACTAAGACGCAAGGAAAAGACGCAAGTGAGGGAAACGAGGATGCAATTTTGAGAAATGGGATGTACCCACGGACTTAAATACACAAGGGGGAAACACTAATGAGACACAGGTGGAAACGATCAGACAATCACGCGGGAGGGAAAACACAGGAAGTAAAGCAACACAAAGACACATAACATGAACCTTCAAAATAAAACAGGAAGTAACCAAAACCAGGCAAAGACAAGACACAATGGGAAACTTAACAAATATACAAACAAGACAAGGCAAGAGTTGAGACTAAGACAATACAAAAACTCTTACATAAAACGTGGCATGACTATAGACTAAGACAAGACTCAAGCACATAAAACATGGCATGACTAGAAGACATTAGGAATACACAGAGTAGAACAGAGAAACGAACATGAACAAAGAAGACACTACAATGAACACTTACAAATTGAATGAGGCAAAATAAACAAGAGAACACTTAACAAAAACCGGCGTGCATGGCACGGGTCATGACAATAATCTGCTTTGATTCTGTGCTTTCTATCTTGTAGAGCACTGTGTGACTTCACTTTTGAAAGGAACTGATGGATTACTTTCTGTGATTTATTCTATTCAATAAATGAATGTCATGTCATCATGTTACTGTATGATGTGTATTTTTATGTTGCTTGATTCCTTTATTTCGAACATGTAATGAAAAAAAACAAAGCAAACAGACAAAAAGTGATAATAATAAAAATAAGAAAGAAGAAAAAAGTCACCTTCTTGAATTCATGCTGATCTCAGATTACATGAGTGAAAGGGAGTAGGAAGAAGTGTAAACTTATTAAACCCTGCCCCTTAAGTACTATTACAATTTTATCAAAAAACTCATGACTGAAACATCCTGATTCATCCTCAACCTATACATGATCCATATATTCAGCAATTACCGATAAATAACGTGCACAGTATGCAGACACTGACAGTTACATTATGTATAGAAAAAAGTGTTGTGATTCACAAAACACACCCAAATACCTATTAGTCATTACTATATCTCGCAATAATCAATTCTTTATACCTTTTTTTTAAACTTAATTATGTTAGATATTTTATCTCTACACACAATTTGTTCCATAGTTTTACTCCACAGATCATAACACAAAAACTTTTCAATGTAGTGCGCACTTTAAGAATCTTAAAATTTAACTCACCCCTTAATTTATAACATCCCTCTCTATCACAAAACAGTTTGTGAACGTTACCTGGCAGTAAGTTATTCTTTGCTTTATACATTATTTGCATAGTATGCATAGCATAGTATTTGCATATATATATATATAATATGATTGCAATTAATGATCACAAATGTTTAAATAATGACAGTGGGTCTCGTTGAATGTGATAAGAATGTGTAGTGTGTCACGGTTCAGAGGCAGAGGCTCAAGCACAGATGAAGTTCACAGCACACTATTAAGTTTAACACCAGAGTTTATTTACAAACAAGTGAAAATACAAAGACCCACGAGTGCGATATTAATATGTACAGTGAAGAGCAACAAACTAACCAGATACTCTGAGCAAATATTACAGAAAAACCAAAGTACTAGACTGAATAGCAAGGTTACTGGACAGGAACCAAACTAACAAGAAACTAGACTAGCAACAGAACACTAACGTAGATAGCTACAGGACCAGAACTCAGTACTAAATTAAGCCAGGGACAAACTAAAGCTACAAAACTAATATTACAGGACCAACAAAAGACAAGGGTTACTGACGGAGACTGAGGGGAAGGCAGAGACGGTGCGGCTGGAGGTGAGGCAGATGGCAGTGGACAGGTGTGGCAGTAGATGTGGCTTGGCTAGAGTTGGAGCAGGGGTTTTTAGGTGGCAGAATCTTCAGAGACCAGAGGAGAATCCGGCAGAGGGTAGCAGGGTGGTCCAAAACTGAGGCAGAGCAAAGACACAATTAGTTTCAAGCACCAAAATTACAAAGAGCAGACTTACAGATCTTGAGCAGCTGGGAATAAACTAACTGGAGGTAGTTTACGGTCCGGCGTCGAGCCATGGACTGAAGCTGGTATTTATGGCAGCAAGGAGAACAATGGAGCAGAGTAGACCACACCCCACTGCAGGTGAGTAGAGTTGACGATCAGCAGATTCCCAACACCTGTCCGTGCCTCACAGACCAGCCTGCACACACCCACCTAAGGAGGAGTGTGATAGAAGAGGGAGAGATAGGAGGGGAGGGGAAGAGGGATTGCCACTAGGAGAGGGCAGAAGTGGAGGGCGTGACAGTACCCCCCCCTCTACGTGCACCTCCAGGTGCACGTTGGAACCGTTCAGGATGCTGTCGTCTAAGGTCCTGGATCAGCGTTGCATCCATGATCCGTCGTTGTGGAACCCAACTCCGTTCTTCGGGCCCATAGCCCTCCCACTCGACCAAGAACTGAAGTCCTCTTCCACGACGGCGCACATCCAACAATCTCCGCACAGTGTACACAGGACCATCATTCAGCATCCTGGGAGGTGGAGGGGGACGAACAGGGGGGGCCAGAGCACTGTCCCTGACAGGCTTTAGCTGTGAAACATGAAAGGTGGGATGAACCTTCATAGAGGCAGGGAGTTTCAATCTCACCGAGCTTGGGTTGATGATCTTCTCCACAATGAATGGTCCAATGAACCTGGGTGCCAGCTTCTTAGATTCCACCCGTAAAGGCAGATCCCTTGCTCGCAACCAAACCCTGTCTCCTTGGGCATATGTGGGTGCCACAACTCGTCTCCGATTCGCTTGCTCCTCCATCCGCCGGTTGGCACAGATTAATGCTGCTCGAGCCCTCCTCCATGTCCTCTCACACCTTTTCACAAACGCTTGAACTGAGGGAACTGCAATCTCCTGTTCCTGTGCTGGGAAAAGGGGAGGTTGATAGCCAAGAGAGCATTGAAAGGGTGAAAGGCCAGAAGAGGAGTTCACCAACGAGTTGTGCGCATATTCAAACCATACCAACTGACTGCTCCATGCCGTGGGATTTTCTGCTGTGACACATCTAAGGTATGTCTCCAAAGATTGGTTGGCCCGTTCCGTCTGACCATTGGACTGAGGGTGGAAACCAGAGGTTAAACTGACAGTTGCTCCCAAAGCTTTACAAAAATGTTTCCATATCTCGGATGTGAATTGTGGTCCACGGTCAGAGACGATGTCCAAAGGTAATCCATGGATCCTGACAACCTGCTTCACCATCACATCAGCTGTCTCTTTAGCAGTGGGTAGCTTAGGGAGGGCGGTGAAGTGAGCTGCCTTGGAGAAGCGATCAACCACTGTAAGAATTGGTATTACCTTCAAATGGGGGCAATCCGGAAACAAAATCCACAGCAAGGTGGGACCAAGGGCGCCGGGGGAGAGGCAAGGGCTGCAATAGACCTGAGCTCGGTTGATTGGACGTTTTTTGGCGTGCACAGACAGGACAAGCAGCAATGAACTCCCTCACATCCTTGTCCATAGAGTGCCACCAAAACCTCTGCTTCAGGACCCTGAGTGTTCTGCTGACCCCCAGATGACACATCAGCTGCGATGAGTGGCCCCACTGAAGAACCTGAGATCGAACATAGTTAGGCACAAACAAGCAGTTAGATGGCCCATTACCTGGATTGTCCGACTGGTCTGGAGCTTGACGAACCACGTCCTCAATGGGCCAGGTGAGGGCTGCCACCAGACAGGACCTGGGCAAAATGGACTCTCGTTCTCCAGACATCTCCTCCTTGGAGTACAGGCGGGAGAGGGCGTCTGGCTTTACATTCCTGGAGCCAGGGCGGTACGTCAGAGTGAACTTGAAATGGCCAAAGAACAAAGTCCACCGAGCCTGCCGTGAGTTCAATCTTTTTGCTGAACGTACATACTCCAGGTTCTTGTGGTCTGTCCAGACCACAAATGGCTGGTCAGCCCCCTCCAACCAGTGCCGCCACTCTTCCAGAGCCAGCTTGACAGCAAGTAGCTCCCTGTTTCCGACATCATAATTTTGCTCTGCTTGGGACAGACGACGTGAGAAAAAGGCACAGGGATGAAGTTTGTTGTCACAGGAGGCCCGCTGAGACAGCACTGTTCCCACGCCAGTATCTGAGGCATCCACCTCTACAAAAAACTGATGCTTAGGATCAGGTTGGACCAGGATTGGGGCAGACGTGAACCGATCCTTCAATGTCTGAAAGGCCTGAGCAGCTTCAGGGGACCAGGCAAAAACCCTGTTGACAGAAGTCAGAGCGGTTAATGGGGCAGCAACCTTACTAGTGTCCCGAATGAACCGAAGATAAAAATTGGCAAAGCCCAGGAATCGCTGCAGCTGTCTTCTAGTTTCAGGGACTGGCCAATCCTTTACCGCGGACACTTTCTGGGGATCCATCTGAATCTCCCCCTGTGAGATGATGTAGCCCAGGAAAGATGTGGTGGTGGCATGGAACTTGCACTTCTCAGCTTTGATGTACAGACGGTTCTTGAGGAGCCTCTCCAGAACCAGACGGACATGGCGGGTATGCTCCTCGGGAGTTCATGAGTAAATGAGAATGTCATCCAAATAGACAAAGACAAACCTGTTGATCATGTCCCTGAGCACATCATTCATAAGGTTCTGGAAGACTGCAGGCGCGTTTGTAAGGCCAAAAGGCATGACCAGATACTCAAAGTGGCCCAGTGGTGTGTTGAAGGCCGTCTTCCATTCATCACCCTCCCTGATCCGGATCAGATGGTAGGCATTGCGCAAGTCGAGTTTGGTGAAGATGTTAGCACCATGCAGGGAGGTGAAGGCCGAGTTGATCAACGGAAGGGGGTAGGTATTCTTCACAGTGATGTCATTAAGTCCTCGAAAGTCTATACAGGGTCGGAGTGAAGAGTCTCGCTTAGCCACAAAGAAAAATCCGGCCCCTACCGGTGAAGAAGAGGGTCGGATAATACCTGCAGCTAACGAGTCCCTGATATAGTTCTCCATCGCGGTCTGTTCTGGTTGAGACAAGTTGTATAACCTGCTCCGGGGTAATGCGGCACCAGGAAGAAGGTCAATAGCACAATCATAAGGTCGGTGGGGAGGAAGCGACATAGCCTCTTCTTTGCTGAACACAGGAGCCAGATCATGATACTCTGCAGGAACAGAAGACAAATCCACTGGCGGAGAAGGGCGAGGCTTTGCAGAAGCTGGGGTCAAAGCTGAGTGCAGGCAGCGAAAATGGCATGCAACACTCCAAGAAGTGATCTCGCTCTTGATCCAGTCGATCTGGGGATTGTGGAATTGAAGCCAGGGGTGTCCGAGAACAACAGGGGGGTTGGAATGGTCAAGAATATGGAAGATGAGTTGTTCATGATGATTACCGGCCAAGACTAGACTTGCTTGAGCAGTACGGAAACGAATTAGAGTTAATGGCAGACCATTCAAAGCTCGGGCTGTGACAGGATTAGGCAGGGGTTCAAATCAAAACACTAATAGGTGTGGAATGGGATTGCCAACAGATGGTAGCATCTAGCAGTAAACGTGGAAGGGAGGAAGTGGTTGTGCGGCTCACCCGAACTCCTCCCGTTAACAGGGAGCCAGCTCTTTTGCCATCCTCTTAGGGCAGGTCACCAAGTAATGACCAGAGGCTCCACAGTAGAAGCAGGAGTTGGCGGGCCTTCGCTGTTCCCTCTCCTGGGGAGTCAGACGTGCTCTGCCAATCTGCATCGCCTCTGAGTCAGCAGGTTGAGAAGTCACTGGGGTTCCTGGGCCTGGAACCAAGTGAGGGGGTGCCGGAATGCTGGTCCGGTGACTTCGCTCTCTCCTCCGTTCCCTAATTTGATTATCCAGACGGACACTGAGAGAAATTAAGGCGTCTAGGTCTGCAGTGTCATCTCGTGTGGCCAGCTCATCCTTTACCTCCTCTATAGAAGGTCTCTTGGAGGGCTGCATCATTCCACCCACTCTCCGCCGCGAGAGTCCGAAACCCCACCGTGTATTCTGCCACACTTAATCTCCCTGTCTCAGATGGGAGAGACGAGAACCAGCTTCTCTGCCTCGGACAGAGTGATCAAAAACCTTCTTCATCTCATTCACGAAGGCTGCATAAGAGTGGCACAAGGCATTCTGCTTCTCCCAGATTGCAGCACCCCAGTCTCTCGCAGGTCCCTTCAATAAGCCAATTAAATATGCTATCCTAGACCTCTCTGTGGCATAAGACAAAGGCTGGAGCTCAAACACTAGGGAAACTTGAGTAAGAAAAGACTGACAGGATCCTAAATTACCATCATAACGTTCTGGTGTGGGGGCAGATGGTTCACGGGCAACTGGAAGCGGAGCTACACTGGCGTTAGGGGTAGCAGGCAAGGCAGTAGCACTCGGGGCTTGTGGATTAGCAGTGGCGGTGGCTAGCTGTGCAGATAATGAAGAAACTTGATCAGTAAGCAGAGACACTTGGTTCATCAACAGGTTATTGCTCTCGGCTAATGAACATAGCAACTCATCGTGTCGACCCAGCATAGCTCCATGGCTAGCCATAGCTTGCATAATGGGGGAACTAGAAGCTCTATCAGCACTGGTCGCTTCATCTGCTGAGCTCATCTTGGCCGGACCGTACTGTCACGGTTCAGAGGCAGAGGCTCAAGCGCAGATGAAGTTCACAGCACACAATTAAGTTTAACACCAGAGTTTATTTACAAAAAAGTGAAAATACAAAGACCCACGAGTGCGATTTTAATATGTACAGTGAAGAGCAACAAACTAACCAGATACTCTGAGCAAATATTACAGAAAAACCAAAGTACTAGACTGAATAGCAAGGTTACTGGACAGGAACCAAACTAACAAGAAACTAGACTAGCAACAGAACACTAACGTAGATAGCTACAGGACCAGAACTCAGTACTAAATTAAGCCAGGGACAGACTAAAGCTACAAAATTAATATTACAGGACCAACAAGAGACAAGGGTTACTGACGGAGACTGAGGGGAAGGCAGTGACGGTGCGGCTGGAGGTGAGGCAGATGGCAGTGGACAGGTGTGGCAGTAGATGTGGCTTGGCTGGAGTTGGAGCAGGGGTTTTTAGGTGGCAGAATCTTCAGAAACCAGAGGAGAATCCGGCAGAGGGTAGCAGGGTGGTCCAAAACTGAGGCAGAGCAAAGACACAATTAGTTTCAAGCACCAAAATTACAAAGAGCAGACTTACAGATCTTGAGCAGCTGGGAATAAACTAACTGGGGGTAGTTTACGGTCCGGCGTCGAGCCATGGACTGAAGCTGGTATTTATGGCAGCAAGGAGAACAATGGAGCAGAGTAGACCACACCCCGCTGCAGGTGAGTAGAGTTGACGATCAGCAGATTCCCAACACCTGTCCGTGCCTCACAGACCAGCCTGCACATGCCCACCTAAGGAGGAGTGTGATAGAAGAGGGAGAGATAGGAGGGGAGGGGAAGAGGGATTGCCACTAGGAGAGGGCAGAAGTGGAGGGCATGACATAGTGGGAGGTGGAATAAATATTGGTTTCCATTTGTGGTAACTGCTGACTGAGATAAGGGATGAGATTTAATAGATCCTGGAATTTAGCCTGGTCTGGAGCAGGCTAGCTCCACAGAATAAATCTCCATGGTAACTTATGCCAAAACATATCCCACTTCCCCCGATCCCGCTTTTGTGCAACCAGATCAAGGATAAGTTGATCCAGGATAACCAACATATCCTGGCTTAATCCCTTATCCTGGTTTTGTGCAACAGGCCCCTGGTGAGTAAACACTGATCATTTACTGATATGGTTCACTGCAGTGCTACTGTTGTAAAATAGCCAATAAGCTGCTATGTGAGCGGGTGTAGGCGGGGCGCGGGTGGTGAGTGAGGAAGAAAGTCAGCGGAAGATGTGGGTCTGTGACAGACAGGGCGTGCAACCGAAGCCGGTGATGTCGTTCCTGCAAATAAATGGTACAAATGAAGTTTATTGAAGCTGCTCCTTGTTTCCCAGTATAACGAGAGGGAAGTTAACCCCGAGGTAGAAGTATTACTTCTGCCCTGGAAATTTCTGCACGGAAGAAAAAGACGATTTCCCCTGATCTCCTGACCACGGTCAGGATAACATCAGGAAAGGTTAACACTGGCGACCGCAGCAGGACTGTTACTACACACACAACACGGGTGAGCATAAATACAATTTAGCTCAGGAAACCGGAGATGTGGGCATAGTATTAACTTTACCTGGTGCTTAATCAACATCAAAGACAAGATGGCGACCTCCGGTCAGCTACACCTGTGGGAAAGGAAACATAAACGCAGCGATGTAACCAGTCATTCCAATCCAGCTATGTCGATGAGTACAGCGAATGAAGGCGAAATAATAATAAATCTAAGCAAAGAATATGTCCCCAAGACACAGAGTAACCTTTTTTTATGTGATGGCGAAATGGCACATGCAAGTGCAACAAGTTACATGCCCATCCAGTCACTGAAATTATCTGATACTAATCCGTTTAAGACTGATGTGGAGAGAGAGGAAAAGCGGATGTGCGATGCAAACAAACCTGCACTCATGTGCATAACACGGATGGTTTCGGGCAGGTAGACATGTCATTGGCAACCACTATTGCAGCCCCCAGCACAAGTTGAAGTTTTCACTCATGCCATAGAAGATGCTGAGATTGAACAAAGGCTGTTAGAAAAGCGGTCCCAGACCGCCTATGACATTGCTCATCGATATGAAACCACTAAGCGAGCCGCATCACATGTCACCACCCTTGTGCACTCAGGGGCACGGGGTCCTCCTGACCGAAAACCCTGCACTGCAGCTATGGTTAGGGAAAGCGGGGAAGGGGGGGAAACTGATATCCTCACGGCCACCCCAGGGGCCAACAATAAACCTGTCAGCCACGAATCCCACCAAACAACCCCCCGGAACACATTTAAAAACACTAAGTGGCATTCGCTGCCACAACTGCTCAGGTATTGGGCATATTAAGAGAAATTGCCCCTCTCCTAGGAAAATGGCCAGGGCAACTAATTAGTACACCAACACCTCTCGCCAGAGCTCAAGGCGCGCCTTGATTTTGGCACCAACCGCATTGTACTGTTTGGTGAGGAAGTGCCGTATTCTAACGCCGTGAGCCAGCCAAAGATCCAGGCCGTAAGAGTTTCCCGGACGGTGGTGGTGAAGGCCGGGGTTGAGTACGTCATAAGGGGCAAAATTCCTGCCAAAAGGTATGTGGAAGGTGAGGTAATGCTCACTCCCACCAGGGGTTTCATTGGAAGACACAAAGTGCTAGTTGCCCATGTGCTGCTTGAAGCCCAGCGCGCTAAGGGTGTTCCGCTCCGTATCTTTAATCCTGGTAATACTGCTGTCACCATCAAGAAGGGCGCTGTCATTGGCGTCCTCCAGCCTGCACAAGCTCTGCCGCTCAATAGCACCACAGCCATGGCCGAACTGCCAGAGCACTGCGAAATCCCCCGGCACTTGCAGGAGCTGTACAACCAGAGTGCAGCTGAGCTTGAAGTGGAGCAGCGACCCCAGCTTGCCCAGCTTCTATGCAAGTACAGCACAGTGTTTTCAACGGGGCCTAATGATCTCGGCCGCACAAGCCTTGTGCAACATGACATCATGGTCCAACCAGGCGCTGCTGTGAAGCAGCAGCCACATCGCATGGCATTGGAGAAGCAAGGAGATGCTGATCAGCAGAACAGAACAGGGCCTGGAGTCTGGCGTGGCCCGTCGCAGCAACAGCAGCTGGGCTTCACCCCTCGTGATGGTACGTAAGAAAGATGGAACTTACCGCTTCTGGGTTGACTATCGGGCGCTGAATGACTGCACTATTAAGGACGCTTACCCACTTCCCGCATCCAGGACACATTGGACACCCTCTCTACTGCCAGGTGGTTTAGCACGCTAGGCCTTGCATCTGGATACTGGCAGGTGAAGTTGACACCACGAGCCTGTCGAGCAGTTGCTTCCTGCACCAGGAACGGACTGTTTGAATGGAATGTCATGCCGTTAGGATTATGTAATGCCCTGGCGACATTTCAACGTTTAATGGACCGGGTATTAGCTGGCATGCAGTGGGAGACATGCCTTGTCTATTTAGATGATGTAATAGTTCTAGGCTGTGACGTGCCTGAGATGTTGCACCGCCTCAGTCAAGTTTTCGACAGGCTACTACAAGCCAACTTGAAGCTGAAGCCAGCGAAATGTTGCCTCTTCCGGCGGCAGGTAGCTTACCTGGGACATGTTGTCTCCGAAGAAGGGGTGGCCTCGGACCCCTCGAAGATACAGCAGGTACAGGACTGGCCCACGCCCACTTCGGTTCAAGAGGTTCGTCAATTCATTGAGTTGGCGCCGTACTACCGAAGATTTGTCAACGATTTCGCCACAGTGGCTGGACCCCTCCATGCATTGACCAAGAAGTATGCTCGGTTCCAGTGGACCGTGGAATGCCAACGAGCATTTGACCAACTCAAACGCCTACTAGCCACTGCGCCCATCTTGGGCTATCCATTAGACCAAGGGAACATGGTACTGGACACCGACGCGAGCGATGTCGGCATTGGTGCTGTACTTTCTCAAGTGCAACTTGGCCGAGAACGTGTGCTGGCCTATGCCTGTCCAAGACTGAACAGAATTATTGCACCACCCGTCGAGAGTTGCTAGTAGTGGTTGAGTTCACGTCACACTTTCGCCAGTACCTCCTGGGACGGTCATTTACCGTCTGTACTGACCACAGCAGTCTCCGTTGGCTGACAAAGATGAGAGAGCCTGAGGGTCAACTGGCCAGGTGGCTGGAGAGACTCGGCGAGTATAAATTTAATATCGTCCATCGTCCAGGCCGACTACACGCTAATGCAGACAGCCTTTCCAGACAGCCATGTAGGCAGTCATGCCCGTGTCAACTGCCAGTGCCAACTCCTTATCCAAGGAATGTCTGCCATCAGGCTGTGCAGTGCGACGTGGTCCCCCTCCAAAACCTGGCACTGCCAACTTCAGTGGGGGTGGACGGGCCTTTGACCATGATAAGAGCAAGTTCAGTGGGGGTAGACACCCCATCTCACGCCCCCCCACCATTCTGTGGTTGGTCCGCCCAAGAATTACAACAGGCGCAGGAGGCCGACCCAGACATTTCACCCATCAAAGCATGGCTAGAAGTTGGTGGAGAGCGGCCTCCAAGGACCACTATCTCACCCCATGGGCCAGCCATAAAGGCCTACTGGAGCCAGTGGAAGCGCCTCTTTGTCCGAGATGGCATTCTGTTCAGGCGGTTTTACTGCCTGGATGGTGCCCAGTTTTACCTTCAAGTGATATTACCACAAGTTTTGCGTACAGACGTCATGGGACAGATGCATGAAGGGCCTGTGGGCAGGGACTTTGGAACAGAACGCATGGTGTCAAGGCTCCAGACACGATACTACTGGTATTGGATGCAGGAAGATGTTAGCCTCTGGTGTCAGACCTGCACCCGCTGTGCATCCAAAGCAAGGCCCTGCAAAACACCCCAGGCTTCAATGGGAACTGTCAGAGTTGAAGCCCCGATGGAGCGGGTAGCTCTGGACATTGTGGGACCGCTGAACCAGACTGAGCGCCGAAACTGCTATGCGCTCGTGATCCAAGACTATTTCACAAAATGGGTGGAGGCTTTATCGCTGCCCAATGAAAAAGCTGAAACAGTGGCTGGGATTGGGATTGGGACCTTATGATTCCTTACGCAGTCATGGCCTACAGAGCCACCAGGCATAGTGCAACCGGACTTACCCCCAATTTCATGATGTTTGGCCAGGAGGTGTGCGAGCCAGCAGACTTGGTTACCGGCCTCCCTTCCGACTCAGGAGACGCTCCTACTGCTCCCGAGTATGTCCAGCACCTCCGAGAACGTCTGGAGGTGGCACACCAGATTGCAAGGGATGTGCTTGGAGAGTCCGTGGAGCGGACAATATGACAAAAACTGCTGCCGCACCCAATACTGCGTTGGGGATGCCGTGTGGTACCTCGTCAAGGGCACACGGAGAGTCAAGAACAAGGTCAAAAAGTTCCTTCCATCTTATTAGGGACCGTTCTTTGTCTTGGGGCAGCTTGATGACCTGGTGTATCGCATTCAGAAAAGTCCAAAGACCAAAGTGAAGGTGCAGGGGTAGACTAGATAGGAAGCTGTGGTTTCCCAGGGCAGAATAAACCCTGCACGGCTTGGGGATCCGGGTAGTCCACCCCGACCCCTAGATTAGAAAAGGTATAAGAAGAAAAGAAAAGAGACTAAAAAAAAAACTAAACTACTGTTTACAATCTTCATTGTTCATTTTATATTAAGTTCAAATGTTCTGTGCTCCGGTCGCCAAGGTAGTGTGAGGACTGTACATTTTTGCTTTAAGCTAACACTCATGCACTTGGATACCTTAATGTGAAGTAACCGCAATGCCCTGCTCAGTTATATATGCCTGCCATCTCTTTGCCCCTATTGTGGAATTTGCCAGGAATTGTTTTGCTACATTTGTAGATATTTTTATTTAATGAAAGGCAATGTTAATGAAGTAAGAAAATGTTATGTTACTGTACTGGATTAGAATTAGATGCTTTCCAGAATTGCTATCCAGAGTGGGGCTAGTGTTGTAAAATAGCCAATAAGCTGCTATGTGAGCGGGTGTAGGCGAGGCGCGGGTGGTGAGTGGGTGAAGTGGGTCTGTGACAGACAGGGCGTGCGACCGGAGCCGGTGATGTCATTCCTGCAAATAAATGGTACAAACGAAGTTTATTGAAGCTGCTCCTTGTTTCCCAGTATAACGAGAGGGAAGTTAACCCCGAGGTAGAAGTATTACTTCGGCCCTGGAAATTTCTGCACGTAAGAAAAAGACGATTTCCCCTGATCTCCAGACCACGGTCAGGATAACATCAGGAAAGGTTAACACTACATTTATGTATGCTTCAAACATATGAAACGACATAGTGGTAGTGGACTATTACCTTAAACTATGAATGTGTTTTGTATTTAAGAAGTCAGTGTGATTCTACCAAGGGTACAGTTTTTTTTACATTTATTTTTAATAAGAGCGGTTAATACTTTGATGATTGTCGGGGCTAATTTACAGGGAATATCTCGGTAGTGCCGTCTGCATACACACACCTACATGCACACCGGAGCATTCATAGTACATTAGTGCCGGACGCACCGGACCAGAACATATTTTCAGCATACTGAGCTGCACAATGTTGAAAAGGTGATCTCTGGCTTTCACAAACGGTCGCCTGTACTTAGAGCATTAAGGTGAGTTTTGCTCACATTCATATAAAACTGCACTGTCAAGGAAGTGGGGACTTAGGGGAACTATGAGGGATTGAACCCAGATGCAGACACACAAGGGGGCACTTGATTCAAATTAATAAATTTATTAAACACAACGAAAAACCACAAATAAGGAAACTATGATTAAACACACACACTAGGGGCAAGGGCTATACATACAACGAAGCAACACAGGGAAACAATGAATGAAACACAGAGCATGCAAACTCAACGGAGCAGGGGAAAAGACGAAGACAACACAAGAAACTCACTAACACAAAACGTGGCAGGACTATAGACAAAGACAAGACTATGAACAAAATATCAATGACTAAAATAAAGAACAGAACACACTCCCGTAGGAGGAAGAAACAACTTTGAAAAGGATACAAAGCTGACAAAGTCCTATGTAACAAACCAAACTACTATTGAAGAAAGAAAAAAAAACACGAGGAAAGACCAGGCCACACTGGGTGTTTTGCATTTTCATGCGGTCAAAAAAAAGTTTGCTAAAACAGTAAAAGAGCACGAGTCTATTTTTTCCAGAGTGGCTAAGGCTTAAAATACTATTACATCCTTTCACACACATTTTCACTAATTTTACCTTTTCACTAATTTTATCCAAATATGGTTTAATGCAAAGCAGGCACAGAAACAAGAGAAATCAATCTGCAAGTTCTAATTTGCCTAATTTGCATTACAAGTGCAACAAAGCTTGTGACCATTAACTCCCAAACTGCAGGAATACACGCCATTCTGCCTCGTTTATGTTCAGATGTAAAGAAAATGTGAAAAGGCCCCCACAGTTTGTTTAAGCGGCGTAAACACGCTCACGTGCATTAGGCCACACAAGTTCCTTAAAAAACACAGAGAAGACGTTCTACCTCGGGAAACTGTCAGACTTGTCAGAAAAATCAAACAAACTGCGTCCATACCGGCACTCGCGGCTCATCGGGACAAACTGCGTCACCTGAGCGGAAGCGCTTTAATCAGCTTCCCCTGCTGCAGGTGCGCGTGCCATCACAGACGGTTCAGCTTCCGTTACTGCACATGAAGTACAGTGAAATGTAACATTGCATGATGCCATTTACCCTGTTCAACCAGGTGCGATTGTTTAATGCTTTTTATAAATATTGAATTATTTATTTAAAATTGTGGCAAAGAGCGAGCGGTGCACGTGCTGCGTTTTGTCCAGTGAGAGCTGGGAGAGCAGCTCACATCATGACACTCTCCTCTCCTCTCCTCTCCTCCAGCTGTCAGTGCGTTCAGGGAGGCGATGAGGCCATGCGCATTTTGGATTGGATTTGCGCTTTTACGCACTAAACCAATTGCGGACAAAATTCTTCCATTGATGTTTTGAATCAGTGCCCATGAGTAAAACTAACACACAAATCAGCGTCAGAACAGCCGTGTGGATTTACTGATCCGGCGCTGGAAGGTTGCGCATAAATAGCTATTCAGCTCTAGATTTCCGCTTTTCAAGCTAGTGAACTATATTTTCATTCATTTATATATATATTTTATTACATTTACGAATATTTTTACTTCATGCTGGTTATTTTATTCTAGTATGTTAATTTTATTTTATAATTTTTCTTATCTTTCTTATTATCTTGTTTTTGCAATGCAAATTTCATTGACATGTCATGCTCACTGACAATAAAGAAATCTTGAATCTTGAATCTTGAACTAGTTTCTCTCCGCTGCTCCAACACCGTCATCAGTACAGCCAGTTGTGGAAGAAGAACTCAGATATTCTACTTCAGTATAAGTGGTAATACCGGGGAAATATTCATATAAAATGGGAAATACGTGTAAAAATACATGTAAAAACTCTGCATTCAAAATCTAACATAAAGGAATTAAGTATTAGCATCAAACGCAACCAAGCACAAACTAATTATGCAAAATGGCTCGTTTCAGAATGATATTGATCACTGCATTATAATTATGCATGAATGTGTGAGCACAGCTAATGTTGCAGCTGGTCAGAGCAGGGATAGTTTTACCAGCTTTATATAATATACAGCGAGCTTTATCCAGAATAACACATCATGATTTATCAGGTTTTCTTATTAATAGTATGATGAAACTGAAAAATAACACATTATAATGCCAAATAAATGTAGTGGAGGAAAAAAAAAAAGCTTTCCTGGTACTGGTTTCCAAAATGTAGTGTATGATGTAGAAGTATAAGGTTAGAGTGTAAAGTAGCGTTTAATGTCAATCTTCAAGTCATTCCTAATAAATAAAAATAAATCCTTATTATAAATCAAATATTATTCATGCTGTTAGTACGCTTATAATAGCACAGCCTCACAGAGCCGCTAGCAGTCGGCTCAGTCGGCCCAGTGGTCATGGAAAAATCACACCTCGACCAGAAAATCCACCTACTTCAGACACAGGTCAAAGAAATGATAGTGTATCAAATGTTTGGATAAACTTACTGTGATGTATCGATGCTCAAACCCATTTGAATTTCGTAGATTATTTTACTCCATTGTTTATCATATTCCCATCCGTTATATCTTTTATTCTGTTTTGCTGTTTTCATTGTCAGTTGTTCATCTGTGATACACTTGAATTCTATTATTTGTTGTACCAGAGTTATTGTACGAGCACTTATGGTATACATTTACCCGCTGTATGTGTGTGTTTCTGTGTGTGTGTGTGTGTGTGTAAAATGTAACACTTCTTTTTGTGTGTATACACATTGTTGCAGATGCTTAATGAGCTAATAAACTGTTGAAAAAACTAAAATAGTTGATTAGTTCACAATAGAAGAACCAACAACTGGAGAAGCTGCAACTGCGGCCTGCACGCTGATGTCACCTCACGAGGAAACAACGTCTGGAAACCAGTAATCAATAACTGTCAATTCATTCAAATCTGAAACAAATAAAAAGTACTGCTGTAAATAAAAAGTATGACTGGATGTACTGTTTGTGTTGGTCATACGCCTGATGGCTAGTTTCAACATGTGGATGCTGTTCCCTTTTCTTGTTTGCTTGTTTAACAAAACTGTTTCTCTTGACATTTAAATCATAACAATCGTTTAAATACAGTTGTTGTTGCACATTTATTTGATATTGACAATGCACGTGTAAAGAGAAGATGGCAGCTGAGGTGGTGCAGTGAGACGAAGGGGCTCAAGCTGCACCATCACCGCTGACCAAGTGGCGGACCTCTGTCGTTTGTGTGATGGTGCTGATGGTTTGGTTTTCAACAGTCTGTGTTTCGGTTGGTGCAGCGGGAGAGGCCAGCACTGTGGCTGCTGCTGTTGGAGAGTCCAGCCAGTAGATCTGTGGCCAGCTGCAGTTGTTACACAAAGGCGTTGCTGCAGTCTGTGTGTGAGGTGGCTGCATCAATAGTGTCTGTGAGGCGAAGGGCTCCATCACACCTGCCTGTGAGGCAAAGGGTTCCGTCACAACTGTCTGTGAGGCGAAGGGTTCCATCACACCTGTCTGTGAGGCGAAGGGCTCCATCACACCTGTCTGTGAGACGAAGGGCTCCATCACACCTGTCTGTGAGGCGAAGGGCTCCATCACTGCTGTGTGCACGGGGTTCACATGCAGTCTCTTGGCTTGCTGACTGACCTTCCTCCTCGTCCTCTTTCTCTTTTTGCCCTACACAAAAACAACACATAAGACTGAGGTTAGTGGGCAAGAACAAAACTATTTTCAATGACTTTGTGTCAACAGCTGCTGTGGTGTGAAGGAAACATGTGTGAGTTGTGTGTGAGCACTGTGTACATACATAATTGTCTCTGGATGACCAGCCGGGGGGCAGCTCTGCGTGGAGCCATTGCTCTTTGTCCGCCTCTTCATAATATTTGGCTTGCTCTTCTTTGGATAGGGACTTCCACTGTGGATAGACGATAACTTGCGGTCAGCACACACACACTTAAAAACAGGACTTGGCCACACCCACAAAACGGGAGCGGAAAAGCACATGAACAGATGCATAAATGTGCTCACAGATAGAGGAAAATCTGTTCTGCGAGCATGACTGCAGTCTGTGGCTGAAGTCTGTGTAACACTGAATGTCTCAAACATAGAAAAAAATACTTACCCTCCGTCCCAGGACAGTGTTCACCGCCGCACTGTCAGTGATGTTCAGCTCGGCCACCACATTTGGCCTCTGCTCTTTCCTGAACAACATGAAGGCATTGGCATGGTTTCTTTATGTGCGGCTTATCTGCCGGTTGGTTTTCATGCTTTCTCTTTCTATAGGAATACAGGAAAAAAAACAAGGTAAGCGCACACAAGCGTAAAACCGTGCGAAAAGAAGTAGCAAGCAGTGAAGCAAGCAGAATAACACAACACAGAGGTAAATCTCACACTCCTCTGAGCAGTGTTGTACATTAAAACCTCTTAAAAGAGACGTATTATAAAGATATTCATGCTTGTGTTTTGGTAGATGAAGAACACTTGCAATCAGCTGCAAGAAATCAAATATAAAGGTGACTGTGATTCTATTATATGTCAGGTTTATTTATGGTGGTCCAGTTGTTGACCACTGCCGCAGATCTTGAGTCAGTCACCAAAAAGAAAAGTGCATTTTGATCAAAACTGTGTATATCTCACTTACTTTGACCCGGAGGTGTTGGGATATGGAGCAGCAGGGCCACATGTAGTGAAAACATTTACAACACCTCTCTATTCCTACACAGAAAGAGAGACAGATGTATTAGATAATAGAAAGAACTGTCTGTCTGTGTGTGTGTGTGTCTGTCTGTCTGTCTCTCTCTGTGTGTGTGTGTGTGTGTGAAGATACAAGCAGAAGCTCAGTAGCTAGTGTTCACTGGTGTGTGCTTGTTTCTATTAATGTGTATGTTTCTTACACCGTTCCAACAGGAAGCAGGTCGTGAGGGTCACCTGGCTGCATGATGTTGTGATCGTACAGCAGGGCCCCTCCCTGGTAGATGACGGGAGCAGCTTGGCCAGCGTTCACTCCCGGGGCAGCCATCATTAGGCTTGGGTGCTCCAACCAGCGTGGAGCTGCTTCGATGGGGACGCACCCACCGTTTCCCTGGCTCAGATGTTGCGGGTGGGGGGCATATGGGGGATGAGATGGAGGAGGTGGAGATGGAGGCGGAGTGATCGGTGGCTCTCCCAATATCTCTTCAATCGCGGCCTCCAGAAGGGTCCGTACTTCTTCTTTAAGAGCTGTTAAATCATCTAATTTTCCAGCCATTATTCTGTCCCTGTTTTTTTAAGGATGTATTTCTGACATTCTCCTCTGACAAGCTTTGCTTTCTTCATCTTGAGTTTGATCAAATGCCATGAAAACTAATTAGCATCGCGCATCGTGTCCTTTGAGAAGAGCCATCCCTCACCTGTTCGTCAGCTGCCGTTGCTGCTCTTCATCACCTGATCACGTACCAGCACAGCAGCTCCCTGTGAGCAATTTGCCTGTTTTATGATAACTTATGCAGCATTATAGCTGTTTCTCAAATCATATAACATACTACTGTAATTGTAGGCAGGTGTTGAGTCGGGAGTGTGTTGTCACCGGAAAAAATGATGATTGTTTCTCTTTCTTTCTTTTTGTAATAAACAGTGGACGATGTAGAGACAACCTCCAGAAAACAACCAAAACAGTGTGTTATTAGCTAAATGGTGGATTCCTGATTGATCAGTAAATAAATTATGACCGACCTGAATCCTCAAGTTTATTTAGTTGTCTTTTGAAAACGCTAAAATAAAAGCACAGCAGTTTGCTGTAAACTGTTTCCTCTCCACCTGAACGCTGGTCTCACTCCACAGGTGCGTTTGTTTACATTTTGAGTCGGTGAATTTCAGCTTTTTTACCACCAGCTTCAAAGTCATAATACATGACAATTAAGCAGGACACTCCAAATGTAAAATGAAACCTGCTCAGGTCTTAATATTAATGGGAAGGCCACTAATTTCATCCCTTAACACACAGAGATGTAATATTCAACAGTTTGACATTAAACTGTGTTTGCTTGCTGACTGATATTTCGATCCTTGACTCCACTTATTCCAAACTCCTCCAAAAAAAAAACGTTTGTGTTCCAAATCCAGATTATAGACCTCATATAAAAGCCATAATATTCACATTTTTATAGTTTTTTTTTTTTAATAGTATTTTTATAATATGAGCTGACTGTTAACACAACTGACTACAAGTGCTTGAAAATTGCACTGTACTTAAACTTCACATTTAACCACCAACACAGATCAGTGCTGAAACACTGCGCGCAATGCGCACAGTTGCGCAAACATCGGCTCCAGCGCTGTGGCTACAGTGGAGTGACGCAGGGCGCTTTCACTTGTCGTGGCCACAACATTGCGCATACAATTCTGCTACAGAACACACTGAAGCGTATTGAAAGTTCAAATGGTCTTTTGTCCGGTTCATTATTATTATTGTTGTATATTCAGTGGGCCACTGGATAAACTACATTTTTAAAAACAAATAGCCCAACAACATCTTTGCTGAATATTTAAGGAAATTATATTTATTCATATCTAATCAGCCTCAAACGTATTAAATCCATGCGCAATAGGCCAACAATGGCAGGATCAGGCGCTTGAAACTTCAATATAAATCAACCAGTAATTAAAATGCAGCACCGAAAATATCAATCCGGTTTTATTTCATTTTTTGGACAAATTATTGGCTGATGCTACTGTAACCCTCGTTATGTTATATTAACAGAGCACAGGTAGGTGATGATCAATGAAAGTAGCTGGACCAGTATCAGAAGACACTAAGCCGTCAACAGCCAGTGTTTATGAACATCAACAATGACACAGAAAACCACGAGCTGAGTTTTTTCAATTATTATTAGAAAAAACCAAAACAATTTTTAATACAACAATACTTTGAACAATGAACAGAAAATAACAAATTTAAATAATAAAGCCGGCAATGAAGAAAAAGAAACCCTCTGTTCCCAATGTTGACTGTTCTTTCGTTGGGGCCCTTTCCCAGTTACCATCAGTGTATCAATGTCTACTCCATCTTACCACACAGTCCGTGAGGGAAGGGGGAATCAGAAAACTCTGCACACCTTGGATAACAATGGTTCACTTTGGCTCGCCACCCAGTTCACACTGGGAATCTCCGATCTTGGGATCCAGGACTGAAGTTCATACAGTCCCCAGCAGGAAAGTGATGGGCTATGGCTCCAACCTTTTCCAGCCGACCGACGACACCAACACACCACGAGGGAATCCTGGGTAAACCTAAGAAAAAAACCTGACCTGTAGATAGGCCAGACAAGACCCAAAAGGCTTGTTACATTCATTCAGTGTCTGTGCAAATCATGTTAATTTTCTCTATTTCTCCATGAATTGTTACCAATTAAATACACTCCATCTTGTATGAATAAGTTCAAATCATGTTCTCAAAGAAATGCAGTTGCTCAACAAAAATACATTTAAGGTTCAAGTTTCATTCGCAGATATGAACAATAACCACATTTAAAGTGCTTCATATATATTCAAGTATTCAATGGGCTTCAAGATTTCTCTATTATCATTGAGCATGACATGTCAATGAAATTTGCATTGCAACCCCCATGTTAGAAACTAGATAATAAGATTATAAAATAAAATTAAGATACTAGAATAAAATAAACCAACATGCAGTAAAAATATTCGTACATGTAATAAAAATATACCAGAAATGAAAGACAATAAAATACTAACTATACTAAACAATCAACAATAAAATATACCAGTGAAATGTACCAATATACTAATATGTATATACTGAATGCTCTGACAACTCTGGGGAAGAAGCTGTCCCTCAGTCTGTTGGTGGTGGTGCGGATGTCTGTGGCCCGGATGGGGTCCGTGGCGATGGATCTTGCCCTCTTCCTGACCCGGCCTTCATATATAGAGTCTAGGTCAGGAAGGGGGCAGCCCACGATGCCCTGTGCAGTTTTAACCACCCGTGCTGCCATACCACGCCGTCACACTAAGGCAGAGGATGCGTTCAGTTGTGGCCCTGTAGAAATTGACGAGCAACCGAGAGGAGAGTCCGGCCCGTTTCAGTTTCCTGAGGAAGAAGGACCTTTGTTGTGCCTTCTTCACCAGGCGGGAGGTTGACGGGGATCTCCTACTGCCTCGCCAAGGACCAGATACTGACTGGATCAGGGTCAAATTATAATTCTTTGCCTAATTCTTAACTCTTAATATTATCACTTATAATCTTAAAAATTCTAAGTCTTAGGAGAGATCAGCTTTTCTTCAAAAAATGCACAGAGTCTGGAAAAAGAGTCAGAGTCCAGAAGAGTTGAGTCCAGGGAGCTTTATTCTCTTCTTTATTCTCTTGGCAAGTCCTGCCAAAAATGCCCAAATTCTGTTCTGCGCATCACCTTTTATACACTTGTCAGAGGGCTTGGCCACACAGTCTGGCCACATCCTTTTTATCAAGTTACATCTTTACACTGATTTTATTGGTGTTTACATAGAGGGGGGTCTTCCCCTTTAATGCATAATTAATAATCTCTTACCTAATTTCTACTGGTAATTTTCCATTGTAGCCTTTAGGGATTTTCCACTGAGATCCCTCTGGCCTCAGTATCTATTGGGATCTTAGGAACTTTCCAGATTACTGCTTTGTTCTAAGTTTAGCAAGTTATCTCTATTCTAGTGTTTTTATTGGTGTCTAGCCAACTCTTAGGACATTTTTTTAAAAAGATTTATATAACAGAACATAGGCCAAGCAAAACAGAGATAGTACTAACTAAACAGACATACGACTCACTAAGTAAACAGAGATTTCACTAAATAAACATAGATGTGATTTCTTAAGTATACAGAGTTAAGAGTAAAGAAACATGTTCAGAAATCCTCTTCATGTGTCTGTCTCCCTCATGCCCCTGAGCACAGAGTGAGCACAGAGTGAGCACAGAGTGGACAGAGTGGAGTGGCACAATCTTGTCATGTAACCCTCAGATCTGACACTACAAGGTGTTCATGGACCAGGAAAAATCAGATACGATGTGGAGGCCCTGAGAATAATCCGCTCAAAGCACTTCATGATTACAGGGGTCAGAGCAACAGGCCGGTAGTCATTCAGGCAGGTGATGGATGTCTTCTTAGGTACCGGAATGATGGTGGAGGACTTGAGCTTCACGATAGCGCCATTATCTTCACAATAGCGCAGAATTGTTAGCGCCATTGACACATTCAACATAGTAACAACAAAATATAGTAATATCACTAACCCAACAGACTTCACAGTGTTTCACTCACCGCTGAGTCAATGTAGCTCTACAGCGCCTCACTTCATAGACCTGCACTTGTCCAGTCGCACTTTTCTACAAGGTTTAACGTAACAATACAATAATCAACAAATATTTAACAATCTCAAGAATTAATAACTTCATTTAGAAGGTAATTTTCTCTTACCCAGTGGGTGATAATGGAATTACTTTTGATTTTATCGATGGGCACACAAGCATGCCAGGGCGATCTGTTCGTAAAACAGGAAGTGATACAGGAAATGAACCTGTCACATGACATTCACTGAATATCCTGATTGGCTGGTTGTGGAGCATGTGACTTAACCCCTTCTGCAATACACAATGCTTTTGGCATGGTAATTCTTCCCTTTTTGTGGAAAGGACTTTATACATTTTAAACAGACCTTCAAAAGCAACTTTAAACAGATGTATATATCTATGACTTATTTCAATAATTTATTCATTTAAATGAATTAATCCCAAATCAGCGGTTTTAATAATTTTCCATCAACTTATCTGTTTATTTAAAAATAACATGAATTATTTAAGGGATGATTATGTTGCTAAGAGGTATGGTTTTAGATTTTATTTCATCATATTCAAGCCTGGGCTACACTATGGCTGTTCACCCCTCAATCAAACTATAAATTCATCCCCCTGGCACAAAAACATTGAGGATCTGATGCAGAAAATGATGGGAAATGCAACAAGACAGAAAAGGTTGCAATCACATTACATATTGTGTGCTCCTGCAGCATTTTGTCTGTTTACATGCTGAGCAGCCACACAGTAACTTAGAGCCAAACAATGTTTGACTACAACGGACAGGAAAATGTCATTAAAGTAAGCTGTCAGGCAGACAGAAATGTGATTGTAGCAGGATAAAGTGCTTTTTCATGGGGAGTGTGCTGCTTTGCCCTCCCCTACCTTATTAGCCAATCCGTTATTGAGGCCACCCTATATAGGGATGCAGTGTCCATCTCGCATTCCTCTTGCTCTTTGGCTCTGAGGTCCAGCCACTCCGGGTCGCCTCACTTCCTCCTCGTCCCCATTGTTGCAGGTAAGGTAGCTACCTGGGTTGTTGTTGTTTGCAGCGGATTTTTTTTTGCAGTTTTCACAGTCATGATTTGTCTGTGTGCAGGCGTCCGACAGGCAGACGCTGCGCCTGTGCGGCGGGCTCACCGGTAATCTGCCACTGCCGCTTGGGAGACGTGAGGTGCACCGACCCTCTCCAGTGTGTGTGCGTCATCAACGCTGATGGGTGTGTTGGGCCCATGTCACCTCCTCAGCATTAATATTTTCTTTTAATATTAATTTAACCTACCATATATTTTCATTGTAGATGTTAATTGGTGTGTGGAGTGACGCCGTCTGAAGAGCCGCTGCTGCTTTGCTCTATGTTTTGTTTGGTGTGCTGTCCGCATCATTCCTGTGTTGGTTCTAACCTGCTGGGCTCTGTCTGCACGTGTTGTACGCGTGTGTCTGGACTAGATGGGATATTTGGTGTCTGCCGACAGAATTCCTTCATCCCTATTAGTTCCTTTCTTTTGCCTCAGCCCTGATACAGCATGTGCTGGTTTGATTTTCTTATGCGGGATTAATTCTTGTTTTGGTTTTGTTTATCTCTTACTTTCTTTTCTGATTAGTAATTAATTATCTTTCACTGACTGTAGCTCCTTTTTTTCTCTTTCTTAAATTAGGATTTGTTCAAGGTGCCTGAGTTTGTGTAATTTCTGGTAGCTGGACTTTCATCATTTGATTTATTTTGTGCATAAGTTATTTTTGGCAAATCATTTATTTTTTCCCTTTATTTACTTTTGTCAGCTTGTTTGGTTAATCGTTAAATTGAGTTTTTTTTTGGTAGCTACAGTGACTTTCCTGTTAGTTTGTAATCTTGGTTGCTGCCTTATTTATTTGGTTATTTTGTTTATTGGCTTGTCTTGTTTGCCTTGTTTGTTTTGATTTCCCCCTTTAACAATTCTTTTGTTTGTTTCTTTCAGGTGCTGGAAACTTACCGTGGCAGTCCTGGTGTCCTGGTTGTGGGGTCCCCCCTTTCTTTTTGTGTGTGTGTGTTGTACGACCCCTCCTCAGTTATCTGATTTTGATGTTTCAGTGACACGAGTGAGTGGGGTGCTCTTCTCCCTGGGTTCCTTCACTTCCTTGTTCACCTAGACTCCCCCACTGGTAAGCTCCAGCCCTGTGTGTATTTTCTGTGAAAGAGCCATAGGCACAGCTTCTTTTAAAGTACACTGGTCTTATGAAATTCTGTAATAAAATAATATATATACTTTTATAATTGGAACCACGTCTTCTGCTTGAGTAAAATGAACCTAAGTGTCCTTGTATTAGCTCCAATAAGGTAATACAAAATTATTTCCTTGGGTGAAACTCCCAAGGTGGCGTTGTCTGGTTGGGCTGGTCGTTTCCTAATATTTAAATCTTCCACTCGTATGCTTACCGCCACATAATGTTTCATCGGCTCAGTAATGACAGTAAAGCATGAGAAATCCTGCTGAGGCAAGTTTCTTGACCTTGTTAAATGTGTTACATTGTGGGTCTATTTAACAGTTGTGATTGAATTGAACTAAATTATGTGTTTTTTTTTCACACTGATTTGTTATAAATGCTGTAATCACTTTATCCATACCCACCATGTGCAATTTCTACCCAAGTGCAATTTGTGCAAAAACTGTTCTAACTCCGAACCGAGACAGCGAGCTGAACATCTAAGGGTTCCAGCAATAAAAGGACACGTTGTTGTCGTCTTTGTGTTTACTGAAGACCATTTTCTTAATTTGTAAAACTAACATACAGAACAAGGAAAAAATACATAAGTGCAATGCGTATGTAACTCATAACTGTGATAAACATCACGCATCACTTGGACAGCACACTCTTATACTACTGTCAGCTGATGGCTAACAATACCAACTCATTGTTAATACTTAGAAAGATTCAAGAGTCTTTATTGTCATTGAGCATGTCAATGAAATTTTCATTGCAACCCCCATGTTAGGAACAGATAGTAAGAAAGATAAGAAGACTAGAAAGAATAAAATTAAGAACTACAATAAAATAAACCAACATGCAATAAAAATATTCGTAAAGCAATTAAAAATATAACAGAATGAAAATATACTAAGGCAATAAAATATACTAAACAATAAAATATGGAAGTGAAATGTGCAACAGAACAAAATATACAAGCAGAATAAAAAATACAGTGATATGAACCGACAGAATTAAAAAAAAAAAAAAAAAGTGAAATGTACTGACAGAATAAAATACACCAGTGGACAATAAAATATACCAATGAAAATGAAATGTGCCAATATACTTAAATGTATATAATTTAGTTAAGTATATGTGTGGACCTAAAAGTTAAGTACACAGAAGGTGCAGGAGGAGGTGGAGGTGAAGGTGTAAAAGTGCGGTGTGCAGTGGTTCAGTTTTCACAGTCTCTCACTGCAGAGCTGGGAGAGCAGCTCACATCATGACACTCTCCTCTCCTCCAGCTGTCAGTGCGTTCAGGGAGGCGATGAGGCCATGCGCATTTTGGATAGGATTTGCGCTTTTACGCACTGAACCGATAGCAGTCAGAATTCTTCCATTGTTGTTTTGAATCAGTGCCCATGAGTAAAACGCACACACAGATCAGCGTCAGAACAGCCGTGTGGATATACTGATCCGGCGCAGGAAGGTTGCGCATAAATAGATATTCAGCTTTAGATTTAGTTAAGTTACGCTTTTCAAATAGTCTTTCTTGTAAACTAGTTTTTCTACGCTGCTCCAACACTGTCATCAGTACAGCCAGTTGTGGAAGAAGAACTCAGATATTCTACTTAAGTATAAGTGGTAATACCGGGGAAATACTCATGTAAAATGTGGAATACGTGGAAAAATACATGTAAGAACTCTGCATTCAAAATCTAACAAAGGAATTAAGTATTAGCATCAAACGCAACCAAGCACAAACAAATTATGCAAAATGGCTCGTTTCAGAATGATATTGATCACTGCATTATAATTATGCATGAATGTGTGAGCACAGCTAATGTTGCAGCTGGTCAGAGCAGGAATAGTTTCACCAGCTTTATGTAATATACAGCGAGCTTTATCCAGAATAACACATCATGATTTATCAGCTTTTTTATTAATAGTATGATGAAACTGAGAAATAACACATTATAATGCCAAATAAATGTAGTGGAGGAAAAAAAAAAAAAGCTTTCCTGGTACTGGTTTCCAAAATGTAGTGTATGATGTAGAAGTATAAGGTTAGAGTGTAAAGTAGCGTTTAATGTTAATCTTCAAGTCATTACTAATAATTAAATATAAATCCTTATTATAAATCAAATATTATTCATGCTGTTAGTACGCTGATGATAGCACAGCCTCACAGAGCCGCTAGCAGTCGGCTCAGTCGGCCCAGTGGTTATAGAAAAATCACACCTCGCCCAGAAAATCCACCTACTTCAGACACAGGTCAAAGAAATGATAGTGTATCAAATGTTTGGATAAACTTACTGTGATGTATCGATGCTCAAACCCATTTGAATTTCGTAGATTATTTTACTCCATTGTTTATCATATTCCCATCCGTTATATCTTTTATTCTGTTTTGCTGTTTTCATTGTCAGTTGTTCATCTGTGATACACTTGAATTCTATTATTTGTTGTACCAGAGTTATTGTACGAGCACTTATGGTATACATTTACCTGCTGTGTGTGTGTGTGTGTAAAATGTAACACTTCTTTTTGTGTGTATACACATTGTTGCAGATGCTTAATGAGCTAATAAACTGTTGAAAAAACTAAAATAGTTGATTAGTTCACAATAGAAGAACCAACAACTGGAGAAGCTGCAACTGCGGCCTGCACGCTGATGTCACCTCACGAGGAAACAACGTCTGGAAACCAGTAATCAATAACTGTCAATTCATTCAAATCTGAAACAAATAAAAAGTACTGCTGTAAATAAAAAGTATGACTGGATGTACTGTTTGTGTTGGTCATACGCCTGATGGCTAGTTTCAACATGTGGATGCTGTTCCCTTTTCTTGTTTGCTTGTTTAACAAAACTGTTTCTCTTGACATTTAAATCATAACAATCGTTTAAATACAGTTGTTGTTGCACATTTATTTGATATTGACAATGCACGTGTAAAGAGAAGATGGCAGCTGAGGTGGTGCAGTGAGACGAAGGGGCTCAAGCTGCACCATCATCGCTGACCAAGTGGTGGACCTCTGTCGTTTGTGTGATGGTGCTGATGGTTTGGTTTTCAACAGTCTGTGTTTCGGTTGGTGCAGCGGGAGAGGCCAGCACTGTGGCCGCTGCTGTTGGAGAGTCCAGCCAGTAGATCTGTGGCCAGCTGCAGTTGTTACACGAAGGCGTTGCTGCAGTCTGTGTGTGAGGTGGCTGCATCAGTAATGTCTGGGTGAAGGGCTCCATCACACCTGTCTGTGGGGCGAAGGGTTCCGTCACACCTGTCTGTGAGGCGAAGGGCTCCATCACACCTGCCTGTGAGGCGAAGGGCTCCATCACACCTGTCTGTGAGGCGAAGGGTTCCATCACACCTGTCTGTGAGGCGAAGGGTTCCATCACACCTGTCTGTGAGGCGAAGGGCTCCATCACTGCTGTGTGCACGGGGTTCACATGCAGTCTCTTGGCTTGCTGACTGACCTTCCTCCTCGTCCTCTTTCTCTTTTTGCCCTACACAAAAACAACACATAAGACTGAGGTTAGTGGTCAGGAACAAAACTATTTTCAGTGACTTTGTGTCACCAGCTGCTGTGGTGTGAGGGAAACGTGTGAGTTGTGTGTGAGCACTGTGTACATACATAATTGTCTCTGGATGACCAGTCGGGGTGCAGCTCTGCGTTGAGCCGTCGCTCTTTGTCCGCCTCTTCATAATATTTGGCTTGCTCTTCTTTGGATAGGGACTTCCACTGTGGATAGACGATAACTTGCGGTCAGCACACACACACACTTAAAAACAGGACTTGGCCACACCCACAAAACGGGAGCGGAAAAGCACATGAACAGATGCATAAATGTGCTCACAGATAGAGGAAAATCTGTTCTGCGAGCATGACTGCAGTCTGTGGCTGAAGTCTGTGTAACAATGAATGTCTCAAACATGACCGTGCGAAAAGAAGTAGCAAGCAGTGAAGCAAGCAGAATAACACAACACAGAGGTAAAACTCACACTCCTCTGAGCAGTGTTGTACATTAAAACCTTTTAAAAGACACGTATTATAAAGATATTTATGCTTGTGTTTTGGTAGATGAAGAACACTTGCAATCAGCTGCAAGAAATCAAACATGAAGGTGACTGTGATTCTATTATATGTCTTTATGTGTTTATTTATGGTGGTCCAGTTGTTGACCACTGCCGCAGATCTTGAGTCAGTCACCAAAAAGAAACGTGCATTTTGATCAAAACTGTGTATATCTCACTTACTTTGACCCGGAGGTGTTGGGATGTGGAGCAGCAGGGCCACATGTAGTGAAAACATTTACAACACCTCTCCATTCCTACACAGAAAGAGAGACAGATGTATTAGATAATAGAAAGAATGTGTGTGTGTGTGCGGGTTTGTGTGTGCGTGTGTGTGTGTGTGTGAAGATACAAGCAGAAGCTCAGTAGCTAGTGTTCACTGGTGTGTGCTTGTTTCTATTAATGTGTGTGTTTCTTACAGCGTTCCAACAGGAAGCAGATCGTAAGGGTCACCTGGATGCATTGAGGTTGCAATCGTACAGCAGCCCCCCCCCCCCGTAGATGACAGGAGCAGCTTGACCAGCGTTCACTCCCGGGCAAGCCATCATTAGGCTTGGGTGCTCCAACCAGAAATAACCAAAATAAAACAGGATGTGACAAAAACCAGGCAAAGACAACACACAATGGGAAACTTAACAAAAAAACGGCGTGCAGAGCATGGGTCATGACATGCACACATGGCACACCACTTCTCATTGCTTGGAATAAAGTGTATCCACGCACCTGAGGTCAATGCTGAAGACTCATCACCGTGATGATCCTAAGGCACAAGAGCTATCGGTTACTCCCAGAAGAAGTCCAGGATTCCACACCAGCTCTCTCTGAGGGGCAGGTTGTATGATGCCCTATTCAAGCTCTCCCTGTCTCAGAACTATCATTCCCCTATTTTCCCCCAAAGCTCACAAACAACCTGAGCCCACACATCCTTTCAGCCCAGCATCCTTTCCTCTTCTCGCTTCTACCTTTCATATCCTGTCTTTTTTGGCCACCTCACCTCCTCCCACCACTATACTGGTCAGCACAGCTGCTTAGACCACTCCCTCAACAGTGGTGTCAAGCGTGGTGCCATCAGCCAAAACCCATCATTTCCTCTGGTTTTGTGGTGGAGAGAAATGACACTGAAGAATAGGTGTAGCAGATGCAGCCAGAGTGGGACTTCATTGAGCTTACAATGTACAGATGTTCACAGCAAAGTTCTGTCTACATCTTGTCTATATTAGCTTATATACTTTAAGCTAAATCGTCATGAAAGTCTTTTGGTGTCAATCCATCAGTAGTTACTGAGATATCTCAGTCTGGACCAAAGTTGTGGACTGTTGGACTGCCACTGCCTTCCCTGGACCCAGCTGCAGCTGAGGCAAATGGGTTTTATAGCATTTAGAGTCATCCGTCAAACTGAAAGAAGGACATAATTTCTCAGAAATAAAGGTGAGAAAATACAAACTGATTAGAACATAAACCTATATTATGTTGAAATTATTCAGGAGTGTTTCTATGTTGAGGAACAGAGAGGAGATCATTAAAAGCAAACTTCAAATGCCAATTTACAGTGAGGAAAAATACTTCCAGAACAAGCGGACCCTTCGAATATGCAGCTGTATTAGGTTTTCTGACTCCAGCAAGTGACAAAGTTAACTGCTGGAAGCAATCCACCCAAACAAAGATATCAATATATTTGTAAATGTGACTATTTTGATGAAATCCATGTCCTGTTTTTTGTTTAGATATATAAGCACCTGAAAATCTAAAAATGATCTCACAGATCTGCAATCTGCAGGTCATTGCAGATTGACTCAGAGTGCTTGTAGTAAAAATAGTCGTGAGGCCGCCTGGTCTGCAGCTCAAGTTGACCTGCTGCAGTTTTTTGTCATCAGCAGCAGTGTGACCTGAGGATCCTGTTACAGGTCAAGGGGTCCCCTGCATAACCTTACAGAAAACTTGTGAACAGCAGCAGTAACAGCTCTTTAATATGAATCAAGAAGCTTCAGTAAATCACATTAGCTTGTGTTCACACCTGTTAGACCAGAGAAATTGCATAAATTATCAGGTCTTGTCTTGTCTCGTCATTCTTGCCTGTTCAGTTTTTTACAGCAAAAACAAAGAGGTGTAAGCCTGAAGTCACATGGCCACAGCTAGCTCATTCATTGTTAATCGTATATCATCAGTCCCACATGGACGTATTATATTCCTTCGACTATCCAACCACTGTTTATTATGAGTTTTGTCATCATGGTCTGACGGCATGGTCAACCTGTTTGAAACCTGTTTGAGCTGCGACCTCACACTCAGGCCAGCCATGGGTCTTGCACATTCCCAACACAAGGGAACTCCAAAGCTATAGGCTAAAGGCTATAACTAAGAGGGCAGCCCCACCACCAAAATTAAATCATATTCTTAAGTTCCCAGCTAACACATAACATTCCTGCAACATTCCTTACAGGTTTTTAATTGATAGCGTTCAAATTTGAACAACGCAGCAATACAACCTTCTCATAACCATATGAAGTAACTTTTTTGGGTTTGTTTTTTTTTTTTTTTTTGCAATATTCCCCAGAGGTTTGCTGCTGGTATTCTTTTTTACTGCTACCTTTTCAGTTATTCAAATGAGTTTTTATTGAGTTTCATGTTTTTTTTAATTCATTTATATTAAAACATACTCATATCTGCCAACAGTTTGACTGGGAAATAATGTGCAGTCCACAAGTGGAGGACAGTGAATTTTAATGACCTGCATCACAGGTCATTACATCACATTACATTAACTTCTGTGTGGACAACACTGTGCCTACCAGGAAGGTACAGTGTTTCCCAAATAACAAACCCTCGGTGTTCCTGGAAGTAAAAGCCTTATTGAATGAGAAGAAGAGGGGTTTTAGATCAGGGGCAAGTGAGCTGAGGAGGGTGCAGAGGAAGCAGAAAAGGGAGATTAGGAGAGAGCTACAGGAGGAAGCTGGAGGAGCATCTTCAGGGGAACAACCTCAGGTCAAAGCAGTGACAGTGAGAGGGGCCCAGAACCTGGAGACCTGGGACTGAATCAGTTCTTCAACAGATGTTTTTCTCATATCAGATCATACTGAACCACCTCCATCACCTGATGAGCAGTGAGCTGGACCCCCTACAGTTCACATACCAAGCAGACATTGGTGTGGAACATGCAGTCATCTATCTGCTGCACAGATCTCTTTTCCAAGCACTGTGAGAGTCATGTTTTTGACTTCTCCAGTGCTTTCAACACAATCCAACCATAACTTCTCAGGGGGATGCTCAAAGGAGCTGGAGTTGACTGCAACCTGGCTGCATAGACCACCCCTATCTCACCAACAGACCACAGTATGTGAGGCTTCATAATACCTGTCTCATGTGGTAGTTTGCAGCATGGGGGCTTCACAGGGTTTGTTGCTTTCTTCAGACACAACACTGACAGCTGTCACTTTCAGAAGTTCTCCAATGTGACAGCTATTGAGTATCACAGTGGAAGGAACTGGAATACATGGAAGTCAAAACCAACTTTGTCAACTGGTGTGGACAGAACCACCTATACACACACACTACATAAACACCAGCAAGAGGAAGGAGATGGCGATAGAATTCCACAGGTGCCACAGATTACACCAGTGAACATCAGATTGTGGGCAAGTACAAATACCTGGGTGTTCACCTCAACAACAAACCATCTCCTATCCTATCATCTCCATCTGCTAAGAAGACTGAGGTCCTTTGGAGTATGTAGGAGACTGTTAACACTTTTTATGACACTGTGGTGTGAATGTTGAAAAGCTGAAAGTTGTGGGATATTTTAAAGTTTAAATTAAGTTTCTGGCCTAAGGTATAAATGAGCAGATAAGAGTTGAAAAGGGTGGATGGAGAAACAGTGTAAGAGGGAACTAAACTTCATACCTGACCTATTAAGACATAGCTGAAAGCATATGAAGAGGTCTAGTTCATAAAAATGGGCCTGAAAAGTTGAATCAATCCCAAATGTTGAACATTTTAAGGTTTAAATGGAGTTTCCATCTGAAAGTATAAATGAGCAGATAGGGTTGAAAAGTTAGGGCAGTTCCAGACTGAGAATTTTTAAAATCTAATCAGATTAGCATTGTATTCTCAACCCCCACTTTTTGATGCACAGCAAGTAATTTTTAACACACCTCATTGATTGTTCAAAGACATACCAGGATCCAATGACATCATTTGTATGTCAGCCGACCTTCTAGGGTTTAAAAGAAAAAGTTTGAAGCTTATACACTTGGAAAACACACTTATATTCTTTTCAAACGTTAGAAAGACAATCAAGACAAAAATACCACTCTTATGTCTGTACAGTAAATGAGAAGGTTCAGTCAGTTATCTTAGCAGAGCATAAATACTGGAAAGATGGGAAAACGCTGGCCTGACTGTGTGACCACGTTCATTGACTCTAGTTAACTGCATTTCCTGTGTTATTTGAAAAGAGAGTTTTTTCAACATAGAACTAACATGAGGCTACATAGAACTAACATGGCTACAAGAAGTTTGTAACAGAAGACTTATTCAACTAACTTTCTAAAAACATGAGAATGTAGCCTCGTGTTACCTTTATGTAAAAAAAAAAAACCCTCTACGTTCTAGGAAGTCAGGTTTTACACCAGATAAACTTGCCGTTTTAACATCTGGGGAACATGGAGGAACGTTCAATAAATGTTCCCACAACCAAAAAATGTCTATGTCTAATAGCTGGGTTTAATGTTTTGAGGCTGACTATGGAAAACTGATTCAGATTTACATAAAAATAAAAATAAAAACATATCGGGACCTTAAATAGCCCAAACATAGGCATGCATACATTATTATGACACACATTATAATATTCATTACTGTTTATAACCTATTGTTGTTTTTGCAGTCACCACAGTTAGTCTTTTAAATGTATGCATAAAACAGGTACTAGTTGTGTTATACATGCCCATTGACTTCCCACGAGTCTTATTCTTAAATAAGAATGACATAAATGAATAAAACTCACATTACTAACCTTTTCTTTACCAAAGGCCCAAATAATATCATTACTTCCAGTGTCTTATAGACTACTCTTGGTATGGCAGGTTTAGTGTTGAACTCCAAATCAAGCTCTGATGTTTCCATATAGGGGCCTACTCGCCTTCAGCCACTGTCATGGGCAGAGACAGGAAAATGTGCACCAGAATGCACCGTCTCCATAAACTCTCTGTAGTTCCATAGTATGACAGACCAAACCATTTTTTGTTTTAGTAGGAGCGAAAGAAAAACAGTTTTTGACCACCATGTCATGGACAATTAAGATAAAAAAACAAGCTTTTCTATGTGACTTGCAAATACCATATAGTTTGTACAAATGTATATTTTTACAAAATATTCCAGCAAATTAGTGAAAGATTAGGGGCCCTCCCTTAATGCTGGTCCCAGGGTCCCTCCAGTGTGGCCAGTCCTGCTCACAGTGGGAGCAGCGAGAGGGAGAGAGCTTCTTGGATCCTTACTGAATTAATGTATGTCACTACTGTGTATTGGCATGTTTAATGACTCTGCTTAGCTTGTAGCACTGATTTCTGCTCAGGCATGCCTACAGCTACCCTGTTTGTTTTTGATAATGCACCTGTTGAATACATATTGATTTCACTCAAGTGTTTTCACTCAAATTAAATCACTCTGCATTTCCAGGCTGCTGGCTGCTCTCCTCAGGTTTGCCTCACTCCGACACTAAATTTAGAGCTGCAGCTCTGGATCTGTCAACGTATGATGTAAAAATAGCAAAGAGGGTGAAGCCTGCTCACAACAGAGCATGTGTAAGCTGATAAAAGATACTGGCAGAGACTGAAGACAGACAGAGAGTGACAGACAGACAGACAGGCAGAGAGACAGACAGGTACCTTTGTAGCAACTGTAAAGATTAGAAACAGGCTGAGAGATAGAGACAGACAGTGGACATATACTGTGGTTCAGCTTAATGTATACTGTTATTGGTTACGGCAGGGGACGTAAACAGAGAGACAGGCAGACTGTGAGAGGGACACAAAGACATAAGGTAAGTCAGTATTGTTTTAGTTATTTCTCTGGATTTACTGAACCTGAAAATGATTTTACACATCAAAGTCAGTTTACAGGTGTTGCAGTGTACTACTGCATATGTGAAAACAGTTGTATAAAGCCTTAACTGGGATTATCGATGATGTCACTGCAGTCTCCATCTCTAACCGAACTGTCGGCAGTGGAATTGCATTGAGAATAACAGGCAACGTGTTTTGACAAGGAAGAAAATGTGTGGAATAAGAAAGATGATCTGTGGTTCTGCTGCTTTTAATCAGTTTTTCACAGCTGTCTTCTGTGAGCGGGACATTGTTGAGGGAGTGCAGTAATAAATTGGTGGAGTACTTTCTTAAAGGGACAGTTCACCCCAAAATCAAAAATACATTTATTCCTCTTAGTCCTAACACGTTTTTTCCATCTAGATCTTTCATCCCTCTAATGCGGCTCCCTGTGGCTTTTGACAATAATGAGTATTTAATTAAAAGGTATTTCATTTTAGTTTGTTCGTTTTTAAACAAACATCGCACACGCCTCACAGATGACAGCTTATGATCCTGTGTAAAGATGAAGGTGACAGCATACAGCCCTGATGTGCAGACGCTGTGCGCTGAGGTTCTGGAGCAGATATCACATTAACCAAGTAAATACTTTAATTGCCTATTACCTTGCATATATTCATGTTTTTCGTTGTTCAGTGAAATAGTCCTTTTATTATTCAGGTTAACAGCTGACTGCATGTACCAATAAAAGGTTGATGGCACACAGAGAGAGAACACATTTTTGGTTTCCTGCCAGTGGATAATTTAAGTTCGGCATTTTTTTCATAAATACAAGAAGGACTCAAATAGACGCTGAGTATTTTACTTGAAAGTAACCTTCCTTTTGTTGCATGCAGAAATGTAATTCAGTTTTCTCTGCAGTCGTTCATTGATTTCATAAATGCATCACATTATAGTTTATACATAACATATAGGCGTTGTTTGCAGTGTTATTTCATTTTGAATGTCAGAAGGGTTTTGTGGCTCCCAGTGTTTTCTTTACTGTGGGAAAATAGTCCAAATGGCTCTTGAGTGGTATAGGTTGCCAACCCCTGGTCTAGATTGTTTTGGAGTGAACTGCAGATCTCTGGAGATAGCGGCTGTAGAGATGTCTATTTTATCTTGAATTGTATTGCTCGAAACAACAGAAAAAAACAAATGAAAATCTCAATTGCAATGTCTCTTGTTGTCTCAAGACCTAGTTATGAAATTACAACCTTGTTTGTGCTTGGACAGAACCTGACAACAGTTCAGTTGACGTTTCGTGTTTCTATTGCATAGTACTCCTGGCAGCTTCTATAGTTTTTCAACTCAGTTTTGTGGATACCACCGCCACTTTCACAAGAGTGGCCCTTCTGGTGGCAGGCTGAGAGGGCCCTGACCTGCTATGGCAGCTGCCATCACTGTAGAGGAGATTCCTTGAGTAATCTGTCAATATTTCTGGAGGCATTCATACTGTGAATGGGATTTGAGACTAATTGACTGAACCGCCAGGTGTGTTTGAATGGATGCTGGGTTCAGCGCAGCAGAGATGTGGCAGCCTGGTTGGAAGAATCTTGTTGCAGTTATCTCTTGATGTAACCCTTGTCCCTTTTTATGAGTGATTGCTATTTTATAATAAATCAACATGTATAGCTTGTCAAGGAAATTCTGTTAGAGCATGACCACATTAGAATATCCATGTTAATGCTGTGCCCTTCAGTTTTTCAATCTTCACATTCATTTATTCTTGTTCTCTCTTTGACCCTGATCAGCAGAAAACTTGTAGGTCTAGGGCCACAACCTGCAGGTACATTGGCTACAGAGTGTAAAATGACTGAATGAACAGGCATTGCAGCTGGTATGAGGAGTATATCCAGTTGGGATGAAACAGAAGCTTTGTGTTACACAAGACAGACAGCGCTCCCAATTCACTGCAGGTAAAAAAAGTCACTGCAGCCTTACTTTCAAATTGCATATAAACCATTTCTAGTTTTATTTACTTTCACATAGTAGACCTTGACTTGCAATGTAGGTCACCTAGACATACATATGTTGGGCGAAAGCCCAAACATATAAATGTTTGGGCTTTTGCATCTATATCTGTGATTTCTTATCTGCAATTTACAACAGCTGGAATGATGATCATCAATGATGCGGAATGTCAAGCCACTCCCCATCGGGAAGTGGATTTTCTTTCATCCTAACAACACTGGAAAAACAGACACTGCCGGAAGTGGTATGCCAGAGAAGCACGTAACGGGTGTAAAGTGAACCCAATAGCAGCACAAATGAACCAGGTCGTAGTATTAACAGTCTTTATTCAGCAGATAAATGTAGGAACACAGTTACCCACAAATGCATCAGAGTAGAGCAGGCAGGTGGCAAAATTCAAACTCAGGTCTACCCTGGTCTCTCTGAACTGAACACCAAAGATTTTGGTTCTGTCCAGTCACAAAAAAGTCAATAATTTTTGTGAAATGTAGTGTTTTGTGAAAAGTCATGTTCTGTGGAATGCTGTTTTTTGTGAATTGTTGGGTTTTGTGAAATGTGTTTAGTGAAATGTTGTTGTGTTTTGTGAAATATAATTTTTTTGCAAAACATCATTGCATTTTGTGAAATGTTTTCATTTGTGAACTGTTGTGTTTTTTGAAATGTGTGTTATGAAATATCATTGTATTCTGTGTTTTCTGAATTGTGTTCTGTGCAAGGCTGTTGTGTTTTGTGAAAAGTCATTGTGTTTTCTGAAATGTTGTTGCGCTTTAACCCTCAGGGCTACCGTAACTTTCTTTCCAGTGAACTACAACCACCAGCTTCATCACTGCATGGGAGGACGCGTGCATCTACTCCCGGATGAGAGGCTTATGCTTGTGACAGCACAAACTGTATTGTTATCTAGCATTATCACTTAGCTATAACCTAATCTCCACAAACTAGCAATGTCTTACTGGGGTGTAAGTCGTAGGTGCATGCTTCCTTCTGAAGTAATAAGGTTGGCAGGTGTAATTTGATAGATTCTAGTTTCTACATGTCAACAACAAGGTCTGTGGGTTATCTTGAGTCACTGAGTCATACTTAAATGCATTTCTTTGCTGCTTTGAGCAATATAAACCTAGTGCAATCTAGTTGTATTATATTCGAGAGGCAACTGATATCTCCAGAACTTTGCAACTCACCTCAAAACTATCTAGATGGATAAATAGCATTAAAGGTTAGAATAAAACAGTATTGTTGATTTTGGAGTGAACTGTCCCTTTAGGCGTCTATTATATAGACTAACATTAATTTCCTGTAGACTTAATCTAATCCTAACCATAACCATAATCACTACTTGCTTAACCCTAGCCCTTACCTTAATCTTCACCTAAACCTAACCTTAACTCAAGTCTTTCATCTTTATGGACTGAGTGAAGTGGTGTTTTTTGTGGATGTTTCTCCTTAAAGTACACTGTTGAGCTATGTTTAATTATAGAGCGATGGCTGTCATCTTGTGTCCCAGTTTGACGAGTCAGTCTTCAGCAAGACACTGCTCTGAGAACTGGAAGACATTTGGAATTATGTAGCAAGCAAAAATGTCTTAAACAAACCAGAATATGTTTTATATTTTAGATTCCTCGAAGTAGCCACCTTTTGCTTTGATGACAGCTTTTCACATTCTTGGCATTCTCTTAATCAGCTTCCTGAGGCAGTCACTTGAAATGGTTTTCCAACAGTCTTGAAGGAGTTCCCAGAGGTGCTGAGCACTTGTTGGCTGCTTTGCCTTCACTCTGCGGTCCAACTCATCCCAAACCTTCTCAGTCGGGTTTAGGTCAGGTGATTGTGGAGGCCAGGTCATCTGCTGCAGCACTCCATCACTCTCCTTCTTGGTCAAATAGCCCTGACACAGCCTGGAGGTGTGTTTGGGGTCATTGTCCCGTTGAAAAACAAATGATGGTCCAACTAAGCGCAAACCAGATGGGATGGCAAGTCACTGCAGAATGCTGTGCCATGCTGGTTAGGTGTGCCTTGAACTTTGAATAAATCACCAACAGTGTCACCAGCAAAGCACCCCCACACCATCACATTCTCCATGATTCATGGCGGGAACCGGACATGTTGAAACAATCCGCTCACCTTTTCTGCATCTCACAAAGACATGGCGGACGGAACCAAAAATCTCAAATTTGGATTTATCAGACCAAAGTACAGATTTCCACTGGTCTAATGTCCATTTCTTTTGTTTCTTGACCAAACAAGTCTCTTTTTCTTGTTGTTCTTCCTCCGTAGTGGTTTCTTTGCAGCTATTCGACCTGATTCATGCAGTCTCCTCTGAAAAGTTGATGTTGAGATGTGCCTGCTACTTGATCTCTGTGAAGCATTTCTGTGGGCTCTAATCTGAGGTGCTGTTAATTTACAGTTTCTGATTGTTGTTTCTCTTTACTTAGCTGAGTGGTTCTTGCCATAATATGGATTATAACAATAGTCATAGGTCGATTACCAACCCTACTTCCACACAACACAACTGATGGTCTCAAAAAACATTAAGCAGGAAAGAAATCCCACAAATTAACTCTTGACATATCACACCTGTAAATTGAAAACCAGTTCAGGTGACTGCCTCATGAAGCTTATTAAGAGAATGCCAAGAGTGTGAGTCATCAAAGCAAAAGGTAAATGGACTGTATTTTCTAGTCTTAAATGGTAGCTAGGCCACCTGCTCTTTACGAGCACCAACACACCGATGCACCGCATCGGAAGCAACTTTGGGTTCAGTATCTTGCTCAAGGATACTTCGACATGTAGACTGCCGAGGCCAGGGATTGAACCACTAACCTTCTGATAATTGGACGACCACTGTACCTCCTGAGGTGAAAAGTGGCTACTTTGAAGAATCTAAAATATAAAACATATGGTTTGTTTAACCCTTTTTTGTTAACTAAATAATTTCATATTTCATATTCATATGTGTTTGATGTCTTTGTGATGCTGGCAAGGCTCAAAAGTACTGGACTCACATGCACAACACTTCTTTCGCAATAAAAGGATTCAGGCCGATTTATTGCAGAACTCAAAAGCTTTCACAAAAATGGAACGAAGGAAGTCAAAAAAGCAAAGTACAAAGAAACACAAAGTACAACAAAAAGCGCTAAGGATATTCTCTGTAGGCAAAACCAAAAACAAGACTCTTTTACTAACGTGGAAATTTCACAAAGACAAATGCTGGACTGACGTGTAACACAGGGTTGGCACGAGACAATCTGGCACAGGACAGGGGAAAACGCAGACATTATATACACGAGGTAACAAGGAACAAGTGGAGACAATCAGGGCGGGGCAGACAATCAGACAATCAGAAACACCAGGAAGTCAAGGGCCTGAAACGAGAGGAGAATTAGTTTTCACAATAAGACAGGAAGTGCAAGACACAGACCAGACAACAGTGAACAACACCTCAACAGACCCGACGAGACATAACAGTCTTCAGTATGAATCTACAATGTAGAGAGTAATGAAAATAAAGAAAAACCATTGAGTGATAAGGTGTGTCTAAACTTTTGACTGGTAGTGTATGTTTAATGTTTCATATGTCTGACTAGAAGGATATTTGTGGAGAAAATCTTGAAAGCAAGGGTCAGAAAATGAATATGACACATGTCCAGAGAAGAATAACATTTCTTTTTATTTATATATTGAACGCAATGGTGTTCTTCTTGGTTGAACAACTTAAATTAAAATATTAACATCATTTGTTCAGATTGATATATTTAGTTTGAAGTATACTGTATACAGTACCATTATTTTAATTAAAAAATAACTATTTGTGTCTACAGTCAGTGTTTGAACTCTTTAAAGATGTCCCTATGGGCTGTGGGAAATTATGATGAGCATTTTTTGTAAATGTTTTGAGTTTTCATATACTTAACAGAGGATTAATTATTCATGAAAATAATAGTTGCTGCCATATTGTGATGGATTACTTAAAGATGCCTGATATCTCTACAAGTTGATGCTTGCACTGTAGTAAATTCAACTGAACCTGTGAGGGAAATAAAACCAATTGAAACATGGTAAGCAATAAGGTTGCTTGTTGGTACAAGCTGACCCTTGTTGTGTTGTGGTGTGTTTATCTCCTATTGGGAGTTGTGGCCATGCACATTCAGCTGATGAACAGTATCCTTAAAGGACAGAGGAAACCTGTGCTAGTAAAGCATGTTAACACAATGATGTCCAGCAAGTGACCATCAAGTATCAGATGTCTCGAAATTCTTCACCAGCAACTGAACACACCACAAACACAAGTTAAGCTGTAGAAATGCAATTTAATGGTCATGAGTGGCATGCTTGTTATGGTTTCTGATGGCTAATGCTTGTTTGTGGGTTGCTTTTGTGAAACAGAATGTTGTCAAAAAAGGAGGAGCGGAGATCATTCAGCAACGGGCCACTGAGAGACCAATGGGAGGAGAGAGCTCAAAGCATGGCGGACCAGTGCAAACAGGAGGCTGAATGGAAGGAGAAAAGCTCCCATAAACTGTGAGAATGTGTGATGATTTGTTATATCAAAATTGTAAGGTGAATAAAAACAGTGAACAAAACTTTAGCACCAGACCGCACAGAAAGGAGCATGAAAATATTCCAACACTGTGGCTACAATCATATTAAAAATCAAAGATGGGGTGCCTTGGTAGCTCACCTGGTAGAGCATGTACTATTTATTAGTCGTCACGACAGTGGCCTGGGTTCAATTCCAGTCTTCTCTCGCTCTATTCTAAAATAGAGCAACTGTAAAGTGACCCTACCCCCGATTCCCCCTAGGATCAAGTATTTCTGACTCTGATTCTGACATTTAAGATAAGATATAAGTTTACTGATCCTGCAGAAGGAAAATTATGTTGTTACAGACAGCAATGTTGCAAGAGGAAAGACTAAAGAAGGAGATGTAGAAACTTCATCGCATCATCACATTTACATTGCATCAGTAAGTTTACCCATTCAAGCCCAGCTGTCAAGTTGCCCATTCTCTATGAGTTATAATCTACAATTCAACTGATTATGTCTGAGACAGATCTGGTACAGCAGGGTTTGCCTAAAACTGCATTATAGTACTGTAACCTACAGTTTTCTTTGCCAATAAATGTCACAAAAAACATAGGAAGTCTATTGAGCCAGTCAACAACCGGCACAAATTAACTTATTACGACCACATTGAATAAATTGTAGGCTTCTCATTTCTACACCACTGACCTCCAAGTTACCAGTGTTGGCTTATCATTGACCAGATTAGTAGCTGACTTCAGCAAGGATATAGACTCTCCGGAGTCCTAATTTTGTCTGTTATCCTTTGCCATATTGTTAACGATGGCTCCATTCCTTTTAAGTACCACAGTAAACCACAACTACTGTAACCCTAACCCTTTTTCGAAACTACAAGATGCTAAGTCAAAATTACGAGAAAATGTCATCACTTTTGTGTGCTTGGTAAATGCAGTGCATCTCAATTCAAAAAGTAGCAACATGCAAGTTTGTTACATGTTCAATGTAGTCAAACCTCAGTTAATAACCCTAGAGGTTTGGCCTCAGGAAGCTGGTTTGACACTTGAACTGGCAAATCCATCATTTCAGCATTTTAAGCAGGTCAGACTGGACAGTTTTTCGGGACCTGGTAACCCTGTGTTCTACAATCTAGACAAGTCTGGATTTTAGGTAGTAGCAGATCAGCCACCATTACTGTTGCAGTGCCCCGTCTGCATTTATCATTTTTCTAATCCGGTTTACGACGACTTCCATATGACAAATGCCCTGATGACTGTGTTCCCGTGGAAACTCTGTTCCAAAGGGTTGTTCCTCCTCCAGTGCTGTAATTGGAAACATGCTACACTGAATTTGATTAGATTAGATAAGACTTTATTAATCTCACACTGGAGAAATTTGGGGGGTGTGGGAGGTGCAAATAAGAACAATAAATCACAACTCTGCACATAGGCAATGACAAAAAGAATTTAAACACTTTAAAAATCTAAAAAATAAGGTATCCTTTGTGCAGCAAGTTTAAAAGAAAAATCTAAAGTGTTTTTTGCACAGCAATAGTGAATTTGAAATAGCATTTGGATGTTTGTAATCACAGAGGAACAGAGGCTATTGCACATAATAACTAGGCCCTATACATTCTGAACTTAACATTACTGTTTATCAGTGTGTTAGAGAGTAATAGGAAATTTTAACTCTGTAGGCCTATGAGTTAACAATTTAAGTCAAGCACAGATGATGAATTCTCTGTTGTGTCTGTGCTTTTCTTGTGGTTGGGTTGTAGAACAACCAGCCAGCGTCAGTGCTTATTCAGTGGATTGTGAGCTGTAGTAACCACGGTAAACACACCAACGTCTTTGGCTATCACGACTGTGTCTCTGGGCTAGACAGAGCAGACAGGCTGGATACCCACAGGGCAGGCTGCCCCTCCACACATTGAGCTTGGAAAAACAATAGTGTTGACTAACTTTACTTGGTTTTGGTGGCAGCATTACATGGTTTGTTTTTAGAGCAGACCAGGTAAGATGGGTCCTCTGAACAGCCTGGAAGATTGGGCAGGTTTTAGTCGCTCCCTAGCGAACGAGGTGAAGAGGTGCTCGCGGATGGGGCAGGCCGTTTGCAGCCCACTCTGTGGGTATCAGGTCTGTCCCTTCATCTACCCCAGAGAGAGTCTGGCAGTGAAGGGCAACTCCAAAAAGGAGTGGAGCAAATTGGATAGGAGGAACTCTGACAGTTCAAGAGGTCTATTTGTTTACCAGGAAACTATAGATCACAATCCTCTGTATCAGTACCACTGCTAGCCATTTGTTGTACAAACCAACTTCAAGAAAAACAGACGCAACCAGAGCAACACATAATATAGCCTCTGTAGCCATGGCCCATGTGACCAAAACGACTCACATGATTGATCCTTCAGGAGGAGAAAATACCTGAGACATTGTACCAGTCAGTTAGAACTGAAGAAACCTCTTGGATGAGAGGCAAAATGTCTTCTAGAAGCACAAGCAAGTCCAGTTCCCTTTTGAAAGCACTTAGAAGTACCATGACCTGGGTGAATGAGAATCTTCACAGACAATATAGCTTCTATTTTTGACTCAAACGTTCTCCATTACGGCTCAATGTTCAAATTAAAGTCTCTCTGTATCTGAAGGCGAAGAACAATCTGGCACTGAGAGTGTGTGAGAGAGCAGTATAAATACTGGGCTGATTGGGAATGAGGATCAGGTGAGTGGACAGGTGGGAAGGGGATCAAGAGTGTAAAAGTACTGGCTGGCAGGGGAACAGATGAATGAAATGGCAGCAGGTAAGAGACCGAAGACACTGTGACACTGTCAAGGCTTTCATGATGCCGAAGTGGGTATGGTTTCATCTAAACTGGGTTGGAGATAGACAGACATACACAGGAGTGTTAAATGGTCTGCCTGTCTATTGACTCAAATGCTCATTCAAGTTTGTACTCATTCCATACATGATTGGAATGCTAAAATTCTCAAGAATTGACTGATGCAAACCGTTTAAAGACACAATTAAAACAGCAGGTACAATCATTGCCACCAACAAGGAAAACAATCGATTATAAAATCGAGGAAACTCACTGATTAAGCCTTACTGTAATCCAACAATTGATTACACTGACAAGAATGGTCTGGTTACATTGGCAAAGGTCCAAATGATCCAATCCAGAAAAATATTACTTCAAAACAATATATTAATCCAGGAAAAGCTATTTTATCATTTCTTGCTGGCAGAAATGCTATCCTTCCACATTTTCTCTGTTATAACTACAGTAAGGCAGGTGTTGGTCCCCAGATGGGTGCTGCACTCTGACCTTTCAAATGACACCTCACTTGACCAATTATTATCTTCTATTCCATCTATGCAGCTGACAAGAGCCAACCAGAGTCCACATTGAAAGTAAAAGCCTTGTTCTATTCTTTTGCATTGCATTGGGCAGATGACTGGCACTTTGTATAGCCAATGAACTTTTTAAAATGAGTATATGCTACTTTAGAAGGTGATTTACAGCAAAGTCAAGGAATTCAGAGCAAATAATGATATTACACAGGGTCTGAATTGATGAATATAGCCTAAATATGAATATAGATACCCAAGAATTGCCTAAACATAGATTACCAGAGTATGTAGATATTTATCTAGATGAACTTAATAAATTGCTGTTTTTTGGAGAAAGCCTAGACATACCATTAGGAAAATAACTGTGCAATATTAATTCTCTGTTTTATTGTTATCATGGATTTGATTTTCTAAATGAGATAGTTATGAGGTCAGTAATATCCTGTTCGGTTACTAAAGTACACAACACGTTTACATCCACATTGTGTAAGTCAGACTAAAGCAGTAAGCTGATGTAATTTTTTTTCTAAAGCCTGTGGCATAAAGTAAAGGCTAGTGCTGTAGAGTTGAACTCTACAGCACTAGTTTTATGAGAGCATAAAACATGAATTAGCCTCTGGATTTGTCTATACTTGTCAGAGCCATGTTTCTCAGTGTCATTCTGACAATATATGAGTGGATTTTATACCTTTTTTTATTTGTTTTTTGAATCTGCAGATCTTTCTCAAAGTGGAATTATCACTGGTCACTTGTTTCCAATGGAGACTTCAAGAAGATCACCAGCAGTAGAGATGAAGAGGGAAAAAACAAGCCAAAAATCAAATTCAAAATTGTCCCACCTCCTCCCAAGCCCAAACCTGAGCCTCCTCCTCCACCTTCTCCCAAGAAGACAGCTTTGCCCAAACCTCGCAGGCCAAAACGCAAAGTTGAGGTAGATGTGTTCCGACTGTGCTGGAGAGATTCCTGGATGAGCCTGAAGCCTCCAAAGTATCTTTACCTGAAGGCCAAAGAGTTGAAAACAAGAGTCCCAGGATTCACAACTATAGAGCTGACTAACAACAGGAAGTGCAAACCAAAAGTGTACAGAGCGGAGTCTGAATGGGTGTCTCCTGCTCATAAATGGAGTCTCTCCTGGAAACAGGTACTGAGGCTGACGCAAACTGATGGCTTCACATTAAAAGACACTAAAACCCAGCCCACTGGTCCATTTTCAGATATGGTTTCAGCTGTGTTTTAGGTAAAGTGTGTGAGTCAGGGAAAATGTGTTTGGGCAAGTGCTGTCAAGTTATACACTGTTACTATCACAGTCATTGTGATAGTTGAAATGATCTTTCCAAAACCTCATTAACAGTCTCTACTCTTTCGTTTCACACTTTTAGATAGATTTCTGAACCTGGCTGTAGAGATTTACTCCCATTCAGACACAACAACATTAACACGGTCTGACAGGGGTGACTCAGAGGGTTGATGGTTCGATCCCTGTCAAAGTATCCTTGGGCAAAATACTGAACCCCAAATTGCTCCCGATGCCGTGCATCGGTATATGAGTGCGTTAGTGCTTATAATGAGATGGTGGCCTAGCTACCATGTGTGAATGGGTAAATGTAGACTTGTGTTATAAAGCACTTTGAGTGGTCAGCAGACTAGAAAAGTGCTATATAAATACAGTCCATTTACCATTTAACACTGATGTTGGGTGTTAAGCCTTTGTGCATTGTTATGTCACAACAGGAAATGATCAAACAAACAAAGTTGGAGGTACATCATCATACATACATACATATTAAATATGACTGTGTGCTGTAGAATTAAGATTTTACTTCACTAGAACTAAGGGATCCCAGACAATCATTTTTCCTTCACCAAACTTTATGGTGCACACAGTTCTGGCATCTGCCAAATCCAGATTTGTCCATCCAGTGACTGTCAAGGTTGGTCCATGATTGCCAGCACAAGAAAAGGATGCAGGCCTTACTTGAAACTAAGGTGAGCTTGGCTAGCTTTCCGCCTTAGCTTCACTCATACTCTTCAGTGTTGCTGACTCAAATGCATAGCTGGGCCAGCCGGCTCTGCACTGCTTCCCTTCTCACTCCAATAATTGTACACTGAGCTTTCAGTATTTTCTTTTAGTTAATTTAGTTTAACAAAAAAACAGAAGTTCAACCAAAATATTAATGTCCATCATGGCCTCAATTAAAAGCTGCTTCATGCATTCATTTGTAACATGCCACTTTCAACAAGGTTCCCACGAGTCCTGGAAAACCTGGACCCGACACCCCAAAGTCACTTCATATGATAGCATGTGCAGGTGGGACTACAATACAACTCTGGTGGTCAAAACTCAGAATAATAAAAGTAAATATCATTCAAATGTAAATATTATTCAGTGCTGGTGGGTAACTGTGGCACTTTTTATCAGGTTTAAAGATTAACATTGCTTTCTTTCCTACTAATGATTGAAACAAAAATCTAACTATTATACCTTAATTATCATACCTTGATGAGGTGACACAAATCTTTTGTGTGCGTCACATTAGCAGAGAATGAAGTTGCAATTTGTGTCTTCTCTGTTCTTTTTCTTTGTTAACTGGACCGGACGCATGTTCATGCTTTGTCTATGTGAGTGCCTCCCCATGAAAATGTTGGCCCTCCCCTCCCAATGTTTATCAAGAGACTAAGAGAGTGACCTCCCACACAGTATTGCAAAATGGCAGACTGGAGTTGAAAACAGTATTGGTCTAAGATGCTGGTGCTCTAGTGCAACATCTAGTGGCTGAAAATCTCAAATATAGAACCTTTAGTGTTTGTGATTTAACTCTGAATAGACTCAACAGGATGAATAGAATGGGAGTCCAACTTCATGTGACACAAAATACTAAATACTGGCTATTAACTACTTTTTTACTTTGTTAGCAATGAAATGTTAGCAATCAAATACGGTGCTGCACTGTTAAGGTAAAATGGACCATAACATCATCCATTGTGGTAAAACAGATAATTAAAGCAAGACAAGATGGTAAATGGACTGAATTTATAATCCACCTCTGTAGTCTATGTTGACCACTCAAAGTGCTTTACAACACAAGCCACATTCACACACAGCAATTTGGGATTCAGTTTCTGGCCCAAAAAGAACGACATGCCAGGGATCAAACCACGGACGTTCTGATTGGTGGATGATCTGCTCTTCCTCCTGGGCCACAGCCACCCAGTAAGAAGAGACAGAAAAAAAAATGTCATGTGACCATGACAATAAGTTCTCAAAATACATTTTTTGCTGATACTCCATCAAGCATTGCATTGTGAGACAATAATGTCCTTAGGTACTAGGTACCAAGTAACCAAATAACACTTTGCAAGTCATCTGTTGTTTTTATTTTTCTCATTTCTAGGTGAAGTGTCCTGCCCAGTTGGAGTGCTCTGAGAAGAAACACTTCCAGTGGGAGATTTTATTTGAAAGTAAACTGGTTAGCAAAACTGAGGTAGAACACTTTTCTCTCCCTGTCTGGGCTGGCACTTGGAAGATCATGAACTTTGCCTTCAGACAGCAGAAACGGAACTGGGACTGTATCTGGCCTGATTACCAGCAAAATCTCAGCAACAAATCTGACAAAGTGCAACAACTAGAGGAGCAGGTGGGGATCAAATTCATTACAAATGTTGTTTTCTTTTTCTTTTTTTTTGTTCTTTCAACTTTCTTGGTTAATTAGAAACAAATTGATAGTGACACAAAGACACATGTCAGTTGAAACCAATACACTATTATTGTTGTTATAATAATAATGCTCACTACCAGTGCACCCCCTCACACGTCTGATTTCACTTCAATTTCATCATTACTCATTTAATCATCCTTTTTTAACCGCCCTTACCTTCCCACAGTGCTCTTTCTTTGACCCATCTGCCCCACTGACCAGTTATTAAAACTGTATGTTGTAATCATCAAACAGGACGAGCCCTCACACTGGGAAGATTCATGGAAACTGTCCAGGGCAGAACTTGAATCAAAAGACACCACAGGTGATGAGACACAAACTGCAAGCTCCTCCAGAACTGAAACACAATTGATGATAAACATAACCAGTGTGTTCCTGCCTGGGTGGAGTGACTCCTGGTTGCTAACTACAGCTTCCCTTGAGGAAGAAGAAGAACATCACAAGAGTTGGATGTCCTGTTGGGGATACAGGCAGCAGATCAGGTGGGTTGGTGCTATGTGTCCAATGACTAGTGGTTAGCTTCTTTGAGACATGCATCCCTTTACGTTAGTCTGATGGTGATCTAACATGTCTGAATAAGCACCTTGGTCAGTTTTGGTAAAAGACAATCAAAGTAGCAGGGTCACTCTCATGGGCCTGAATCTTCTGCGTGTCTATTATTAAACAGTTATTTTCTTCCATTGCGACTCGACTGGCGCACAACGAAGTAGGGCATTTTTATGTGTTTCCACATCTTGTTTTCAAGTCTCACTAAGTTGTTAAATTCATATTGTATTGAATGTGGAAGCCATTTACTGCAACAATTTTCCCACATTTGCTTTAAGTACTTTTACAAACTTAAGTTGGAACGAGGGAATCAAAGCAAGCAGGACTGGTTATCTCTAGGTTTCTACTCTTGTACATGAGTGGAAATGAAAAGCTGACCTTTCCTCAACTCCTCCATGTCAAGACACTGGGTAACTTTTAAATCTTAAATCGCGAGGGAAGGTGCCACAATGCTATTTCTTGCCCTCCTAACCAATGGTACTCATGGTTGCATCCATGGCACACAACTTCCTGTAAAAAGAGACAACAGAAGTAAAAGAGGTAGCGAGAAAGCAGACTGATGAGATGTGGGTTTGAGATGAGCACCAAGACAATGTATTACTTAAACAACAGAAACATTTTGTATGTTATATTGAAGTTAGTTATTTGAGAGTTTGGAGTGACAAAAAAAAAAGTTTGCAGCCTACCTGACTAGCAGCCAACCTGCATATTGCTTGCTGTCCTGAGGTCTCTGTCTCTCTTTGGGTTACTTGCTTCATTAAAACTAATATTGATAAACAAATGTAATCACATATATAGAATATAAGAAGAGGCTTCAGAAAATAATGATAATAATATAGAAATGATTTCCAAATATTAAAAGTAAGGCTATGGCTCAAAATAGATGTGGATACTCTCAACTGCAGTTTGTCTTTAGCATAAGAGTGAGTACAATATTTTGTGGTGTAGAAATATAAAGTAGCATGAAATGGAAATACCCAAATCAAGTACGAGTACCTAAAAATTGTCTTTAAATACAGTACCTGAGTAAATTTTTGCATAAACAGATGTTTCAAGATATTCAACATTCTTTCTATTGTTAACAAATCCCATGAAAAGACAAAAACCAGCAATGTGTTAGCCCGCCAGTACTGGGTCTCTAGCTTGTCTGTGGTTCTCAGCCCTGAGCCCAATTTTTACTGAAGATTTAAATCTTTAAAAGTGCTTTGAAAAAATGTAGATTTATTATTTAAAAAGACTTGCTAATTTCCTAGAACAGCTGATCACTGTAGTTTTTAGCGAATATCACTGAAATAGGAAGTAATAGTGCATTTGTTGGGGAGAGTGGCAGATTAATCCAAATTTGGTGCTCTAGTAAGTATTTGGGGCAGTAGGACAGTGTATGTGGAATTCATTCAAAATAAACTACAGTATGTGTTCATGGTAATGAAGGAACACGTAACAAGGGTAATTCACAAACAATTTCACAGCCTGCTGTTGTATATAACCTTTTGCCTGCATGTAGAAAAAAAATATCATGCACGTCTGAGTGTAACAAATACAAGTTGTGAATGTGTACAAGAGTAAAAGTTTTGCAGCTATAGAAATATTTTGTGCAAGTGTTTTGTGCACACATATATAATTTGCATATGTGTCAAAAAGCTTTGTAGCTCTAGAAATGTTTTTGTGTTTCCCCACCCCTCCGCATGTTGCAAGTTACTCGTCACTCAGCATTGCTCACTGACCATCCAATCATGGAAGTTGAACTGTCATGAGGCACAAAAGGTTCTTGTGTGTTCTGGTTCCTTTATCCATCTCACGCATGAGCAACATGGAGGAGTCTGAGGGGAATTCTTCTGGGACACAGGTGGGTCAATTACACGTTAGCACAGAACATGCAGTAAACTTTTTAATTGTAGTTAACTACATATATCAAGACAGCTGGGTGTGCATCCTGGAGGTACTTAGTTTGCATATTAAGTTTATACGGTCAGTGCTAATGTTAAATTGCCAATGAAGCAACACAACAACCTCTTGTGTTGTCAGACCAACTAGACTGACTGAAACACACATTAATCACTCCTGAAGCGATCCCAAGTAAGAGGCTATTGTCAGGGCAGAGAAAGTTAATGATGTCTTGATATATCTAGTTAATCATGATGCAAAACTTTTGCCATGTTCCATTCTAGCATGTATAAGTAACCCACCTGTGTCCAGAACACACTAGGAACTTTTTCCGCCTGATTGGGCAGTTAATTGGATGGTCAAGGGGCAATGGTGATTGTCCAGACAGTGGGCAAAATGCTGATTATTTTCTAGTCAAGCATGAAAACAGGGCCATATTCATTCTTATAACTCATACTTAACTTTTTACGCTTTTGTAAATCTTATGTGTGTGCACAAAACTTTTTCACACAGGCACAAAATAGTTCTACAGCTGCAAACTTTTTTTTATATGTGCATGCATTTTTTTTCATGCACATGGAAGGTATATACAACTGCCGAATTTGAAATTAAACATTATTTCACAAGCTTAAAATATTTCCCTTATTTGCTTTCACATAAGTGGCCCAGTTCAACAGTGGGCCTCATTGATGTGTTGTAAAAGTAATTTGACAACATTTTGTGTCAAAAAAGGATTGACAATGACCTTATTCCGAATAAGAGAAGAGAGGGTGGAGTTTGCCTGAACCAATGAGAGGACATGGGTGCAATTAGGCTGAACTAATGACAGCGGAGAAGGTGCAGTCAGCTATCAAGAGTCAACATCAGGGGGAGCACCCAAGAAATGGGTGTTGTATTTCTGTCAGATACAGACACCTCCAGCTGACACCCTTCACAGTGAATGGAAGAAGAAGCGGGAGGCTTCAACTATTAGGTGAATGAACTTTTGTTTTACCAGTTGGAGGAAGGGGAAACTTTTGGATCCCTTGCTGTAAAAGCAAAGCTCACATCAGTGAAGTGGGTGGTGTTAATGCTGGTGGCTTCAAACAATCTTTATTGTCACTGAGCATAACATGTCAATGAAATTTGCATTGTAACCCCCATGTTAGAAACAATAAGAAAGATCATAAAATAATATAAAGATACAAGAATAAAATAAACTAACATGCAGATAAAAATATGCGTAAATGCAAGACATCAGATGATATGTGTTAAATAATTTAGTAGTACTGAAATGTGAGCAAAGTGTCATTAAGTTCAATTCTGTGTATAAAAATGCAGTATCACAATATTGCTTTTCTTTCTTAAAGTTTTTCCCACATTTACAGATGCACTTTGAAGTCAAGAAATAAATTCCACGAGAGGACATGATCAAGTGTTATGTTTATACAGAACATCTAAATGTATGTATGTATATGTTGATTAAAGTGCTTTGTTGAGAAATTAATAATACAGCTGGATACTTTAAATGAAAACAAAGAAATTAATAAATACACTTTAAAAAGTAATAAAATTTATAGTTTGGGAACATTATGTTAGTAACAGTTTGTCATGATTACTTTGTGAAGACACAAAAGCAGATATGAAAAACTGTCTCATCTTACAATCATGCAATTTCTGGTACTAACGTATGTCCATGAAATGTAGCATGTCGCAGTTGGCACTGGGTATTGCTGTTGCTATTATTCTCATTACTAATACTAATTACTCACAAGTAATCTGTTATCAGTTGGTGGGCATAGTGCTTTGGTTTAACCCTGCAGTACGACATAAGAAATAACTGTCCCAAAGGTAACTCTGCTTCTCACTGTCTTTATCAGTGAATTCTGTCATTGGCTGAGTTGTCTTGGCTCTGATGAAGACTGTGAGATGTGGCTGAGATCACAAGGTCAAGACTAAACTTTCATGCTCATTTTTTCATTCATTAAACTGATATAATCAAAATAAAACCCAAACTATGACTACATCCACAGGTGGTGCAAGGCATCACTGGAGTCCCATCATCGACACAGCACCATGCTGACTAGGAGACGTAAAACCATGAACCTGCTCCTCACATCACAGCTGGACAATGACATCATAGATACTACAGAGTGGATGGAAGCCTGGAGGACTCCTAAACAATGGATCCAACCAGAAGAGTTCGATGAGGAAAGGAAGGAAGAAGATGAAGATGAGGAGGACGATGTAAAGGAAAGGGATGAAGGCAATGAAGTGCATAAGGAGGAGGATGTAGAAAAGGGGAATGTAGAACATAAGGAAGAGAGGGACAAAAAAGTACACAACGAAGAGGAGGGCAAAAACAATGACCAAAATGATGAGGACGATGAAGATGAAAATGAGGAAAAGGAGGACAATGAATTGGACAACGATGAGAAAAACAACATGCCTGAAGAGGATGAGGAAGAAAAAGTAGATGAGGAGGGGGGGGACACAGAAGCAAAAGAAAAAGACAAGATGGACAAAGTAGATAAGGATGAGTACAAAGAAGTCAAGAGGGAGGAGGAAGAGGAGGAGGAAGAAGAGGAGGAGAATGAAAAAGTACAAGAGGAGGAGGACAAAATAGCAAATGAAATGGAGGAGGAGGAATGGGAGGAGGAGGAGGAGGAAGAGGAGGAGAATGAAGAAGTACAAGAGGAAGAGGACAAAATAGCAAATGAAATGGAGGAGGAGGAATGGGAGGAGGAGGAGGAAGAAGAGGAGAATGAAGAAGTACAAGAGGAGGAGGACAAAATAGCAAATGAAATGGAGGAGGAGGAATGGGAGGAGGAGGAGGAGGAAGAGGAGGAGAATGAAGAAGTACAAGAGGAAGAGGACAAAATAGCAAATGAAATGGAGGAGGAGGAATGGGAGGAGGAGGAGGAAGAGGAGGAGAATGAAGAAGTACAAGAGGAGGAGGACAAAATAGCAAATGAAATGGATGAGGAGGATGAAATTGACGAAGAGGAGGATGAAGAAAAAGAAAAAAACAAAGTTAACGAACACAAGGTGGAGAATAACATAAAGGAGGAGCAGGAAAAAGATGTACCCAAGGAAGATCAGGACAAAGAAGTCGACCAGGAGGAGGAGCATATATACATAGACAAAGAGGAAGAGTTCAACAAAGACTGGGAAGAGAAAGAAGTAAACAAAGAGGACGAAGAGGAGAACAAAGAAGCAGATGAGAAGGAGGACAAAGTAGACAAGGAGGTGAAAAGTGAAGAACTAGAGGAAGAGGATAGTGTAGATACAGGGGAGGTGGGTGAAGATGTAGAAGAAGAGGAAGAGGAAGAAGCGGATAGGGGGGAAGAAGCAGACATAGACCAGGATGAGGAAGTGTACAACAAAGATGAGAACAATAAAGAAGTACACTGGGAGGATGATGATCAAGTAAATGAGAAAGACAAAAATAATGAAAAGGACAAAAAAGGGGAAGATGAGGATGAAGAGGCAGAGGAAATAGATGAAGACGAGCATGAAGAAGTATACGAGGAGGAGCCTTGCAAAGAAGGTGATGAACGACAGAAGATGATGGTCAAAACAGAGGAGGACAAGGAGCATAAGAGAATTTCTGAGAAAGGGGAGGACAACAGAGTAGAAGAAGTAAAGAAACAAATCAAACACAAACCTGCCGTCCCACTCCATCTGCAGTTCCATAAACTCTTCACTTCCTTCTCCTCCTGGAAACAGTCATGGATGGTGGCGGTAGCTCACAGAGTAGGAGATGAAGATGAAAATGAAGATGAAATGGAGGAGGAGGGGGAACAGGGGGAGAAAGAGGAGTGGCGAGCTTGGAAAGATTCTTGGAGAATTTGTCGCTGGAAGAAGCCAGATGAGGATGAGGTGGTGTGTTTCTCCACCAAGCATGGGAGTCAGAGATGTAGGGGACTGATGCATGAAAAGCAAGGTATGAAAAACAGTGAATGGACTCTCAGTTGGAAAATGGCCAAGACTGAAACAAAGGATGTAGACACTGAAGAACAAGTAGATGAAGAAGCAGAAAAAGAGGAAGAGGAGGGAGAGGAAGAAGAAGAACAAGAGGAAAGTTGATTACAAGTAGATTTTCTGATAGCTCAAAGATTATGGACTGTAGTACAGTAGTGTATTGAAGTACAATGACATATTTAAAAATGTTGGAGCCAAGGGATGCAAGAGGGCCTGAGGATTTAACCGTAATACTTGTGGCACTAAATGTGCTAGAATGTATCCGTCAGATTATAGACCGGAATCAACTAGTCTTGTTGTCTTACGTCTGAGCAGATCCTGATTTCAGTTCAAAACTAGATTTTTCATTCAAGATTGTATTAAAACAAGATTTATGTACATCTACCTGTATTTAGAGCAGTATTGGGTAAGTTACTTGAAAACCATTACCTTACTAATTAATCAGCAGCATGAGTAATATGGTACATTACTTGTTACTCAACTTTTCTCACTCAGTTCAGTTTACTGGCAATCCAGTAGCAAGCTTAGCTTCAGCAGTGGCACACAGCTCTCCAGAGGTCCTGACCTCACCTGTGAGGTTCATACACCCTCCAACTGTACACAAAACTAGGTGAAGAGCAGACAATGTGTCAGTAAAACAACTCTGGAATAACCACAAGTGGCTCTCAAAGCTAACCGTCTACCACGAGCTCAAGCCCCTACACCAAGCTATTGTGAACAAGACCAATCTGTGAACTGAACACATGCAAACTCTCATTAACCCTTCATCTTGCAGTAAGACCACAAAGAAATGTCCTCCCAGATTTCAATGTAACAGAGTGTTACTGAGAAAACTAACTGTGATATAATTAGCCTACTGAATGTTAAATTGGAATCCCTTACACTACTTGTTACAGAGTAGTGCTGGAAGTCTAGCTGAGAGATTCTGTGATAATGTAACAGTAAGATATTGAACATTGTTAAAGGATCCTCAAATATGGTGTTCAACATCTGCAAAAAAAAAAAAAAAAAAAAAGGAAAGGAAAGGAGCGCCATAAGACATATAAGGTGGTAATAAGTGCTTAAATTTGGTATAGGGGGTGCAAGCAGGGCCCCTAATTTCTCCAAACAAAAGCTATCAGTTAAGTTGATCTATGCTGAATTTTATATAAGCATTGGTTCAATAAAAGGCTGAAAAACAACTAGAACTGACCCTTTATTTTTGTTCCAGACAGAGTTATATTGAATATGTTTTTAAAAATTAGACACCAGAGGGAGAAACAGTATCACCGACTTCCTTTCGTCCATTTCAGTTCCACAGATTGATTATGGGAAGCAGGAGCTGAACAGCATTACTTAAAGAAGCAGAGCTGAAGTACATTGCTAGAAAAGCTTGAAGCTAAATTTGAATCCTGGCAAAGCTGGAAGTTGAAATTAATTGCCTGAAGAGGTTGAAAGGTTGTATTAATGTTACACAAGTGAACTAAAAAGCTTAACACTTCATAACAGAGAAAGCATTGCTCTAAAGACACGAGAGTTGCAAAACATTGCTGAGAAAGGCAAAGCAACATATATATAGAAAGAGTGAAAGATAAGTTTGACCTGTGACTTAAGTCTGAAACAGCTCAAAAAAGGACAGAGCTTTCCACTGCCACAAATAGCTCAGCTAACATCAATCCACCAGTCACAACAAAAGAACAAAGGTGTGTAGTCTGAAAAATACTACAAAAACAATACTATGAATGCTGAGGCAGCATTCCCACTAATAAAGCTTCAAAGAACATTAGTGCTGACAGCTGTAGCATTCCCACTAATAATAATATAATATTAATATGTTATTACTAATATTATTGTTCTTATTATTGTTATATAATTTACAACACCAATTTGAATAAAGTTCGGAAACTTTGTAAAACATAAGTAAAACGGAATGTCAAGAAAGATTCGCTAATTTAGACATCTAGTCAATTGTCAAAGGTAGTCATTTCCTGACCTGAACTTTATCGCTGTGTCTTCTGTCCCCTGTTAATGGGACAGATGAAAGCCATGAAGCAGATTATTTCACTCAGATAACATGCAGAACAATTGATGAGAGGCCGATGTGTTTGGTTTATATATCAGTGACAGTTCTAGAAACATGAGGGCTTGCAGTCATAAAGTAAAAGTTTCTGACACATGAAGTTTGATAAATAACAGAGTGTTGTCATCTATATGATCAAATATGTTGCACACATGCTCAGAGGCTGCTGTTCGTGAGCTTTAGTTAGGCACGTCTGAATTACAGCCATGATGTGTGCCAGCTGTGGGGGTGAAGTCTTCATGCCGTTCAGTTGAAAGACTTTAGGGAGGGGTGCACTCATGCATCCTTGCTCATGGCTCCTCCAAGATCCCTCCATGCACCCGGATCCTTGCTCCTTGGAGCCGCAATATGCCCTTTGGGACGGCCGGCAAGATGGCAGACCAGAAATGAGATGCACCCCCTGCCTGACATTCACTGCAACTTCTATTAATTTTTAGCTATATCACCATTATTATTATTAGATCAATAGTGCTGTATTTGTACACTACCAGTCAAAAGTTTGGCCACACCTTCTCTCTTAATGGTTTATCTTTATTTTTATTCCTTTCTACATTGTAGAGGACATCGAAAGTATGAAGGAGCACATGTGGAACTATGCAGAGGTGCTGTTAATTTATGGTTTCTGAGGCTGGTAACACTGATGCATTTATCCTCTGCAGCAGAGGTAACTCATGGGAGCCAGTTTAATCATTGTGTTTGATCTTCTGGATCAACTGTCATTTCTCTTTACTTAGCTGAGTGGTTCTTGCCATAATATGGATTATACCAGTAGTCAAATAGGGCTGTTAACTGTACAAATCCTACTTCTGCACAACACAACTGATGGTCTCAAACACATTAAGAAGGCAAGAAATTCCACAAAACTCTTGACATGGCACACCTGTTAATTGAAAACCTTATCGGGTGACTGCCTCATGGAGCTGAGTGAATGACAAGATTATAAAAAGGTGTCATCAAAGCAAAAGGTGGCTACTTCGAAGAATACAAAATACAAAACATATTCTGGTTTGTTTAACCGTTTTTTGTTTCCTACATAATTCCTTGTGTGTTCCTTCATAGTTTTGATGTCTTCAGTATGACTCTACATTGCAGAAAGTAATTAATATAAAGAAAAAACCTTGAGTGAGAAGGTGTGTCCAAACTTTTGACTGGTAATGTACATATATTGTCTGCTATTAATATATGTAACCAGACATCACCTTCCTCCCTGACACTGTGTGGCACTGTGCCAGGTTACAATGCGCTGACTGCTGGGCGGTGCCTTGCGCACCTTTTTATATTCAGGTGGGTGGCCCCCTCCCGCTGGCTGAGATGCAGTGCCTCTGCTAGGTGGTATGTATATGTTTATATGACCTTGAAGATAATCGCCATTACTAAGTCATTGATTATTGTTTTTTTTTTTTTTTTTTTGCCTTTTTCAGAGGCAACAAAGGGATTGTGTGGCTACCACTCCCTGGATTTGTTCTGCTGTTTTGGCTCTCCCCCTCTCCTCTCCTGATTATGGTCAAGGTTCTGGTTTTATTCACTGTGACTCTCCTGCGTCCTTTCGCGCAATCGCTGCTGGCTCGTGGCTGTTTATACGGTTTGGCATGTTGGCATATTGGCGTTCGCGTAAGTCCACACTAAAAGGAAAGTGTCCTGAGACAACTTTGGTTGTGATTTGGCACTATATAAATAAAACTGAACTGAAATAGAATTTAAATAAATTGAAAACAACTGGACTATTCAGCTAGTCAGGCTACACAGGTTCAAAATCAGCAGGGCAAGAGAACATGTTCCAAACAAGTTTAACAAAAGTAGTTTTCAAACAATAGTTGAAAATGTTGTGTCACCTGGGCTATAGTTGTGAGAACACTAGCCTTCCAGCAGGGAAAGTAAGAAGAAAGGGGGACAGGGCTGGGGCTTACCGAGGTGGCAGGGAACAAACCAAAAAAAAGGGGGAAGGGTGCTTGAAACTAACCACCTGTGACACTGCACCCCAACCAAAAAGGGGATTGTGAAGAAACCACCACCACCACCAGGGAACTGGATGGCCGTCTTGGCCACAGTGCCTGTCCAACAAAACACAATATACGCAATATAATGTAACCAAATAAACTTAACAATTAACTCAATAGGAAAGCAATATTAAAGCAGATATAAAGAAACCAAATAGACTTAACAATTTACCCACAATAAGGCAATATAAAAGCAGATTAATCCAACAAAATAATAAACATTTGCACTTAAACAACGAGTTGATATATTTTAAGGGCTGCACGGTGGCTTGGTGGTTAGCAGCGTCGCCTCACACCTCGTTGGTTATGGGGTGTGAATGGTATTTGCCATTATTAATCTCACAGTGGAGAAATTTACGGTGACAGAAGTTCTTTAGAACACACCGGGGTGGGGGCGGCATGCAAACAGTAGTGAAGGTATCCTATGTACAATGAATGCAAGAAAAAAATTTAATTTGCTTGGCCTCTGTTTTGTTCATTTTTAAAAAATGACCCAAGAACTGGCCAGACGTCACCAGAAGCGAGATAGCTCAAACGTACCAGGTACAAACCAAGTGTCTGTAAATCCCCAGATTCCAATAGATATAGATACCGGAAAAACCAAGATGACGAAACACCAATAGAACTGAGAGAAAAAAGGTAAAAGGGTTGTACGGGAATGTGGCCTAACCATGTAGCCATGCCCCTGATAATAGTATAAAAGGTGAAGTTTCCACAGTGAATTACAGTCTGTTCGGCAGAACATACATGCTTTGTGTGTTACGGTCTTGTATTCCTGTGTTCATGTCTAGTGCTTGTCTCTCGCCCTACCGGTGCTCCTTTCTCTCTCTCACTCTCTCTCCCTCTGTTACAGGCAGAGCACACAGAGGCGGGGCTATCTCCTTGGCAGCAGGCCCCCTCAAACTCATCTGCTTGGCATCACCTAATCAGCCTGGCTACTTAAGACACCTCCAGATCCACCCCCGTGCCGGATGATTCCCCTTGCTTACCTCACGTGTCCCTGCTGTCAAGTAGATCTCCTGCCTCCAGTGTCTCTAGTGATTTTTCATGTAGCCTAGATATTCTGAGTTATTTTGTTACACCAGTCTGAATATTTCCTCCTGATCTTCTTGTTTTTTTTTTTCTTTTTCCCTCGTAAGTTTCCCTGTCAAGGTGATTTTGTGTTGCTTTGTTACTTTTTCACGTTACGGCAATTTTTGTTTTGTTTCATTCTTGCACTAGCGTTTTTCCCAGCAAGGTGGGGAGAAGGTCCTGGCCATTGATGGCAGGCTTTTGGACACAGTCACCCATAGAACTACCCCACTTAAGCTGACTATCTCCAGTAATCACTATGAACATTTAGAAGTTTTTGTTATCTCATCATCACTCACCCCAGTCATTTTAGACATCATCTGGTTAAAATTACACAACCAACACATAGACTGGTCCACGGCCACCATCCGAAGCTGGAGCACGCAATGTCACGCCCACTGTCTTCATTCTGCAAGGACCTCCAACCCTACTCCCACCTCTGGGGATTGATTTAAGTAGTGTTTCCAGTGTTTATCATGACCTCAAAGATGTATTCAGCAAAGACTTGGCTTGTTCACTCCCTCCACACAGACCTTATAACTGTGGAATAGACCTGCTTCCTGGTGCTCCTCTCCCTACATGGAGACTATACAATTTAACTAAACCGGAAAGAGACGGTATGGAAACTTACATGCCCATGCATTGACTATACAGGCTTAAATTAAATCACTGTTAAAAATGAGTACCTGCTGCTACTGATTGACTCTACAGTGTTTTCCAAGCTCGACCTGCGCAATGCCTACCTCCTAGTCAGGATAGGAGGGTGATGAGTGGAAAAGCAGCCTTCAACACCCACCTGGGCCCATTCGAGAATTTGTTGATGCCCTTTGGCTTGACCAGTGCCCCCGCAGTATTCCACTGTCTCATGAATGATGTTCTGAGGGATTTGTTAAATACTAACATCTTTGATGACATCCTTATTTTTTTCGCTCTCAGGAAGAGCACATTAACCACGAGAGAGAGGTACTGAAAAGCTTGTTGGAGAACAAAGTCTTTGTAAAGTTAGAAAAATGTGAACGCCATCTATTGTAAATTTTCTGGGGTTTGTCGTAGAAAAGGGGCAACTCAGGGCCAACCCTTTCAAGATAGAGGCGGTCAAGGGGTGGCCGGTTCCTACAAACCGTAAGCAGCTACAGCATTTCCTGGGTTTCTCCAATTTCTATAGGCGTTTCATTCTCGACTACAGTCGTATAGCGGTCTCTATAGCTCCCTTTCACATGGTCTTCCGATGCACAAGATGCCTTTGATCATCTGAAAAGTTGTTAGTTGTTCACTAATGCCCCAGTGCTCATCCATCCAGATCTCGAGCAGCAGTTCATGATGGAGGTGGACACATCAGATTCAGGAGTTGGTGCTGTTCTCTCCCAGCGCCTGTGACCAGTAGCTGCATCCCTGTGCCTTTTTCTCTCGTCGCCTCTCACCAGCGGAACGGAACTGTGATGTGGGGAACCGAGAACTGCTGGCGGTGGTCCTGGTCTTACAAGAGTGGCGGCACTGGCTGATGGGAGCAACTCACCCATTCGTCATTTGGATGGACTATAAAAATGTATCATACCTCCGCTCCGCGAAGAGGTTGAACTCCCGGCAGGCTCACTGGGCTCTATTCCTGGGGCGATTCAGTTTTACCCCAACTTGGAACCTGACAGATGTCCTCCTTTTAGTCCCGCCCCCTGTCAGATCCTTAGTGCTCCTCTGAAGACACACCTCCCAAATCTCCTGCCACCCAGGAGTGCATTGGACATTATCACTGATCCAGCAGTGTTTCTTATGGCCATCCATGGCTGTAGACATCCGAGCCTTTGTCGCCTCATGCGCAGTCTGATTCCGCAACAAACCATCCCACCAGGCCGCTGCAGGCCTCCTGCACCCCTTGCCTGTGCCTCCATGTCCCTGGTCCCTCATAGCCGTAGATTTTGTTACAGGCCTTCGACACTGTCCTTACCATTGTTGACCGGTTCTCCAAGCCGGTTCACTTCGTTCCCCTCCCTAAGCTCCCCACTGCAACTGCTAACCTGCTTGTATGCCACGTTTTCAGGCTCCATGGGATCCCCATTAACATTGTGTTTTTGCTATGGGCAATGTGGGTGACCGCCCAGGGCGCAATCTATGTGAGGGCGCACAAGGCAATCTAAAGTCAAAACAAAACTCACCAGTTTTCTAGACTACCACATATTTCCATATCAAGTTAGTGGAGAGGGCACCCTCATTGTCACGTCAACTTGCTGCTGAGAGTCATACAGGTTGTCTGTCTGAGAGTCATACAGGTGTGGTGTCAGTGTGATCTAACTTGCATGTTGTATCTTAATTGTAAATTCAGGGGCAATTCTAAAATATTTTGGGGCTGGAGCACCCACTGGCCAAAATGAGGAGTCAGACACCTGCACAGCAGCCACAGACATGGTCCTGGAGTCTGATGAAGAGCCATCTACATCCTCAGCAACATTGCAGGAGTCCTCAGTTGTGTGTATGGTGTGTGTGTGTGTGACTGTGTGTGACTGTGTGTGACTGTTTGTGAGTGTGTGTGTGACTGTGTGTGGGTGGTATGTGTGCATTTTTGTATATTATTTTTTACTTTTGTAAACACTATAAATGCTGTGAATAACATGTATACTAATGACAATACCATGTTCTCTTTGTTAGAAATGCACACTGCAAACTACACTGCACTTTAAGGGACACTCAGATGTAAATGGCAGAGAGCTTGTGCAGGAGCTGAAGAACTTCCCTGACCTCCAATCAAAGTCCATGACTCTGCTTGAGCTGCTGACTTTCATCCATGAGAAAGAGCTCGCAGAAATATAATCTGTGGACTGCACTCAGAATAGGTTTGACCCTTCCGGTGACAGTAGCTGAAGCAGAGAGGAGTTTTTCCAAGCTAAAGCTTATTAAAACATACCTCAGGTCCACTATGTCACAGGGGCGTCTCTCTGGACTTGCCATTCTCAGCATCAATCATACAGGTTATGATGATACAGGCTGTTACCGAGGGGCGCCAAGGGATGGTTCGCCCAGGGCGCTAGTCTAGCCAGAACCGCCTCTGCAGACAGTGGTCCACAATTCACTTTGCAAGTGTGGAAGGCTGTCTGTTGAGCTCTGGGGGCGACAGCCAGCCTCACCTCCGGTTATCACCCCCAGTCCAACGGCCAGACTGAATGGGCAAACCAAGATCTGGAGACCTCTCTGTGCTGCGTCGCCTCTCGCCTCCCCACCTCCTGGTCCACCCATCTTCCCTGAGTTGAATATGCCCACAATGCACTGATCAGCTCCGTCCACAGGTATGTCCCCATTTATGGTTACTACAGGCTGCCAACCCCCTCTGTTTCTCAATCAAGAGTCCAATGCAGTGGTACTCTCGATCCAGGCCCAGTTCTGCAGAATCTGCAATTTTCCCCGCAAGGTGTTTTTTTGTTACTCTTCTTGTTAATAAATATCAAATTTGCTCCACTCTGCTTCTGGGTCCGGACTCACCTTAAGCCACCTGTAGCATTAGTGATCTGTAAAGAGAATAAAGCTGCCTTGACTCAACCCTTCAGGACTCTGACTCTTCTTTCAGACTGTGCATTTTCTGAAGAAAAGCTGACTCCCTCTAAGAAGAAGAAGAAGAATTTTCAAGATAAAAGTGATACAGTTGAAATTTAAGAATTAGGCAGAGAAACATAATTTTAACCTGATCCAGTCAGAATCTGGCGGGGCAGCAGGAAATCCACGTCAACATACAGGGGCCAGGAGGAGGACTCATCTGTAATGATGGATATGTTTGCATTCATATCAGTACGACATGTATTTTGACATATCCAGAATGATATTCATAAGCATTAGCAAAGTAATCCTTTCTTGCCAGATGTATTGCTTTGTCATAGACAGTCATGGCTTCTTTGTATATATCACAGTGAACTGTGAGCCCAGTTTTCCTCCATTTTCTTTCAACTGCTTGACAAATTCTTTTCCTGTCATCAACACTGCTGTTGTTTAACCATGGGGAGATTCTGTCAGTCAACCTCTATTTAACCTTTAGTGGAACACCAGTATGTAAAGCAGATGGCATGGTATTGTTGAAATTGTCATAGCTGTGTGACTCAAGTGATCTCATTTTACAGAACTTTTCAGCCTTGCCATCAAGGAATTGCCTTTAAACCAGAAATTCCCTTCTGGTCTTTTAAGATTAGTTTGGCATCAATTAACACACAGTGATGGTCAGAAAGACGTGATTCTACTGAAAAGTGGTCAGTGTTTATCCGTGTTGTTATTACGAAGTCCAGAATGTTACTATGCTAGTGAGTGGCTTCATTTACATGTTGTGTAAGCTCAAAGCTTTCATGTAAATACATAAGCACATAGCTTTGGAGTCATTCTTTTTGTTGATATGGATATTCAGGTCTCCATTCAGGATTAATCCATCTCATTTAGTTATACTAAGTGCAATTAGCTCTGAGAATTCCTGCAAAAACACAGATTAATATCTTGGTGGACAATACAATGTAGTTTAAGAACAAGATATTCAAATGATGTACAGTAAATTCCCCCAGGTCAATGTCATTACATACAAACTATTTAGAAAAAATGGCTGTGTGGCAAGGTGGTGGTGGTGGTACCGTTATATTATATAGGGGCGGTAACAGAATAATATAAATTGCAAGCCAGACAACGCCACCAAGGGACTTTCACCCAAGGAGTTTTACCCAGTTATACACAGTAAGGCAAACACAGGTTCGAGCACTACAGACAGAGACGTGGTTCAAAAGCAAATCAGAATTTATTCATGATTTAAACAAAAAAAAAAAAAAACAATTATTAAACTGGAAGTGTCTGTCGCAGGGAAAGAGATTAGCACTGAGCAATGAATGCAGATCAAAATTACGGTAGGATGTATGGAAATTTATTACAATTACAAGTAACTGTTTTTCACTTAACACTTCCAAAGTGAAATATTAAAACTATCAAAAAAGGTAAGGGGAAGTGAGTGGAAGCCAGCAAGGGGGAGGCAAACTACCGAAGGAGGTGTCCCAGGAGTGCACTTACCACTCGTGAACTCACAGCAAACACACAGCAAACGGGTGCAAACTATCGTGTCCCAGTGCCCTTATCGCTACAACAGAAAGGTGCCGGGAACCATCCCGAGTGCCTAGCCTCCACCGCTGGCCAGCAACCACTGCACTCAAATCCCTCCCAATGCACACCACGACGACCAGGTCACCAGCACACAGACAGCAAACTCAGAGACACGACCATGTGGCAGCCACCAGGCACAGACAAAGAAAGGGCAGCCTTCATGCCACAGGTGTCTTAAATAGGCTACCAATTTAGAGGGGTTGGGAAAAGGGGAGGAGCTGACACACCTCCCGGAGAGGCTGCAATCCACAGCCTCCAGCTCAGGCTCTCTCTGCCACATCTCCCCCTACCTTTTGAATCGCCGACTCGGCGATTGATTATTGCCAAGGTCTAAAAATGTCAGATACATGTACCTGGGAGTTCGCAGCCCCAATCGCCCTGCTCCCCACAGCCTGGGGTAGGTGGTGAATATTTGTGTGCCTTCCAGCTGTCGACCTGTTGGACCTCCTCACCGCTTCAGGCTCAGTTTCCTGTCGGTTCCCTGCCTGGTGAAGTGGGGGCCAAGCCTGTACCTGCCCACCTGAAGATGCAGAGGGCACTAAAGAATCAGGCTGAGGCATAGGGGCTGGAGCAACATCAACCTGTGGGCATGAAAGATTCACAGGCACATGAGTTTGAGTGGATTCTGGCTGGATTACACACAAATCCTCATCTAATGAATCCTCTGCCAAGGGATGGGATACCACGTCCTCAGGTTAGCAGGTATTGGTGCCTTTGTCCCCCACGGTACCTTGAAGGCAACTCTTCAGTAAGGTGCGGTGAACGTGCTTTACCTTACTGGAGTCATCCAATGGAGCAACGGTGTAAACAGATCCACCTCCCTGGGGGGCCTTCACAACCTCGTACAATACAGAGCTCCACACATTCTGGATCTTATGGCCTTTTCATCATGACGTGTTTTGCGACGGTTTGCAGCAGCTTGCAGATGCTCTGTGGCTCCTTCAAAAGCCAGCCGGAGCCTGGTTTGATGCTCCACAATCCAGTCTTGTGTACTTCCTGCCACTGGGACTGGGGCTCTTCCTAGAAGAAAGTCGACAGGTAACAGGGGATCTTGACCAAACATTAAGAAGAATGGGGACTCACCAGTGGATTGATGGACTGTTGTGTTGTACGAAAACACCACTTGAGGCAGATAAGATGACCAGTCTCTCTTTTTCGTTGTAGGCAATGTGCGAAGAAGGTCGTGCAGGGTCCTATTAAACCTCTCACACTGGCCATTTCCTTCAGGATGGTAAGGTGTAGTGTGAGTCTTTTTGATACCATACAAGGTGCACAACTGTTGAATTAACTCACTCTCAAAATTTCGACCCTGGTCGGAGTGAATGCGGCTGGGCACACCAAACTTGCAGAACCCCTCGTTTACTAATATTTTGGCCACAGTTGTTGCACGTTGGTCCTTAGTGGGGACTGCCAGAGTGTATTTAGAAAAGACATCTGTCATTACCAACACACTTTCCATGCCATTTTTAGAAGGCTCCAACAAGGTGAAGTCCACTGCCAGGATCTGGTTTGGACGAGCAGCGAGGAGATGACCCATGAAGGTGCGAACTGTTGGCTGAGTGTCCTTGGCGACCTGACACCTTTCACACTCTTGACACCACCGCTTGACATCCTGGTGCAGGCCCGGCCAGTAGCACCTCTGCCACACTAAACTGGTAGTCCGATCCACCCCCTGGTGGCCATGCTCATTGTGTAGCTGATGCAACACCTGGGTTTTTAGTGAGGAGGGCAGGACCAGCTGGAGTACCTCATCCCCGTCGGGTTGGAAGACCTTACGGTATAGCACTCCATCTTGCTCTACAATCCGATCCCACTGTTTTACCAGTGCTAGGGCCTGTTTGGACAGTGCACGTCGCTCTGCTGCGTCTGGGGCCCTCATGCCAGTCCAAAACATCAAGAAGTCACGGATTACAGAGTCAGCTGCCTGTAGAGCATGGAGATCAGTAACAGAATGAGTTGGAAATACAGATATGGTATTCTGTGTTACCTCGGGCACTGGATTTGATACTCCCTGGATGGCCTGTGGAAGACGGGTGCCAGGTGCCAGATTGTCAGCTGTGACTGATGCAGGTAAGTACTGTCGTGAAAGGGCATCAGCATTTCCATTACTTTTTCCAGGTCTGTACTTGATGACATAATCAAAGTTGGCGAGTTCTGATGCCCAACGTTGTTCTACAGCACCCAACTTTGCTGTCGAGAGGTGACTTAGGGGGTTATTGTCAGTATAAATGATGCATTTCTGACCCAACAGATATTCTCTAAATTTTTCAGTCATGGCCCATTTAAGAGCCAAAAATTCAAGCTTCATAGAACTGTAATTGTTCATATTACGATCTGTTGGCCTAAGGCCACGGCTGGCATATGCTATTGGCCGAACCTTACCGTCCTGCTCCTGGGAAAGAACAGCTCCCAACCCGCTGTGGCTGGCATCCACTTCCAGGATGAAGGGCAGCGAGAAATTGGCATAGGCCAGCACTGGAGCCTCCACAAGGTGGCGCTTGAGACCTTCAAAGCTCTCTTCACACTTGTCAGTCCATGCAGCCATTAGAGGCTGCTCAGATTTTCTGCGTTTTTTTGTGCCTCTCAACTCAGCGACCAGCCGGTGAAGAGGGGCTGCCAGCTTAGCAAAACCACCAACAAAATGTCTATAGTAGCTGGCAAACCCCAGAAATGACTGCAACTCAGTGACATTAGTGGGCCTTTTCCAGCTGGAGACTGTTTCAATCTTACGAGGATCAGTAGCCATCCCCTCTTTCGAGATCACATGGCCTAGGTAACCAACCTCCTCCTTGAAGAAGCAGCATTTCTCCAGCTTTGCCTTGAGATTCTCTTGCTTCAGCCGTCCCAGCACTGAATCAAGACGCTCCATGTGTTGGGCTACCGTGGAAGAGAAAACAACAATGTCATCGAGGTATAATAACAAGGACTGGTAATTTTGAGCTCCAAAAATCCTTTCCATGAGCCTCTGAAATGTACTTGGTGCATTGCAAAGTCCAAAAGGCATTCTATTCCACTCAAAAAGGCCAAATGGTGTACAAAAAGCAGTTTTTATTTTGTCCTTCTCAGTTACCGGCACTTGATTGTACCCACTAGCCAGGTCTAGGGTGGAGAACCAGCGAGCTCCAGAGAGGGCATCCAAGGACTCCTCAATCCTGGGCAGGGGGAAGGCATTCTTCCGCGTCTTGCTGTTAAGCAGCCTGTAGTCCACACACAGCCGAAGAGTGCCGTCCTTCTTCCTGACGAGGACTATGGGAGAAGCGAAGGGGCTGTTACTTTCCCTGATAACATGTGACTCGAGAAGCTGGTGAATATGGGCTTTAACAGCGTCATACTCTGAGGGAATGCGCCTATACCTCTGTCGTATTGGTGTCTCATCCAGTAAAGGAATATCGTGAGAAATCAGGTTAGTACAGCCTAAGTCTCCATCATGAGCTGAAAATACACTGCTGTGTTCCTGCAAAAGGGCTCTAACCTGACACTGATCATGCTCTGACAGGGTCGACAAATCAACAGCATTAATTTTCTCCTGCACTGAGCCGGAGATTGTCTGAGAAGACACTAGCTGAGGTAAGTCCCTCAATCTCCGTGACCCCTGTGGGCAAACTCACTACCTTGGCATGACTTATCGTGCCTATCACAGTCCTTGGGTAAAGCACAACATCACTACCTCCTACATTGACAATCGGAATGTACACTGTACCCCTTGTTGGTCGAACGAGAGCTGGAGAGGCCAGTAAACCTGCAGGTAACCCGTCACTCAGAGGTTCAAACAAGACATCATTGCTCAAATGCTGCTGAAAGCAGGTGGCAGCCACTAGCTTCATGCTGCCGTCAGAAACTCTAAAAACCCGCCTACCCTTCACTCTAACTCTGCCTGAGTGTTCAGGGGGTGCAGTGGCCTGGGCTTGGTGACACTGCTGTAGGGCTTGTTGGAGTGGACTGGGGGCCTGTAACACAGAGGGCAGATCAAAAAGAGCAGGACCGTGGTGTACAAACAACTCTTTATAGCATGATTTAAGAATGTTCATACCTAGGATACCTGGTGAGGAAGAGGAGTGACCTGGGGGGTCTTTAACCACCAGCACCCCATGCTTTGTCATTACCTTGATGCAAAGCTCAACGTCAAGCTCAAGATAACCTACATATGGTATTTCTAGCCCATTGGCCGCCTTCAGTTGTAGCCAGTGGCATGACTTTAGCTTCTCTTCCCCCCAAGGAGCAAAGTTCTGCACAAAGAAAGATTCCGTTATAGTGGACACCATGGAACCTGTGTCAACTAAACATGGCACTGGAACCCCACCAATTAAAACACTTATGTGAGGACAAGCGGACATCAACTCTGGCATAGCGATGGATTTCTCTGCAGCTAACTCTGAGCCAACAAGGCCCCCACCTGAACTTTGGCTCAGCAGTTCAGGGGGTGAAAGTTTCCCGATTGCTGGTTTTGGTAAGACTGTCTATGGTTAGAGGTAGTAGTTACAGGTGGGGCTGGATTAGCTGGCAGCCTAACTCTCTCTCCATCACACTCCCTCGCAAAGTGACCAGGTTTCTGACACCTGCGGCAAATAACCGACTGTTTATTTCTATTGAAAGTTGGGCTGGGGGCATGCTGAAGTGCATTTAAACAACTGCTTAGTTGGTTTAGCTGTTCTTGTTGCATTTTTAACATTTGCTTCAATTCTTTTAATTCAGAACCACAGTCTGGGTTACCTGACCCTGAATGAGGACCCCCTGTCTGAGAAAACTGTAAACCTGTAGTCGATGAGACCGAGTGGCTCCGGCCTCTGGCACCCCCTGGTGTTCCCTCCCGCTCCCACCGAATGGCCTCACTACAGACATCAAGCATGGTGACATTAGGTTGACGCCGGATTAGCTGTTTTAATTCCCTGCAAAGGGTAAAATCAAAAACATGCTCAACAAACTGGTCACATAGTAAAACACCAGAATTTGGAAGGCCATTAGGAGCACTGGTTACAATTTTGTCCATCAAACACATTAAAGCGTGTGCAAATTCCTGGAGTGTCTCTCCCTCCTGTTGCTTTCTTGAGAAAAAGTCTTCTTGCAGAGAAACATAAGATTTAGAACTTCCATACAACTCCTGCAAAATGTCAAGGACTTTATCTGGGTCCTCCCTCTCCTCTTTAGATCGATATTTGATTTCCTCTAGGGCCTCACCCTCCAAATGATCATAAATGAAAAGGGCCTTGTCAGCGCTAGACAAATGACGTACACGTCCTAAACATGGGACACTTTCTGTCCCTAGGGACATAAACCAGTCACTCAACTAGTGGGGCATTGGAAGAGGGGGGCTGATTAGAAGAGTGACTAACTGATGCAGCACTAGTACTGGGTGCCACATCTCGTTCTCGCAGCAGCAGGTTTTCAGCTTGAAGTTGAGCAACCAATTCCTTTAACTGGTTCAATTCTTCTGCCATGATGGAGGAGGAGACCCAGGGCCAGTGAGGCTAACAGGAAGGGGTTGCTTGAAGCTTGGGATGCCTGTGGAATCAGCTGCTGTTTTGTTTGTCTTCTAAAATACTCAACACTAACAATGCTTAATTGTTTTTAAAATGAACCAACTGGCATACAGAATAAAATAAAAAAAAGAACACACGTCTCTGCTTTTACAGTAGGATCCTGCCGACAACGCCAGAATGTGGCAAGGTGGTGGTGGTGGTACCATTATATTATATAGGGGCGGTAACAGAATAATACAAATTGCAAGCCAGACAACGCCACCAAGGGACTTTCACCCAAGGAGTTTTACCCAGTTATACACAGTAAGACAAACACAGGTTCGAGCACTACAGACTGAGACGTGGTTCAAAAGCAAATCAGAATTTATTCATGATTTAAACAAAAAACAAAACAATTATTAAACTGGAAGTGTCTGTTGGAGGGAAAGAGATTAGCACTGAGCAATGAATGCAGATCAAAATTACGGTAGGATGTATGGAAATTTATTACAATTACAAGTAACTGTTTTTCACTTAACACTTCCAAAGTGAAATATTAAAACTATCAAAAAAGGGAAGGGGAAGTGAGTGGAAGCCAGCAAGGGAGAGGCAAACTACCGAAGGAGGTGTCCCAGGAGTGCACTTACTCACCACTCGTGAACTCACAGCAAACACACAGCAAACGGGTGCAAACTATCGTGTCCCAGTGCCCTTATCGCTACAACAGAAAGGTGCCGGGAACCATCCCGAGTGCCTAGCCTCCACCGCTGGCCAGCAACCACTGCACTCAAATCCCTCCCAATGCACACCACGACAACCAGGTCACCAGCACACAGACAGCAAACTCAGAGACACGACCATGTGGCAGCCACCAGGCACAGACAAAGAAAGGGCAGCCTTCATGCCACAGGTGTCTTAAATAGGCTACCAATTTAAAGGGGTTGGGAAAAGGGGAGGAGCTGACCCACCTCCCGGAGAGGCTGCAATCCACAGCCTCCAGCTCAGGCTCTCTCTGCCACAGCTACAATGCCTTCTTCTTTGCTGTTTTGTCTGAATGACAAGCCTCTATCAGTGTACCTACACCAGTAGTGCTGTTTAGCTAGGTCTCAACTAAAAATATCAACATAAATGTGTTAGTCAATGATCAGAAATAAAAAAGCGCTAACTTCAGCTGTAGGGATTATGTGAGAGATGACGAGAGGAGACTGACTGTGGCTGAACATTGACAAATTTAAGATTACACAGACAGGCACCAGATGGTCTGTGAATGCTGTAATATGTTTGACCATGCCACCAGCTGTTTAAGGTGACCGGTATGTTTAAAGAAGCACCATGGCTTTCTGTCTAATTTCAGACACCTGAGTCGTCCAATTTAGCTGAGCTTCAGTGTGGCAGCCTTAACAAGATCCTTGATTGGTGATTGTTGTGTAGGCTGGGTCCCTGCGGTCTGTGATGAAGGCGGGTACGAAGGGTGTTGGATCCCTGCCTGGGACAGAGACATCCTCTGGATGCCTTGGGTGTTGTGAAGCAGAGGGTCTGGTAAGGCCTTGGTGCTTATCTGTGTATTCTTATTTTGGTACAGCATGCCAACGGCATGTCACAGGTTGGCACAAAAAGGTAAAAACTCTCCTTCCGTATATGTTACAGTTAAGTAGTGGAGTCCACAAGAGCTAACAGTCTTACCTGCTGATTCCAAGGTTGACGCAGAAGCACAGGGAGGTTGACAGACATGTGATAATCTAACATGTTTGAGTAATTGCAAGGTTAAATGCGTTGAACTGATTCCAAGGTTAAATACACGGAGAAGTTAGGTACTAGGGATTGACAAAAGTTACAGTAAACACCATGATTGTTCTGAGTCTGGACCAGAAAGCCGACTCCTAGTATCACTGTTATGTCAGTATATGAAAGAAAATATCCTGCAGGTGTAATCAATTGGTTGATTGTGTGGCGGAGGGAGGGGAGAAAGGTCACAAACTAGTATGAGGGGGGAGAACCGACAACGCCACCTGGGGAATTGCACCCCAGGAAATACCTCAAGAATATTAACAGTTGGGAGATTAGTAAAGCACACAGATTCGAAACAGGACAGAGACGTATGGTTTAAAATGAAGTACCAGACCACTAGAGCAGGGAGAGGGCTCAGACACCACTGCTACCTTCAGCCTTACTAAGAGGGAAAAAGGGGTTTTAAATAAAAGTGCAGGGAAGAAATAACGTGACAATTAAACTGAAAAAGGCTCCCATACCTACCAGTGCAGCAAACAGCAGCCAAAAGAAGGAGCATGTGCTCACTCAGCCCTTATATAGGCTGGCTGTAATTAAGGGAGTGGCTACTGAAGACTGGAGTCTGGAGGTGCATTCAAAAGCACTACCTCACAATGTCAGGTGCTCTACCTCACTACAATCTACCCCCAAGTTTTTAAATCGGCGACCCGACGATTGGCAATTACTGCCAGGGCCTAAACACAGAAACACTAGGCACAGGGACCTGGGAGTTTGCAGCCCCTATTGCTCTACTCCCTGCTGCTTGGGGTAGGTGATGGAGGTTTGTGTGCCTTCCAGCATTAGTGCGGGTGGTTCTTCTCCGGGATGCTTCGCTCTCTGGGAAGGCAACTGTACCAGGAAGTTGACTTGCCTGATTTTGGCTAACAGAGGGTGGCATTGTTACCTCTTGCTGGGTCGGTTGAAGGGGGGCCTGGTCCTGCTGACTAGGTTGGTGGTCCACTGGTGCGGGAGTGGGCTCAGGGACCAAAACAAGCCATTCACCCTCCGGAAAAGGCTCATCCACTGGAGAGGGTTCCTTCTCTTGAGGTGGCTCACTAGAGGGGCATTCAACCACAGGATTCAATGCACTTTTTAACAATGAACGATGGACATGTTTTACCTTGTCAGGATCATCCAAGGGGGTGATAGTGTACACTGACCCTCCCACATCTGGGGCCCTTAACACTTTGTACAGTACTGAGGCCCAGATGTCCTGGATCTTGTGGCGGCCTCTAAGTCCAACATCTTTGAGAAACCAACTGACCTTCTCTCAGGGGAACATCTCGCACCTGCTGGTCATGGTGTTGCTTACGCCGTGCTGCTGCTGCCTCCAAATGCCTTGTAGCACCCTCGAAAGCATGGCGTAGCCTGGTCTGGTGTTCCACAATCCAGTCATGGGTATTGCCAGCGACCGGTTCTGACACTCTGCCCAACAGAAAGTCAACAGGTAACTGAGGCTCTTGCCCAAACATTAGGAAAAATGGAGACTCACCCGTTGACTGATGTGGTGTTGTAGGAGAATACCACTTGTGGTAAGTAGCATGACCAATCCCTTTTCTTAGTTGCAGGCAGGGTGCGTAGGAGGTTGTGTAGGGTCCGGTTGAACCTCTCACATTGGCCATTACCAGCTGGGTGGTAGGGAGTGGTGTGACTCTTCTTAATGCCATACATGCTGCAAAGTTGTTGTATGGGGTTGCTTTCAAAGTTCCGGCCTTGGTCAGAGTGGATACGACCTGGTACACCAAACTTACAGAACCACTCATTAACCAACACCTTGGCCACTGTTGAAGCTCGTTGGTCATGGGTGGGGACTGCCTGTGTGTACTTTGAGAAAACGTCTGTCATGACCAGAACATGCTCCATGCCATTTCTTGATGGCTCCAACAAAGTGAAGTCAACAGCAAGTATTTGATTTGGATGGGAGGCAAGCAGGTGACCCATATAGGCACGGGCAACAGGTTGGGTATCCTTAGCTACCTGACAACGATCACACTCCTGACACCATTGCTTGATGTCATGGTGCATCCCCGGCCAGTAGCACCGCTGATGGATCAAGTCAGTAGTTCGTTCAACACCTTGATGTCCATGTTCATTATGCAGCTGCTTTAGGACCTGGTTCTTGAGTGACACTGGCAGCACCAACTGAAGAACCTCTTCTCCTTTTGGACGACAGACTCTGCGATGCAGTACCCCATCTTGTTCCACTATCCGGTCCCACTGTTTGACCAGCATCAGAGCTTCCTTGGAGGTCTGGTGTCGTTCAGCTGCATCAGGGCCCTTCCTCCTGGTCCAAAATCTCAGGAAATCCTTGATGATGGGATCAGCTTCCTGCAAAACACGTAGGTCAGTTTGGGTGTGGCAAGGGAAAGCTGAGATGGTGGCCTGAATAGCCTGGGCTGCTTGATTAGCTCCAATGGCCTGCTGCAGTGGCTCTGGAAGTAAAATGCCAGATGCTGTGTAGTCTGATGCATTTTTACAAGCTGAATACTGCCGGGAGAGGGAATCTGCATTCTGATTACTTCGACCAGGCCTATACTTGATGGTAAAGTCAAATGCAGCCAGTTGTGCAGCCCAGTGTTGCTCTGTAGCACCGAGCTTGGATGTGGATAGATGGCTGAGAGGGTTATTATCTGTGTACACCACACACTTCTGTCCCAGCAGATAGTCTCTGAACTTCTCAGTCATGGCCCATTTAAGGGCCAGAAACTCTAATTTCATTGAGCTGTAGTTGCTCATGTTACGCTCTGTAGGCCTAAGGCCACGACTAGCATAAGCTACAGGTCTGACCTTACCATCCTGTTCTTGCGAGAGCACGGCACCCAATCCACTGTAGCTGGCGTTGACCTCTAGGATGAAAGGCAAGGAATTGGCATAAGCCAAAACTGGAGCAGACACCAACCTACTTTTGAGTTCTTCAAAGCTGTGTTCACACTGTTCCGTCCATGCGGCAGGTAGGCCCTGTCCAGAGGGTTTGCGGGATTTTGTGCCAGTCAGTTCTGCAACCAGATGATGTAGAGGGGCAGCCAGCTTGGCAAACCCCTCAATAAAGCGACGGTAGTAGCTTGCAAATCCTAGGAAGGAGCGCAACTCAGAGACATGGTTAGGTCGCTGCCATTTTGAAACCACTTCAATCTTGCCAGGGTCTGGACACGCCATCTCTGGATATGATGTGGCCCAGATAGCTCACCTCTGGTCTGAAGAAGGAGCACTTCTCCAACTTTGCTTTGAGACCCTCTTGCTGCAAGCGGCCCAGCACAGCAGCCAAACGCTCCACATGTTCTGCTACAGTGGAAGAGAAAACAACATCATCCAAGTACAGCAACAATGAATGGCAGTGCTGATCCCCAAATATTCTTTCCATGAGTCTCTGAAAAGTACTTGGGGCATTGCACAGCCCAAATGGCATCCGATTCCACTCAAACAGGCCAAACGGTGTGCAAAATGCTGTCTTCATCTTGTCCTTTTCTGTGACTGGTACTTGGTTGTACCCAGCAGCCAGGTCCAAGGTTGAGAACCAGCGGGCCCCGGAAAGGGCATCAAGAGACTCTTCAATACGAGGCAGAGAAAATGCATCTTTTCGGGTTTTGCTATTCAAGAGTCTGTAGTCAACACACAACTGAAGGCTGCCGTCCTTTTTCTTTACCAGCACAATGGGAGAGGCAAAGGGGCTACTACTTTCCCTGATCACCTGTGCCTCTAAGAGCTGATGGATGTGGGCCTTTGCTGCCTCATACTCCGAAGGAGGGATACGCCTATATCTCTGCCGTACAGGTATGTCATCCACTAGAGGGATATCATGGGAAATGAGATTAGTGCAACCTATATCTCCCTCATGTGCTGAGAAGACACCACTCTACTTGTGCAGTAGGGACCTGACCTGACACTGTTCCTGCTCTGAGAGTGCTGTCAAATCAATTGCAGCAATCTTGTCCTGCACTGAACTGCTAGCAGTCTGGGAGGAGACCGTGGCTGCTACCTCACCTTCTTCAAGACCTGCAGGTGAGCTCACAAGGTGAGCATGACTCAAGGTACCAAGAACAGTTCGGGGGTACAGTACAACATCCTGGGTCCCTACATTAACAATGGGAACGTGAACAGTACCTCTGTTCACACAAACCAGTGCTGGGGAGGCTAGTAGGCCTGCAGGCAGCCCACTGCTAAGAGGCTCAAACAGTACATCTGCCAGGTGATGCTGGGAGCATGTGGCTGCTACAATTTTAATGGTACCCCCTGGAACTCTGCAGACCCTCCCTCCCTTCACCTTCACTCGGCCTGAACGATCAGGAGGGGCATTAGCCTGGACCTGGTGACATTTCTGGAGGGCCTGCTGAATCGGGGCAGGAGCCTGCAACACAGAGGGTAATTTAAAGAGGGCTGGGCCATGCTGTACAAACAACTCCCAGTAACATTCCTTGATAATGTTCATTCCTAGCACACCAGGTACTGAGGACATGCTGCCTGGGGGATCCCTGACCACCAATACTCCCCGCTTTGCAATTACTTTCCCACAAAGCTGCACATCCAACTCAAAGTAACCCACATATGGTATGGCTAGCCCATTAGCAGCACTTAGCCTCAACCAGTTACAAGAGCGGAGTTTTTCTTGGCCCCAAGGTTCAAAATGCTGTTTGAAGAAACTCTCAGTTACGGTTGACACCATTGACCCTGTATCAACCAGACATGGAACCCACACTCCCCCCATCAATATGGCCATGTTTGGACAAGCTGCCACCAAATTCTCAGGAGCATCTATGGCAGAATCTGAGCCTGAGGAGCCCCCACCTGAACTTTGGCTCAACGGTTCAGGGGGTGAAAGTTTCCCTGGTTTGAAAAACTGTGCCTGTCATTAGAACTGGAGGGTGCTGCTACAGAAGCTGGCTGGGGCCTTGCAGCTACATACTCACCCTTACATTCCCTAGCAAAGTGTCCAGGTTGTTGGCACCTTCTACAAATTACAGTTTTTGGGCGCTGGTTTGACTGAGCTCTAGGGACATGGTTCAGGGCTGCCAGACTACTGGTGAGCTGGTTTAACTGCTCTTGCTGGTTCCTGAGAATCTCCCTCAGTTCACCTAGCTCGGAGCTAAAGGAAGAACTGGCTTCCTTACTATAGCTGCGTGGACCTCCCTGCACTGTACGCTGGAAACCAAACACAGAGGGGACAGAGTGACTTCTGCCCCTCCCACCCCCTGGCATCCCTTCTTGTTCCCACCTAATGGCCTCACTGCGGACAGTTATCAAGGTGGCAGTAGGGTGGCTTCGGACAAATTGCTTAAGTTCCCTTCTTAAGTTACAATCAGACACATGTTCAACAAATTGATCTGAGTAATATATCTCTATTTACTAGACCATTAGGGGTCTTTTTAACAACTTTGTCCATTAGACACATTAATGCATGAGAAAATTCCTGCAGTGTTTCACCCTCTTGTTGCTTCCTTGAAAAGAAATCTTCCTGCAGAGACACATAAGATCTGGTACACCCATACAGTTCTTGTAAGATAGCCAAAATCTTATCTGGGTCCTCCCTTTCTTCCTGAGACCGGTACTTAATCTCTTCTTTTGCCTCTCCCTCTAAATGATCGAAAATGAACAGTGCTCGTTCAGCTGATGACAGATGCCTAGCCCGTATACAAGCCTGGATCTCTTCCACCCACTCAACAATGCTCAGGCCAGTTTTACCTCTAAACATGGGGCATTTCCGGTCTCTAGGGAGATAAATCAGTCTCTCGGTTACTGGAACGTTGACTGGGGGGTGTGCAGGGGCAGAAGAGCCTGATGATGCAACACTGGTCCCAGGCTCGTTGGCTTCTTGTTCCTGCCGCATCCGTCGATTCTCAGCTTGCAGCTGTGCAACCAAGTCTCTTAACTGGGAGAGTTCTTCCTCCATTAGGAAACAGAAGAAGAGGTCAACAGAGTACTGGCTTGCAGATCAGGGATCCAATGCAGACCTACTGCTGTTTTGCCCACAAACACAAGCCTATACACACAACTAAACAAAACAACTGGGTTGCAAAAGAAAAAAAAACAGTATACGTCTCTGCCTGTACAGAATCCTGCCGACCAACGCCAAAATGTGGCGGAGGGAGGGGAGAAAGGTCACAAACTAGAATGAGGGGGGAGAACCGACAACGCCACCTGGGGAATTGCACCCCAGGAAATACCTCAAGAATATTAACAGTTGGGAGATTAGTAAAGCACACAGATTCGTTCTGAAACAGGACAGAGACGTATGGTTTAAAATGAATGAAGTATTTATTGAAAATCTATATAAACCGGCAGGGCTGAAGCTGCAAAGGAAAAGGGAAAAATTAACTAGTCAACTAAAACTAAATAAACAAACACTGGAAGGGATTATGAATATTTCTTTATTGCAATATTATCTAAAAAAGGCCTTAACAAATACGATCTAAAAACCAGAGATATAATAAAATACCTAAAAATACTCAGCCCAACATAACATAAGGGTAAGAGTGAGCAGAGGCCATCAGTGGGGAGACAGACTATGCAGGGGTGCCTAAAGGTGCCACCACTAGTGAAACACAGCAAACCTCACAGCAATCCTCACAGCAATCTCAACAATCGTGTCCCGGTGCCTTTACTTACATGCAATGTGTAGGACCCTTACCCGGGGTAGCTAGCCTCCCCAACAAAATGGCGCTCCACCTCACTAAAAGAAACAAATACTAATAACAAAATTAACAAATACAGCAACCCAGATGTTTTAATATATTCAAAGAAATAACTCAATATGATGTAAAAGCAAATCAAAATGAGAAACTGAGCACAAAATACAAGAAAGCAAAACAAGAAACCAAACAACCAAACAAAATGAGGGCCAAACACAAAGGCTCTAAAAAGGACAACACGAAGGCCCTGGAAGGGCTAAACACAAGGACTCAAAAAGGGCAAAACAAAAGAACTCTAAAAGGGGCAAAACACAAGGACGCTAAAAGGGCAAAACAGCAGTAACGTGAACCTATAATAAAGTGAAAATGAGATTAATACTGGTTCACAACACTGCTTTTGAAAGTTTAAAAAAAAGCACAACCCTACTTACCACCTATAGTACCAGACCACTAGAGCAGGGAGAGGGCTCAGACACCACTGCTACCTTCAGCCTTACTAAGAGGGAAAAAGGGGTTTTAAATAAAAGTGCAGGGAAGAAATAACGTGACAACTAAACTGAAAAAGGCTCCCATACCTACCAGTGCAGCAAACAGCAGCCAAAAGAAGGAGCATGTGCTCACTCAGCCCTTATATAGGCTGGCTGTAATTAAGGGAGTGGCTACTGAAGACTGGAGTCTGGAGGTACATTCAAAAGCACTACCTCACAATGTCAGGTGCTCTACCTCACTACAATCGGATAAATGTGGGTTTGAGTGACAGACAACTAAAACAACTGAAACAAAGATTGGAGGAAAAGGAGAAAAGTGACTGTGAGAACCACGAGATGTCAAAGAAACACACAAAAGGAATGAAGCCTTTTTTAGTAGACTGGAAAGCATATGTTATGTGGACAAATGAATGTCAGACAAGGGGGAGACCAAGATAAAGAGGGGAAAAGAGAAATGAGAAAGGGAGCGCAAAGGAAGAGCAAACACAATACACTAATCCATAGTATGCTCTTATTTCGCCCATTTAACCCTGGGAGAGTACATCCTGACCTGGACCACGCCCCACTGCCACCCTGTTACCCAGACGCAGACCTGCAACAAGTTGAATTTGAACACACAAAGACTACAGAACAACCATGAGAGAAGTACAACAAGTGCTGCAAAAGAAGTTTGGACAGATGAGACTGTTGTCTCCTTCTGAGCAGAATGCACCTGTCATTGGCCAAGGCCTGCCACCGCTCCTGCATTACTCGGTAATCCTGCAGCCTTGCCAGGGGTCCGTTTCACAAAGCAGGTTCAACAAACTCTGAGTGTAACCCTGAACTCTGAGTTGATCTACTCTGAGATAGGAAACTCTGAGTTTTCTATTCCACAACAGCAGATTTGAGTTAGTTTGATTAACTCAGAGTAGGTTCACCTCGAGTTAAGCGTGTGCACCGCAACTTTAAAAAGACAGCATCAATGGAACCCCGATTTGAGGAGTCACCATGGCAACGGGGAAGCGGAAGGCTGCCTACTTCACGCCACTGGAATTAGACATTTTAATGCGCTCATACAGCGAATATGAACATGTTTTTAGACGGAAGTCCAACACCGCTGCAGCTGGGAAGGAGAGGGAGACGGCGTAGGAGAACATTGCTGCTCGGGTCAATGCGTGAGTATAAATGTAGTCCTTTGAAATCACAATAATATTACGTGGCAAAACTGCTTGAATGGTTGCCTATTAATTTATTTCATTTAAGTGCAATCCTGCGGGGGAGAAGCGCACTTGGCAGCTTAAAATGAAATATAAAAACATGGTTCAAACAGGCAAGACCTCTGCATGATCTCATGGAGGTAGCTACCTCATTTTGATCATGTTTTACATTGTAAAGTAAATATTAAGTGGCTTCCTTTCATTGTAAAATTGGTTATATTGTGTTCATATAATGTTTTGTTTTTTGTTAACGAATGAAATAAAATTTAAAAATGAAAAGAAGGACTTCTGGTTGTAGCATGTAGGGAGAGGACGCACACGCGAAGGCTCCCGGTTCACTTTTTGCAATTTTACCTTTTTTGAGTGAATTTCGCCCACTAACCTCGACATATTTTTAACTGCTTAAGTTAGTTTAACTAATCGTTCAGAAACGAGCATGTCTAAACACTGCGAAAGCAGTCGACAAACTCCAGCCACACGTGCTGCGGGGAAGCTAGCATCCTATGCTAGCAACCCCCAGACACCTGCAAGTGCAACTGAGAAGCCTGCGGCTGCAGTGACCATGGACCAACTGTCTTCTGAATTCGCTAAACAGAGAACGTCGCTCAAGGAGGATGTTTCCACCCTGATCCGAGATGCTATTAAACCAATACATGATTCACTGGACTCACTACAGACAACAGTGACCTCATTCCAGAACCGTCTTACCTCCGTTGAATCCGTGGCAGGTGACAATTTTGAGCAGCTAACAGTAGCGGAGTCCACCATCAAGACACTCCAAAACCAGAACCAGTTGCTGCTGGACAGGTGTGAAGACCTCGAGAACCGCTCACGCAGATCTAATCTCCGCATACTGAACATTCCCGAAGGCAGTGAAGACGGCAAAGATCCCCTAAAATTCATGTCAGATGCTTTGATGGAAATGATGGGCCCCGAAGTTTTTCCCACACCACCTGAACTGGAGAGAGCCCACCGATCTCCGACCTCTAGAGCCGGCCAGAGATCATCCCCCCGTACGTTTCTGGTCTGCTTCTCCAGGTTCCAGCAGAAAGAAGCGGCTCTGCGCTGGGCCAGAAATCACGAGCTCAGATATCATGGTGCCATTATTAGGATCTTTCAGGACTTCAGCACAACACTCGCTAAAAGGAGAGCCGCGTTTAATGGCGTCAAACAAGCCCTGTATCACAAGAATAATAATTAATTAGTACTAATTAGTAATTACTAATTAGTATTATGCTGTACGGTTTTTAAAATTAATCTTCTGTATAAACTATGTTGATTCTCTGTCAGTATTAAGGTTCAATACGTTTCCATGCTTATGTGTGCCTACTTATTTGACAGTTACTGGGCTGCTGTTTAATTATTTCTTTTCTTTTCTTTTTTTTTCTTTTGTTTTCCACCTTGATGTTAAAGAGGTTTTAAAAAGGTTTTAATATAGCCTATGGAACTGGGAGCCTTCCTAGGCAGAAGTACTGAGGAAATGCACTACCAGAAGTTATTTGAAAGAGTGTTTAGCCTGCAGCTTGCCTCAGAGAGAGTGACAAGTATAGGCTTAGTTTTAGTTCTGTTTTTGGTTTTGTTGTTATACAGGGTTAGGGATAAGGACACCTTCAAATGTTTGCAGCATTTACTTGCTTCCGCTTGTTTAAGAGAAAAAATGAACCAAACCGTGCACTTTAACATTATTGCTTCACCTCTCGTAATTATTCATTTTTATTTATTTTTTATTTTATTTTTTATTTTTATTGTTATTTATTTATTTATTTTTTATGGTTCTCTCTAGTTAAAGATGGTAAATGGTACTGATCCAAGGATGGCCACTATACGTTTTATTAGTTGGAATGTGAAGGGTTTAAATGGGCCCGTTAAAAGAGCCAGGATATTTAATCATCTAAAGTACTTAAAATGTGATGTTGCGTTTCTCCAGGAAACTCACCTGCTGGTAAAAGATCAAGTTAGACTTAAAAAAGGTTGGGTGGGGAATATATTCCATTCAAATCTCAACTCTAAAACCTGTGGTACAGCCATACTGTTTTCTAAAAAAATTCAGTTTAATGCAACTTCTATTAACTCAGATCCGCAAAGACGATTTATGATAGTTTCAGGCCTTCTCTACCATAAGCCTGTGGTTTTGGTAAATGTCTATGCCCCAAATTGGGATGATGATAAGTTTATAAGCAAAATTATGTCATTAATTCCAGATTTGAATTCACAAGAACTAATTTTTGGTGGTGATTTAAACTGTGTGATTAATCCAACACTTGACCGCTCCTACTCCAAATCTACAAATATTTCCAAAAAAGCCAAGTTATTATCAGTTTTTATGGACCAGATAGGAAGTGTTGACCCCTGGCATTTTTTATTTCCACAAAGTAAATCTTTCTCTTTTTATTCTAATGTACACCATTCATATAGTAGAATAGACTATTTTTTCATTGACCAGAACCAGCTCCCCTTTGTCAAAAAAATTGAGTATTCATCTATAGTAGAGTCAGATCATGCCCCTGTAGTAATGGATCTTGCATTTCCTCTTTACCAATCAGAACACCCAGCCTGGAAATTAGACAGTTATCTCCTCGCTGATGAGAATTTTTGTGAAATGATATCCCAAAAATTAGATGACTTTATAAATTTCAACAAAAAAGATGACATTTCCCCTTCTCTTCTGTGGGAGTCACTAAAAGCTGTAATTAGGGGTGAGATTATTTCATATTCGGCTAAAATCAATAAAATGAAGAGAATTAAGCATGAGGAGCTAATTAAAGCCATATCTATGGTGGATGCCCAGTACTCTGTCTCTCCTTCCCCTGAGTTATACAAAAGGAAGCTGGACCTCCAAACACAATATAACTTGCTTTCAACTGAAAAAACAGTTGAAAGCTCTTCGAATACAAGATGGTGTTCTTCCATTCAAAATGTCGAAAACTGGCTTTAAATACTTGGGCATTAATATTACAAGAGACATGCAAAAACTATACCAAGAAAACTTCTGTTGGCTATTTGATAACGTAAAATTAGACCTGAAGAAATGGAAATCACTTCACCTATCCTTGGCAGGGAAAGTGAACTATATCAAAATGAATGTGCTCCCCAAGTTTCTTTATCTGTTTCAATGTATCCCACTTTATCTTCCTAAATCTTTTTTTAAATCTATTGATCAGGCTTTAACTTCATTCATATGGGACGGGAAGAAACCCAGAATACGGCTAGAATTGTTACAGAGGCCCAAAAACCAAGGTGGTTTAGCTCTTCCAAATTTTTGTCATTACTATTGGGCCTCAAATGTTCAAAAAATCATGTACTGGCTCCATACTCCTGATGCCGACTGGTGCCACCTTGACGCAGCATCTTGCATTTCCACCTCTCTCTGCGCCTTAGTCACCCCCAGCCTTCCCCTCCCTCTCTTACAATATACTAATAGTCCTGTAGTCTTAAACACACTCAAAATTTGGGTTTAACTTAGACATAACTTTGGTTTTAAAAACCTTCTCCATCTAAGTCCCATACATAATAATCACCTCTTCCCTACAGCTAAGGTAGACTCTCAATTTACTCTCTGGCAGAGATGTGGCATTCATAAGTTTAAGGATATGTACATAAACTCTATTTTTGCAAGTTTTGGCGATCTATCACACAAATTTGGCCTCCCTCATTCTAGCTTATTCCGTTATTTCCAAGTCCGCCACTTCCTTCAACATCATGATCCCAACTATCCTTACATATCATCGCCCTTTGGTTTAGATGAATTGTTAAAAATTCTAAAAGACTTATCTCAAGAATTGGTGAATGTATAGCCTCCTTTAAAAGCATAACACTGGCAAAGATCAGGGCAGGATGGGCAGATGAGATGGGGGAGGACTTGGAAGATGACACTTGGGAGAGCGCTCTATTAAGAGTGAACAACAGCACTTCCTGCGCTAAACTGAGCATTATACAATTTAAGGTCCTACATCGCATCCACTACTCCAAAGCAAGACTGGCTAAAATATATCCTAACACAGATGCAAGCTGCGACAAGTGTCAAAATGCTTCTGCTGACCTGACACATATGTTTTGGTCATGTCCAGCCCTGGCAACCTATTGGTCTTCCATCTTTAAAGTTCTGTCAGAAGCACTGAATATCATTCTTGAACCGAACGCAACTATGGCCATATTTGGTGTCACAGATGGAAGACACGCAACACTAAGGAAAAGTTATAAAACCATAATTGCTTTTACGACATTGCTTGCACGTAGAAGAATACTATTGCACTGGAAATCAAAATATCCACCCAAAGTGTCTTACTGGTTTAGTGATGTAACACAATTCATACAATTAGAAAAAATAAAATATACTATCAGGGGATCCAGGGATAAATTCTTCTCTGTCTGGGATCCAGTACTGAAGCATTTAGATAAACTTAAAACTGTGCCCACTTAATTAACATGTGGTGGCCATCTCTCCCATATGCTTTTTTGATGGTGATTGTATTTATGTGAATTAGTTCTTGCTTAGTGCATAGCTTGTATATTTGTTTTTGTGTAAGTGTATATGTATATATATACATGTGTGTATATGTGTGTGTATGCATATGTATCTATTCTTCTTTTTATTGTAATCAGTTTTAATGGTTTGGTGTCCACCATGTTCTTTAGGGTGGGGGGTGGGGTTAAAATATAAATTTGAGCACAATGATTCCTTTTTATGTATTTTTATGTTCTATGTTGCTAATGCTCAATAAAAAGATATTTCAAAAAAAAAAAAAATGAAAAGAAGTGTTCTCATCTATATCATGTTATGTTAAATAATTAAGCCTATATTTTAACTAACTCAGACTTTTACTCAGCTAACATAAAGAAGGCAGATGCACGAAGAACGGGTGGTGGCCTAAAACCGATAACTGTCTGGAAAAGCAAGAACATCGTGGACTGATAACTATCTCCCGACGAATATTTAATTCTCTGCGCAGTATCGCTGCACCTTCATCCACGGGATCATGATCAAAAGACGTTAACATGCCATGTCAACGAAAAAAGTCACCACCTACTGTGCCAAATGGACTTCCCACTGACTGATACTTTTAATGATTTTTTTAATAACAGGCGGCAGAACTATGCCAAAACTCGTCTGCCGACTGAATGAATGAATGAGGAAATTAAATACGGTGTGTGGTTGAAAGAGGGCGGAGACACAGAGAAACTCGAGGTTTCTTGAGTAAAACCTGGTCCCGACCAGGTTAGGTTCATAGAGTCAGTTACTGCGGTAACTGACTCAGAGTTTAACTTACCCCTGTCTGTGAAACAGGCTTGAGTTACCCCTCTTTCTCTGGTTTGACTTACCTTCCTATGTGAAACGGAAAACTCAGAGTCTCCCTCATTTCAGGGTTAACATACTCAGAGTTTTCAGTAAACCTGCTTTGTGAAACGGACCTCAGGATCCTGCAGCACGTTGAACAGCAGAGGGAGAGGCGCAAGCAGCAACAGAGGAAGAGTTTTTGGCAGAGGGTGTGACCTTTGGGACCCACAGAGATGCTTCAACTGTGGTCAAAAGGACACGGGGTGAATGAGTGCCCCAACCCCAAGGCCAAAGGTGGAGCTGAGAAGGGAGCTGCATCTGATTGAGTTGGGGACGGTGGGCGGACCCCAGGTACACAGGCAGGAACGAGGAGGTAACACACACACACACACACATACACAGGTCTCTGTTTCTCTTTCTGGTACCCAAATGCAAATTTTTCAAAATATGCATTTTGAAAAATTGCATATTTTGAACCCTCACTGGCAAAACCAGCCGAATGGAGACGGAGGAAATTGGGTCCATGGCTTCGGGACAAGAGCGGGTGTTCGGACTTTTGCAGGACAGCTGAGGATCCGAGGACAGAGTACAATAAAACCTTTGATGTATACTTCACAGCAATCACATCTGCAGTGCAAGTTAAACTAACAATGGAGTTAGTTGAGGACGGGCCCTTACAATGTTCAGAGCATATGGTCATGACCACTAAAAATGTGCTAACTGAATTAACATAGGTGCCTCTCAGCTACAGTTCATGCTAAACACTGAGCAGCCCATGATCAAATCACATGGACACCACAAAGGCAGAAAAGGCAGTAACAGTCTCAAGACATTTAGTAGCTATTCTGAACTCACGCTTATGGTCCCACATGCAGTGGCTCACATCCTACACACACAATGGACATCACACTTTTCTTTGCAGTGGTAGTTGAGATATCACACTACATTGTTGGAAATGCCTAACGTCACTGTCAAACGTTGCTCCACCCTAAATCCAGCGTCTCCCGACACAGGAAGATGGCGCTGGCAAACTTGTAGCAAATCATCACATTGTCTCTGCTCTTTTGGATGCTATAATGTTGCCAGCAAAAGTTTCTGTCATGAAATGTGATCCTCACACTAACAACTCTGATCCTATCTCAGTAGGTAATGCTTCTGCAGACACAGCTACAAAGGCCACTGCTGAAAATGGTGACATGTTTCACATCCTTTTTTTCTTCTCCACAGCCTGACATTAACCCATGTGCTACATCCAACAACCAGCTACCACTCAAGAAAAGGCATTATGGTCAAAAACTGCGGCCAAGCTTTCAAATAAAATTTGGCTCAGGCCTGGTTCAAAACCATGTTTGGCCACGTGCCCTTTTTTATTTCGATGCTAAGTTAGCCGATGCAAAAGATCATGTAGGCAAAGGGGAAATGTGTACAGCAGTAAATGCTAGCTGGTACACCAGAGAGTTTTCAACTTTTGCCTCTGATTATTGTAAATGATGTGTTACATGTGCAGTATATAACTGCTGGAGCTCCTAAAGTTTTACAGCATGGTCATCCTCCCCCACAAGGCCCTTTTGATGATGGATTTAGATAGAATTCTATGTGAGAGATTGCATTACTACTCATAGTTATCCTTTCGTGGATGCCGCACAAAACTACAGTGCTAAAAAAAAATAAAGGGAACACTTAAACAACACAATGTAACTCCAATTCAATAACGCTTCCGTGAAATCAAACTGTCCACTTAGGAAGCAACACTGATTGACAATCAGTTTCACATGCTGTTGTACAAATGGAATAGACAACAGGTGGAAATTATAGGCAATTAGCAAGACACCCCCAATAAAGGAGTGGTTCTGCAGGTGGTGACCACTGACCACTTCTCAGTTCCTATGTTTTCTGGCTGATGTTTTGGTCACTTTTGAATGCTGGCGGTGCTTTCACTCTAGTGGTAGCATGAGACGAAGTCTAGAACCCACACAAGTGGCTCAGGTAGTGCAGCTCATCCAGGATGGCACATCAATGCGAGCTGTGGCAAGAAGATTTGCTGTGTCTGTCAGCGTAGTGTCCAGAGCATGGAGGGGCTACCAGGAGACAGACAAGTACATCAGGAGATGTGGAGGAGGCCGTAGCAGGGCAACAACCCAGCAGCAGGAGGGCTGCCTTTGTGCAAGGAGTAACAGGAGCCTGGAGACTCCATTGAGAACGTTCTGCTGCCTGCAACATCCTCCAGCATGGCCAGTAGTTTTAAGGACATTACATCAAAGTTGGGTCAGCCTGTAGTGTGTTTTTCCACTTAATTTTGAGTGTGACTCCAAATCCAGACCTCCATGGATTAATAAATTTGATTTCCATTGATAATGTATATGTGATTTTGTTGTCAGCACAACTATGTAAAGAACAAAGTATTTAATAAGATTATTTCATTCAGATCTAGGATGTGTTATATTAGTGTTCCCTAAACTGGCATTCTAGTCAGAGTTTCAAACAGATCCAAACTGCCTGCTGCATTGAATACCCAGATTGATTTAAGTGTAACCAGGTTGAAATGAAGTCAATGCAGTGCCACTTTCAGTCCGTGCTATGCTCACTGAGAAGAGGCATGTACTGTATTATTTTTCTGGTCATGGTTCAATATTTATTTTGCTCCTTAGACAATGAAAACAAAGCAGTATACAGTTAGAAATGTTAGTTTTGGCACTGAACAGGCAGCAGCTGTGTCATTCGAATCTAAACTTTGTAAATGGACTTTAATTGTAGACATGTGCTTCCAAGGGCCACAGGTGCGCAGTGAACTTGGTGTTTTGCCATGAAACAGTAAGCTGTTGTTGAGGGGCCAAAGATGTGCTTGAACTCATACAATTTGGCACAAACATCAGAATTAGTTTGATTTGATGTGCGTATTCGAGTTGAATGTGGCAATATGGCTTGATAGTGCCCCCCACAAAGAACAGGATTGACATGATACTGGGACACAAACACAGGACATATGGTGAGGTTTAAGAAGGTTTATTTAATAAACATATTTTTGGATCTTACAAACAAAAGTGACAAGCTCCTCCTGTTTAACAATTGCACTGCTGTGTTACCCAATCTCAGGCGAATGGAAAGGACAGAATGTTTAGCCCTTTACAACCTCTCTGTTTTCACAAGTTCCTGCTATTTTTCTATTTCAAAGCCGTCTACACCCAACTCTTCCAAAAGCGCTGCTGCTGGTGCTACCCCCGATGTGCACATACTGCGTGGGTCCATTCATCACTGCATTCAGCTTTAATTTAAAATTGAATTTAAATGCTCTTTATAGGATTTTGATGATTAGCAGGAATCATTCAAGTCCTACACTACATGCATTATGGGTGTTTTTTATTGGATGCAGAGAATGGATTGCAGAATTCTGTATGCAGAGTCTAAATTTGGTGTTTGTCCCATTTTGTAAACTCTAGGTTTGCAAGTGAACCCCAGTCCTCACAACTATAAAAGGGAATAAATTCTCTAACAGAATCCAATATTTCAAGCCAGATATTGAGTGGGATGTCCATTTTAATGTTCCGCCTTCTTGCCTTGTCTCTGAGGTCATTCACAGCTTTGTTGAAGTTACCGTGAAGCTGATGTTTAGGTCGAGGTAGGTATAGTTTTTTGTATGCTCTAGGGCAACTGTGCCTAAAAAGAATTTATATTTGTGGTGTTGGAGGCAGACTTTTAAGATAAGATAAGATAAAACTTTATCAATCCCCAATCCCTGCAAGGGAAATAAGTGACTGTTGCATCCAGTGTGTAAGAAGGAACACTACTGCAGGTCCTTCATTCCATCAGCTGTCAGATTATTCAACTCCAGCACCACTTAACATATTGTGCTGATGCTCATATCCATACTATTTGTGCAATATTACATATTTACATTTTGTGCAGTATTACATATCATTTACTGTTTTGTATATTTTATTCTTCTGTGCAATAGTAACACTATTATTATTTTTAATCTAAAGGCAGCTCACGGGACTTCCGGGAAGCGAGCAGATGGAGTAGACGTGTTGTCCGAGAGCTCCCGTTAACTAACCTTTTAAACCACTCAGACCTCTAGTTTTCTACGTCAAAACGTATCCCCTTTCTCCTCTTCAATTTTTTTCTCCTTTTGTCTTGCCTCAACAAATCCTGCCGTCTTTGGAATGGCTGCGAAGGGCAGCAAGTTGAGCAAAAAAGAAGATGCTAGCGCTAGCTTAACCTTGGCCGCTATCACCGCACTGCTCGAGGAACATCGCGAGGCGCTGTCTACCGAGTTCAGAACATCATTCAGCCAGCTCGACTCGAAACTTGACCAAACGCGGCTTGCAGTGGAAGATCATGGACAACGTGTCTCGTCCCTTGAACTCGCTACAGAAGACCTGGGCCAACGAGTTGCAGATCTCGAATGCATTTGCTCGACTCTACGTGATGATAATGCCCAGCTAAAGGCTAAAGTTGTCGACTTGGAGAGCCGAAGCAGAAGGCAGAACATACGTATCCAGGGTCTGCCGGAGTCCATTGAAAGCGGGTCTCCTACAGAGTTCTTCTCGAAGCTGCTGTGTGAGATATATGGGAATAACACACTGCCCGCACCACCAGAAATAGACAGAGCCCATCGCTCTCTAGCATCCAAGCCGGCACCCGGACAGCGACCACGTCCAGTCATCCTCCGCCTACACCGGTACCAAACGAAGGATCTTCTCATCAGAGAGGCGCGGCGGAGAGGGAAGCTTGAATATCACTGCCAGCCGGTTCGGGTTGTGGAGGACTACACCCCCGAAGTTCTCAGTCAGCGATCAGAATACAGCGGAGTTATGGCAGAACTTTACAAACTGGGTCTGAAGCCTGCTCTCCTTTACCCTGCCCAGCTCCGTATTACACTGTCCGGTGGAGCCACAAAGTGGATCAGCTCCATGGACGAGGCACAGAAGTACATAGAGATCTCCCGCAAGTCTCCGAAACCGCCATGATGGGACTGTCAAACACTTCGCTACATATCGTAGCCCTGCCACTCTGCAGGTTTAGTGCCATGTTATCTGGCGTGGTTTGTTTATTGGGTGAGCATGTTCAACCATCCGGTCCGTTCGTGAGTACCCTCTCTTCGCTCCCCTTGTTTGACAGTTATTACTGATAATTATACTGTCTGGACACTGAGCACTGATAACTTGAAACTGACTCTACTATGCCACTGCCACTACATATACTTTTCATTAACGTTTCGTTTAATCTGACTTTGCAAGTTCATGAAACACCAAACTCTCTAACAATTCTGGTGAACAATTTCAATACTACATTATTTAGGCCAGGTACTTATATCTGCTTTGTGTCAGGTATCTTGTTTCAGACCTCATATTTGGACGCCTAAACCCTATTTGAAAGGGGAAACATTCTTTCTTTTCTTGTTACACATTGATTTTGAGATGCTGAGCACATAGATGTTCAGGATATGGGAGCAATGGTCAGTTTAGTGTGAATTAGGAAGTTGTGTTATTGTTAGATGTTTGTTCTGAAGAGCTTGCTGCTTTTTTTTAGCAGCTGTCTTGTTCGGGGAGGGTGGGTTGGGGGAATATGTCACTGCCAGTAACATCTTCATACTTACTTTGAAAGCAACATTCAGCACTAGTCAAATCCAATCTCTTGTTCATTTTTTGTCTAGGTCACTGTGCTTACTTCCTAACCTCCTTGCCAGATGGTATGAGTAGACACTTGAAGCTGACGAGCTGGAATGTTAAGGGTCTAAATCACCCTGTGAAAAGAAGAAAGGTTTTCTCGCATCTAAAACAACTTAAAACTGAAATAGCCTTCTTACAAGAAACTCACATTCGCAGTTCAGACAATGGTCACCTGCTTTCAAGATGGATGGGGCAGAGCTTCCACTCCTCATTTCCAGCCAAAACTCGGGGAGTTTCAATCCTTATCAGACAGGATGTTCCATTTGAACTGCATAATGTGATCTCTGACAAGTCAGGTCGATATGTGATGATCTCTGGCAAATTATACAAAACACCAGTTGTACTTGTGAATGTCTACGCCCCAAATATAGACGATGCAGTTTTCTTTGAACGAATGTTTTCTCTGCTCCCAGATCTTAATACATATTCTCTTATACTCGGTGGTGACTTTAACTGCTGGCTCGACCCGGTCTTAGACCGGTCCTCTACGAATCCTGGTACACCGAGTAAGTCAGCACGTCTCATTCAGGCTTTTCTCTCAGACTATGGCATCAGAGATGTATGGCGCTCTCTACATCCAAACGACAGAGAATACTCCTTTTTTTCACACGTGCACCACACATATTCGAGGATTGATTATTTTTTTATTGATAACCAACTGATTCCCTTGGTTCAGTCCTGTGCTTATGAAAGCATTGTCATCTCTGACCATGCTCCAATTGTTCTAACCATGTCTCTTCCTGGCCTGCCACAAGGTGTCAGACAATGGAGACTGAATTCAACTTTGCTGTCTGACAATAATTTTGTTAAATTCATGGAAGAAGAAATAGCATTTTTTCATGTGTCTCCAGACATATCTAGTCTAATTGTCTGGGATTCCCTCAAAGCTTATCTCCGGGGACAGATTATATCCTACACTGCGCAAATGAGGCGGAAATATTATAGGGAACGATTAGACCTTGCTTGCCAAATTAAAGAGATAGACAACCATTATGCTCGGACAAAGTCTCCAGATCTTTACAAAAAGCAGTTGGAACTCAAGACGAAATTTGACCTGCTGACCACCTATTCAATTGAACAATCACTCTTAAAAAGCAAAACAATGTTCTATATACATGGAGACAAATCAGACAAACTACTAGCCAACCAACTTAAAGGCTCAAAGGCAAAACAAAATATCTCAAAGATCCAGCTGCCAGATGGCCACATAACTACTGATCACTTAAGAATCAATGAAGCATTCAGGAACTTCTACTCCCAGCTCTATACTTCGGAATCTCAGACTGACTGTGATGAGATGTCTGATTTTATAAAAGATCTTGATATTCCTAGCCTCCTACCAGATCTAAGGGAAAAACTAGAGGAGCCTATATCCCAGGCCGAAGTAGCACTAGCCATTTCCTCAATGCAGTCGGGTAAGTGTCCGGGCCCTGACGGATTCCCAGCAGAATTTTTAAAGAAATTCTCCTTGCTGCTTTCCCCATTGTTATGTTCAGTCCTTTCAGAATCCTTCAGGCAAGGTTTCCTCCCTTCTTCACTCACTGAGGCTTGTATCACTCTTATAGCTAAAAAAGGTAAAGACCCAATGGATTGTGCCTCTTACAGGCCTATCTCCCTTTTAAACACGGACGCTAAAGTTTTAGCCAAGGTTTTGGCCCATAGGTTGGAGAATGTCCTTCCCACAATCATATCTAAAGATCAGACTGGCTTTGTTAAAGGAAGGCAGTCTTACTTTAACATAAGACGACTGTTCAATATTATTTATTCCGCCTCTGAAGATGTCCCCGAATGTGTTGTTTCCCTTGATGCAGAGAAGGCATTTGATCGTGTTGAATGGGTCTATCTATTTGCGGTGCTGAATAAATTTGGCTTTGGTCCGAATTTTATTTCATGGATTAAACTTCTTTATCAGCACCCCACAGCCTCAATTCGTACTAATTCTCAACAGTCAAGGGTCAGGGGTGCCCCCTTAGCCCCATACTTTTTGATATATCTATTGAACCACTTGCCATAGCACTTCGTTCTTGCAAGGAAATGTCTGGAATCTGGAGAGGTGACATGGAGCATAGAGTTTCACTTTATGCTGATGATCTGTTGCTTTTCATCTCCTATCCAACAATCTCACTGCCCCCTGTTCTGTCGCTGCTCAGTCAGTTCGGTAAATTTTCAGGCTATAAATTAAACCTCAGCAAAAGTGAGCTTTTCCCTATCAACAATGCAGCACGTGCTTTAGATCTTGGCAGTTTTCCCTTATAAAATTGAGTACAACAAATTTACTTACTTGGGCATATCTGTGACAAGGAAGCATAAAGATCTCTTCCAGGAGAATCTTAGCACATTATTAAATCAAACCAAACAAATCTTAACACAGTGGTCGCCCCTGTCGATGACTCTTGTGGGTCGTATTAACTCAGTCAAAATGACCATTCTACCCAAATTTCTATACCTTTTCCAGGCTTTACCAATTTTTATTCCTGGATCTTTTTTTCAACTTCTCGATTCAGTTATTTCCTCATACCTATGGCAGGGTAAACGACCACGTTTAAACAAGAATTACCTTCAAAAGACCAAGGCATCAGGGGGTCTGGCCCTTCCAAATTTCCGTTTCTACTATTGGGCCGCTAACTTGCGCTACCTGGCATTCTGGTCCTTTTGTTATGGCCAGCCTGACTGTCCTGATTGGGTGGCGATGGAGTTACAGTCAAATGACAATTTGTCAGTGCTTGCTTTTCTTGGATCCTCACTTCCATTACCCTCACTTAAATCAATTAGGAACCCAGTGGTTAAACATTCTTTAAAAATATGGACCCAATTTAGAAAATATTTTGGTCTTCATAGCTTTTCTCTCTTGAGTCCCATCGCATCAAACTGCCTTTTCAAACCATCCTGCCAGGATCTTGCCTTTCAGGAATGGCACAGGAAAGGTATTAAACGTTTTAAAGATTTGTTCATAAATAACAGTTTGGCATCATTTGAGCAGCTGAGTAGAAAATTTAGTCTCCCTAAGTCTAATTTTTTCAGATATCTTCAGGCAAGACATTTTGTTCTCTCTCAGACCACCATATCTGTAAAAGCAGCAGACATGACCATTGTTGATACTGTCCTTTCTATAGATCCACTTAAAAAAAAGGCTAATTTCTGTTCTTTGGCAAGATGTTAGATCTTCAGAGTGCTCCCACAGATAAGTGTAAATTAGCATGGGAGGAGGACTTGGGTTTCTCCTTGTCAGAGGACACTTGGTTTTCCATACTCAAATTGGTCAATTCAACCTCACTCTGTGCACGTCATTGCTTAATTCAATTTAAAGTGGTTCACAGGGCCCATATCTCAAAAGCAAAACTATCCTCCATATACCCAGATATTAGTCCATACTGTGTCAAATGTAAAAATGTGGAAGCATCCCTCAGCCATATGTACTGGTCCTGTTCAAGCCTTTACAAATATTGGAGGGAAGTTTTTCATACGCTTTCCTGGGTGTTAAATATTAATTTGGAACCAAATCCACTGACTGCTTTGTTTGGGGTCATGGGAGGGGTGAAAAAATTAACTATGACTAAGCAACGCACTTTATCCTTCGCCTCCCTTTTGGCTTGACGAGCAATTCTGCTGGAAGGATACCTCCCCTCCCACTCATGAACAATGGTTGGAGGACATCATGTCCTGCCTTAAATTGGAGAAAATTAGATACTCACTTCAACAATCTAATAAGAAGTTCCAGAAGACATGGGGTCCTTTTCTAGAAGCATTCCAGAACCTGTAATGACTTGGCCCTTGAATACAGCTCAACTTTTTACACTTTTTACTCTCTGATTACACATGGTACTACACTGATCTGATACAGCGACTAGTAAACTGGCAGTGACAGGGGAGGGATTGATTTATTGTTATTTTATTTTATTTTATTTTATTCTTATATATGTTATTTGTGCATGCCGTGATTGATGTACACCTTGATTCATTTTCTGTCGTTGTAACACCTATGTAGTGCTGCACATTTATTATATTGACAAAACTTCAATAAAAAAGATCTTGAATTAAAGGCAGCTCACATTGTTTTTTCTCCACGGCTATTGGGGCAATAAATACTTTTTACATATTTTTTACTACATACCTTATTTTTCTTTTATATAGTCAAATTTCTTTCTTGTATAATATGTACATATATATATAGTCTACTTTTTATTTTGTATTTAGTTTTTTTTTTCAAATGTTCTCTCTGCTGCTATTTTTCTTCCCACTGCTATCACATGCTGCTGTACTGCCCAAATTTCCCAGCTTGGGATAAATAAAGTATATCTATCTATCTATCTATCTATCTATCTATCTATCTATCTATTAGGGTAACTTTTTTGGTCTTGTTTGATTTACAGTCAAGGTCTGAGAGAGTTTGTGCAGAAGATCAAAGTGTTGTTGTAGCCCTTCTTTGGTTGGAGGCAGCTATGTCTGCTTGTGTGATGCCAGGTGCTGCAGACTGCTCTAATATGGTTAATGATGATTGTTTATTATCATTCATCCATATAAATAGTACACAGCTGAACAAAAATGTCATGGGTCCAAGTTGTGTTACCACACAAATAAGACCACACAAATTAAGTCAAATAAAATAGGATAGAACATTGAAATGTTGTGTTTCCATGGCCATTTTTAAATCTCATGAACAATTAAGTGAAGATATGGCCAATAACATTAGTAGACTGAAGAGGCATGTTTGATGTGTCTCATGACTAGCAGCTCAAAGCACTTCATCGTGATAGGAGTCAGTGCAGTAGTCATTCTTTGGCACCGGGCTGACAGCTGTCTTTTTGAAGCTGGCAGGGACAACAGCTTCCATCCTGTCTTCCATCTGGTTAGCACACACCCAGATGTGTTTGTCCGGGCATGCTGCTCTGGTGGGTTGACTCTGGATAGAGTCATCATCCCATCCAAACAGTCCAAACAGAGAGCCTGCTCCTTAGGGGGAGGGGAGTCTTACTCACTGATGTGTCATTTAGAGCTTCAAACAGTGCGTAGCAGACATTATGTGTATCAGGGAGGGGGTACTTACTGTCGTTGGCCTGTAGCGTGGTCTTCTAGTCTCTTAAGACCAGGATGCCCTGCAACATGCACCTAGTACATGGCAGTTTTGGATTCTGTATCTTGCCCAAGGATACCTCGACACGTAGACTAACAAGGCCATGACCTTCTGATAAGTTACCAACAACTTTTCCTCCTGAGCCACAGCCACTTCTTTGAACATGTTTCATTCTGTGTTCTCAAAGCAGTCTGGCAAGGTTATGGTGGCTCCTGCCAGCCAGATTCTGATAGTCCTGCACACTGGCCTGGAGCATATCAGCAGTGATCTGTATGCTGGTATAGTTAGGTGGTCTGAGTAGCCAAGGTGGGGGCAGTGAATGGCCTTGCATATATTTGTGTACACAAAGTCCAGCATATTTTTCCTGTTAGTGACAAAGTTCACATACTGTGAGAACCTGGGCAGAAGAGTTTTTGAATTGTCATGGTTGGTCCTTGGCAACAATGAAGAAATCATCGGGTTTGTTGCTCGCTGATGGTGGTGTGGAGCTTGCGCAGTGCCTCATTAGTAATAGTGCTGGGAGAAATGTACAATGCCACCACAATAATGGTGGTAAATTCTACTGTCGAATAAAATGACCTGTACCTCACCACAAAAACTGTAGCTGTGTCGAGCAGTGGGTTGTAACCGCTGTAGTGTAGTGTTCACCAGTCGTCGTCTATGAAAGCACACAGCCCACCACCGGGGGTTTTACTGGAGGTCTTTGAATTCCTGTCCGCATAGAGTGGTGTTAGCCCCTGTAGCTGAATGACTGTGTCAGGGATGTTGCACTGCAGCCACTTTTCTGTGAAAAGGAGCATGCAGCAATCCCTCATTTTAAACACTGAGGTTAGCTGGAGTCTAAGCAGGAGCAAGAGGGGCCATTGCATTTATGTACCGCTATCATAATCCTTCCTTCCTTAATCCTTCCTTCAGTAAAGAAATGATGGAGTCTGTGGATCATAGGTGATCTCCCTGAGGTTGCTGTTGAACACATACATAGAATGCCATTTTGTATACCAGTATTATCAGTCATTGGTTCCATATAATGGGGGAAATCCTGGAGCTAAGGAAAGTGTCTTTATTTTGTCCTTCAGTTCTTTTATGTAATTAGGGAATCTAGTGGATTCTGAAAGTCTTTTTTGGTAAATTCTAGCCTTTGTAGTGGATCTTTTATCTGGTTTTGCTGTTTATTGTTGTTTGTTGGACAAAAAATTATGTCCAATAGATACACACATCCTCCTGTTTTTGTTGTTTTGTTTTTGTTTAGATTGTTCCAGTTTTTCCAGACGCGGTTTGTTTTTATAGATTCTTCTGATCTTTAACATTATTTCCTTTTTTCCCTTGTTTATCCTGTTTATGTTTCACCATAGTGAAGAAGTATGTTCTATGTTGTGTGGGTCTATAAGAAAGTTTTTGCCAATGACAGGCTCACATTGTTTGTCTGACAAAATTATGGAAATGCTATAAGAAGATGGTAAATGGACTGCATTTATGTAGTACTTTTCTAGTCTGCAGGCAAAGTGTTTTACAACACACCTGCATTCACCCATTCACAATTCTCATTACGAGCACTAACACACTCACACACGATGCACAGCATCAGGAGCTTGGGGTTCAGTATTCAACATGTAGACTGCCAAGGCCAAGGATCAAACCACCAGCCTGGTGGGCAACAGCTCTACCTCCTGGGCAAAAGCTGGGGAACAATAGTCGGAGAAAAAGGAAGAGAAAGACAAAAAAATGAAGTGAAATGAAAGTTACTATTGACTCTGTTAAATTATAGGGCCAAGTTTTCATACTAATAGTTTGAGAAATACATCTAAACATGAATTGTTGGCGTAAGGCAGGGGGAACTGTAGTTCCAAAGTTTGCCGGTTCAATCCCCGACATGGAACATATCTCCACTAACCCGAACTCTACCATGTGCTATGAATTTTAAAAGATCGCTTCAAAAGTGACACAAATAGGAACGTGGGTTATTTTGGCATACAACCAAATAGTAATACTCGGTTTTATTTAATGGTTACATAATGTGGAAATGTGTAGCAATGTAAGAAACATTTGTAAGAACCACTAGTCACACATACACATGTAACTTTGTGAGTTTTCTTTAGAAAGATGCAATTCAAGGATACAATCTAATCTAATTAACAACTAATGGAGTAAAGCACTGCAACAATACCCCGTTTTTTTAGGACTCTTATTAATATGACAGAGTTTGACAAAGATGGGCAGCTCTCCACTCCTGGTTTAAATTCAGGTTTCTTTTTTAGAACACCTGAAGCGTCCAGTTGTCAGCCACAGTTGGTGCCGTGCAGCGTATGCCACTCGCTGCTGGCCATTGTCACACCGTGCTGAGGTTTGTCTCGTCTTCAGAGGTCCGTTTCACAAAGCAGGTTTACTGAAAACTCAGAGTATGTTAGCCCTGAAATGAGGGAAACTCTGAGTTTTCTGTTTCACATAGGAAGGTAAGTCAAACCAGAGAAAGAGGGGTAACTCAAGCCTGTTTCACAGACAGAGGTAAGTTAAACTCTGGTCGGGACCAGGTTTTACTCAAGGAACCTCGAGTTTCTCTGTGTCTCCGCCCTCTTTCAACCACACACCGTATTTCATTTCCTCATTCATTCATTCAGTCGGCAGACGAGTTTTGGCATAGTTCTGCCGTCTGTAATTTAAAAAAATCATTAAAAATTTTTCGGGTTAGGGTTAGGGTGTTAACGTCTTTTGATCATGATCCCGTGGATGAAGGTGCAGCGATACTGCGCAGAGAATTAAATATTCGTCGGGAGATATTATCAGACCACGATGTTCTTGCTTTTCCAGACAGTTAGGTGAGGCCACCACCCGTTCTTTGTGCATCTGCCTTCTTTCTGTTAGCTGAGTAAAAGTCTGTGTTAGTTTAAATATAGGCTTAATTATTTAACATAGCATGATATAGATGAGAACATTTGTTTTCATTTTTAAATTTTATTTCATTCGTTTACAAAAAACAAAACATTATATGAACACAATATAACCAATTTTACAATAAAAGGGAGCCACTTAATATTTACTTTACAATGTAAAACATGATCAAAATGAGGTAGCTACCTCCATGAGATCAAGCAGAGGTTTTACCTGTTTGAACAATGTTTTTATATTTCAATTTAAGCTGCTGCCAAGTGCGCTTCTCCCCCGCGGGATTGCACCTAAATGAAATAAATTAATAGGCAACCATTCAAGCAGTTTTGCCCTGTTATATTATTGTGATTTCAAAGGACTCCATTTATACTCACGCATTGACCCGAGCAGCAATGTTCTCCCACGCCGTCTCCCTCTCCTTCGCAGCTGCAGCGGTGTTGGACTTCCGTCTAAAAACGTGTTCATATTCGCTGTATGAGCGCATTAAAATGTCTAATTTCCAGTGGCGTGAAGTAGGCAGCCTTCCGCTTCCCCGTTGCCATGGTGACTCCTCAAATCGGGGTTCCATTGATGCTGTCTTTTTAAAGTTGCGGTGCACACGCTTAACGCCAGGTGAACCTACTCTGAGTTAATCAAACTAACTCAAATCTGCTGTTGTGGAATCGAAAACTCAGAGTTTCCTATCTCAGAGTAGATCAACTCAGAGTTCAGGGTTACACTCAGAGTTTGTTGAACCTGCTTTGTGAAACGGACCCCAGGTTTTTGTCTCGTTATTTCCTGTTTTATTTTGAAAGCCTAACTCTCCTCTCGTTTCAGAGCACTTGCCCATCCTCCTGTGTGTCCGTCCTGATTACCCATTGTCTCCACCTGTTCCTGATTACCCTCCATGTGTTAAATAGTCTGTGTCTCCCTTGTTTTGTGCCAGCGTGTCTTAGTCTGAGAGCCGATTCACCCGTGCGTGTCTTTGTCCCGTTCCCATAGCCACAGTATCTCGTCCACATGTTCCTTAGTCCTCTTAGTGAGCGTTAGTATTCCTCTGTTTTCTAAGAGTGATTTTTATTTCGAAAGATTTTCTTTATCGTAGATTTATCGTAGTGTTTCTGTTATTTTATTATTTTATTTCTGCTAGAGCGCCTTTTTTATTTCTTTCCTTTCGTAGAATTCTCAGCTTTATTGTGTATATCATTAGTAGTATATATATAGATATCTAGATAATTTCATAGCACCTGATTTCTTTGCTCATTGAAGAGGTCTGGGATTTCGTGCTAAATAAAAGCTGTAATCATTTAAAGTCTCTGTATCTGAGTCCTGATTGTGTGCCGGCCTGACAGCCATGTGACAGAAGGTTCTGCCACAGGCTTATGCTGGTGGTGGCCTGCTGGTTGCTCAGTGTTTGTCCAGTTTCAGTCCTCAGCCCCACCAACTACTCCACCAGGTTGTCCACTCTGTCCATCCCTGGGACACTGCGCTTATCCACACCCTGATGAACATAAGAGTACAGCAAAATCAAAAACACACAATATCACACGCAAGAAAATAGCCCATCTGTCAGAGTGTAATTTGTCACAACATCAGATTATTGTATTTTTGGATAATAAAAATAACCTCATCGTGATAGAAAGCTGAAACTCACCAGCGAAAACAGTGGGTGGCTAAAAAGAGGGACCGAGCTTCCTTCCAACTACCTTGACAATGTAGATGTTGACACAGTGAACAAGGTCCCCAAAGTAGCTGAGTGGTGAGGGAGGCTTCACTGCCAGGGATGCAGCTTCACGGCCCTGGTTCCACCTGTGGAGACCTTTCAGGAGGTACAGCTGAAAATTCAGATAGTAGCCATGTGAGAAATAACTGTAGGTTAAATTGTTGTGTTTGGTCATTTGAAAGACATTCATTGTGTCACTATTTCCAGGATAACAATGACAATAGTAATAATAATCATCGTCATCATCAACAACACAATCATGATAATAAGAACTACAAGAGAACACGCGCTAACATTATAACATTACTGTAAGTAGAATGAGGGTGATAAAACGATATGATTATGCATTGTTCTTTGAGGAAAACCAGTCGAAAGTCTAAATTCAATTTGATTGTAATTGCACGCTAAAAAAGAAGATTATAACTATGCCCCGCTCTATGAGTGCAGCCAAATATCTATGAAATTAAAATTAGCATAAAATAAAATATGTCTGCCAGCAGCAGCTCCTCTTAATGTCGGCAGATGAAATCTGAGAGTAACAGAAGTCGACCAGCGAACTTGAAGCGACTTCAGACGAAAAACTCCAGCCGGCTCCCGGTTTTAATCTCATACTGGAGTGAAGGCCCGCGGTGATCAGGGCTCCTTCTGACTGAGATCCTGCAAGAGCTGTGCCATTCCGAGCCCAGCGCTGCCTTACATGACCTGTGAATTTATTTAAACAAATTCTTCATCTGGGAACTGAAGACTTCTCCAGTTTGTTCTTGCTCTTCCAACTAAAGAATTGGGCTAACACATCTTTCACTGTTCCAACAAATCATTGCCAGCTGTTTCTCAGACTTGAAAGCTGCCAGTTTTGCCATGTTTTAGGTTGTTTTTCTGTTCATTTTGTTGGCAAGTTTATCTTAGCCTTAGCATGTTGTGCAGCAAATGTGGCTACTCACACAGAGTGGGAGGGATGTTGGAATAATGTTGTAATATTCAGACGCAGCCAAAAGAAACTGTGAATGTTAGGCATCATTTCAAGCCAACTAATTAAGAGAAGGAGTTCAGTCCTGCATCAGGAGTCTGTCAACAAGTAGACTGCCATCCATGTCAGACACCTTATTAGTTGGAATGTGAGTCGCTTGAGTATGACAAAATCACTAATTACTATAATCAAAACTAACTTAATCATACTAACGTTCAAAATTCATTTTGAGTCTTGCAGCAGCAGGAAAGTTTTCTCTTGCAGACTTCCTCCTGTGTGCAGATCAGGTTTTCCCTCCCGCTGCTGAATCTCCTGCTGTGAACGAGAATAGCATGAGCTCAGACTGCATTGTGATGCTGCAAAGATTGCAAAATACCCATTTCCACCTCTGATTGTCCTCTATCGTCAAAGCAGTGACAGATTAACTGGGGGGGAGGGTGGTTAAGTCTACTGACATGGTATGATGATATAAAAACCAAAAGAAAATGTATAGATAAAAAAAGAAATGACAGTTAAGTTTTGGTCACTCATCCACCCATAACACACTAATGAACCTGTTGGTCATTCTGCTCCAGATACATGTTGTTGTTGTTTTTTGTGACAAATGGATTACATTTTGGAAAAAGAAAAGATTATTACAAAAAGCACATAAAATTCAGGAATACCACACCTTAACCCTGTCACATCGAGAAATTGAAAACTCATAGGATAAGGCAATATTATTTAATAATGAATGCCAACTACAATAAAACTCAACAGAGGACAGGAATAGCAACTGTATTTGGTCATCAAGACATCAATACACATGCTTTTCTTGTCAACACATTTGACCCAATGAAGTAACCCTGTGAGAAATGTCCAAAAAAACAACAGCCATTATGTGGTTTCTTTGGTGTTCCACCACCTACAAAGGAATGTCCAACCGAATCCAAGCAGAAGAATGAGGTGGATATTATTCACGTGAAGGGGGGAAGTTGCAGTCTGCTGAACTTTGGGGGCTGCTCTTTGACTGACATCACATAAACCACCTTGAAACTGGATGCAATTAAACATCAATAAGAAGGTTAAATTGTCTATTACTCTGCCTTTGAGCTGCATCACACACTTGTCTCTCAGCCCTGATGCGCATTCACCTGTCCAAGATGACCACAGAAACATTTGACCAAAAGCCAGCTGTTGACCTTTGGATGGAATCAGAGGCTCAGTCAGGGACTGGAAGGCCATAGGTCATCATCTACCATACAGGAAGCTAAAGCAGATCACAGTGAAGGAGGACAGAGATTTTGTTTGTTAAGACCACAGTATGTATGGGGTGAGTACCTAACACCGTCTGCTGGTACTCACCTGAGTAGCTCACTAAAAAAGTTATGTGCATCCCTGATTATACTGTATACTGTTAAAAGATATGACATGTATGTACAATGTAAAAATAAATCCTAGAAAAAGAAAGCTTCTTGTTGTCTACAGTGGAAAAGGAGGGGCATGCTTCTTAAAAGTGGATTTCCTTTTAGCAGCAGGGTCATTAACATGTGAAGGCAGGACTGGATGGTCCAGTGAGGTTACTATACATGTCTACCCATAAAGAGGGGGGTCAGTGAGAGTGGAGGTGGATGGTGAGAACGAGGGACAGGAGATAAGAGAGGATTTCCAAATTTAACCAAAAGGTAACATTTGAAGAAAAGTCACACAGACATTGAATGTAACGTTTCTCAGCTAAGGAAAAGACAGCAGAGCTTTTATTATTTATTGTTTCTTTTTTCAGTAACTGTTCTATGTATATGCGTTAGTCAACAACATCAACACACACGTAAATACTCTCCATTATTATGCCTTTTTTCTTGGTTTAATAAATACTCAATTTCAGTCTTTGCCTTGAATGTTTAGAAATTCTCTCCACCAACAGTGTTACAGTGAACTGTGGATAGTAAGTGCTACATATATATAGTCACTGTCCAGCAGAAACAGCTATATAGCTTACAAAAAGGATAAAGGATTACACATTCCCTTTTGGTTGAGAAAATTATCTCAAAATATCAATATAACAATATGAATATTATGTGAAAAATGAATAGTCACTGTTCTCTCATCACATGAAACCGTTGATTCCAACTGAACATTCAGTCGCTGACAGAGAGCGGAGTGGGTGGGTCTCAGGGAACCCCTCCCCCTGTGTGAGAGTCACCTGGAGAGCAGAGAGAGGAGAAGTTAGATGAACAGCCGAGCTCGATGCGGAGATTCACCGAGTCCCGGTCCTGTAAGCGGCTTCCGTTCGTGGCTTTTTGTTCAAAGACGGCGGAGGGGCCAAGTGGACTCACTCAGGACAGGAACGTTTTCCGGGACACATGTATGTTCTCCTGAGCTTTGGGAACAACAGACACTGACGTTTCTGCGGTTTTATCGTTTTGAAAATATTTTATATTTTTTAGCTGTGTTTATTCAGGAGAGAGTTGTGTTTGGCAGTTGTTTTACTTCCTTCACTGCCTTGAGACGGTGAGAAAGTCTGGTAAATATCTGGTAAAATGAGTTGGACGCAGCTACTCAGGTGAGTCTGGAAAATTTAATGAAATGCAATCAAGAAATGAGACTTCATTCAGACGCTGTTTATTTTACAAACGGATGTTTTCTTTTTAATGACTCAGTTTTGTTGGACTGCTTTCAGGGTCGTGTTCTGTGCAGTCTTCTACCTCCACTCAGCTGATTCTCGAGCTGCTTCAGGTCTGTTCCCTACATTCAGCACACGCGCTTATGTGCTCGCCGCGGATTCGTGTTATGTATGAGGAAACTAGAATATTTGGATTTTGATGTATCTGTTTCTTTGTTCTGCTTAGGACAGTGAATTCTGTTGAGACAGGAACAGTGTGTCTCTAGCAGAACTTCTGAATTGAACAATTGAACACTAAACCTAGAAAAAAATCACCATACGCCTTGTGTATTACAACACTGATCCATGAGAGTGGCAATCAACTGTGGACAGTGAAGGTGTGGAGTTGTTTGTGTTGCCTTACCTAAATGATGTAACTTTCATAGAAACTAATGCAGATGGATAACACAATACTCATTGATTTACATGGAAATGTTTGCAAAAATGCATTTGAGTTTCTAAATCTCAACAACATGATTTGCAGAACAATTTGTGTAATGTATTGCACTCATAATTTTTAGCAAACTGGTCAGAACATACATATCTACTGATGTGGTTGTTTCAGGCTTGAAAACAGAGTAAAATAGAGAAAGCAGAGGACAGAGAGAAGGTGGAAGGGTGGCTGAAACAAAAGTAGGGAGAAGAAGAGAGGCTGTCACGAGATGGAATGATGACGGGCACACGATAATGGGTTTTTATTTTTTGGCTAACATCCATATTTGTTGCCTTTTATTTTTCAGGCTGTGAGGGAGATGAGTGCAGCAGGGACCAGACCTCCTCTTCATCCTCCTCCTCTTTGTCACCCTCTTTATCTTCTTCTTCTTTGGTGGTAAAATCCCCTCAGCCCTCGCAGGAGTTCCTGGGTCATTATACCCGAGTGAGTTCATCAAACAGCGGTGACCGTGAACACCGTGATGCCAGCGTTGTCCTGCCCTTCATCGGTCTTACAGGCAGTAAGTTAATGCTTTGCCACTTAATGCACAGGTGGAGTCGATAAGCTGTAAAAAAACAACTTAAATAAGAATTTACTGCTTTTCCTAAACCAGACAGACAAACACAGCTTTGGCAGAGCAAAAAGATATCACTTTTTTTTCATTTTCTGTAACTGAGCTGAGACAAAAAACAGAACTTAAGTCTGTATAGAATATTTCCAACAGTAATTAACATGTCTAAAGGGATGTGGGAAATAACATAAAGGTTGTGTTATGTTTTGGGTTAGGCTCTCAGTGTTAAAGGACTGCAGCAGCATAAAGTGATTCAGATAACATAATTAGAGAATGAAATCCAAAAAAGGAGCAAAACATCATAGCAAAACTTTAAAGATCAGTCTGTAAAATCCTACTTTACTGCAGTTTACTTTTATTGAAATTCTTTGCAAGTTGTCTTTTGTTTTTGTTTCAAACGTTTGAAAAAAAAACTTATTTCCAGTTTTGCATCTCTTAAACCAGGAAAAAAAGAAACAACCTAAAATTAAAAGTTGTGACGGGATGACGAAGAGTCTCGATGTTCCAGGTTGCAATCAGTTAATGTTAGTGATTTTCTGTTATTTTTACATGTTTGCTCTGACTCTCAGTGTTTGTCTGGTGATGGGAAGCAGAGGACGACAGGAATGCTCTGCCAGATGGAGACTGTGGTTTATCACAGATACACAGATAAAGCCACATATAGAGGCTCAATCTGAGGTCCGGGGGCCCTGCAGTAGACTTCAGCTGGTCTCACAGGGTCCCAAAACCTACACACACATTAAGCAAAATCCATTAAATCCATATAGATTTTTATACTGCAGCATTCAAAACAAACAGATTCTTTGCAGGTATCTAACGAAATTAATGAATGAATACACAAATAAATTAATTAATTAATTAAAACTAAACTCTGTGAAGGTGAACAATGTTTAATGTTGGAGGGCTTTGTCTAACTACAGTTGCGTGGCCTTTTTGAAGGAAATGGATTTAGACCATTTGCTTTAGGTGTTGCTGTTGGTTGCAAATCTGATGTCTGTCTTTTATCTCGCAGGCGCAGAGCAGAGTCGTAGCTGCTGTAAGAACGGAGGAACTTGTATCCTCGGCAGCTTCTGCGCCTGCCTTCCGTTCTTCACAGGGAGGAGCTGTGAATATGACCAACGCATCAGGTAAACAAGACAACAACAACCCTCTACTGCTCTGTATTTACACTTTCAATGCTGACACAAGTTTTGGCTGTACATCTTCTATAAATCATCCCTTCCTCCGAGCAGTTATTGCTCCCTTAGTTTAATAATTCATGTTTCTTCTGTCTGCCTTTAGGAGCTGTGGTTTAATTCCTCATGGGGAGTGGGTTCAGAAAGGATGCTCCTACTGCCGCTGTGGTTACGGTGTCCTGCACTGCTTCCCCCACATTTTCCAGAAAGACTGTGGTAATATATACACACATATCACACTCCTGACTTTATGAAGATTTTCTGCTGTTGTCTGCGCCCATTTATCATTTTCCAAATCATCATCAGTATTCTGGTTGGTTTAATTTTCCCTTCCAGGCAGCCATTTCAGTTCATTTCTATGAAAGTCAAACAACAGAGACTTTAAACTTCAGGCAGTGTTTGGGATTGTCAATGTTTTTTATCAGCTTATAGTGATGAAGTTGATAGCAGATTCTGCTTTTTAAATCTTGTCCCTGGGTTCATTCTTGGATCTGCACCGACGTCCTGTGTACATTTGAGTGTCTTTCTGAGTTGGTAGTTTTTCTTTCACCAGCTGTGATGTTTTTCATTTGAATGACCACCAAAGGTGTCAACGAGCCATCAACGCCTGACAGTCAGAGCCTTTAAAAGCTGTCGTTAACAGAAAACTCCCACTGGCTGAAATTCACCTCTGAATGCCCACAAGCTGCGCCGCCTCATTTACAGTTCAAGTCTTTAATTCCAAAATGCAAACGACTCTCACAACCATCACAAACACCCCCCAATAGCCACAGAATCTTCATGTTAAGTTGTCCAAATATAAAAGTGCATATGTTTCTCTTCATTTTCAGCCCTTGGTCCACACTAAATTGGTCTAAACTCAATTAATTTTCCAACAATCTTTTGGGGAAGTTCAAATCCTGGCTATTTTCTCACTCTGGCCCCTTGACCACTGTGTACAATTTAGGTGCATCTAGCGGTGATGTTACAGATAGCAACCAACTGAATACCCCTTGTCTCACCCCTTCCTTTCCAAGCATATAGGAGAACATGCAAATGTTTACAGCAAAACTCACAGAAAATGTGAAAGAAAAAAAAAACAACCTAAAAAACTCTCTAGAGCCAGTGAAACATGGTAGAGGACTCGCTGCCCCTGTAGATTCAAAGAGCACACTCTAAGGTGTTGATAAGACAAACAATTATTATTTTCAGGTGATTAGATGAAGACATTCTTATGAATATTAGATTTAATTTCTTCCATATTATGCCAATTGATCCCTCTAAATCTCTCATACTGGTCTTGGATAAGTTTCGTTTTAGGTAAAATTGTTACTTTTTCAGATGTCTCCAGATGAGAGAGGAGAGGGCTTGATGAAAATGTTAGCATATCGCTTTTGAAGGCAACCCAGATACAGTAAACATATTGACACGTCAAATGTGTGCCCCTGCCTACACAGTGTTTCTTAAATTGTGGCTTTCTAGTGAAAAGCAGTAACTAAAGAATTGCAAGTTAAGATAAGATAAACCCTATTGAAAGGAAGTATAATTCAGTTCAATTCAGTTTTATTTATATTGTGCCAAATCACAACCAAGGTTTGTTTCCATATAGAGCATGTATAGACCAAACTCCTTAGCTACAGAGACCCAACAATTCCCTCATGAGCAAGCACTTGGCAACAATGGCGAGGAAAAACTTCCTTTTAGGAGGCAGAAACCTCTAGCAGAACCAGGATCTGGGTGGGTGCCCATCTGCTTCGACGGGCATAAGCTGATACAGTAAAGAGTATACATAAATAACCTTGAAAACTTGAACGCTGTGCATATTATGTTTATCTACAGTGTACAAAACGAGGCAAATCATGAGGCAAACAAAAACCAAACTTACATAATACTATATGTAGTACATCATAAAAAGTGTCACTACAGTGTACTGAGACACACAATATTTACAAAAAAGTGATGCAATGAGGAAGTTGCAATGAATATATATGAAATTGCAACCAAGTTCTGCACTGAATGATGAGACCAGTTCTTCATCAGTTTTCTGTTTCTCTCCACTTCCCAGATGACTCTGAGGAGGTGCGCTGGTATCGTTCATCAGCTGTCAGGTCAGTTCGGAGTGGCTGTTTCCTGTATCTGACGGTATTTCTTCTTCTGCTGCTCCTCTTTTGATGATTTTATGCAACATGGATGCTGGACACCAACAGTGAAACCAACACCAACATTAAAGTGAAACACTGAGCTTGGGACAATGCGAGATTCCTCGAGATGCTTCTTCAGGACTATAGATCAGTTTCGAAACCCAATCCAAGCATAATAAGCATTGAAATTATTTATTGTAATTTGTCCAAATGCTACCATTGTGGAGGAGTAAAACATTGTTTGAAAACTTTAAGTTTTCTGGATTTTAAAGATTGCATTTAGACTGTGTTGTGGTTTATGTAGACTTCTGATGTTGTGGTTTATGGGGACAGTAAACTGAATTTTTCATCGCAGCCTATGAAATGGGTTTTTTTTGAGGGGACGGGGTTGAATGGACTGAATGGGCATACCACTTGACCAACTTCAAGCATTTTCAAGAATTCAGTTTATTCAGACAAGGATGACAGTTCATCATGTAATGTACGAACTGTTTCAAGACATTTTTACTGTACTGAATAACGCGTAAAAGAAAAAAATATTAGTGTGGATTTTAATGAGAACTATGACTGGCAAAAGACCCAAAATATAACAATGATGATAGCAACAAATCTATATAGTCCCAATTTATAACATGTCAGCTTTACACATGCATTCATGATCTCTTTTAAATAAGCTAATCATCAGTTTAACAGTGAACGCGGTAGCAACTAAAGGTCATCTCATACAAACTTGTGTCTTAAAACGTATTCTTCCAGTGGAAGGTTTTTTCTGTGTTTACGATGTCATTAAGAACAAAATGTATGTGAAGGAAGCTGTACATAAGATTGTTATGAAAAGTATGCCATTTGTTTATTACAGAATCTGTAGCTCAATGTGTTTTTTCTTTGTAAAGGAAGACAGAGTTTTTAGTTTGAAACTTGGTCTTTTCTGTCTGTTTGCACAAACTGAGCTGATGTGGTATTTTGTCAATGTACTTTAAACATGTATTAATTATGTGTTCATGAAATTGATGAGTTTGGTTTGTGTTGTGTGAAACTTAAAATATGAATATGACACTGGAAGTAACATGAAAGTACATTTCTGGATGTGAAAAAAACATTGCTTTGATGATCAAATTCAAATCAAAACTAAATATTGCAAACCTGTTTTTTTAAAAAAAACGAAATTTTCTTCCCTTAAAACTGTTATCTGTAGGTAATTTCAGTAGGAGGTCTCTCTGTCTCTTGTCTAAAGAGTTTCTTAGAGGTTTGTACTGATTATCAGCGGCTCGCTTATCTTAAACAAACATCAGCTGTTGTTCTGCAGTCTGTCCGCCTGCCAGCTGCTGCAGCTCACAGCCCTAAAATTAACGAGCAGAATCAAATGAATCATATGTGACTAATAGATAAAATAAACAAGCCTTAAAAGATCATTACTGTCTATTACATCTTTTTATCACCTGTTCATGGTTTGCCCATTATTCTCTATTAGTCTGTCAGTTCTTGAATACACAAGGTGACATCCTTAAAAAGTCCGACAGGTCAAGACACATGAGCAGCCACATGATCAGACAGGTTAATATGAGGGGCAAAACTAGAAAAATCAGACCCCAGTTGTAATAAACTGGAGTTACTTCGATACAAAAACTGCTGTGTCATTTCCCTACAGGAATGTACTTGCATTTTGTTATGGGACAGGATGCAAAAGAGGAGTATGAAGGGAGGAGCATGGCCTCGAGTGGGTCTTGGCCCAACCAGTCACAAGGGTACTAAAACACATGGGGTTAGAGATGAACGAATGAATATCTGCCCATAAACTTGCATATTTTTATGTTCGTATATGATTATTGAAAATAGCATTTGTTTGTTGTGTTTGGGTCAGAAGACAAAAGTTCTGCGTTCAAAATCCCCCATAATACAAAGGCATTATCCTGACACATAGACACAGATAATAGGTTTTCAATACTGGTACAACAATGTAAGCAGCATTTTTGTTTGGACCTGGACAATTAACATGCCATAATGTCTGCCGCCTGATCCAGATCACTAATAACAGCCAAACATCATTGCTTATACATATATACATATATACGTATATACACACACACACACACACACACACATACATACATATATATATATATATATATATATATATATATATATATATATTGCTAAGCAATGATGTTTGGCTGTTATTAGTGATCTGGATCAGGCGGCAATATACACACACACATATATATATATATATACAGCTATATACTGTAACAACCGAATTTCCCCAGCAGGGGATTAATAAAGTGTATCTTATCTTATCTTATCTTATTTAACAGACCTCCAATTTCAGAGGACTAGAGATAAAGAGGTCCAGGTTATTGGAAGTTCCTATTGACCTAAATAAAATGGTCACATTTAGTACTTGGTTGATTCTTTGAATTTGATGACAAAATAATAAATACCCTCTTTGTACTGAAGGACATGGCAAAAATAACAGAACATTTATATGTCATACATGTTGACCTGTATCTGATATTTATAAATCCCAAACCAACCTTACACCTGTAGGTTCGCCCAACACCCAGTCTTCTCCCTCTTCCAGTTACAAGGGTGAGGACATTGTGGATATGGGCTGTCAAGGTCATAGTACAACAATAGCTTCAACTATGACCTTAGTAAGAAACCAATTGAATTTACACATTTCCAATTCTGTCAACAAAATCTAAAAGTAGACTTTAAGGCAGAGTTGTTATAAACTTCTCTACCACCACCTAAAAGTATTGTTTTGAGATAATGTTAAAATTCAGTGTCATCCAAAAATACACAGATGTTTGTCCATCAAGAACTCAAAAAATAAAAATAAAAATAAAATAAAAATATGTAAACATACTGCTGTTTCATCAGTGTTTTCATCTGTCTTATCAAGGTTGGGCTATAATCCCATTCCACAGTGAAATTGCCCTTTAGATTTAGAGAGATATTCTAGTTTCAGGCGTATACATTTCTTGACACACAAGGGACTGATGAATACCATGTCTTCTGGGGGACAAAAGAGAAATCACTGTTATTAGTCCTAAGAAGCAGTGAAATGATGAACTGATGAAGCGGCAGAAGCTGCTGCAGAAGATCATAATGAACCACCCCCATTACCTGGCAGCAACCTGGACCCCCTACAGTTTGTATACTGACCAGGCATTGGTGTGGAAGACACAGTCATCTACCTGCTCCATCGTTCTCTTTCCCACCTGGAGAGCACTGGGAGCACAGTGAGGGCCATGTTTTCTGACTTATCCAGTGCTTTCAACACGATCCAACCATCACTGCTGAGGGGGAAGCTGGAAGGCGCTGGAGTAGACTGTCACCTGGCTGCGTGGACCATCGACTACCTCACCATCAGACCACAGTATGTGAGGCTTCACGACTGTGTCTGATGTGGTAGTTTGCAGCACCGGGGCTCCACAGGGTACTGTGCTCTCTCCTTTCCTCTTCACCCTCTACACATCAGACTTCAGACACAACACTGACAGCTGCCACCTCCAGAAGTTCCATCGTTGGACGTACATCACAGGGGGAATGAACTAGAAGGTAAAGGGAAGTCATCACCAACTTTGTCGACTGGTGTGGACTGAACCACCTGCACACCATGAGACAGAAAGAGACTAAATAAACTGGTCAGGAGAGCTGGCTCAGCTCAACTTCAACAATTTGGTATTGTGTATTTTCCGTTGCCTTGCTATTGCTGCTGCCTGTAACACCAAATCAAGTTTCCCCAGATTCAAATTTAAAGTCATTCTCCTCACCTACAAAGCCTTAGATGGTTAGGCACCATGTTATCTTAAACAGCTCATATGAAGTACCCTGTTACCCCAGTAGAACGCTGCGATCCCAGAATGCAGGCCTACTGGTGGTTCCTAAAGTCTCTAAATGAAATGGAATGGGAGCCAGAGCCTTCAGCTATCAAGCCCCTCTTCTGTGGAACCATCTTCCAGTTGTTGTCCAGGAGGCAGACACCCTCTCTACATTTAAGAGTAAGCTTAAAACTTTCCCTCTTTGATAAAGCTTACAGTTAGGGCTGGCTCAGGCTTGCTTTGGACCCTCCCTCCCTCCCTTTGCCTCTGCCTCTCTCTCTCTCTCTGCCTCTCTCTCTCTCTGTCTCTCTCTCTCTCCCTATCTCTTTCTCTCTGTCTCTCTGTCTCTCTGTCTCTCTCTCCCTCTCTCTGTCTCTCTGTCTCTCTCTATCTCTCTCTCCCTCTCTCTGTCTGTCTCTCTCTCTCTCGCTCTCTGTCTCTCTCTCTCTCTCATCAAACCGGTCGAGGCAGATGGCTGCCCACACAGATCCTGGTTCTGCTCGAGGTTTCTGCCTCCTAAAAGGAAGTTTTTCCTCATCACTGTCGCCAAGTGCTTGCTCATGAGGGAATTGTTGAGTCTCTGTCGATAAAGATTTGGTTTGTTCCTGCTCTATATTGATAATGCACAAGCAGCTGGCCGACAAGAGTTCAAGGGAGAGTGACCATGTGCCTTGGTTGTTTTTAGTAACAAGTCTTTCCACGGACCTGGTCCCAACATTAGGCCATGTACTCTTTCTATCTCTTCCACTGCATGAGGACTGGCCCCTCGACACACACACACACACACACACACACACACACACACACACATACTGGGAGTGTAAAGACGACTAAGCTGTGGTTGAGATTCTGGTGCCGTTTGGTTAAGCCATGTGACATCTGTCTTATGTGCAGTACTGTGTGTGTGTGTGTGTGTGTGTGTGTCTGCGTGTTTGTGTGCGTAGGAGCCATGTTTAGGTTCTGCCAAGGATTTTTATTACATGCTGCCATATTTGACTTTAAATGCATTTTCATTCATTTTATTTAGTAACATATTATTTTGTTATACTTAACTTTTATTCCTTAATGCTTTAGTTATACTTACCTGTAATCTAAAGTAGCTGTAATATACTTACCTTGAGCTTGATTTGTTGTACCCTGATCTGCACCTGAAAAGATTTACCTGATTGCTGGCCATGAGACACACCCCTTAGACGTGCTGGTTGCACGAAGCCTGTTTTAATTAGTGTTGGCTCATTGTCTTGGGTAGGATGGAAGTGAGAGGGCAAAGTTTTCAGACCGCAATTCGCAAGTGGAATAGTTTAGTTTATATTTATATTTATTTTTATTGCTGCTTTGTTTTCTGTGGAAAAGTCAACCGGACTGTGGAATAAAACTCAACATCAATCACTTCTGCTTTCCGTGAGTGCTTTAAATGGACTGCGAGTCGGAAAACTTACCACCATCCTCACTTGGCGTTTTAAGGACAAGACGCCAATACAGTGTGTGTGTGATAATACAGAAAAGAAACAGTAAAAACCAAAATGTTTTCGCAATGATGTTCAGTTAAACAGAAACATCTTCCCGGTGCTTTATTAAAGGATTAATTCTCTCAAACATAAAACAGCCTTGGGTAACACTGTGATGTTAGATCCACCAACATCAGTTTCAGAAAATGTTGATTGAATCTTAAACATCACTAGTAAAGGTCAGGTATTGGTGTTCTGGTTCAGAATCAGAAGATTGAACAGCCATACAAGAGAAAAGAAACGCAGTTGTACTCCAGAGTTGTACTCCAGACATTTCATGTGCCACATTTTTTTGTAAGACATCTGAAAACCCCCTTCAGAGTTCAGTAGTACTTCCTCTAACAAGTAAACTTATATTCAAATGTAAAATCAGTGGCATTCTTCTTCAAAATCACAGCACAAATAAAATCCTGTATTGAGGGACGTGGCAGGAGTGACTATAATAAGGGCCATGGGACAAACAAAAATAATTGCTTCTTAATCATCCTGCTCTTAATCTAATTTTACATACCAAACCAACACCATCCCAAAGCTGACACACATGAGCACAAGAGAAGGAGACAAGTGATACAAAGAGAAAAAGAATGTGGATGGAAGGAAGAGAGGATAGAATAATTAGGGATGTGATAAAACAGGAAGGTGGAGAACAGGGGAGGGGTTAAAAAGGAGATAAAGGAGACAGGAAAGGAGAGAAAAGAAGACAGAAGGAGACAGGAGACAGAGAGATGTAAGAAAACAGAGAGGAAGAGAAAACAATAATGAGCTATTACTGTAAAGTTAAATAGAAGACTGAGAGAACAAGAAAAAATACAAAAGGAGAAAGAAGAAAGAAGAGACTCAAGCTGAAAAAACAGTTGTAAGTTCATGAGTGTTTATGGGACAATGAATACAACTCTGATTACTGTTTTGTAAGGATGGAGAATGGAGAAAATTCTTCGAACATACAAACCTGTGTATGTCTGCAGTGTGGGTTTCCATCCCCAGTGACCACAGTGTCTTTCATGTCATCAGGTGATGAACACAGCCAGGATTCATGACAAACAGAAGCTGAAGTCATTCTGGGAGAAGAGGATTCTTCAGCACAGCGAGCAGATGGACAAGGAGGAGAACCGCATGAGGAACAGCTCTCTGACACGGTCAGCTGCAAAGCTATTAAAAGGAAGCCATACTACCATTGCACCTCAAATATGTAATTTTAAATACAAGAAGGTGGCTGTGCAAGTTTTCAGTGGCTCATAGCTTCAAGTCTTGTTATTTGCAATCCCAGCTGAATTCATTCTAAAAGTTTAGAGAGAGAAAGAGAGAGAGAGAGAGAGAGATCTAGGTTTCCATTTACACTTCATGCCACTTAGGTGGATTGGAGAACTGTCAGATATCAAATAAGTTATCTGAAAATTAATCTGAGAATGATGGAATGTAAGTGCAGCGATCTCTCAAAGACACATATGTGATATTTACTCCTCTCACATGTAACTATGCCAGTAAGAACTGTAGCCTGTACAGAATTTCTCTGATGTGATAATAGCAGCACAACACATACTGCATGGTTATACAGGCCCACTGAGCTGATGGATTCATGTGAGCCCCTGAAGGTGATGAGACTTTTTTTAATAGTTCGTTTTCCTAGTGTAAGTGTAGGCTATTCATTATAAATGTGGGCAGGTAAGGCATGGCATGTAAGGGCTTTTCACTACTTTTCATGTAGTTTTTCATGTTTCAGAAAGTCCTCCAACCCAAACTAAAAAAAAACTTTGCACTAAAAATTTGCACTAAGAAATCAGTATATGTGTGTGTGTGTACAGGGGCGGTGTGTGCGGCCACTAAAAATAGTTCATTATGTCACCTCAATTCCAACAGACACAGGAGGTTAGCTGTTGTTGCTTACTCCCCCGATACTCTGTGATGTTGACATTACTCTGTCTTGTGATTTAAATCACATCATAATTTACAGCATATTTCGAGTGCATGTGCCGCGTTCTGAGGGGGAAAAACTTCATTATTCATATATTGAAGGGATGTATGATTTAAACCATTTCTTCTGTGGCATTTATTATATTGTCAGGTTGTATTTGCTCAGTGCTCAGTGTGGGAGTGTTGTAAAAGGGGAAACTAATTTTTGTATCAACATTCATAGTGTATTTGCACAGTGTTATTTACTCTAGTCAATAGTGCACCTCAGAAGTTGACTGTGCACAATATCACAACAGCTGAAGTGTCATTCCAATTTCTTTACACAAAAAGTCAAAAGTCATGTCATGGTTAGAAGAAACCAACATGGACTGCTGACAGTTAGACTAAGGAAACAAATGCCTGTCCATGGGGTATGTCTCAAGGGTATGTCTCAAGTCTCTTGAATCAGAAGTCGTTTTTGTTTGCCATTTTGAAGGCCATCTCCAAGCTCTTATTTCTGCTTTGAGCTCTTTCCTCTTGCATGGTTTACTTGTGTCTTTCCCTACATCCTCAGTGGGAGGGACTCACAAGTAAGTCAAACGCAGATGCAATTTAAGAAATTTGGGATGTACCCCTGGTGTGAAAAGTGCTGTAAAGTTAGAAGACTAACGTTTATCTATTATGTCTGATAACATCTTATATTCTGTATCATGTTGTTCTAGCAGAGTGAAATATTCAAACCCAATGCTCAGTTTCATCAAACTGAAATATTCTGCGTGTCTTGTGCCTAATTTTTGACACATTCCCCAAAATTCATTCTGACACACTTTATGTCACTGGCGACTTTGGTATCTCTACTAAAGTGAAAACAATGTTTTATGGGTATGACAAAGGTTGGACAAACATGAGTTTATTAAGATGGATGAACTTCAGGGTCCAACAGGATCAGAGAGGAAAAGAGTATCATTTTTACTAATAAAGTTTGTCCCTGTCTCTGCTTCATAACTCCATTAGTTAGGAAAATGCCTCAGTTATGTTTACAGCTCATCTGTCTGTCATCACATAGTAGCCTGAGAATGTTGATTAGAGGCAGCTCGACTATACATTTGAATCCTGGAGATCAGTCTAAATATTTGAGCACAGACAAATAGTACATTGCAGATTAACTGACACATAACGTGTGCTGACAGACGAATGCTCATTAACACTGAGACAACATTGAGCCTGTCTAACACAGTCTCACACGCACGCACATGCACACACACACACACACACACACACACACACACACATTCTTTATTTTCCACAGCACAAATGGCACTTACAGTGATGACTGCAGATCAAGTGTCACTGGAGTTCTGCACGATTAATTTAAGCCTCTAAAGTTGGAACAAATTCTCTGCTCATCTCTGCCTCTCAACCACCTCCCAAAGCAAAATATGATTGACTTTAGCCTTTATTATACTAATTTTAAAGAAACAATTTCTGCAATAAGATGTTTTGGTGAGGTTCTGTGTGGGTCTCAGTAAGCACTGAAACATCTTAATAAAACTGGTCTAAATCTGAAAGAGTGAAAATCTTTTGGGTTACATATAAACACTGGTCTAACAGTATTTCAAAGTATTTACAAGTAAAGCAGAAGGTGAACATTATATCTGCTAAACATTGCTATGTTCCTTCCTTTTCATGCTGATGTAACCCGTGTGTGTTATGCCGAAATTGTCTGCATTGTGTTCTGGCGAAGGATGAGCAGACAGTAAGCAGTACTGGGTCTCTGGTCTTTTAATCACTGGAGCTGTGGCGATAACAGAAAGACAGAACAATGAGCTGTATGTGTGTGTGCATTTAGCCAGGCTTGGCTCACCTCTGGTAACATCAGCCAAGTTTTTTTTACTTAGACCAATGTAACTCTAAGTTACAAAACTGCATAAAAAAAATAAACAACTTGGCACAATAAATTCATAAACAACAAAACAACAAACTGCTCCTCTTTGTGCATAACAAATATTCAGAAAATTAACACTTAAATTACACAATTTAGCAAGTAAATAAATTCCTTTTAGCACCAAAGACCATATTTTGTTACCTTGTACAGAATAGATATTCACAGTTTAAGATTTAATATTAGATGGACTAAAATTACATTGACAGGCATCTATAACCACAACAATTAAACTCATCCTATCATCAACACCAGATAGGCTCAGAAGTTAACACTTTCAAATATTAATTAAAAACAAAGAGACATCTTTGTACCCATGGCGATAACAGAAAAACAGAACAATGATGTGTATGTGTGTGTGCATTCAGCCAGGCTGGGCTCTCCTGATAAAAAAACAGAATAAACAGTATTGAAGACGACAGTTTTCCTCTGCATGCTAGCAAGGAGGCTAACGACTTTGAATCTCTGCAAGACTCACACAGGATGAGTGACCAGTCCGTCCTTTTCTCCTCTGGCCTGCTATCAGTGTGAACAAAGGCTTGGCAATGGCTGAGCATTGACGAATGATGCTCTGGTAGAAAAAAAAAACATGCCCAAGAAGATATGTATCTATCTGCGACCGTCCTCCTCCATTAGTGCTTCTGTCGGCATGTTGGAGCAGGATTTACTGCAACGCCACTCTGGTGGATGTCATGACCCAGGATTCTGACTTATGCAGAAGATGACATTTTAGGCTAATTTTAAGCTTACTATCCCTCAGTTCATGGAAAACCACACAGAGCCCGTTGAGGGCCTCCCCTTCAGTGGGCGCAAAGACAAGAAGGTCATCCAAATAGCAGAGCAGACTGGTGCAGTTGAGGTTGCCGAAGATGTGATGCATAAATATAGCCAGACTGCTGCAGAGCCCTTGCTCTGAGCATCCTTTTTGTACTCGTAAAGGCCAACAGGTGTCGTAAAGGCAGTGTACTTTTTGTCTTCCTTGCCCATGGGGATGGTTAGGTCCATCATGCTGAAGAAGATATTGCCTTCAAGTGCTGCAGGACAGTCTGCTTGGTGAGTGAGCGGATGGGCATCCTTCAAGGTGCGAGGATTCAACCACCTGAGATCCTTACAAATCCTCAGGCCACCATCCTTCTTCCAAACCATGACAAGTGGAGATGCAAACTCACTGGTGGATTTGCAAATGATCCCCTTCTCCTTCATGTCTGTGAGCACTTGCTGGAGCTTTTGGTAATGAGCAGGTGGTACTCTCCTGTATGACATTCACAAGGGGCAGTCATCAGTCAGGCAAATGTGGTGTATAAACCCTTGCGCTTAGCCACAGTCAAGCAAGAATGTCTGGAGAAAATGTCCTTGTACTCTTCAACAATCTCAAAAAAAACTTCCTCTTAGACTGGGGGCTGGCATGGTATGAATCAGTGTCAAGGTCACTCAAACCAATGTTTGAGAGCCTTCCTTTGAAGTTGGCATCCACGGCAGTCTGCCTGATGACTGGTTCTGACTTCCTGTTCTCTGTCTCCCAGGAGCCTTGCTCTTTCATTGCAAGACAAGGTGACACATTAGCGACTTTGGAGTTGCACTTCAGAATTAATGTTTCAAAGAGACAAGGGTTGTCTTCATGGGCACCCACCGATCTCCCCACATCGGTGTGATGATCCGCCCAAGATGTCTCTCAGTGTGGACTTAGAGGCACAAGGCTCCACGATGATCGTGCTGCCAGGAGACAGTGGTATAATGCTTGGAAGGCTCCCCGACACTAGAGTAGAGCAGTGTAACTGGGCGAGGCTGCTTCACGGTGTCAATCTTGTCAGGGACCTCATCATCCCTCCATCTGGTCATGCATAACATAATATCTAAAAAAATGTCATAGAGCATGAGCTTCCAATAGTCATCGTCTTCCTTTATAATGTGCATTAGGGACTTGAGGACATTTCATTTCATTACAGTTTCAAGTCATATATGCATTTGGGGAGGGTCTGCTTTCCTCCACAGCCAACTAGCACAACTTGTTCCACTGACTGAGGTTCTCCCACAAGAACTCAAGCTTCTCTGAGTAAACATTCAGCCTCCTCTCACAGGGTGTAAGCCATGGATCCTGACTCTATCATAGCCTTCAGGTCTACCTTGTCATCCACCACAACCTGGGTGTTGAACAACTCACTGAAAACTGACACTTCTGCAGATCCACAACTTGGCAACCTTATGCCATGGCTGAATAGAGAAGCCTAATCTAGATTTTTGTCCACCACCCACACCACCCCTCTCCAGGTGTGGGCCTTCTAGTTTTTCGATAGCTAAATCTGGCCAGCGTCAACCTGGCCCATTTGATTTTGCAGTCCCTCTTCCAATGACCAGGAGTGAAGCATGAGAGACAATCCTGCAGTGCATGACGGTAGAATGACTAGTATCAACACAGACCTGACAGTTCCTCAGATGAGAGGGTCCTGGAGTGAATTGTCACATTTTGAGAAGTGTTGCAGTCTGCACATTCTGATGTGCCATCGTGCAATCCAAAAAGGCTGATTAGTGCATGCATACCATACCACCTGCTGGGGTGGGGGCTGGAGCAGGTTGGCAATGAACTGGTTCAAGACTAGGCTTAGCAGCTCACAAAGATGCTGATGTGTGGTTTGAGGTGTAAGCACTGCCACTGGGTGTGGGGAAACTGGTGCTTGGGAAAGATGTGGGGTGAAAGCGGTGGCTGGAGCTGTAATGAACTGGGCTGGTGTGGGGGAGGTAACACTGTCCATAAATTAATCCACAGATTGTTGTGAAACCGTTGATGCTAGAATTGCTGTGGTTGGTGAGCTAAACACTACATAGATAACATAAATTTATTAATAATATTTATTAATTTTAACATCAATCACTGACGGGCTGGTCAGCAGGTGTGGGTTTGCTGCGGGGAGAGTAGGACGACGTGTGTGCATGCTGGATGCCATATATCAAATCAGCAGATAACAGACGGCTGCCAGATCTGTTCAGGTGCAGTCCGTCTGCCCCGAAAAGGGCTGAGCAGCCTGCTGAAACTGCCAGTCCCCCCCCCAATGTTCCTCACCATGGAATCCCCAGGGTCCATCAGCTGGGTAGGAGGTAGGCGTATGGTCGTCCTCTTAGGAGGGTCCCGTTTTGTGACGGACCATAACACACTTATCTGACTGCTCTTATGGGGTTGTGCAGAGCGGACTCAGGGAACCGCGATGTCATTTGGTTCAGATGCATACCTGGGCGATGACTGCAGGGTGGTCGGGTCGTCCAGAGCGTCAAACCTGTTGCTCAGTTCGCGTGCAAAGGGAGAGGAGCGTTTAGATGCCGACTTTCTGCTCCTTTTATTCCTCTGGACTTTGGACCACTGCATCTCCGCCAGAGTGGCTCAGGTAGTGCAGTTCATCCAGGATGGCACTTCAGTGTGAGCTGTGGCAAGAAGGTTTGCTGTGCAAGACAATGCTAGACCTCGTGTGGCTGGAGTGTGTCAGCAGTTCCTGCAAGACGAAGGCATTGGTGCTATGGACTGGGCAGTGTTTGAACAGTGTATCAGTGGCTTCTATCTCCTCCTTTGGCCAGCTTATTTTACCAGCTGGGTATCTGGGGTCCGTTTCACAAAGCAGGTTCAACAAACTCTGAGTGTAACCCTGAACTCTGAGTTGATCTACTCTGAGATAGGAAACTCTGAGTTTTCGATTCCACAACAGCAGATTTGAGTTAGTTTGATTAACTCAGAGTAGTTTCAACTGGACTTAAGCGTGTGCACCGCAACTTTAAAAAGACAGCATCAATGGAACCCTGATTTGAGGAGTCACCATGGCAACGGGGAAGCGGAAGGCTGCCTACTTCACGCCACTGGAAATTAGACATTTTAATGCGCTCATACAGCGAATATGAACATGTTTTTAGACGGAAGTCCAGCACCGCTGCAGCTGCGAAGGAGAGGGAGACGGCGTAGGAGAACATTGCTGCTCGGGTCAATGCGTGAGTATAAATGGAGTCCTTTGAAATCACAATAATATAACAGGGCAAAACTGCTTGAATGATCACCTATTAATTTATTTCATTTAGGTGCAATCCCACGGGGGAGAAGCGCACTTGTCAGTAGCTTAAAATGAAATATAAAAACATGGTTCAAACAGGTACGACCTCTGCATGATCTCATGGAGGTAGCTACCTCATTTTGATCATGTTTTACATTGTAAAGTAAATATTAAGGGGCTCCCTTTCATTGTAAAATTGGTTATATTGTGTTCATATAATGTTTTGTTTTTTGTTAACGAATGAAATAAAATTTAAAAATGAAAAGAAATGTTCTCATCTATATCATGTTATGTTAAATAGTTAAGCCTATATTTAAACTAACAAAGACTTTTACTCAGCTAACAGAAAGAAGGCAGATGCACGAAGAACGGGTGGTGGCTTAACACCGATAACTGTCTGGAAAAGCAAGAACATCGTGGTTTGATAACTATCTACTGACGAATATTTATTTCTCTGCGCAGTATCGCTGCACCTTCATCCACGGGATCATGATCAAAAGACGTTAACATGCCATGTTAACGAAAAAAGTCACCACCTACTGTGCCTAATGGACTTCCCACTGACTGATATTTTTAATGATTTTTTTAAATAACAGACAGCAGAACTATGCCAAAACTCGTCTGCCGACTGAATGAATGAATGATGAAATGAAATACGGTGTGTGGTTGAAAGAGGGCAAACACAGAGAAACTCGAGGTTCCATGAGTAAAACCTGGTAACTGACTCAGAGTTTAACTTACCTCTGTCTGTGAAACAGGCTTGAGTTACCCCTCTTTCTCTGGTTTGACTTACCTTCCTATGTGAAACGGAAAACTCAGTTTCCCTCATTTCAGGGTTAACATACTCGGAGTTTTCAGTCAACCTGCTTTGTGAAACAGACCTCTGATGACTGGCAGTGCGTATGTGTTGGTAGCCAGGACCTTGTTCTTTCCATTCAGCTGACTCTTCAGGACGTGGTTTACTCATTGTAGGCACTGGGCTGTGGTTGACTTCCTTGCGGCCTCCTCATGGTTCTCACTTGCCTGTGGTGTCCCAAGGTGTTTGTAGCAGACATACTTAAAAACATGACTGTTCTAACTCAAATATTTATTTTATTATTTAGCCCAAATCGAATGTGTGTTAAATGTTAGGATACAAGTTAAATGTTGATACTGAATGTTAGGCTCTGCCCTGCCCTCCCCTACTCTCTAACAACATAATTCAGCTTTTTTCCTGTTGACTGTTAAGTTGTAAAATTTTGCCTCATAGCATTATAAACCAATTCTATAGTGTTTTGAGGCATGATAAACATTGAAACTGAAAAACTGAAAAACTATTTGTCAAATTGGAGTTGCTTGATCACATTTCATCATCTCAGAGGTACCTGAAGGAACACATCCACACCAACGCTGACACCTTTTTTTTTTTTTAAGTAGAGTTGTTTCAGTCTAAACACTTGCTAATTCCTTTTTCTCCCCCTTTGCCCCCTTTGTCCTCACTCTCCACCTGTATCTCTTTCTTCAGGGTGAGGGAGCAGTGGTTGGTCAAATTGGATCAGAGGAATCAGCACCAACAGAGTTTCTTCGAGGAGAGAATCAGGCGAGCTCAACAAGCTCAGCAGAGCCTCAGGAAGCTCGACTTTCCCTAAAAGTGGCACATCAGTCTGGAGAAGGTTACAAAACCCCAAATCCATCAAATCTTTAAATATATTAAATAGGTATCACCTTGTATATTGTATCTCATTTCCAACTGGTGCCATTGTTATGTCATTATTTGTGGAGTGGGAATTTTCCATGGGTCCAGACCAAGCCATGTCGTGATGACCCCCCCCAGTACATGTTGTAGTTGTTGCTCCATATTTAACCGATGATCATAAGTAAATAAAATTTCCATCTACATATAAAGAATGTGTATCTTTAAGTGATTTTCATGCATGCAAAGATTAAATGAAAAGATAGAACTATAAAACCGCTTGAAACATTTTTGATTCTGACATTTTTAGGATATGGCAGTGACAAGTTGTGTTCAAGGACCGCTCAGAAGAACAACTTAATGTACTATTTTATGTTATGTTCTTTATTGCTGAAAAAAAGTAATTGCTTTTTTCTATTTATGAATTGTCTTGCGGGATGAATCAGATGGTCTTGTGTATAAGGCCTGGAGCCCAGAGGTTCCCCATCCCTATTGTATGTTACAGTTGGTTTTAAGGAGAGTCCGGACCCAGAAGCAGAGTGCAACGGATTAGATATTTATTAACAGGAAAAACAAAAAACCACCTTGCGGGGAAAAAACACTGGAGCTTGGATGAAACAAACTAAAAATCGCTGTAACGGGAAAAGTAACAAAGTAACACAAAATCACCTTGACAGGGAAAATTGCTAAGGAAAAAGAAAATAACACAAGAGGACCAGGAGGAAATACTCAGACTGGTGGTAACAAATAATCTCAGAAAAATCTAGGTTACAGGAAAATCTCTAGAGTCACAGGAGGCAGGAGATCAAAACCCGACAGCACGCACACGTGAAGTAAGCTCGAGGAATCATCCTGCACGGGAGTGGATCTGGAGGTGTCGTAAGTAGCTGATTAGATGATGGATGCCAAGCAGGTGAGTTTGAGGGGGCTTGAGAGCATAGAGAGATTGCCCCGCCTCTCTATGCTCTGCCCATAACAGAGGGAGAGAGAGCGAGAGAGAGAGAGATGCACCGGTAGGGCGAGAGGCAAGCACTTGACATGAACACAGGAAGACCAGACCATAACAGTGCATTTGATATAGCTTTGTGAAACATTGTGCTGGTCCCATGCTCATTTTCTTATTGCTATTTCAGGGCAGGATATAGGCCAAGTTCGTAAAATATTGGTTTGCAAAATAGGCTCTATGTGCATGTGAACGCATGAATGGGCCAGATTTGCCAGAGAGCAAATTAGGCTATTCAATATCGCCCACTACTGGATTTGTAATGAACTGCAACTTTACTTTCAAATGAACAAGTATTATGTAATATATTACATTTGGAAAGCAACTTGCACAACACTGGTTGCCACGGTCTGATTGAAAACGACACACTAAGGAGGGGAAAATAGCAGAAACACTAGGGATGAGACCCTTAGAATAGCTACTAAGTACAATAACTACTAACTACACACTACACTACTATTTACTCAACTACAAATAAATGAACAAATTAATGTGACCAAATTATACCATGTATAAATATAAAGAATACAGCAATGAATGATTAATAAATGATTGAAAGATTGAAGATGTGAATGTGGCAACATACCAAATTTGTGAACAAGGATCATTAGACTAAATCGTGCACATCTTCATCAGATGTGTTAAATAGTGGCACCACAAAAGATCTCTGTAAGAATAAACAGTAGAATAAGGCTTAAAGGGACCATTGCTGAGAGAGATGGGAAGCCAAAATAAATTATCTGCCACCCTGAGATCAGGGACCAATAGCAACAGTGGATACAGTCTCAAAAGGACTTTTTCACTTAAAATGTTAATGTTTAAAATACCATCTTATTCTTATTAGGTGAAAAGTGAGGGATTGAATGCGGTCACTGACCCTTGCAAACAGCTGTTAAAACCACACATGTGCACAAATAATCACAGACAACTGCTCTTTAAATGTAAATTACAGTTTATTTTTTGCAGAAATACTATCACTTTGGAGTACAGTTCGGACTTCACACACGCCCTAAACTGGACTTTATTCCACCGGAGCTGCTACGGACCCCAGAGCCCACCACCACCCCCCCACTGCTGCCAAGGAGACGGAGGAGGCACCGTAAACAAAAGCGGGGCAAGAGAGCCGGCGTGCGTGCTAGGCTACAAGCTAACCCTCACAGACCGGCTCTCCCCAGTCTCTTCCTCACCAACGCCAGGTCTCTCACCAACAAAATCGACGAGGTCCGTCTAAGGATAGTCTCTCGCCGGATGGACAGCTGTGTTACCGTTGTCACAGAGACCTGGCTGGACGACAACATCCCGGACGCAGCGGTGGAGATAGCGGGGCGCTCTCTGTTCCGGGCGGACAGGACTGCAGCTTCAGGTAAGAGCAGAGGCGGAGGTTTGGCGCTGTATGTACACAATGCCTGGTGTACAGCCACACGCACCGTCAGCACGTTCTGCTCTCCTGATTTGGAATACCTGGTGGTGAAATGCCGACCGTTCAAGCTGGTTAGAGAACTCTCGTCTATTGTTATTGTGGCCGCTTACATCCCACCGCGGGCTAATGCTAAGTTAGCATTAGAGGAGCTGTACTGCCTGATCAGCGGGCAGATGAACGAAAACCCGGAGGCGGCCGTGATAGTGGCGGGGGACTTCAATCACGTTGAACTGAAGGCGGTGTTTCCCAAATTTCATAAGTACATAAAGTTTCCTACCAGAGACAGTAACATTTTGGATCAAGTTTACTGCAACATCCCTGCTGCTTACAAGGCTGTAGCAGCTCCACACCTGGGCATGTCAGACCACATCTCCGTGAAACTCATTCCTGCCTACAAGCCTCTGGCCTGCAGAACAAAGCCGACCACCAGGACAGTACAGATATGGACTGAGGAGGCCTCTGCACTTCAGGACTGCTTCGAACTGACAGACTGGACTGTGTTCAGAGAAGAGGCAGACCTTGAGGAGTACACATCATCTGTATTGTCTTATGTTCAGTTCTGCCCTGATGCTGTCCTCCCTGTTAAGACCATCACAGTGTTTCCCAACTAGAAAAAAAAGCTGGACAGCACAGTGCGGTCCCTGCTGAAAGCCCGGGATACTGCCTACAGATCTGGAGACAGGCTGGCTTATAGCAGGGCTCGAGCAGAGCTGAAGAAAGGAATCAAGCAGGCCAAGCTCCAGTACAAAAACAAAATTGAAGACCACTTCAAGAACAACAACCCACAGAGCATGTGGAGAGGCATCAGAACCATAACGGACTACAAGCCGAACACTCAGCTCACCAGCCACGACCCCGCCCTGCCTGACACCTTGAACAGCTTCTTTGCCCGCTTCGACACATCAGGCAGCAGAGAAGTCACACACCTACCCCGGCTGGAGGAGCAGCACCAGCCCCTCGTCCTGCAGCAGCACCAGGTGTCATCCACCCTGAGGAGGATCAACACCCGCAGAGCTGCAGGACCGGATAAGGTGTCAGGCAAGACTTTGAGGACATGCGCTGACCAGCTAGCAGGAGTGTTCCTGGACATTTTCAACATGTCCCTGCAGCTGTCCACGGTTCCTGAGTGCCTCAAGTCCTCCACCATCATTCCGGTACCGAAGAAGACATCCATCACCTGCCTGAATGACTACCGGCCTGTTGCACTGACCCCGGTAATCATGAAGTGCTTTGAGCGGATTATTCTCAGGTACATCAGAGACTTCATCCCCTCGGACCTAGACAGCCTTCAGTTTGCTTACAGAGGGAATCGGTCCACAGAGGATGCTGTCTCCATCACCCTGCACACAGCCCTGACCCACCTGCAGCAGCCCAACACCTACGTCAGGATGCTATTTGTAGACTTTAGCTCAGCTTTTAACACCGTCATCCCAGACAAGCTGGCGCTGAAGCTACACACGGTGGGTCTGCCTGCGTCTCTGTGCCACTGGATCAGAGACTTTCTCACCAACAGGCCTCAGGTGGTGAGAATAGGGAACATCACATCATCCCCTCTGGTCCTCAGCACGGGCACGCCACAGGGTTGTGTGCTCAGCCCAGCCCTCTTCACCCTGTTTACTCACGACTGTGCTGCCATCCACCCCACCAACACAGTCGTGAAGTTTGCGGACGACACTACAGTAGTGGGTCTCATCTCAGATAACAACGAGACCCACTACAGAGAGGAGATACACCAGCTCACCCAGTGGTGTTCAGCCAACAACCTGGTGCTGAACTCAGGGAAAACCAAGGAGGTCATTGTGGACTTCAGGAGGTCCAGGAAGACGGATCACGCCCCCCTCCTCATGGACGGAGAAGTGGTGGAGCGTGTGGACAACATCAGGTTCCTGGGCCTCCACATCACATCTGACCTCTCCTGGTCCATGAACACCTCCCGCCTGGTGAAGAAGGCACAACAAAGGCTCTTCTTCCTCAGGAAGCTGAAACGGGCTGGACTCTCCTCTCGGTTGCTCGTTAACTTCTACAGGGCCACAATTGAAAGCATCCTCTGCCTCAGTGTGACAGTGTGGTATGGCAGCTGCACGGCACAGGAGAGGAAACAACTGGCACGGGTGGTTAAAACTGCACAGGGCATCATGGGCTGCCCCCTCCCTGACCTAGACTCTATATATGAAGGTCGGGTCAGAAAGAGGGCGAGATCCATCGCCACGGACCCCAGCCACCCGGGCCACAGACTGTTTGTACCGCTTCCATCAGGAAAGCGGTACAGGAACATCCGCACCACCACTAACAGACTGAGGGACAGCTTCTTCCCCAGAGCTGTTAGAGCTATCACCCCAGCAGCCCCTCACTGCAGTGAGAGACTGTGTGAACTGTGAACACTGCACACCGCACTTTACACCTACACCTACACCTCTACCTCCACCTGCACCTTCTGTGTACTTGACTTTTATGTACACACATACTATAATTATATACATTTTAGTATATCAGCACATTTCAGTTTCATTGGCATATTTTATTCTGTCGGTACATTTCACTGTGTATATTTTATATTTTATTCTGCTTGTATATTTTATACTGTTTGCACATTTCACTTCCATATTTTATTGTTTATTGTTTAGTATATTTTATTGCCTAAGTATATTTTCATTCTGTTATATTTTTAATTGCTTCACGAATATTTTTTTTTTTATTGCATGTTGGTTTATTTTATTTTATTGTAGTTATCTTAATTTTATTCACTCTTTCTAGTCTTATCTTTCTTACCATCTAACATGGGGGTTGCAATGAAAATTTCATTGACATGTGCAATGACAATAAAGACTCTTGAATCTTGAATCTTGAATCAATAATCCTATCAATCAATAAAAATCTGTTGTGCAATTACAACTACAACACAACTAGCTATCATTAAAGCAACTACAGTAGCAAACAAAACAGGGCAGCATGCAAGTGTGTTGCGTGTGTGTGTGAAATTGAGAGGGAGGAGAGAGAGAGCATGTGATGAAGAGGGGAGAGACAGAGAGAGAGGGAGAGAGAGGACAAGATGGCGGACGTGACCAGTTTCAAGACTTCATGGCTTGACAAAGACATGAGAAGCACAATAAAGTATATGATTACACACCTCTGAGCACATTGCTATGTGCACCTTTAAGGTCGCAGTCACAGGAAGCTAACACAAAAATAACAAAGCCTGACAGTGTGGGGCACCAAAATAATGTGCTGAGCACACAAAAAACAAGCATTAAATACAATGATTGAGGTATCTCAATCATCAAGAACAGGATTTGGCGGTCTGTTGATTTCACAATACAGTAAGGCTTGTACAAAGATGAAGCTTACATTAACATGCAAGCATTAACTGTCTCTACCCAGACAAAAGCCTCTTACTTAAGATTGCCTCAGCAGCGATTAACATGTGTTTCAGTCCATCCAGTGTGGGAAACTCAGACGTAATGGGGCCGTTGTATCGCTTCATCTGCAGTTGAACAACAGGCTGTTCTCCTGGGCAGAAAAACAGCTGACAGTCATTGTAGTTGTAAGAGCATGGGGCTAAGAAATTATCCTTCTCTTTCTTGAAGAAAATGGTTCATCCTTGTCTTTCTTCTGCAGGTGTTGGATACACTAACAGCATAGTTAATCCTCAGAAAACGTTTGTTACTCGTCCATCAAGTTAAATAACTGTTGTCTATGTTACTTAAAATAGAAACATTCATTGTTATATCCTGGTCATTTGGGCATTAGCTTTTAAAAGGGTCAGTTCAATGCCAGGACCGGTTATAGCAGGTCGAAAATGACGAATTCTGCCCCCCATTGGAGCTCAGCATTTCTGTGTTAATCCTCCTTGCAGGCCTGTTCCTTGACCCAAAGGCCATGTAGCAACAACCTCTGGGAGAGTTGATTGTTTATTAATAAGATACCAAATGTTCATCAGCGTATGTTTTGGCTCATGCGACAATGGAGTATTTGGAGCTGTATTTCTGAACATCTCGTGCATGAAAGTTCAATATTCACTCTCTTTTTGATCTGTTTTCTGTTGTCTCGACCAACTCCTGAGGGAAATATCTGGCTCTTTAGATGCTAAATGTTCCACTATGTTGAGAATAGTAGTGTTGATACAGGGACACCCCCACATATTTGTTAATTGTATTGTTATAACCTTAGTTTGTGTGTCATCTAGTTAATATCTGCTGCTGATTTTATTTGTTAAAGTTCTAAGTAATTTTGCTCCAACAAGAATACACACGTATGGTTCATGCTGGGTGTAGTGACCAAGCATCCCCACAAGAGGGGAATGCCTGCATCGCTCTCACATTGTTGTGCAGTCTTGTGATGAGAGTACGAGCATGATGCAAACAGTGTCGCTATGTCTGTGTATATTTACAGAATCCCCTGAATTAAAGTTCATCTCCAAAGCACACTTAGTGACTCATTAAAGTGTGGTACAATGTTCACCAGATTGTTTCTAACCGTGTCTGTCTGCTGTTTGGTGCAGAGCAAGTAGTTTACATTGTGATCATAGAGGTATTTCTTTGTGACTTATGGCACTATATATCCTCTCACTATACTATATGTGAGAGGAAACCAAAACAGAAAAGCTGTGGAAAAAGCTGGAATTATGAATTTTTTATGTTTTGGTCATCTTATTATAAAATTGACCTGTCTCACTCACTTGTGTTTTCGTGTCTGTCCAGCAGCAGGCCTCAGTGATCTTCTCATGGTCAGTTTGATGGCTCTTCTTTCTGTTGTCTCATCTCCTGATCAGTGTGAAAGTAAGAGCTGTAGTTCACACATTTTAGTTGTTGAATGCCTCTAATTGAAGTTTGACACACAATCAAGATGTCACTCTTGATTTATGTTTTCAATAACTTTAACACAGTTCATATACACAGTCTGTTCACAATACAGCAAAAGTCCATCAACAGGTCTGCTATTTGCTCTTTAGTTCCATCATCTGTGGACTGGCAGCTGTTTTTCAGCAGTGAGTCACTATTTGGAGGAAGCTTGAATCCAGCAGGTTTTTCTGTAAGGATGTGACCATCTATTCTGGATGAAAACTGCCCACACACCAAAAAAATGTGCGTGGCAATGATCCAAAACTGGATACAGGCCCTGCCAGCCAGCCACGCTTCACACACACAAACACATACAAACACAAACATGTACTCCAACAGCTCTTAAACAGATGCTGATTTACCTGTGAGATGGTCTTCAGTGGATCTACTTCATATCAGTCATAATAATTCAAAGAGCCCCCATCAGGAGGGTTGGCGGCTGCTGGATTCCTTTCATTATTTTCAATAGTAATAGTTTTTTTTAAAACAACTCATGTTCACTCTCAAAATGATTTGCGAAGACCAGACTGTGTTAAAACAAACACACAACTGTAGTTCACACACTTTATTTGTATAAGTATAAAACATTAAACAATAATGTTAAAAAAATTAAAAACATTATTGCTAATTTCAAATGAAGAAGGTTTAAGTTTCATAGCAAATTTGGGGAAGCACTCTTCACCCCTAGAATGGTTCATTATGGAATACTATTCACTCATGTGTAATCCTTGGGCTATTAATATAGATGCTAGCTGCAGCTGCCTCAAAAACAATTCTAAAAAATCTCTTTCCTTGTATAAATGTAATATATTTAAATGAATGAATAAATGGTCAGAATTAATCTGTACATAAAAGTGGTGCTGATACATGGAAGTTTTTTTTGTTTTTTGTTTTTTTTGGTTTCTTGGTTGGCCTCTGATGCAGAAAAATATCTTTTTGTACAAGAGACATATTTAAACATCCTGCCAAGATAAGAACTGCCAATATCTCGGTTAGAAACTCGGCTGAGCTATCAGGTCTCTCTGAACTACATCTGATGTTTTTCACCAAAGTTTCACTCTCATTCAACAAGTTCTCCAAATTACAGGACAAGATATGTCATTTGTAATTGCACTAGCAATTATAACACAAGCCATTCTTATCTGACACCCCTATTTATATACTGACCCAAACTTGGTGTATAACAAGGTCATGTGACTTCCTCCTTCACTCCCATTCATTTATTTTACATCATAATTTCCTGTTGGTGCAAATACTTTTTGTAACCAAGCACTGTCAACAACATCAGTAGCTTGTGTTGTGGAATTATGAAATGAGGACACACTGATGATTTGGTGTACAAAAAGATGCTGCAGTTCTTCTGTTGACGACCAGGAAGCAGCAAGACATAGTGAAATAATCAGATAGGAACTGTAACATCATGAGAAATATTTCCCCTCCAATTTTATTATATGGCTAAATGTGTGTGGACAGCATGTACCACATTCTTTACTTTTAGCCTACTGTTGGTCTAAGTCAGTTTTCTTTGGTTTGTGATAAGCTCCTGTCATTTTTTGACAGCAGCATGCCATTTCCAGTTTGGTGTAGAACTTGACGGCAACACCAACACCCTGACCTCAACCTCATCCAACACCTTCGAATACCAGATCAACAATCAACTTGAATACTGATTATGAGCCAGAACTTATCAACCAACATCAGTGCTGGACCTCACTAACTTTTTAAAACTGAAAGTGCCCTTTAAATTGATATTGATATATAACTCTGTTGGTCATCAGTACATTTTAAATATATGGAATGAACCTTCAATATATGGAATGAATCCTTGAATATATGGAATGAATCCTTGAATATATTGAATGAAACCTTGAATATATTGAACGAAACTTGAATATTTTGAATGAACGTTGAATATATTGAATGAATCCTTGAATATATTGAATGAAACTTTGAACATGTTGAATGAACTTTGAATATATTGAATGAAACTTTGAATATATTGAATGAAGCTTGACTGACGTCAACAAGGCACTGTCGCCATCTTGCAATTAGTATCGTGTAATGTGTGGATGCTGCTGCAGCAAGAGGTGACATGAGTCAGTCAGCACGGGACCTCGTTGCTGCAATTTTATGCAACGAGGACATGATAAACTCATTAGCAAATGCGTGCCAAAATCCAGATATCCGTAGGCCTACCCAACACCGGACAACCACTTCTGGCGAAGAAGTTCGGTCACTTTTCAAACGCGGCGACCTCCAACAGGCCAGACAGCTCAGGCCAATCTCATGCCTTCCATCCCACAGGAGTGTCCCTCAGCCCGTGTGTACAATCTTCGCCCGTACACAGGGAGGGGCCCGAGACACAGGAGGTAAGCTGATAGCTCGCTTTATTTAAAACTTATTGCACTTAGTGCACCTATTTATTTACACTTATAGTCTATTTCCGACAATAGTCGTTTAAACGCGAGGTTGATGCTAAAATGCGCGTTAAACAAATATATTACACACATTTTTATACACATATCAACATTTTACAACAGGGGGAGTAGTGTGTGTTGCTTTGTGGACAGAGAAGTGTGAAAGAAGCTATGATGAGCCCCGGTAACAGGCCGTCTTCTTCATTTAAAAAAATAAATAAATACAGAGCTATTAACGGAACACTCTGATGTGTGTAGAGGTCTGTTTGTAGGTCTGTACGGTTATATAGTAGCAGCATGGTATCGTTTTCAGGTGATTTAATGAAGGTAAAATACAATGAATGGCCGTGCCTAATGGCACTGCGCTCTGCGTAATGGCACTGCGCTCTGACGCGGCACTTCTCCGGGACTGCAGATTTTTCTCCTGTATCTGTAGCTGTATCAGAAGCTTTTCATGTATTGTTTAGATGCAGTAAAAATCGCCCACATTCATAGACTAATGCAGACTGAATATTTAGTTTAGTATTGAACGTATAGGTTGATCGGCGCCACAGCCTTGGGCACGTTATGCAAACAGCGGACTGCAGACAAATCCCCTTTATGCCTGACGGAGATAATTACCATGGGGTCTATCAACAACAGAATATATGAATGAATACGGTGTAAAATAAATTCACTGTTAACACTGCCTGTTTTAGTTATATATTTTGTTTAATTTTTCTAGGTTTCAGGCACAAGGCAATTCACGTTCTGGGGCTCAGTCCTTTTTCAAAGAGGTAATTCTTCTGCCAGACCACAAAACTGCACAAGTGCCAAGGCGTGCCAAAAAAGCTTAGCTTTTTGAAAATGGCGAGATCAAGTCTGCCTTGGAATTTGGCTGTGACTGGGATTCTGACACAGTGATGCAGGCAATAACAGCAGCCTTCCAGCCAGCTGTGGAGGGATGCAGGTAAGTTTTTGAATTGTTTTGTCATATTTGTTACCTCTTTTCATTGGATATTTGCAAGAATACCATGACATGCTATACTATGACAGCTTCATTTTTAGTGCTTGTGTGTTATGACTTAAAATATATTTTACATTCTCTTTTGCTGCTGATGGTTTCCAACAGGTTTACTGGGATATATAACACGATGCACACTCACACATTTTATGTCAATACATTATGGTTGTAAATAGCTAATAACAATTCCATTTAAGTTATACTGAACTGAGGTGTCCTGGCAGCTCACTTGTGCACCCCATGTACTTACGGCCAAGTCCTTCCCACAACAGCCGGGGTTCGAGTACAGCCCGGGCTTTTTGCTGCATGTCATCCATTCTCTCTCTCCCCCTTTTCCTGTCTGTCTTCAACAAGCCTTGCAAGTCCAGTCAGTGTGCAGATTTTTTTACTTGAGCTATCTATGTTCCTGCAGTGACCAGCACATGACCGCCCATGGCTGTGCAGGAACACTTATTTCATCAAAGTTAAATTCTTGTTTAATCTGCTCATTTAGCTTCAACAGAAGTTTCATGTACAGTGTGTTTTTCCTTCCCTTAGGTTGCAGATCCTGCTGCCATGCTACAACAAACTAGTTAAACCATCCCTAACCCCCACACAGAGTTTGAATGGAGACCTTGTGAAAAAACTCTTTCATCAGAAATCCATTGTCAGGATGTCCATGTCAGGCCTGACAAGATCATTTTAAGTGGGGAAAAATAATCTGTAAGTAGCACTGAGGATTTCAAGACATGTTAATGAAATGTGGCAGTCACAAAGGCAATACTGTATTTTACACTTGATTTAAACAGTTACTTGTAGTATGCTCTGAAATAATACAAAAGTCTGTTACAATGCAATACTTGTTAGTATAGTCTATTGGATCCATAAAAGTTATTGTATTCATCTGTTTGCATTGACAGTCATGTTCTGATGGAGAAAGCAGCTTTACGAATGACCTTGGTTTGGCAGAACTATCTGACACTGACAAATGTGGTAAATATTACATCATACTATTACATCTTATGTTATGTCTTTTTCTAAAAATCTGATTTATTTTAAGTAATATTTTGTGCAAAAAAAAAACAGATTACACAAAATCTACCACATAATACTTGTATTGTACAAGCCTTAAATGTGTAAATGTGTCCTGATGTTCATGTAAGTTAAATGTTACTCAAAAGTTAATTTTCCATGTTACAGTTGCAGCCATTGGTAGTGCACCTGATGTTTCCAAAGGCACTGTTCCAGACATCTCCACTTCTGAGGCCTATTCCCTCTCCAGTCATACCCCTTCCATGTCCAGTGGTGACAAAGTTCTGTGGTGTTTTGCTACCCAAGATATCTGCACTGATGCACCTTCTATCCCAGCTGACACCCTCATGTCCACTACTGCTGATGTCATAGTTATTGATGAGACTCTAACCATGTCCAGTGGAACTCCTGTCATCTCTACTGGCAACAGTCATAGTTTGTCAGTTGGCCCTACTGCCAATGCTAGCAGTAACAGGCACTGCATCGTGGAGAAGAAGACCTCCAGTGTGTCCCATGGTCCCACTCAACCCAGTGCATCTGGCAGTCATTCATCCAGCACATCCTACAGGTCCATCTTTTCTAAATTTTTCATCTCTTTTCATACAGTATTTTCAGCAAATAACTATTTGCTACATATAGATTTTGTGGAGTCATGTGTCCTGAACAGAGAAGAAAGTCCCTCTGGATTTGTTTTGATCTGAACCTCTTTGACCAACAAATAAAACTTTTGCTGGCCCATGGATGGGTCTACGGTAGTGCAAGCAAGTCCGTGGGTCCATTCTAATTATTTGTGTTTGTATCAGCCGCCTTGATAAGTTACACACCGTTATCACCACTTCATTGAGTGGGGCATCAGAGAGAAAGAGAGAGAACAACAGCAGTGGTAGAGTGACATAGAGAGTGAACAAGGACAGTGAGCAGTGTGCAGTGGCTGATGACAACTGGTGAAACAGAGAAATGTAATGTTATTTTCTTATTGTTTCACAGTGGTTACATAAACACAAATATACTCAACAACCCCTTGGCTGATTGTGTTGCCATATGCGCTGGCTGAGAGCTCTTTAAATGCAAGCTATAGCCTCTACTGTCCTTTTTCTGTTATCCAATCATTTCTGTGAATATTTTGTCAAAAATATAGAATAGACCTATTTTTAAATGGTGTAAAATTGCCTAAATGAAGATTACCTGTGCCATAACATACGTTATTTTTCATGTGTATATTTGGCCCCCTATACACCTGGTATTAAAATATGGTATTTTTTGTCATCAGATTGCAGTCAGATAGCACTTGACCTGATACATCTACACATTCATACATACATGAATGTGCATCTCCGGTGTCCACATTTAGATTCAGTTGCTATCCGATTTTACAACGTATTTCCACCTGCAGAGTTGTTGCATGTACTTTAATGAGGTGAAGCATTATCTGATGCAAACTGATCACAAAAGGTGCATTTTAACATAAGGTGTGAAGAGGGCTGGTGTGTGTGATTTTGTGGTGTCAGTGCCTCTTTGGACAAAGAGGGGTAAATTCTTCTCATGGTCTTTGCATTTTATGTGCGATATATCAGTAGATTAAGTACTTCTGGAAAAGCGAGAACAAAGTACATCCCTATAATTCCCTAATCCATCCACCTCATCACATGGAAATTTTAATCAATATTAACAAACAATTTTATAGTTGAGTGTGTGAGTTATTGCCCTTGATGCGAACAATGACTTTGTTTTATTGTTTATTATTGTTCCAGTGATTTAAAGATGACTTTAGAGAGAATAATGGAGCAGATTTCATCTAGAGTAAATGATGACAGCACTGTGCGCTTCAATATCATAAGAAGAAGTGTGTGGGTTGGAGCATCCAGAGCCATGGGAAGATCCAACTTTTCACCTGAGAAGAAGGTAGATGTCAGGTTTACTGATGACTATGGAATATCTGAGGGTGCTGTGGACAATGGAGGACCTACTCGGGAGTTTTTCCGCCTCTGTCTTCATGAAATCAAGGACAAAATTGGCATCTTTGAGGGTCCACCTGATGCCAAAGTCCTCACGTGCAACTCCAAAGATACAATTAAATTAATTGTCAGTGATGTCTCTATTGGATTTCTTTCTTTGTACCTAATACTTTGTACCTGAAATGATTTATAATGATTAATGATTGATAATATAAGATTAATGTTAGACATTTCATGTTTTTATCTATAATGTCTTTTTGGAAATGTAATAACCATGATAAAAATCAGCCTGAACATTTCTGATGTAACCATTTGACATGTGATGTTTAATTTCATTTGATGACAGCAATGAAAGACAATGGATACTTCAATGCTGGCCAGATTATGGCAATGTCAATTGCCCATGGGGGACAGAGTCCATGTTTCCTGTCAGAACTCTTGTATGAGTGTCTTCAAAAAGGGCTGGACAATGTAAAGGTCACAACTGAACACATTGCTGATGAAGAAACACGGTCACAGGTGCAGTCGATGAGCATATTTTCCTTTGATTCTATTTAATTTATATACAAATTATTTATTTTGCATTCGCTCAATAACATACAAATTAAACAGTAAAGCTAACAGTTGTATATCTTAATTCTAAATAAAAGTCAATAAATATTTATTGTTCTCATATCCTAATCTTATTTTAATATTTTCAGATCTTACAAGCTGAGACCGAATCACAACTGCAAGATGCAGTTGCACAGGCAGCCAGCTTGATCAGTCTTGCAGGTCACAATGTTCACATAACACTGCAAAACAAACAAGAGACTGCTTTGGACTTGACTGACTGGTATGTGCTCCAGCGAACCCGCGCACCTTTTGAAAGGTATGTTTATAGTTTCTGCCATAGAAACTATGTTACCACTGTATACAAACAACTTCAATGATGGATGTAGAGTTTCATTTTATAGCGCACCAATGCAAGTCAAAGAATATATTTTTTTGTTTGAAATTCATTGTGGGGGTGCCCTGTTGTGTGTGGCTCTGTCAGTACAGCATGCACTCCAGATCCAGAACACTTTGCAGCGACCAGGGTTCATATCTTACCTTTCATATCTTACGTGCTTCCTTTTTAACAGGTTTAGAGATGGCCTAATGTCTCTAGGTGTCCTAGATGCTCTCCAGAGATACCCTCAACAGATGAAGTGCCTTTTTGTGAAGACTGGAAATAGTTTAACTGCAGCTGATGTAGAGAATCTCTTCTGGATCATACATGCTGAAAGAGGGAGTAATGCATTCCAAGAAGAGTGCCGTACCTTGGCTTTCTGGCAAGACTACCTTCAGGATGCTGAATGTAAGTTTGGCATATTAGACGGTGTTTCAAATACATTAATTGGGGCAGCAGTAGTGTTTGTCAGCAGTTTGAATACAGCACAGACCAAATATTCAGTGTGGATTAGTAGCTGAAGAGGTTCCAGTTCGCCCTCTGGATACAGCCAAAGTACCCGTTGTTGCTCTACGGCACTGAACCCTGAACTGCTCAGGGGACCATCCTTTGCAAGTGGTGCTCACTGCAGAGCCAGTGGAGAAGAAGAGAGGTGAAGCTGGACCAGTCCAGCTCCATTTCTTGGGATCTATTGTTAGAGTTTGGGTAATAATATCTGGATAAGCCAATCAAAGACAGAGTGAGGTGGGCCATGGAGGTACAGTTGGACTAGGTCATTGGCTCTGCAGTGAGCAGCCTCTCATCCCATGGGACAGACAGCCACCATCATTCTGACATCTCTCTGTAACAACAGAGTAAAAAAGTTGTTCTCCTCAAGGAATTAATAAACTATATCTTCTAATTAGATTTAAAATACATTTTGGCAACATTATTTCATATAAAACAGTGTACATCCATAATCTATATGGATGTACTATATATCTAGGTCGTAATTGCTTCTTATGCATCCAGCAAACTTAAAGCAAAATTAGCCTGGATTTCTTATGGTCTTATAATTCCTATCTATTTTTTTTTTTTTTTTGTTTGTCCTACTCCTCTGTGACCTTTGCTTTGAGGAGGTTCAGGCCATCTTTAAGACTTTTTTTTACATGGACTGATTGTATTTGGTGTTATTTCATTATTTGTTTTTGAACCTGCTCATCCTCTGCTTTTGTTTAATGAGGGTGTCCTGATTGTTTATACCTTATTAGGAACTTTAGGTACTTACCCACAGCCCAAAACACAGGTTTTTAGGGCTACCATGGCTACCTACAGTGGCTGCTCTATAGCATGCCAAACCTGATTTTAACACAACATATTTCATTAGGTCACATAGAGTGTATGATTGAATACATAAAGTATATGATTTAAGTTTATGGCTTTACACAGTGCTAGTCTTAGCATTATGAGCTGTCCTTTCAAATTACTGTCATTTCAAAAATAAAAAACTGCCTAATGCCTAATGCTGGTTTAGGGGAATTTAACTACTCACCTGTCTTACATTACATTACATTTTCTTCTTCTTACACTACTCGTCATCACTTCAGTGGTATAATACTTAATGACTTTATGAAAATGCTTGGAGATGCAGCCATCAAGTAATTTTTTTCCTTTTTCATGTCAGGATATTCTTGTTTTCCTCACTGGATGTGACAGTGTTCCAGCCCTTGGCTTCTCTCCAAAGCCACGCCTTGAGTTCATCACCCATTCCCGATTTCCACAGGCAAATACTTGTGAAAACATTCTTCGCATTCCAGTTCATGCAGTATACACTGCTTTCAAATCTGATATGGATTTTGCCATACGCAATTCACCAGGATTTGGAAGAGTGTGAGAGTTAATATTATGGAGGGCTTGACGAGCTTGAGTTACGATGAGGATGTTTTTTTTTTTTTGTTTGTTTTTCAAAAATAATTTCAGTTATGTTGTTTTTCCTAGAGACAGTATTTCCTTGAATTAAGGCAAGAAGAAATGCAAGTAGAAATGATTTTTTGTTGCTTTGTAAGACACACTTCAAATCATGATTTTGATTTACTAATGTGCACTTGGTGAACTTTTAAGTTGACAACTGTATGATGTATGTCATTTATCTCCACCCTCTGCTATGACCCAGATCAGCAATTGAGTGACTAGTGCAGATTATTCCCTTTAAAGTTTAGGGTAAGCCCTTGTTAATAAATGGTTCTATGTTCCTACTTTGTATGAACTGGTTCATTGTCATTTTAGTGTCTACAAGATATGTGCCTCCTGTCATATTTGTCCAATTTGAAAAACTGTATTCATATACTGTAAGTTCATCATTATCAATAGGGCTAAATTAATACATCATGTATAATATAATCGGGGTGGACAGTAACTAAGTACTTTTACCCAAGTGTTGTCCTTAAATACAGATTTCAGGTCCTTTACGTGAGTATTTGCATTGCATAAAACCGTATAGTTCTACTTCACTGCATCTCAGTTTGTGTCAGTTTAGGGGTCCTAGGAGTGAAAAAGTTTGAGAACCACTGCTTTAAACTGTACATCTCAAAGAGTCAAACACTTATATACTTTCACTTAACTGAAAGAACTGAATTCTTCATCCACAGGTGAATATAACATACATGGCCCATATCTACATGGTGATAACATCACATTTTGTTATGAAAGAAAAGCATATTATAAGCAATTTTATTTGGCCCTAGGACCTGTACAACAGCTGTCTATATGTGACACTGTATGACACCACAATAATGTAATGACTGAATTACTCAAGCTAGTAGACTATCTCTCAAGAAGGTCACATGCCCTGACAAAAAGTTCAATTCCATGATTTCCATCATCGGTAAAAGGGTTGATGGTCCTTAACGCTACATTCCACTGGTGATCATAAGGGGGTTGCACAGGCACACGATTGAGTGGCCTTTGATGCTGAGGAAGCTGGAGCATTCCAATTGTCCACAGTTGCAGTGGGGATCGACTCTCCATTGTCCTCAAGCTGTGGTTGTTCCTGGTTCACAAACTCATCCACAGATCTGTTAATTCTTGGTTGATAAACATGGTGAAGAGCTGTGATGTGAAGAGGGTCAGTGCTGTCCAAAAGCCCGGAATTTTCCATAAAGAGGAAAATGTCTTTATAGTATGCTGAGACGACTCTGTTTACTTCTGCCCACAATCTTTCAATCCTTTGATTGTGCACACTACGTCCAACCATGAAACTTCCTCTGTTTGTTCCTCGATTCTCAATCATGAACCGTGCAACGTCAATGTTTTCGCTACCAGCATCACCCCTAACATGATGTGGCAGTCCAAATACATCAACAGCACCCTGGGGTCCGTTTCACAAAGCAGGTTCAACAAACTCTGAGTGTAGCGAACTCTGAGTTGATCTACTCTGAGATAGGAAACTCTGAGTTTTCGATTCCACAACAGCAGATTTGAGTTAGTTTGATTAACTCAGAGAAGGTTCACCTCGAGTTACGCGCGTGCACCGCAACTTTAAAAAGAAAGCATCAATGGATTTGAGGAGTCACCATGGCAACGGGGAAGCGGAAGGCTGCCTACTTCACGCCACTGGAAATTAGACATTTTAATGCGCTCATACTGCGAGTATGAACACGTTTTTAGACGGAAGTCCAGCACCGCTGCAGCTGCGAAGGAGAGGGAGACGGCGTGGGAGAACATTGCTGCTCGGGTCAATGCGTGAGTATAAATGTAGTCCCTTGAAATCACAATAATATTACATGGCAAAACTGCTTGCCTATTAATTTATTTCATTTAAGTGCAATCCCGCGGGGGAGAAGCGCGCTTGGCAGCAGCTTAAAATGAAATATAAAAACATTGTTCAAACAGGTAAGACCTCTGCATGATCTCATGGAGGTAGCTACCTCATTTTGATCATGTTTTACATTGTAAAGTAAATATTAAGGGGCTCCCTTTTATTGTAAAATTGGTTATATTGTGTTCATATTATGTTTTGTTTTTTTGTTAACGAATGAAATAAAATTTAAAAATGAAAAGAAATGTTCTCATCTATATCATGTTATGTTAAATAACACAGACTTTTACTCAGCTAACAGAAAGAAGGCAGATGCACGAAGAACGGGTGGTGGCCTAAAACCGATAACTGTCTGGAAAAGCAAGAACATCGTGGTCTGATAACTATGTCCCGACGAATATTTATTTCTCTGCGCAGTATCGCTGCACCTTCATCCACGGGATCATGATCAAAAGACGTTAACATGCCATGTTAACGAAAAAAGTCACCACCTACTGTGCCTAATGGACTTCCACTGACTGATATTTTTAATGATTTTTTTAATAACAGATGGCAGAACTATGCCAAAACTCGTCTGCCGACTGAATGAATGAATGAGGAAGTGAAATACGGTGTGTGGTTGAAAGAGGGCGGAGACACAGAGAAACTCGAGGTTCCATGAGTCAAACCTGGTCCCGACCAGGTTAGGTTCATAGAGTCAGTTACTGCGGTAACTGACTCAGAGTATAACTTACCTCTGTCTGTGAAACAGGCTTGAGTTACCCCTCTTTCTCTGGTTTGACTTACCTTCCTATGTGAAACGGAAAACTCAGAGTCTCCCTCATTTCAGGGTTAACATACTCGGAGTTATCAGTAAACCTGCTTTGTGAAACGGACCTCTGGAAAAGATGCAAGGCAGTCGATGCTCTGCTGTCTTGCTGTCTATGCAACACATCTCCCCGGGGACCGAGAGACTGGCTCCCCTCCTCCAATCGCCTCTCCCCGTTTCCATCTTTCGCGGGCCAATCACGCCTCGCCATTTCCATCTTTCGCCGGACGGCCAATCGCGGGCCGCCATTTCCATCTTTCCCCCCGGCCAATCGCGGGCCCCCATTTCCATCTTTCGGGCGACGGCCAATCGCGGCGCCTCATTTCCATCTTTTCCCCCGGCCAATCGCGGGCCGCCATTTCCATCTTTCGGCCGACGGCCAATCGCGGTGCCTCGTTTCCATCTTTTCCCCCGGCCAATCGCGGCTCGCCATTTCCATCTTTCCCCGAGGCCAATCCCTGCCGGCTTCCGGCCAGTACGAAAATAAACCCGGGAACGGGAGCCGGCCGCGGTGTTCACGTCTGAAGCCGCTTCAAGTGTCCCGGTCCGCTTCTGCTGCTTTCAGGTTTCATCCGCCGACATAAAGAGGTGAGCTGCTGCTGCTGGCGAACTTATTTTATACTTATTTGATTTTGACGACGAGCTAGCTAGCTTCTTTACGCTGTTACGCTATATGACGATCGCTTTGTCGGCATTAATGTCGTTGCATAACGTTACTGTCTTGGTGCACGTCGGTGCAGATAAGGTCGCCGTTAATTACTGTCCCTGTCTGTGTAGATTCAGATAAAATCACATACAGCGACGCATAATTATAACCCTCTTTTTAGCGTGCAATTTCAGTCAAGTTAAATTTAGACTTTATGCTGGTTTTCCTCAAAGAACAATGCATAAACTTAACGTTTTATTACCCTCATTGTTCTTACAGTAACGTTATAATGTTAGAGCATGTTCTCTTGTAGTTCTTCTTAATATCATTATTGTGCTTATGATGATGATGATTATCATCATTATCATCCTGGAAATAGTGACACAATGAATGTCTTTTAAATGACCAAACACAACAAATTAACCTACAGTTATTGATCACATGGTTACTATCTGAAGGCAACAGCCTGAATCTCCAGCTGTGGCCCCGGAGGGCCTCCATAGATGAGCCAGGACTGTTAGGCTGCATCCCTGGTAGTGAAGCCTCCCTTCTTTCCGCTTCTTCCCCCGGCCATACAGACTATTGTTCCCCAGCTTCACATCTCCCCGGGGACCGAGAGACTGGCTCCCCTCCTCCAATCGCCTCTCCCCGTTTCCATCTTTCGCGGGCCAATCGCGCCTCGCCATTTCCATCTTTCGCCGGACGGCCAATCGCGGGCCGCCATTTCCATCTTTCCCCCCGGCCAATCGCGGGCCCCCATTTCCATCTTTCGGGCGACGGCCAATCGCGGCGCCTCATTTCCATCTTTTCCCCCGGCCAATCGCGGGCCGCCATTTCCATCTTTCGGCCGACGGCCAATCGCGGTGCCTCGTTTCCATCTTTTCCCCCGGCCAATCGCGGCTCGCCATTTCCATCTTTCCCCGAGGCCAATCCCTGCCGGCTTCCGGCCAGTACGAAAATAAACCCGGGAACGGGAGCCGGCCGCGGTGTTCACGTCTGAAGCCGCTTCAAGTGTCCCGGTCCGCTTCTGCTGCTTTCAGGTTTCATCCGCCGACATAAAGAGGTGAGCTGCTGCTGCTGGCGAACTTATTTTATACTTATTTGATTTTGACGACGAGCTAGCTAGCTTCTTTACGCTGTTACGCTATATGACGATCGCTTTGTCGGCATTAATGTCGTTGCATAACGTTACTGTCTTGGTGCACGTCGGTGCAGATAAGGTCGCCGTTAATTACTGTCCCTGTCTGTGTAGATTCAGATAAAATCACATACAGCGACGCATAATTATAACCCTCTTTTTAGCGTGCAATTTCAGTCAAGTTAAATTTAGACTTTATGCTGGTTTTCCTCAAAGAACAATGCATAAACTTAACGTTTTATTACCCTCATTGTTCTTACAGTAACGTTATAATGTTAGAGCATGTTCTCTTGTAGTTCTTCTTAATATCATTATTGTGCTTATGATGATGATGATTATCATCATTATCATCCTGGAAATAGTGACACAATGAATGTCTTTTAAATGACCAAACACAACAAATTAACCTACAGTTATTGATCACATGGTTACTATCTGAAGGCAACAGCCTGAATCTCCAGCTGTGGCCCCGGAGGGCCTCCATAGATGAGCCAGGACTGTTAGGCTGCATCCCTGGTAGTGAAGCCTCCCTTCTTTCCGCTTCTTCCCCCGGCCATACAGACTATTGTTCCCCAGCTTCACATCTCCCCGGGGACCGAGAGACTGGCTCCCCTCCTCCAATCGCCTCTCCCCGTTTCCATCTTTCGCGGGCCAATCGCGCCTCGCCATTTCCATCTTTCGCCGGACGGCCAATCGCGGGCCGCCATTTCCATCTTTCCCCCCGGCCAATCGCGGGCCCCCATTTCCATCTTTCGGGCGACGGCCAATCGCGGCGCCTCATTTCCATCTTTTCCCCCGGCCAATCGCGGGCCGCCATTTCCATCTTTCGGCCGACGGCCAATCGCGGTGCCTCGTTTCCATCTTTTCCCCCGGCCAATCGCGGCTCGCCATTTCCATCTTTCCCCGAGGCCAATCCCTGCCGGCTTCCGGCCAGTACGAAAATAAACCCGGGAACGGGAGCCGGCCGCGGTGTTCACGTCTGAAGCCGCTTCAAGTGTCCCGGTCCGCTTCTGCTGCTTTCAGGTTTCATCCGCCGACATAAAGAGGTGAGCTGCTGCTGCTGGCGAACTTATTTTATACTTATTTGATTTTGACGACGAGCTAGCTAGCTTCTTTACGCTGTTATGCTATATGACGATCGCTTTGTCGGCATTAATGTCGTTGCATAACGTTACTGTCTTGGTGCACGTCGGTGCAGATAAGGTCGCCGTTAATTACTGTCCCTGTCTGTGTAGATTCAGATAAAATCACATACAGCGACGCATAATTATAACCCTCTTTTTAGCGTGCAATTTCAGTCAAGTTAAATTTAGACTTTATGCTGGTTTTCCTCAAAGAACAATGCATAAACTTAACGTTTTATTACCCTCATTGTTCTTACAGTAACGTTATAATGTTAGAGCATGTTCTCTTGTAGTTCTTCTTAATATCATTATTGTGCTTATGATGATGATGATTATCATCATTATCATCCTGGAAATAGTGACACAATGAATGTCTTTTAAATGACCAAACACAACAAATTAACCTACAGTTATTGATCACATGGTTACTATCTGAAGGCAACAGCCTGAATCTCCAGCTGTGGCCCCGGAGGGCCTCCATAGATGAGCCAGGACTGTTAGGCTGCATCCCTGGTAGTGAAGCCTCCCTTCTTTCCGCTTCTTCCCCCGGCCATACAGACTATTGTTCCCCAGCTTACACCGGTGCCCGAACTGCAGCAGTCTGTACCCGTCCGGTGAGAACACTCCAGCCTGGGCCGGTAGATTGACTACCGCCCAGAAAGATTTTGAGTATTTCTTAAACGCGTGTGCGGCGGGTATTGGAGGGTCGGCTGCGGCGACAGGCGGGGGGGTGTATGTTGAGCTCGCTGTGTTAGCGGTGGTACTGGCTCGGGTCCGTTAATCTCCTTCAGGGCGACCGGAGTAGCAGAGGAGGCGCTGCAGGGAGCGGATGGTCGGAGGCTGTTCCTGGAGCAAGGAGGAATCGGCTGTTGGAGACGCATGGTCGCTGGCGTGGCTTGTGGGAAGCGACTCCATTAGAGGACGAGGGGTACTGCTGGTTTTAACGGACCTGTTAGGCATAATTTATTTTATGTGTATAATTGAGTTTTGTTTCAATAAATTGTACATCTATCCCTTGACTTGTTTTTAAGTCTGCTCACCCCTGATTTTTAAAGAACCTGTGAACCTTTTAGGGTCCTAGAGCTCTGCTAATCTCTAGGTGGCGTTGTCGGGTTTTAATTGCTTTCAATTACCTTTAAATCTCTTAATTGCGTTTAATTTATATTTATTAGTCTTAAAGCACATTTTGGTTCTGAGTTTTAATTACTTTTAAGTACTTTTACATTTCTTAGTTGGGTTTAATTTATATTGGAGTTGAAGGATATTTTGTCCGACTTCTCCCGGCCACGTGACAGTAGTCCTTTGAAATCACTAATATTACAGGGCAAAACTGCTTGAATGGTTGCCCATTAATTTATTTCATTTAGGTGCAATCCCGCGGGGGAGAAGCGCACTTGGCAGCAGCTTAAAATGAAATATAAAAACATGGTTCAAACAGGTAAGACCTTGGCACGATCTCATGGAGGTAGCTACCTCATTTTGATGTTTTACATTGTAAAGTAAATATTAAGTGGCTGTTTGTGCAGTTGTTTCATCCCCAACATAATGCTGTTTTCACACATAAATATAAGGTTTTTTCTTTCTGCTCCCTTTCATTGTAAAATTGGTTATATTGTGTTCATATAATTTGTTCTTTGTTAACAAATGAAATTTCAAAAATGAGTTTTCTCATCTATATCATGTTATGTTAAATAATTAAGCCTATATTTAAACTAACAGACTTTTTCTCAGCCAACAGAAAGAAGGCAGATGCACAGGCCCAGCACCGCCACCTCAAACTGAGGCAGAGGAGCTGGCCCTCAGCCAGAATGTAGGAAGGCCAGTGGCTGAGGGAATCCCTGGAGGGAGTTCATCTTCTGAGACCACCACCCAAGACACAAGTGCCTTCATAAAATGTAATATGCCTTGGCCTATATATATATATATATTTTTAAAGCCTATTCATAAAAATATTTATTTTCCTGTCTTTTCTCCGTTTGTCCCAACAAATTCTGATGGTACTGTCTGCGTGGTGGAGCCACCTCAAGCCACAACATACCTTGTAACTGTAAGTAGGCAATACTCCAAAGATTTTGCAAAATGGTCCATTTAAGTATACTGAAACATATCACTCATCTAGGATGAAGACTACAACGAAACTCTTGACTGCTGCCTTCACAGAGGGGGATCCAGAAAGGCCTATAGAGGTAACATCTTCATATGTTACTGATAGTTGCCTTTACATTTATTAACATTCTGGTGGAATATAGAGTGTGACATTTAGCCTACACTGAAGTATGAACACATTCTCATCCTTTTTAACAGGGCCTGGCTGGGCAGCAGCAAGAAGGTCCCTCAACTTCCACTGCACAGACTGACACAGTGAGATAAATATTCAGTCAACACCAGAGGTTCAGTCTGTGGAATTCGTGTGCTGTATCATTTAATGTCCTCCTTATGTATTCCGTGTTACCAGTAAAAGAAATCTACAAAATCTATTCTTGCTGATAATACAAAACTGAAAAAGACATGCAATACTTGGACCGCAAGATAAAAATTGCAGACCTAGAAACTGCAATACTGGAGCACAAGTTAGAGGTGGGTGCATGGTGAACTATGTTAATGATATTAACTATTGGAACATTAACTAAACAAGCTCTTTTATTTGTAGGAAATAAAGAAGACCAAATGAAATGTGTATTATTGATTTATTTGACTGCTGTGGTGGTGATGAGGGTGACTTAATCTCGGAAAGGATTATGGCATATGGTGTCTCTGACTGCTCTGCCATCCTGCATAGCTGGCAGGTGGAAGGGGTCATCATCAGGGTCGTCCATTTGTAGGACAGGTTGTTGCTCTCCTCTAATAGTAGCAGTATTATGAAGAACAACACAAGCCACAATATCACAGGCCCTCGCAGGGGTCACCCTCAGGTGACGTAGACACTGGAAACTGGCTTTTAGCAGGCCTATGGTCATCTCCACCCGGGCTCTCGTCCTGCAGTGAGCCCGATTGAAGTTCTGTTGGGGGCCTGGTTCAGGGTCAGGGTAAGGGGTCAGCAGCCTGGGTTGGCATGGGTAACCCCTGTCACCCAGCAGAAGGCCGTCAAACTCTCCTGTAATGTATAGTTAGAGTATATTAAAGGAGGGAGACAAGTGTATTGTGCAAATCTTTAGGCTGCTTACCACGTTGCAGTCTGTTGCTCAGGTTAGACTCGCGATAAATCCTTGAGTCATGAACAGACCCTCCACATTGGAAATAATGTATCCGGCATCACATATGATCTTGACAGTGCAGAGAATGACAGATGTTTAACTATGATGCAGTCTTTAACATTTTGAAACAGTAGTCAATCGACATGTACCTGCACATTTATGCTATGAAAGGACTTCCTATTCACATAGTCTGCTTCATTATGTGAAGGAGCTGTGATGGGGATGTGTGCCATCTATGCAGACAATCACACTGGGAAATCCTAAAAGAAATTAAAATGACTAATCCCAATCTGAGGTTGCAGCACGTCATTAACCAAATATAATTTAAAATTAATTTAACAGATCTCTACATCATTCACCTGCAATCCTGTGGAACCCCCCCCTTGATGACTGACGGGTTTATGTCCAGGGAAAACGACAAAGATTGGTAAAAGCCGTTTCAGGGCGAGGCACACTTTTCTCACCGCCCTGCATGCAGTCGCCTTGCTCAAGTGCTCTGCATCTCCGACATTGTAAAGAAAACTCCCATTTGCAAAAAAACGCAGCGCAACACACAATATCTGCTGAGATGTCAGGGCATGACTACGGCTGGTAAAGTTGCAAATGTAAGGACGGATTAGATTATGTATGTAGATGATGGACTGTGCCGTGAAACGGTACCGCTCAAAAAGATAACACTAAGTGATTAAGTCTGGAAAAGCAAGAACATCTATGCGTGGTCTGATAAATATCTCCCAACGAATAATTAACTCTCTGCGCAGTATCGCTGCACCTTCATCCACGGGATCATGATCAAAAGGACATGCCATGTTAACGAAAAAAAGTCACCACCTACTGTGCCTAATGGACTTCCACTGACTGATATATATATATATATATATATATATATATATATATATATATATATTTTTTAAATGTTTATTGAGGTTTTTTTTTTACATAATCACATAACAACAATAATACAACATCAACAGCGCTCAGTACAACATTGGTCTAGACAGCCTGTACACATGTACTTCTCACATCTGACCAGAACAATGAAAATTCTTACCCTGTGAGAAAAAAGGACTAGACTGATAAAATAGTCAAATAAATGTAATAAAATGAATATATAAATAATAATATACCCCGTATCACAATTCTAGTAGTTTCAAATTGTCAGACTGTAATAATATGCAGGAAAGGAGCCAAAGGCTAGCCAAGGACAGCGCTTGATAGTACTGAAGCCACTGTGGAGTTAGAAAAGCGAAGATATGGAGTCCAAATATTCATAAACTGTCCTTCTGACGAGTGAAGCAAGCAGGTCAGGTACTCAAGGGGAAAACATTCCAATTATCTTATGCCAGTTTGATGTAGTGGGGGGTTTGTCACTTATCCAAGACAGAAAGATGTTCTTCCTTGCTGCATATGTAAGGATATTATACAGTCTTGTAGAGTCAACACCCACAATAGAATCTTGACTGGGGTAACCTAGGATCAAAGAAAGAGGGTCCATGTGTAACACAACACCAAATATATTTTCCAAATCTTGCAAAACATCCAACCAATATGTTTGAATTTTAGGACAGGACCAAATACAGTGAGTATAGGTTCCAACTGAGATTTTACATTTTAAACATGCAGGTGAGAGTTTAGAGTTCATTTTATGTCTTTTGTTAGGAGAAATTTGTAAACGGTGGACGATCTTAAATTGCAACAATCTGGCACGGTTACACACTGAAATTTTCTTTGTTTGAGTCCATATCTTAGTCCATTTATCCCATCAATATTTATACCAAGTTCATGCTGCCATGTCTGCATAACATCTTGTACATTTATCACATCAGTCTGGCTTAAGACATTATAAAAGCGAGTAATGCATTTTTTTAGCTGGGCCAAGGAGGAGTAATTGTTCAACTGCAGATGTAGTAGCATCAGTATTAAGAGTAGTTCTCCTACTTATGAAATCGCGAATCTGCAGGTATTTGAAAAAATCATGTCTGGGAAAATTATACTTTTCTCGAAGTTGTGCAAATGATAGCATGGATGCTCCCTGAAATAAATCACACATCCTCTTTATCCCTCGGGTTGCCCAAGTGCTATATCCACCATCCACCATGCCTGGTAGGAAGTTAGGATTGCCCTGAATTGGAGTCAATGGAGATGTTAGTCCAGATCTTCCTTCAAGCTTTTGTGTAATAAACCATGCTTTCAATGTCTTAGATATTATAGGGTTGTTCTTGTAATGGCTCCTGGCTGACTTTAAGTCCTTGAAGGCCAAAAGGCCTAACAGGGAGCCTGAGGTCTGTGACTTTTCTAGGCTCAGCAAAACAGAAGTAGGATCCTCCTTGACCCATTCCGCTATAAATCTTAGATGTGACGCTAGTTGATACCATCTGATGTTGGGAAGATCTAGGCCACCCTTTGAACTAGGGAGTTGTAATTTTGTTACTTTTAGCCTTGGCTTTCTTTTATTCCAAATGAAGTCACTCAGCCAGCCGTTAAGCAGCTTCAGTACCTTGCCTGATAAGAGTAGTGGGATCATCTGTAGGGGATATAACAATCTTGGTAAAATATTCATTTTAATGATAGAAACTCTACCAAGCAGTGACAAGGGGAGTGGAGCCCATCTGTTCAGGTCCTTCTTTATGGAGTCTAGGAGGGGGTTAAAATTCGCTTTAAACATTTCATGAAAAAAAGGTGTAATAGTAATGCCAAGACTAGAAAATTCCCCCTGGGAAATTTTGAAAGGGACACGGGGTGTGTTCGAGCCGACAAAATTATCTACGTTTTAAAGTTTGAATGAAGTCTCTAGGAGAAACTATGGCGAAGCAGCGGACAATTGAAAAAGGCTGCAATGTGAGAAAACTGCAGATATCAGAGGTAGTCAGTCCCTGATTAATGAATTGCTCTCAGCTGTGTTTCTGTGGCTTTCTCCTTGTCTGTCTCTGTTGATCACCTCAGCTGTCTGTGTCTGCTTCTCTCCTCTGCTTCATGTCTCTGTTAACATGAATTAATGAACTGAATCAATAAACATGAATGGAGCTAATGCTGACGGAGCTAACAGAGCTAACACTAACGGAGCTAACAGCTAGTGGTGCGAATAGAGCTAACGGCGCAAACGCTAACAGAGCTAACTGTGCTAACAGAGCTAATAACGGCGTTAACAAGGGGGCGGGGGGATGGGGTTTTCATTATGCATTTGTCTGTGTGTGTGTGTTTATGTATCTGTCATTGTGTGTGACTGCGTATGTGTGTGTCTTCGTCTGTTTGTGTGTGTGTGTCTGCTTGAACTACACAAGCAGCCCAACCTGCTCCTACATGGAGATGTGTCTGGTATATGTGTGTCTGAATGTGTGTGTGTGTGTGTGTGTTTGTTTGTGTGCGTGTGTAACTTCTGCTCCACCTGCTGATAATTACCTCTCTACCTCTCCCACTTTTTACCTGTTCCTGTTCAGTTTTGACGTGCTTGTTTTTAATCACTTTTTAGCTGTTGGTTAGCCCTGCTTGTGTGTGTGTTTGTGTGACTACTGTCTCAACCTTTTTGGCAAAGCGCTTGGTGAAGCTGAGTTTAACTGTTTGTTGGATGGAGATTGTTTTCAAACAATGCCCTTGTTTTGACTGAGCTCGTTAAGATAATCATTCTCAGGCGTGTTGTCCTGCAGATGTGTGTGCGTGGGTTATTGACCGGTGTGTGTGTAAATGACAGTTGCACCTGTTAAACTCCTCCCTTGAAAAGCGGCTTTTTCGCTGTCGGTTTCTTCCGAACAACTTGCGATTGTGTCAAAACCGTAGCTGCTATCAAAAAACCGATTACACTGTGAGATGCGGACAAGTCTGGGCCAGATGTACGTGTGTTTTATGTCCAGATATTCTTTAGAAAAATGACAAAATGGTCGACTTAAAAAGACTCTGCGACTCAGAGAACAGGAGTTTGTATTGTATGCAGTGAGATTTGGGTTCGGCGAACCTCCCGAACTAAATCCTCTGGTGAGAGAACCGTACCTCGTATCAGAGTGTACTATAGATCATCGGACTCCCGAGAACTTCCTGAGTCCGACCATCTCCTCGTTTTATTCCTGACACAACAACTTTTCGTTTTATGGCGATCTAAAGACAGGAGGCATTTCTGCTTTGCTCACAAAACAGCTCTGAATTTTAACATGGGACTTAATGGGAGAACAGGAGGGCGCTGGCTGCACAAAACGTCTCACTATTTAAATTCAGTAAGTCTCTCGGCTTTTTCGAGGACATCACACGAAAGAGGACAAGTTTGTCTACAAACTGATCCCAAAATTATGCGTGTAGAGTGTAATTTGTGGCCGTAGCGACGAGAAAAAGAGAAGATTTTCAGATCGTTTTTAGACTCTGTGCCACTCTAGCACGCACTCTAGCACGAACATTCCGCGCAATACACACCCATTATAATCTCAAAATTTCCCGCCAAACGATCACTGTCATTGAACAGTGACTGATCAAAAACTATAGGACCAATCAAAATGTGGATGAACACACCAATAGACCAGACTTGGGTCTACATTTTAAAGTTGAAATGAAGTCTCTCGGTGAATGTATGCCTGAGCTACAGATGTTTGAAAAACTCCAATTTCAATCTTGTTTTTTTCGCCGGTCCCATTCATTTCTTATGGGAAATTTATCGCAGTTTTTCGCGTCGTAAGACGCGAAAAACTGCGATAAATTTGAGAAAAGTAATAGCACACCGATCCCGAACAATACGCACGTTTTGATATATAATTTGCGAGGGTTTTCTCAAAGCTGTGGGACGAGTTTGAGGACGAAAACTTGGAGGAAGATGAAAAATAACTAGAAAATTCCCCCTGGGAAATTTTGAAAGGGACATGGGGTGCGTTCGAGCCGACAAAATTATCTACGTTTTAAAGTTTGAATGAAGTCTCTAGGAGAAACTATGGCGAAGCAGCGGACAATTGAAAAAGGCTGCAATGTGAGAAAACGGCAGATATCAGAGGTAGTCAGTCCCTGATTAATGAATTGCTCTCAGCTGTGTTTCTGTGGCTTTCTCCTTGTCTGTCTCTGTTGATCACCTCAGCTGTCTGTGTCTGCTTCTCTCCTCTGCTTCATGTCTCTGTTAACATGAATTAATGAACTGAATCAATAAACATGAATGGAGCTAATGCTAACGGAGCTAACAGAGCTAACACTAATGGAGCGAACAGCTAACAGTGCGAATAGAGCTATCGGCGCTAACGCAACCAGAGCTAACTGTGCTAACAGAGCTAATAGAGCTAGCGGCGTTAACAAGGGGGCGGGGGGATGGGGTTTTCATTATGCATTTGTCTGTGTGTGTGTGTTTATGTATCTGTCGTTGTGTGTGACTGCGTATGTGTGTGTCTTCGTCTGTTTCTGTGGCTTTCTCCTTGTCTGTCTCTGTTGATCACCTCAGCTGTCTGTGTCTGCTTCTGTCCTCTGCTTCATGTCTCTGTTAACATGAATTAATGAACTGAATCAATAAGCATGAATGGAGTTAATGCTAACAGAGCTAACAGAGCTAACACTAACGGAGCTAACACTAACGGAGCTAACACTAACGGAGCTAACAGCTAACGGCGCGAATAGAGCTAACGGCGCTAACGCTAACAGAGCTAACTGTGCTAACAGAGCTAACAGAGCTAACGGCGTTAACAAGGGGCGGGGGGATGGGGTTTTCATTATGCATTTGTCTGTGTGTGTGTGTTTATGTATCTGTCGTTGTGTGTGACTGCGTATGTGTGTGTCTTCGTCTGTTTGTGTGTGTGTGTCTGCTTGAACTACACAAGCAGCCAAACCAGCTCCAACATGGAGATGTGTATAGTATATATGTGTCTGAATGTGTGTGTGTGTATGTGTGTGTGTGTGTGTGTGCCTGTGTAACTTCTGCATTTGTGTGACTACTGTCTCAACCTCTTTGGCAAAGAGCTTTGTGAAGCTGAGTTTAACTGCTTGTTGGACAGAGATTATTTTCAAACAATGCCCTTGTTTTGACTGAGCTCGTTAAGATAATCACTCTCAGGCTTGTTGTCCTGCAGATGTGTGTGCGTGGGTTCTTGACCGGTGTGTGTGTAAATGACAGTTAATGACAGTTACACCTGTTAACTGAAAAGCGGCTTTTTCGCTGTCGGTTTCTTCCGAACAACTTGCGATTGTGTCAAAACCGTAGCTGCTATCAAAAAACCGATTACACTGTGAGATGCGGACAAGTCTGGGCCAGATGTACGTGTGTTTTATGTCCAGATATTCTTTAGAAAAATGACAAAATGGTCGACTTAAAAAGACTCTGCGACTCAGAGAACAGGAGTTTGTATTGTATGCAGTGAGATTTGGGTTCGGCGAACCTCCTGAACTAAATCCTCTGGTGAGAGAACCGTACCTCGTATCAGAGTGTACTATAGATCATCGGACTCCCGAGAACTTCCTGAGTCCGGCCATCTCCTCGTTTTATTCCTGACACAACAACTTTTCGTTTTATGGCGATCTAAAGACAGGAGGCATTTCTGCTTTGCTCACAAAACAGCTCTGAATTTTAACATGGGACTTAATGGGAGAACAGGAGGGCGCTGGCTGCACAAAACGTCTCACTATTTAAATTCAGTAAGTCTCTCGGCTTTTTCGAGGACATCACACGAAAGAGGACAAGTTTGTCTACAAAATGAGCCCAAAATTATGCGTGTAGAGTGTAATTTGTGGCCGTAGCGACGAGAAAAAGAGAAGATTTTCAGATCGTTTTTAGACTCTGTGCCACTCTAGCACGCACTCTAGCACGAACATTCCGCGCAATACACACCCATTATAATCTCAAAATTTCCCGCCAAACGATCACTGTCATTGAACAGTGACTGATCAAAAACTATAGGACCAATCAAAATGTGGATGAACACACCAATAGACCAGACTTGGGTCTACATTTTAAAGTTGAAATGAAGTCTCTCGGTGAATGTATGCCTGAGCTACAGATGTTTGAAAAACTCCAATTTCAATCTTGTTTTTTTCGCCCGTCCCATTCATTTCTTATGGGAAATTTATCGCAGTTTTTCGCGTCTTACGACGCGAAAAACTGCGATAAATTTGAGAAAAGTAATAGCACACCGATCCCGAACAATACGCACGTTTTGATATATAATTTGCGAGGGTTTTCTCAAAGCTGTGGGACGAGTTTGAGGACGAAAACTTGGAGGAAGATGAAAAATAACTAGAAAATTCCCCCTGGGAAATTTTGAAAGGGACACGGGGTGTGTTCGAGCCGACAAAATTATCTACGTTTTAAACTTTGAATGAAGTCTCTAGGACAAAGTATGGCCGAGCAGCGGACAATTGAAAAAGGCTGAAATTTGAGGAAATTTCCCCATTCATTTCTTATGGGAAATTTATCGCAGTTGTTCGCGTCTTACGTCGGCCTTCGATGGTCATAGCTCGAAAACCGTAAGAGATATCAAAATGTGCCGAGGGTCATTTGGAGCCGACAAAATTATCTACGTTTTAAAGTTTGAATGAAGTCTCTAGGAGAAACTATGGCGAAGCAGCGGACAATTGAAAAAGGCTGCAATGTGAGAAAACGGCAGATATCAGAGGCAGTCAGTCCCTGATTAATGAATTGCTCTCAGCTGTGTTTCTGTGGCTTTCTCCTTGTCTGTCTCTGTTGATCACCTCAGCTGTCTGTGTCTGCTCTCTCCTCTGCTTCATGTCTCTGTTAACATGAATTAATGAACTGAATCAATAAACATGAATGGAGCTAATGCTAACGGAGCTAACAGAGCTAACACTAATGGAGCGAACAGCTAGCGGTGCGAATAGAGCAAACGGCGCTAACGCAACCAGAGCTAACTGTGCTAACAGAGCTAACAGAGCTAGCGGCGTTAACAAGGGGGCGGGGGGATGGGGTTTTCATTATGCATTTGTCTGTGTGTGTGTGTTTATGTATCTGTCGTTGTGTGTGACTGCGTATGTGTGTGTCTTCGTCTGTTTCTGTGGCTTTCTCCTTGTCTGTCTCTGTTGATCACCTCAGCTGTCTGTGTCTGCTTCTCTCCTCTGCTTCATGTCTCTGTTAACATGAATTAATGAACTGAATCAATAAGCATGAATGGAGTTAATGCTAACAGAGCTAACAGAGCTAACACGAACGGAGCTAACACTAACGGAGCAAACAGCTAACGGCGCGAATAGAGCTAACGGCGCTAACGCTAACAGAGCTAACTGTGCTAACAGAGCTAATAGAGCTAACGGTGTTAACAAGGGGGCGGGGGGATGGGGTTTTCATTATGCATTTGTCTGTGTGTGTGTGTTTATGTATCTGTCATTGTGTGTGACTGCGTATGTGTGTGTCTTCGTCTGTTTGTGTGTGTGTGTCTGCTTGAACTACACAAGCAGCCCAACCAGCTCCTACATGGAGATGTGTATAGTATATATGTGTCTGAATGTGTGTGTGTGTGTGTGTGCGTGTGTGCCTGTGTAACTTCTGCCCCACCTGCTGATAATTACCTCTGCACCTCTCCCACTGTTTACCTGTTCCTGTTCAGTTTTGACGTGCTGTTTTTAATCACTTTTTAGCTGTTGGTTAGCCCTTTTTGTGTGTGCATTTGTGTGACTACTGTCTCAACCTCTTTGGCAAAGAGCTTTCTGAAGCTGAGTTTAACTGCTTGTTGGACAGAGATTGTTTTCAAACAATGCCCTTGTTTTGACTGAGCTCGTTAAGATAATCATTCTCAGGCTGGTTGTCCTGCAGATGTGTGTGCGTGGGTTATTGACCGGTGTGTGTGTAAATGACAGTTGCACCTGTTAAACTCTTCCCTTGAAAAGCGGCTTTTTCGCTGTCGGTTTCTTCCGAACAACTTGCGATTGTGTCAAAACCGTAGCTGCTATCAAAAAAACGATTACACTGTGAGATGCGGACAAGTCTGGGCCAGATGTACGTGTGTTTTATGTCCAGATATTCTTTAGAAAAATGACAAAATGGTCGACTTAAAAAGACTCTGCGACTCAGAGAACAGGAGTTTGTATTGTATGCAGTGAGATTTGGGTTCGGCGAACCTCCTGAACTAAATCCTCTGGTGAGAGAACCGTACCTCGTATCAGAGTGTACTATAGATCATCGGACTCCCGAGAACTTCCTGAGTCCGGCCATCTCCTCGTTTTATTCCTGACACAACAACTTTTCGTTTTATGGCGATCTAAAGACAGGAGGCATTTCTGCTTTGCTCACAAAACAGCTCTGAATTTTAACATGGGACTTAATGGGAGAACAGGAGGGCGCTGGCTGCACAAAACGTCTCACTATTTAAATTCAGTAAGTCTCTCGGCTTTTTCGAGGACATCACACGAAAGAGGACAAGTTTGTCTACAAAAGATCCCAAAATTATGTGTCTCCTATTCACCGTTTGGATTTTACGGCAATTTTAGAAACACATTTCAGGCGATTTCTCACCGGCTGTCTCACTCTAACTTTTGAATTTATCCACTCTAGGGGGAGAAATTCTGAGCATTTTTGTGAGAAACTTGATGGTCTTCAGATGGTCGTAGCTCGAAAACCGTAAGAGATATCAAAAAATGTGCCGGTATTATTTTTGAGCTGACAAATTTATCTACGTTTTAAACTTTGAATGAAGTCTCTAGGACAAAGTATGGCCGAGCTGCGGACAATTGAAAAAGGCTGAAATTTGAGGAAATTTCCCCATTCATTTCTTATGGGAAATTTATCGCAGTTGTTCGCGTCTTACGTCGGCCTTCGATGGTCATAGCTCGAAAACCGTAAGATTTATCAAAATGTGCCAAGGGTCATTTGGAGCCGACAAAATTATCTACGTTTTAAAGTTTGAATGACGTCTCTAGGAGAAAGTATGGCAGAGCAGCGGACAATTGAAAAAGGCTGAAATTTGAGGACGTCCCCATTCATTTCTTATGGGAAATTTATCGCAGTTTTTCGCGTCTTACGACGCGAAAAACTGCGATAAATTTGAGAAAAGTAATAGCACACCGATCCCGAACAAACCGCACGTTTTGATATATAATTTGCAAGGGTTTTCTCAAAGCTGCGGGGCGAGTTTAGGGACAAAAATTTGGAGGATGATGAAAAATAATAACTAGAAAATTCCCCCTGGGAAATTTTGAAAGGGACACGGGGTGCGTTCGAGCCGACAAAATTATCTACGTTTTAAAGTTTGAATGAAGTCTCTAGGACAAAGTATGGCCGAGCAGCGGACAATTGAAAAAGGCTGAAATTTGAGGAAATTTCCCCATTCATTTCTTATGGGAAATTTATCGCAGTTGTTCGCGTCTTACGTCGGCCTTCGATGGTCATAGCTCGAAAACCGTAAGAGATATCAAAATGTGCCGAGGGTCATTTGGAGCCGACAAAATTATCTACGTTTTAAAGTTTGAATGAAGTCTCTAGGAGAAACTATGGCGAAGCAGCGGACAATTGAAAAAGGCTGCAATGTGAGAAAACGGCAGATATCAGAGGCAGTCAGTCCCTGATTAATGAATTGCTCTCAGCTGTGTTTCTGTGGCTTTCTCCTTGTCTGTCTCTGTTGATCACCTCAGCTGTCTGTGTCTGCTTCTCTCCTCTGCTTCATGTCTCTGTTAACATGAATTAATGAACTGAATCAATAAACATGAATGGAGCTAATGCTAACAGAGCTAACAGAGCTAACACTAACTGAGCTAACAGCTAAAGGTGCGAATATAGCTAACGGCGCTAGCGCTAACAGAGCTAACTGTGCTAACAGAGCTAATAGAGCTAGCGGCGTTAACAAGGGGGCGGGGGGATGGGGTTTTCATTATGCATTTGTCTGTGTGTGTGTGTTTATGTATCTGTCGTTGTGTGTGACTGCGTATGTGTGTGTCTTCGTCTGTTTCTGTGGCTTTCTCCTTGTCTGTCTCTGTTGATCACCTCAGCTGTCTGTGTCTGCTTCTCTCCTCTGCTTCATGTCTCTGTTAACATGAATTAATGAACTGAATCAATAAGCATGAATGGAGTTAATGCTAACAGAGCTAACAGAGCTAACACTAACGGAGCTAACACTAACGGAGCTAACAGCTAACGGCGCGAATAGAGCTAACGGCGCTAACGCTAACAGAGCTAACTGTGCTAACAGAGCTAATAGAGCTAACGGTGTTAACAAGGGGGCGGGGGGATGGGGTTTTCATTATGCATTTGTCTGTGTATGTGTGTTTATGTATCTGTCATTGTGTGTGACTGCGTATGTGTGTGTCTTCGTCTGTTTGTGTGTGTGTGTCTGCTTGAACTACACAAGCAGCCCAACCAGCTCCTACATGGAGATGTGTATAGTATATATGTGTCTGAATGTGTGTGTGTGTGTGTGTGTGCGTGTGTGCCTGTGTAACTTCTGCCCCACCTGCTGATAATTACCTCTCTACCTCTCCCACTTTTTACCTGTTCCTGTTCAGTTTTGACGTGCTGTTTTTAATCACTTTTTAGCTGTTGGTTAGCCCTGCTTGTGTGTGTGTTTGTGTGACTACTGTCTCAACCTTTTTGGCAAAGCGCTTGGTGAAGCTGAGTTTAACTGTTTGTTGAATGGAGATTGTTTTCAAACAATGCCCTTGCTTTGACTGAGCTCGTTAAGATAATCATTCTCAGGCTTGTTGTCCTGCAGATGTGTGTGCGTGGGTTATTGACCGGTGTGTGTGTAAATGACAGTTGCACCTGTTAAACTCCTCCCTTGAAAAGCGGCTTTTTCGCTGTCGGTTTCTTCCGAACAACTTGCGATTGTGTCAAAACCGTAGCTGCTATCAAAAAACCGATTACACTGTGAGATGCGGACAAGTCTGGGCCAGATGTACGTGTGTTTTATGTCCAGATATTCTTTAGAAAAATGACAAAATGGTCGACTTAAAAAGACTCTGCGACTCAGAGAACAGGAGTTTGTATTGTATGCAGTGAGATTTGGGTTCGGCGAACCTCCTGAACTAAATCCTCTGGTGAGAGAACCGTACCTCGTATCAGAGTGTACTATAGATCATCGGACTCCCGAGAACTTCCTGAGTCCGGCCATCTCCTCGTTTTATTCCTGACACAACAACTTTTCGTTTTATGGCGATCTAAAGACAGGAGGCATTTCTGCTTTGCTCACAAAACAGCTCTGAATTTTAACATGGGACTTAATGGGAGAACAGGAGGGCGCTGGCTGCACAAAACGTCTCACTATTTAAATTCAGTAAGTCTCTCGGCTTTTTCGAGGACATCACACGAAAGAGGACAAGTTTGTCTACAAACTGATCCCAAAATTATGCGTGTAGAGTGTAATTTGTGGCCGTAGCGACGAGAAAAAGAGAAGATTTTCAGATCGTTTTTAGACTCTGTGCCACTCTAGCACGCACTCTAGCACGAACATTCCGCGCAATACACACCCATTATAATCTCAAAATTTCCCGCCAAACGATCACTGTCATTGAACAGTGACTGATCAAAAACTATAGGACCAATCAAAATGTGGATGAACACACCAATAGACCAGACTTGGGTCTACATTTTAAAGTTGAAATGAAGTCTCTCGGTGAATGTGCCTGAGCTACAGATGTTTGAAAAACTCCAATTTCAATCTTGTTTTTTTCGCCCGTCCCATTCATTTCTTATGGGAAATTTATCGCAGTTTTTCGCGTCTTACGACGCGAAAAACTGCGATAAATTTGAGAAAAGTAATAGCACACCGATCCCGAACAATACGCACGTTTTGATATATAATTTGCGAGGGTTTTCTCAAAGCTGCGGGGCGAGTTTGAGGACGAAAACTTGGAGGAAGATGAAAAATAATAAGAAGAAGAAGAAGAAGAAACGCGCGGGATAGTAATAAGTGACTCGGGGCTACGCCCCGAGTCACTGGCTCCTGCAGCTATTTCATAGCTGTAGGAGCCAGTGACTCGGGACGTTGCCCCGTGTCCCTAATAATAATAAGAAGAAACGCGCGGGATAGTAATAAGTGACTCGGGGCTATGCCCCGAGTCACTGGCTCCTGCAGCAGAGCTGCAGGAGCCAGTGCCTCGGAGCGTGCCCCGTGTCCCTAATAAGAAGAAGAAGAAGAAGAAGAAGAAGAAACGCGCGGGATAGTAATAAGTGACTCGGGGCTACGCCCCGAGTCACTGGCTCCTGCAGCTATTTCATAGCTGTAGGAGCCAGTGACTCGGGACGTTGCCCCGTGTCCCTAATAAGAAGAAGAAGAAGAAACGCGCGGGATAGTAATAAGTGACTCGGGGCGTAGCCCCGAGTCACTGGCTCCTGCAGCTATTTCATAGCTGTAGGGGCCAGTGACTCGGGACGTTGCCCCGTGTCCCTAATAAGAAGAAGAAGAAGAAGAAGAAACGCGCGGGATAGTAATAAGTGACTCGGGGCGTCCCGAGTCACTGGCTCCTACAGCTATGAAATAGCTGCAGGAGCCAGTGACTCGGGACGTTGCCCCGTGTCCCTAATAATAATAATAATAAGAAGAAACGCGCGGGATAGTAATAAGTGACTCGGGGCTACGCCCCGACTCGGGACGTTGCCCCGTGTCCCTAATAAGAAGAAGAAGAAGAAACGCGCGGGATAGTAATAAGTGACTCGGGACGTTGCCCCGTGTCCCTAATAAGAAGAAGAAGAAGAAGAAGAAACGCGCGGGATAGTAATAAGTGACTCGGGGCTATGCCCCGAGTCACTGGCTCCTGCAGCTATTTCATAGCTGTAGGAGCCAGTGACTCGGGACGTGTCCCTAATAAACAAAACCTGTAAGGGGCCATTTAAATGGAAATGACGGTAGAGTGTTAGTTCTGTCCCTAAGGTTTCCCATTGGCATAGCCAAAGACTTTGAGAAATTAATTTTATAACCTGAAAAACTTCCAAACAGAGTGATTACATCAACAAGACGCAAAACAGAGATTTCAGGTTGCAGCACGTAAAGCAAAACGTCATCCGCATAAAGAGAAATTTTATGCTGGATCCCACCTACATTCAAGCCAATTATTTCAGGATCTTGCCTTATGGCTTCAGCGAGAGGCTCTATAGCAAGAGCGAAAAGAGCAGGGCTGAGAGGGCAGCCCTGACGTGTTGAGCGATGAAGTGGGAAATTGTCAGATCTATAGCCATTGGTGATGACTGCGGCCATGGGATTTTTATATAATAATTTGACCCATTTGATAAAATTGTCTCCCAAATTAATTTTTTTTAAGACGTTAAACAGATATGACCATTCGACACGGTCAAATGCCTTTTCTGCATCCAATGAAATGACTGTGCTATCTATTTCCTGTGTCTGACAAATATTGATAATATGCAGAAGCCTCCTAACATTGTAACTAGAACTCCCACCTTTGATAAAGCCTGTTTGATCCTCTTTAATGAGAAAAGGTAGAACTTTCTCGAGACGTAATGCTAATATTTTGGATAATATTTTAATGTCCTGATTCAGAAGAGCAATAGACCTGTATCCCGAGCAGTCCTCAGGGGACTTTCCTTTTTTTAAAATTAAGGTGATATCGGCTTCTCTTAGCGAATTGGGGAGGCTTTCAGTGATGAAGGAATGTTCTAGCATTTCCAAGAAGGGGTCTATAAGCACATCTTGAAATTCACGATAAAATTCGCTGCTCAAGCCATCAGGCCCTGGTGTCTTGCCTGACTGCAGGCCTTTAAGTGCTAATAAGGCCTCTTCCCTGGAGATGGGAGCATTTAGTTCACGTTTTTGGGAATCAGAGATGGTTGGAAAGGTTAGTCTCTCTAAAAATGATTCCATCCTATCTGTAACTCCCTGTGGTTGGTCTGATTCATACAACTTGGCGTAAAATTGCCTGAAAGTGCTATTGATGTTTTTGTTATCAAAGTGGTGGGTTCCATTCCCATCTAAAATTGAATGAATCACCTGAGGATCCCTTTTAATTTTGGTCAAATGAGATAAATATTTACTGGGTTTATCCCCATACTCATATAACCTTTGCTTTGAGAAGAGAAGAGCACTCTTAGCTTGTTGGGTCAGTAAAGTGTCCAGAGCAGCCTGTGTGGCACATTTCCTCTGCAATATTAATGGGTCTGATGTTAAGCAAAGTGTACTTTTAATATCTAGCAGTTCTTTTTCAAGTTTTAGTTGCTGTTCCAATTGTTTTTTCCTTTTCGAAGCTGAATAGGCAATAATTATACCCCTAATGTATGCTTTAGAAGTTTCCCACAGCAAGGATGGGTTGCTGGTAGATTAATAGACAAAAATATCCTAAATTCACTTTTCAGATAAGAGATGAATTTGATGTCTTTCAGGAGACGCGTATCGAATCTCCAGCGTTTACTTTTTGTAGATTCTATATCTAGAGACAATTCTCGGAGCAAAATTGCATGATCGCTAACTACAATATTGCCTATTGAGCAGGAAGACACACATTGCATCACAGTCTGGGGTATAAAAAAATAATCAATCCGCGTATGGCACTTGTGAGGAGGGGAATAAAAGGTGAATTCTCTATCAGATGGATGTAATATTCGCCATGTATCCACCAGATTGATTTCCTCACAAGTCGATAGAAGGGCTCTAGCCTGGTTTGACAGGAAAGAATTTCGTGGGGGATGTCTATCAAGTCGAGGATTAAGTAGACAATTAAAGTCACCTCCCACCAAAGCCAATGACGAAGACACTTCTGCAAATTCTGAGAATGCTTTAGTTAGTAAATCTGGAGAATAGTTAGGTGGGCAATAAAGATTCATAATAGTAATTTCTTTACTATTTAAGACACCATTTATAATCACAAATCTACCATACTTGTCCTTAATACACTTTTTTAATTGGAATGGTAGATTTCTGTGTATCAATATAACTACCCCTCTGCTACTGGTGGTAAAGGAGGAAAAGTACACCTGACCAACCCAACTGTATTTAAGTTTGAGATGCTCATTGTCCTCTAAGTGGGACTCCTGTAATAGAGCCACATCTACTCCCTCCCTCTTTAATAAAGAGTAAACCTTTCTCCGTTTCACATTACCCCTCAAACCCCTTATATTCCATGAACAGAGTTTTAACTTAAATGGTGACCTTATTCTATTGGCAGACATAATGAACTGAATTGAATATCCATACAGATGACCAGAAATGTAGTTATATAGCCTATATTATATTGCACTGCTTTTAGGGGCATATTTTTAGATAGTTTGTCCAAATAAGTCAATATGATACATTGAACTGTAAAAGACCAGTACTGAGCATGAACGACAAGTAACACAGAACCATAACAACAGGAAACGGTATATGTTAAGAAAAGGAAAAAAAAAAGAAAAAGGAAATATTGAAAGAAAAGAGAATAAGTAATGGGGGTCCTTCCCCAGATTGCCGGGGATTGCTGTTCTGTAACACCTCTAATAGGGCCAAATACGTTTCTCACATCATGTAAACAGAAAAAAAACAAAGCAAGTGACATAACCCAGTTGACCGGGGCTCACAGCAACACCCGATTATTAAATGGTAAACAAAAGTTTTCAACTTTTTTTTTTTTTTAAGCCTTAAATGTGAATCGTCATATATTCTTAAACCAGCTGGATTTTAACTGTTTGAACACTCGGGTATGAATAAGCAAGAGAGACACCCTATACACACCGTGACAACGAATAGTTATTCACATGAGAAGTACAAGATGACTCATAAAAGAGTATAGTCGCATGACCGAGTGTCCACACTTAGCTCTCATATGGGCACAGAATCCGTCATTCCTGCCGTGCTGCAGCTGCACTGGTTGCGAAGGTCAGAGCCTCTGTCGGTGAGAGGACGGTTTTCTTGGTGCCGTTCAGCGACACTTGTAATTTTGCAGGGAACAGCATGGAGTAATCAGCACCGATTTGTTTGAGATGTTGTTTGGCTTCATTAAACTCTTTCCGTTTACGAAGTACTGCAGCGGACAGGTCATTGTAGAAGGATATTTTCCTTCCCTCCACAGTAATATCCCCGCCCGCTGCTCTACGCCGTACAGCTGCCATCACTCTCTGCTTATCCGGGAATGCATGGAACCGAATGATGACCGGGCGCGGTCGCTGGTCAGACCCGGGCTTGGGCATTAGAGAGCGGTGAGCCCGTTCAAGCTTGATTCGCCCCCCCTTAGCATCTATGTCAAGAAAGTCCGGCAGCCAGTGTTCAAAGAAGTCCAAAGCATTTCTCCCTTCCATATCCTTGGGCAGGTTGAAGATGCGGATATTTTTCCGCCGTCCTCTGTTTTCCAGTTCGTCTATATGGTCGAAGAGGGATTCGACTTTTTTCTCCAGGGCTGCTACACGATTAGCTTGCGGCTCGTTAGCGGTCTCAAGCTGTAGCATCCTAGCCTCTGCTTCGTCCAAGCGGTCATTGGCCCTCTTCAGCTGAGCAGTATGAGAGAGGACTGTTTTAGCCAAAGGGTCAAGTTTGTCGTTAATAGCCCCCATTAGTTTAGTGGTCATCAAATCCAGCGCTTTAGCGAGTCCTGGTTCAAGTTCAGCGTCCTCGCCATCTTCTTCATGCTCGCTGCCATGTTGGGCTAGCTCCATAGCCGTGTCGTCAGTTGGCTGTCGCGACTTACTCTTTCCCCTTGGCATTGTTTGATGTTGTTTTGACCAGAATTGTACAAGAGTCATACCACTGCGCTGGCACTACAAAAAGGCAACGTAGTAAAGAGAGAATGTAAAAAATATGTTGGCGGAGCTCCCGTAAAACCGACTCTCTCCTAGGCCGTCATCACGTGACCCCCCTGACTGATATTTTTAATGATTTTTTTTAATAACAGACGGCAGAACTATGCCAAAACTCGTCTGCTGACTGAATGAATGAATGAGGAAATGAAATACGGTGTGTGGTTGAAAGAGGACGGAGACACAGAGAAACTCGAGGTTCCATGAGTAAAACCTGGTCCCGACCAGGTTAGGTTTATAGAGGCTGTTACTGCGGTAACTGACTCAGAGTTTAACTTACCTCTGTCTGTGAAACAGGCTTGAGTTACCCCTCTTTCTCTGGTTTGACTTACCTTTCTATGTGAAACAGAAAACTCAGTTACCCTCTTTTCAGGGTTAACATACTCAGAGTTTTCAGTAAACCTGCTTTGTGAAACGGACCTCAGGGCTGTCATCTGTTTACTTCTGACAGAGAGTATATCATATGTAGCTGCAGAGAATATAGCTGCAGCAAATATGTGAAATGAACCATCTGTGGGATTAAAGACTGGGCTGACAATACATTTAGCACAGTCAAGCATACTTAATACAACTTAAGTTGGACTTTCGTACAACCTAAATACTATTGAAGTGTAATAAGTACAAAATTAGTTGTTCCAAGTTAGCACACTTTAAGTACACTATTTAAATTGCCTGTTTGCAAGTACACTTCAGTATGATCAATATACAAATATTTGGTATATTTTGATCGTTTTTTCCCTCCACTGGGGTCTCTATTAAAGAAAGTTGTTTGTCTTTTTTATGTGTGCATAATTTCATCTCTGCTGTCTTGTCATCCAGCTACACGAATGAGCTTGACAAGTTAAATGCACACAGCTTGCATATTGTTGGTTTGAATGTTTACATTATGGCATAAAGCAGGAGTAGTAGTTTTTTGAAGCATGATATACTGTTCATGTATACTATTAAACTTGTTAGCCATTAACACAGCAGACAAACATACTGCTCTCTGTTGACTCAGTATCAGCACAGTTTTCTGATGTACTGACTTCACAACTGGAGCCTGCTGCACAGTATGCTGTTCAGTTGAATTTGTCTAAATATTACCTGCTAGCACTATTTAAAAGCCATACTCCTGCAGTAGTTTCAGCCATTATTATGCTTTGAACAGAGTCATGTGGAGGCATGGCTGAGGTAGGATAAAAGGGCACCAACAGATCCTGGACCAGCTGTTCACCTGCCTCTCAACATAATCTGCATGAATGCAGAAAATAATAAATAAAAGTAGTGTGTGAATGTATCTAACTGTATGCAACTTAGTGAAAGTAATGATTTCTCCAAAAATGTACTCAAGAGTAAAAACTATGCAGCATTAAAACTGCTCCAAGAATTTACTAGAAATACATCATATGGTTTGTTGATCTAATTGGTGGAAGCTATAGGGATGTTTGAGCCAATCACCTGCCAAGTATTTCTTGAAAGTACCTGCCCTTTTCAAAACAGTTTCCAAAGACGACTAGATGGTTCTATGTAAGAAACCATCTGTTGTGTCAAGTTAACTAACAACTGGTATTGTTCTGCTTGCAGTGTCTTATTGTTTTTGTCAGTTTTTTTTTCTGGTCTGTTGTTTTCGTCTTTGTCCTTGATGTATCTGCTGACATGATTGTCTTTGTGTTTGTTGTCTTTCTCTCTGTCAGTTTGTGTTGTGATTGCTCTTATTTGTGTTTCTTTGCTGCTCTTGGCACTGCTGTCAGTGTATTGAAATTGTACAGAGTAAACATCATTCTCTGCCTGTCAATGCTTTTTAGCCCAGTTTTGAGTACCAGCAGTGTGCTGGAGGTGATACTTTGGGGATTTAGGGTCACTACTGAGCACTTTAACCAAATGAGCTTTACTGTGAGAACAGGCTCCATAATGAGCTTTTGGCAGCTCCAGTGCTGAAAATCACAGAGCAAACACAGCCAACGTGGAGGGTCCGCCTGTTAAACTCTGCAGTGAAAAAGATTAGAGCAGATAATGTAGAAGAACCAGCCGCTTACTGACAGGCAGTTCTCTGAATCTGAATGTGGACTGCTCAACTGGGCAGATGGCACACCACTGCCCCCTGCTGACTTACCTTCACATTAATGCTGCTGCTGTTCCAAACTAATGAGGACCAACACTGAGCGTATATTCACTAGTGTCTTTCACACAAAACTTTCAGGATGTGAGGAAGGTTCTTACTCATATCGCCAGTAGTGTCAGCATCATTTAGAGGCCTGTTCACGAACCCTCAGTCAGAGAATACTGTAATGTAACAAAGTTCAGACAAATGTTAAAATACGATAAGACTTTCTTAATCCCCAGGTGGGGAAACTTGAGTGTTGCAGGCAGCAGGCAATAGCAGTAAGAACAACAGAATAGAAAAATGCAAAAGAAAAATTCATAATATATATGTACATTTTAAACAAGAACTATAAAAAATATAAAAGATATATACATCCTTTATATTTATGTTATGTTATATTTAGGCATTCACAGCACTGCTGAAACCCCTTAACACTCGACAAACCAGCCATGATGTGAGTTTTTGGGGTCACATGAGTCACAGTGTGAAAGGCTATTAAGCCATCTGGGGATCTCAGTGATGGTTGATAGTTCCAGTTCGACATGGATGGCTTCTTTCACTCTTCTTTAAAACCATCAGTCTTTCCTGGCCAAAATATGTACATTGTTGTCCTCAAATGAGTGCCCCTTGTCCTCCCAGGCAGCTGCTGGCCAGGGAAAGAGGTCAGAGAAGAGGAGAAGCAACGTTGCTTCTCTCTTGGACATTCTCAGCTGCGTCCCATCCCATCATCAGCTTGGTCAGCTGATGCATCTCTTTCTCTTGTCTGGAGCTTCCTGGGCCTCAGATATTTTCAGGCATCTTGGATTCCACATGTTGACTTTGGCTTGAGTTTGTTGTCTCTCAACAGGAAGACAGGCGTAACAAGACATGACGCTGTGAACTGACAAATCAACAGACATGACGAGAAATGACGAAAAATCTTCCTTAGCATTTCCCTGTATCGCTCTAGGTCATTCTGGGTGTCAGTATCAGCTGTGTGTGTTGTTTTGTCCTCTTTTGCAGTATGACCATGCCTTTTGCTAATCTCTCTAAAATGAGCAGGGAATGGATCTGACAGCTCTCTGTTTGCTAACTGACAGCCAATTACCCCAGTTTTCACGTGGACATTAAACACTATTATATACTATTCTTGGATTGTGAATCGACGTGATATGTTTCACTGTCACACTGCTTCGAAAGGCTTTCTGTTTTATTTTAACTGCGCTGCAACAAGAAGCAGATTTTTTATTTGAGTCTGGGGGGGGGGGGGGGGCAGAAGGAGTTTTTGCTGTAATATTTCTGAACATGAACAAAAAAAGTTTTTAAGGAAGTGGAATGGAGGGTCACATGATTATGTGGATTTCTGTTCTGTCAAATATCATGATTTATTACATTATCAGACAAAGTAAGTTTACTCTGTGACATTTTTAGTAGGTTCAGACTGAAAATGGTCCTGCATTTACAACACAGCTGTGTTGTTGCATGTATGTTGCTTTAGGTCATGGTGAGGCAATGACAACTGATTCAGGAAATCTAGTTGGAGTTACTGATTAATGCAGTTACAGGCTTAGCATATGGCAAAACACTTCTATAATATTTGAGACAGGATTTTACAAATGCAGAAAGTTATCACTGTGGCAACTATTTTATCTGGTGGTGAGGTAAACAATAAAAGTGTGTCTTCATATTACAGTATCTACCAAGAATGCATTCTTGATTGAGTGTAAGATTTGGTTGAATCAAAACTTAAAACCAAGTTCAACTTTTTTTTTGCCAGGTGACCCTGCACTGTTTTCTGCGCTGCAACAAGCCCCAAGTTCAGATCGGCATGTCCTAAGTCAAGTTTGAGGTGAAGATTAGCAAGTCCTAAGTCAAATCTCAATTCAAGATAAACCAGTCCCCAGTCAAGTAAAAATTTAGACACAACCCAGCACTTTCCCATGATTTTCTGGAGGAGCAATTTTATGGGGCTACAACAGTGACTTTAGATTTTGGGAAGAACACAAAATGGAAATATTGGCACTGACACACATGTACTGGAAAAATAATTGTATTGGCACTGAAACAAGCATTAGCACTGCAAAAAGTTCCACAAAATAATAAAACACAGATGTTAAGAATTATTATGTGGCCTTGTAAGAGACCATGGTCAAGTCAGCCACTGTCAGGATTTTGATCCATGTCAAATCATGCAGTTCACATGGGTGCTTGGAGTGACCTAAAAGGTTACATACCAAATAAAAACAAGATTATATTACACATATATATATGCTATTAAATATGCCTTGCTGAATATGAGAAGTCCCCTAACAAAGTCCTGTGATGATAAAACTGTTTCCATTATAGTTTTACTGAGAAGCCCATTGGATTTCTGTTCAAAATGTTCATATGACCATATGGAATTCTAATTAATCTCATTCTACATTACTGTAATGTTCCAGGGAAAGTCTCAGTGTAACACATTTACAATTTCCTCATATTTCAACTCTAATAAAGACAATGGCTGGCCTGATTGCAGTAACATTAAGTCAATGAGATGGCCACACACATATATTTTGTCTCCACTAAGCAGTCTTTTAGCACATTGATCACCCATGCTGTGTTTTTCTGGGTGATTTTTTTCGTGTCTGTCCGTTTCAGTCTGGTCAATCTCTGTGTCCTCAAGTCTCTTGTGCCTTATTGCTTCTCCTGTGGGTCCAGCGTTGTTCTTTACTATTCTTGTCTTTTTGCTGGGGACATGTCATTCTCCAGCCACACGTCAAGTGTTTTGTCCTCTCCAAACAAATGAAAAGTAATGTCTGGAAAATGCTCCATAGTTTGCCACTCAAATCAGCTGGCAATTTGTAATTAAGCCTGGTACATTAACAGATTGACCTTGATCAGAAATGAGTATTTAAGCGTGCTGTGTTCTAAGTGTTGTTATCCAGCTTTCCTTGTAATTCTAGTGTTCTTTGTACATGACCTTTTTGGACTTTTGACGACTCACTGCCTTTACTCTTGGATACATTGTTGGATTTGCTGTTTTGTTTGGAGAGACATCAAAGCCTCTGATCTTTTCAGCAAATTGAAACTGCTTTGTGAGTCCATTTCCTCTGTGTGTCTGACAAACTGTCTTTCTCTGCTGTTGTTTTTCACATCAAATGTAACATTAGCTTTAATAGTGGACATTAGCTCACGTTAGAGTTAGAATCCGAATCTGCTTTATTGGCCAAGTCACAAACAAGGAATTTTAAACATTGCACTCAATATACATGCATCAGAAGAAGAGACATGCAGCTCAATGAGGACAAAAAAGGCAAAAAAAAAAAAAAAAGACAGAACAATAAGTAGAGCAAAATATAAAATATTACATTATAAGTTAGCTTTAGGGCATTCAATCGTTCGCAACTGGACCTGGTCAGTTTGTCTTAGAAGACGTTTCGCCTCTCATCCGAGCAGGCTTCATCAGTTCATACGCAACCAGACTAGATAGGACAGCTATAGTCCAATGAAATGGTGTTAGGTTCAAGTATTTATCCCATGAGTGAGACCAACCCACAAAAACAAGAATGGTATCACTCTATTGTGAGGCAAACGATCCCCCCATTAAGGCGGGGTGGGGTGCAACCCTTTGGTGTTAACGACAGTCGTTAGCCTTGTTAGTGTCCCATTGTTGTCATTGGGAGGCTCCTGGAGCCATGTGTGAATGGCTTTGTTGTTTGTTTTCAGAGGCTAAATCTTTGAATCTCTTAGGGAGAGATGAAAGGACAGCATTGTATGTGGGAGATAGGTGGTGTCTTAGACCTCCCCCTCTGTTCAGAGATGGTTTTTCAACCTTGACATAGATGGCTTCTCTTACTCCTCTTTCAAACCATCTGTCTTCTCTGTCCAGAATATGCACATTTTTATCCTCAAAGGAGTGTGCTTCCTCCTTGAGATGCAGGTAAACTGCTGAGTCCAGCCCTGAAGAGTTAGCCCTTCTGTGTTGTGCCATGTGTCTGCTCAGTGGCTGTTTGGTTTCCCCAATATACAAGTCTGTGCATTCCTCACTGCACTGGACTGCATACACCAGATTGTTTTCTGAGTGTGAGGTGTCCGGTCTTTGGGGTGCACCAGCCTTTGTCTGAGAGTGTTCCCAGGTTTGAAATGTACCGGGATGTTGTGTTTGTTAAAGATACGCCTGAGCTTCTCCAATACACCAGACACATATGGAATGACGATGTTATGTCGTCTGTCCCTCTTTTCTTCCTCTGTCACCCATCTGGAAGGAGCAGAACTTTTCACAAAGGCCCAGCTGGGATAACCACATGTTTTGAGGGCCCCCCTCAGGTGTTTGTGTTCCTTGTCCCTTGCCTGTTGGCTGGTTGGAACATTATCAGCTCTGTGTTGTAGAGTTCTGATAACACCTAGTTTGTGTGGGTGATGTGAGTCAAAAAGGAGGTACTGGTCTGTGTGAGTAGGTTTTCTGTAAACCCCAATATGGAGGCGCCTGTTCTCTCCAATGTGGACATCACAGTCCAAAAAAGGCAAACTCATGTCCTTGACATCCTCTCGAGTGAATTTGATGTTCTTGTCCACTGAGTTAATGTGCTCGGTGAAGGCTTGCACTTCTTGGCTTTGGATTTTTACCCAAGTGTCATCCACATATCTGTACCAATGACTTGGTGTTGTTCCCTTGAAAGAGTTCAGAGCCGTTCTTTCCACCTTCTCCATGTAAAGATTAGCCACAATGGGGGATACTGGTGAGCCCATCGCACATCCATGTTTTTGCCTGTAAAACCTTCCCCTAAATTGAAAATAGGTGGTTTTTAGGCAGAGTTCCAGTAACTGGCATATTTGCTCTGGGGTAAGGGTAGTTCTCTTCCGCAAAGTGTTGTCTTGTAACAACTGCTGTCTCACTGTTTCCACAGCATCCTGAGTTGGAATGCATGTGAACAACGATGTGACATCGAAGGAAACCATTGTTTCGGATGGGTCTAGTTTCAAGTCCCGGACCTTGTTTGCAAAGTCCATCGAGTTCCATCGACTCCCCTCTGGGGAACAGGATGTGAGTGGTCTGCAGTGATGCTTCTTGTCTGTTTCCTCAGTCTGGAGGTGTGTATGTCCTGAATGGTGGGCGGGTTGGCACCAATGATTTTCTCAGCCGTCCATATAGTCCGTTGCAGTCTTGTCCTGTTTGATGGCAGACCCAACCAGACAATGATACGTGTGCATATGAAAGGTCCATTGGGCTCTGGGTTTCAGCACTCACAAGCAGAACACCAAGACTCTCCCAACTTAAAACGAGCACAATGGCTGAATTTATTGAATAAAGGATATTCTTAGACAGGCAAAAACTCAAGATGCTTAGGTTATCAAAAAATACAAACTAAAGGCGCTTAGGCTGAGAGGCAAAAATGCAAAAGACAAAAAACAACAAAAGGCAAATTGGTAAGGGTAACTGGCTCAGGGAGGCAAGATGAGGATCACAACAAGGCAAGAGACGTACAAGACGATCTAGCACAGGACAATGGGAGATGTGGACTATATATACACGAGGTAACAATGAACAGATGGAAACAATCAGGGCTGGGCTGACAATCAGACAGGCGGGAAGAACACCAGGAAGTCAAGGGCCTGAAACGAGAGGAGAGTTAGTGTTTCACAATAAGACAGGAAGTGCATGACAAGACTTGACACTGTGAACAGACACATCAGCAGATGCGACGAGACATGACAGCATAGAACAGACTGGATTATTCTTGTATAGAACTGGATCAGCAGCCTTTGAGGCAGGTATAACTTCCTCGGTTAACGCAAGAAGTACATCCTTTGTTGCGCCTTCTTGATAATTGAGCGGATGTTTGAAGTCGACCTTCGGCCCTGTGAGATAGTGGATCCCAAAAACCTGACAGTTTCCACAGTCGAAACAGTGTTGTTGAGGATGATGACAGGTGGCAGTGTTTAGGGCTTCTCTTCAAGTCCACTATCATCTTCACAATTTTGAATGTGTTCAGCTCCAGGTTGTTCTGACTGCACCAGGACCAGCTGTGTCAAATGTCAATGTCAAATTTTATTTTCAATGCCAAAATTTGAAGTGATTATTTGGCCCAAATATGGTCCAATGTGAGCCTAGCACTGTCAGTCTATGTGTGAAATGGTGTATTTGCAGTTATTCTTGTATGTTCAGGTGTGTCTGGGACAAAGTAATTATATCCAGAGTGAGAGACTCTACCTGATGTTCCTGTTCCTCCATGTATCAACCAAGTGTAGAGGTGCAGCATGGTGGGGATAAAGTGTGTTTATTTCATCATTGTTGTGATGAAGACACTGCAATTTGCATGTTGGTGTGACAGACAAATGTCATGAAATAAAAATCCATTTCAGAGCTCAATACAAGCTGTTCAGTACTGCTGTACCTGAGGCAGCACAGTGTGTTTGTGTGTCATAACCTGTGATAACACAGGTAAAAACAGCTTGCAGCTGGAAATGTGCCAGACTTCAGACAGTGAGTCTGTGGAGCTGAACATGTTTGACTGTAAAGTGTAAAAGGGATCTGTGATGAGGTCAACCCACCGTCCGTGTCATATGAGTCTAATCACTCCCTGTCAAATACAAGCAATTGTGTTTTTTCACAGATACAATGGGAAAGATTTCAATATCAATGAAACAAAGTCACAGAAGATAAATTTCTGCTTCTGTTTCCACTGAATAAACCATGAACTTAGCATATGCAGCAAATAAAACCAGATGAGCTGAATATTTCAGGGTTACAAACATTTATTCAGTCTGTATGTCAAATAATACAGATAATGATAGAGGAAGAAAAATATCAGAAGAAACAGAAAAGAGGAAGGCTGGAAGAGAGGACAGAAAGGAGATGCAGCAGAGAAATGATGAGGAGGATATAATTTGCCTGTCAGAATTCATTAGAGTAAAACTAGTGACACACACACACACATACACTCAATGACTTTAATTTCAGAATCTCATTTCAGATCTGATTAATTACTCTCTCACACATGAAAAATGAAGGGATTAACACACACAGAGAGAGAGAGAGAGAGATGGTAAATGAATTATTCATCTAGCTTGCCTGTTTTTGTTTTAATTTGAAAATGCAACACAACAGAAACAGAATTACATCAGCAAAAAAAAAAAAAGTGCGTGTATGTGTGTTACACTGAGCTAAGCAGATAGCTCTCCAGGGTCAAATGAAAACAAACGCAACATATTTTGGTGACACTGACAAAAACAGCAATTTATGGGGGTGTTGCTCTCATTAAACAAGCTGCAGTGTAATATGAAATGGTTTAAACCCAAGTTGTGTAAAACAGAATCACATGGCCTTTTAACACCCTTGCTGCGTCTTCTAAACACTACATCTGTGGTTTAGTCTATACCCAGTTGTCGTGTCCCCCCGTTACAGCTTTTCCTGGGACATCACCTGAACTGCAGTCACCTCTTGTCTTCCTCAGAGCTGCTCTGTCTGGGTCCATGTCAATTCTCTTAATTGTCATTTCCTCACTCCTTGATCCTCGCTCAAGCTGGAAGTACATCTGTTCCGCCATCTTGCAGGCCGTCCCAAAGCCCTTATTTCTGCCCTGAGTAGCGAGGAGGGATCTCGGAGAAGCCACGAGCGAGGACACATGAGTGCATCCTTCCTGGAAGTCTTTTAACTGAATGGTATAAAGACTCCGCCCCCACAGCTTTGTAAAAGGTGGTGGAGAAACTGTTTCAGTGTAAGTATCCTGCAATGAATGGCTGTAATTCAGACATGCCTAACTCCACGTTACATTCTCCAAAGAACAATAATACAAGAATATGAGGATCCGTCATGTTTCAATTAAATCTAACAGCAGCCTCTGAACATGTGTGGAACATATTTCATCATATATAAACTCCAGCACTCTGTTATTTATTAAAATTCATGTGTTGACGTTATGATTACAAGCCTTCATGTGGCCACGTTATGTTTCCAGAACTGTCACTGATATATAAACCAAACACATCGGCCTCTCGTCACTTGTTCTGCGTGTTATCTGAGTGAAATAATGTGTTTCATGGCTCGTAGGTTTCTCTTCACTGACAGCTCTGAAATGTGTCTTTTTTCTAATAATGTAAATATCAGTGAATGTATTTAAACGGAGTATTAAGGGGGGGGTGTTTGTCGTTGTTGCTTCACGACGCTTCGGAGGACAGAGCGTTTCAATCCTCTAAAAACATAGTTCCTCGTTTCTTCTCTCCTTGCGTGTTTTCCTGTGTGTCTCTCCATGCATCCACTCTGTCAGATCGCAGTACCTGTTCCGTCTGCATTTACAGTCACTTTTGTACTTATTTGAAACATTTGGCCAAGGTTAGGAAAAATATGGTTAGGGTTAATAAAAATGTAAGCTTTAACCTCAGGTCTGTCATAGGATGCAAACTGCAGCTGGCTGCATAAAAACTATTGACTTATTTACCACCCAGATCGCCACACAAATCATACTATATGCTAGATGTGCCCTTCCAAACAACTAGAAACACCTTTAGAATGCTACCGTAGAGTTGTTTTTTTATTTTTAAGGGTCCTCTGAGAGAAGGGGCAGCCAGTTGTCCAGAAACAAATGGGCACAATGGTTGTGCTGGAGTGTTTTATTTTCTTATAGTATTTTTAAGGCAGTTTTTGCCTTAAATAAAGATAAAGAGTAGAGAGAAGATAGGAAATGAAGGGAGAGAGATGGAGAGTAACATACAACAAAGGCCCCTGACTTGACTTGAACTGGGATACACCCTAACCCGTACGATACCAGGGTGCCTCAGTAATGTAGGGTTTGACTGTAGAAGAAGCAGTGCCTGTCATTGCCCTGTATGCTGGTACCAGAGTCTTGAATTGGATGTGAGCTGCAACAAACAGGGAGCATGTGAATGGGAGTGGTGTGAGAAAGAAAGATTCCAGATGGGCAGCAACATTATGGACTAGCTAGACTCATGAGATTTTCTGTGAATACCATGGAGGTCTTGCTCTCTGTCAGTCTCTTTAATCAGTCATGATTCTCAGTTTGAGACCATCAGTAAGACCAATGACAATCCATTACTAACGGCCGTAACTAATATCCCATGAAAATTAAATCCAGCTGGTTTTATGCCTCAATATGAAACTGTGACCTCCAACAAAACAACTATAATCAAAGTCATTTTCTGCTTGGTCATAGAAATAAAGGTGCACAATTAATGTTATTTATTTGGTCCTTACAATTATTTCACTGTTTGGTAAATGCTTTACAAACCCATGAAACCAAGCATAGACAAAGAAAATTAGAAAAATACTGTTAATATGGTAAGAATAAAAATAAGGAACCTAAGTAACATATTTAACATAACAGTCAAACGCATAACACGTAACATAATCTCAGTAAAAATTACTTGTTGGATTTTTCCATCTGAACTGGAAAAATCCAACAAGTAGAAAGAAAAGAAAGTTTAGGGCTTCACATTCACTTTATACTTTATAAGAAAAACTAAAAGTTACAGGAATGAAAAAAACAAACATATAGAGAGAGTGGGTGGCACAAAGAAACCCTGCAGGATTTAATTAGAAGAAAAACAAAACATGAAAGAATATGACAGACAGGAGGAAGGAAACTAGACTGAAAAATAAAATGACAGTGATGATGATGAGGACAGTGCCAGCAAACACAGAGCCAGGGTTCAGCAGCTTCTAAGAACACTGTGTTCACAATGAAGATGAAGCTAAGGTTCTCACTTTATGCATATTTGAGCAGGATGAACTCAGTGCTTCTCATTCTGAATTTCAAAATTACAGGTCAAAGATCCCATTACATACAAAACTCTTTATGGTATTGTGAGGAAAATATACCAGAATATTTTCAAAAATACACACTCTCTTCAAGGTCACTTTAACTGCCTTCACCTGTGTGTGCTTCTGCTGAAAAGTCCTGCAGCCACACAGAATCAATCGATCAATTACTGTTTTATGACTAAGTGACAATCTCTCTATGCATCACTGAAACAGTAGTGTTTCCGTATTTTTCAGCTGTGAGAGAGTCTTCACTGACAAATAAAAATTGATTTGTCATGAATAATGAACTGAATGAATCTGACACTCTGTGTCAGCTTGATAACTAAAATGTCACATAAATGAGGTTGTAAATCAGTGATTGAGAGAGAGAAAAAAACAACATGAGATAAAACTACCCAATAATGTATAGAGCAGTCCAAGCCTGAATGAAAAGGAAGATGAGACTAAAAGAGGATACAGTCTGTTACTCATCCAGCAAATGAAAGGACTTTTGCTTGGCTAATTCAAGTACAAACATTTGATTGGGAATGATAAATCTCCTGTGGCATCTTGTCGTCGCAGACAAGGAGGCAAGACACGTTGATTCCTATATCCTTGATGACATCATGATCATGTCACACACCTGAGTTATGGTGGTCTTGTCCAATCGGAAACCAAAGTTTGGATTCAAGTCAAATCTTACACTCAGATGTATTTGATGGGGTTCTGGCAGTTCATGCTTTGGGCTTTGTATGCAGGCCTGTCTTTGTTGAGGTGCTGACATAACCCTCTCAGTTTGGGCAAGTTGAAATGTTGCACTGCTGTTGATGTTGGTCTGTCTGTCTCCTGGTTAGTTCTTTAGGCAACTAAAGGTCAGATTGTCACAAACCTTTATTCCTGTTTCTGTTCCCCAGAGGATGAACTCTTTAGATTTTAATGACTGTTATGCCCACACCCTATAGGGCAAACAACACACTATCACTGACCCAACTCAACCACAAAAAACTTTTAAAACTAACAAATTAATTTATTAACATGAAGACATACAAACAATGCATCTTTTACAGTACCTTGTCATTCAAGCAGCGTTACCATATTCTAAGTAGGGTGCAGCTATCATATGAATGTTACTTTAGGCAGGTGCTGCAGCAAACTGGGAATGTCTTCCAGCATCGTTACACACTGTTTCGCAATGGCATTGTCAAACTTAAAGACAACTCAGGAATTTCCATAGCCAAGACTGTAAAGGGCTTCAAGGCACACAGTGTACAAGGCTGGCCACATGAGGTAGACACATTGTGTACCATCTACACATTAACTCATGGCATACAGTGTGGTGTCCCAGGCCGTCATGTCCTCAAGGTCTACAAATAGTCATGTTCCTGCAATTCCACAGGGCGCACACATGGAGCAGAGAGGGAGCCCACCAGTTGGTCACGCTGGCAATGCCCCTCACTGGGCGTGACGGAACCACACCGATGTCCCCAACATCCTTGATTGGCTCCAGGATGTCCCCTGCTGTGAGGCAGATGTTGGGCAGCACTGTACAGGCGGTGATGATTGAGGGGACAAAGGTGTGGTCGACCTCCAGAGCCCCAAAGGACAGCGATCTCTAACTCGCCTTCACATGCCAAAGGCCCACTCTATGTGGAACGGGCGTTAGCATGATGGTGACTGAAGTGGCTGTGCACCCTCCCTTGCAGTGGTTCTCTGTATGGGGTGGTGATGGCCACAGTGAGTAAGTGCAGCTAGGAAAACTGTAGTCCTAGCAGGCTAGCAGAGACAGGATTAGCGAGTGGCTGTCACATAGTGTCACATTGTTTAGCTACGTCAATGTCAATTCAATGTCAATAAACCTTTCCTCAGCACCAGAGTCAATTAATAACCACAGTGTGTAGTAGGTAGTTCAAGTCTGGGAGTCAGTGGGGAAGAAATGTTAGTCTGACTCACCAATTCCCCCCAGCTATTGATGAGTTGGGTCTTCCTGAACAGTTCATGATCACACTCCTAACACAAGAGAGTCTCCAACTGATGATGATGATACTGTTTCTGCAAAGGTCAGGTTTCCCCTCAGCAATCCTAAAGCGAAACAGGCAGAACATCTTAGTCTCTCACCTGGGAATGGCTCCCACGTTATCTTACAATGTCACTTCACTCTTCACATGCATTCCCACCCTGGAAGCAGTAAAGACTGTAAGGAAATGGCTGCTACAGGACAGCACTCTCTAGTACAGAACCAACCTCACCCCAGACCACATACACTGCCAAAAGGTCATACACTCTAATATTTCGTTGGACCGCCTTTAGCTTTGATTGCGGCACGCATTTGCTATGGCATTGTTTCGATAAGCTTCTGCAATGTCACAAGATTTGTTTCCATCCAGTGTTATTTATTTATTAATTTTTCACCAAGATCTTGCAATGATGATGGTAGAGTCTGACCGATCTCCAGCACATCCCAAAGATTCTCAATGGGGTTAAGGTCTGGACTCTGTGGTGTCCAATCCATGTGTGAAAATGTCTCATGCTCCCTGAACCAGTCTTTCACAATTTGAGCCTGATGAATCCTGGCATTGTCATCTTGGAATATGCCTGTACGATCAGGGTAGAAAAAATCCATTGATGGAATAACCTGGTCATTCAGTATATTCAGGTAGTCAGCTGACCTCATTCTTTGAGCACATACTGTTGCTGAACCTTGACCTGACCAACTGCAGCAACCCCAGATGATAACACTGTCCCCACAGGTTTGTACAGTAGGCACTAGGCTTGTTTAGGAAATGAGAAGCAACTCATTGCACCAGTTGGAGTTAAATAACTTGTTGCCAGCTGAAAGATAATCGCCCATGCAGTAATTACCCAATAGGAGGCTCGTACCTATTTGCTTAGTTAAATCCAGGTGGTGACTTTTTTTTGGCCATGCAGTGTATATGTCCTACTAGACCGCTGCCTGACAACCACTTATTACCAGTTCAATGAGGGTTTCAGAAGCCTTGCTGTGGGGTCACTGGTTTTTCCAATACTGGCCAGTCTCTATATGTTAAAAGTAAAGACCAGTGCCCTGGTCTGCTTTGAAGGAATTGCCCCCAGCCTTTGGTTTAGGTACATGAATGACCCCAGTGTCGAAATTAGAACAGAGGAAGTGGAAGCTTTCATGGATCACATCAATACAGTGGACAGCAACATCAAGTTAATTCGGGAGGATGTTAAAGGACACAGTCTGGTCTTTTTGGATTGTGCAGTGCACATTGAACATGACAGAAGACTGAATATTGAAAATAGAGAAAGCCTACACACACAAATCAGTATTTGATCTTTGACGGTCACCACCCACTGGAACATATAATAGGGATTGGGATTGAAAAGTGGTTTTGCAGAACATTATGGCATTATGTCACAATGAAGTTGATCGTTGGATAAAAGATGTCTCACACCATTTTATCCTGAGACATTTGTGTAAATTTCCCTACTAGTTAACATATACATTCTTGAGTTATGGCCAAAACCATGATTTGTGTGATCACAGTGACCATGACCTTTGACCACCAAATTCAATTCAGTTCATCATTGAGTCCAAGTGGATGTTTGTGCTGAATTTGATGAAATTGTCTCAAGGCGTTCCTCAGATATTACATTCATGAGAATGAGATGGATGAAAGGTCACAGTGACTTTGACCTATGATCTTTGACCACCAAATTGCATTAATTTGATCCCTGAGTCAAAGTAAACTTTTTTGCTAAATTTGAAGAACATTAAGACATTCATGGGATATTATATTTGCATATGTAGCCTCGGCATAAAAAAGCTCATACTATACCTGTATGTGTTGCTCAAGGGGCATGGGCCTATGACATATTTTGTCATTTAATTTGGAGGACTTGTTGGTTTCCACTTATGTTGCTTGATTTGACCTTATCTCAGGACTGTGTGGCAGTGGACATGTACAGGGCTTGATTTATCTTCCGCACTCCTCTGCTAGTTTTGTTGCAACTGTTACTGCAGGACCACTTACCCACTTATTATTCTTTTTGGTCTCCAGAGTTTTTTGACATTGTGTAGAGCTAAACATAGCTCCACTATCTTACACCTGATTAGAGGTGTAATCAGCCAGAGTAATGGAAAATAACTTAATTTGTGTTGTGGGCCTTCAAGTTTTTATTTCTTCTAATTTCTGTTTATAATAATTAATACGTATATGAACTGGGTAACAAATTAATAATATTAATCAGTGTTCTGGAGTAATTGGAAAGATTATTTCATCATTATTGAAAGCTTATTTCTTAAGTGGTACTTTCCTAAACATTTGATAGCCATTTATTTTTTTTATATTATTTAATATATAATTGAATGGTTACATGTATTATTAGATGTAAAGAAAGCTATTCCAAACCTAAGGCTTCCTAAACACCCTTAAACTCAGACTTTCCAGCCCCCTGGTCCTTGCACTAAATGTTTCATCTTGTTTAAAATAAATATTCACTGTTTGATCCTGTCCTCAACCAGCCTTTGCAAATTTGTATTTTCTTCTTCTTTTTTTATTATCTAATCACTTTGTCTGGTTTCCGGTATCTGTCAGGCTGTCAGGCAGGGGATGGAGGCTGACGAGGGAGGAGATGAGCTGTCACAGTTTATCCTGCAGCCTCATCTGCCGCTTACAACCATCTTACCTCAGGCCTCATTCATCCACCTAGTCAGCCTGCAGACAGCAGCTGGAAGCTAGTCAGTCTCCCTACAGAGGAGACAGTAGAACTGAACAAAAGAGACAGTGGTGCAGTGACTCCTCCAAGACTCCACAGTTTGTGAGCACCACAACTGTCAGCCACCAGAGGTGGGCACAGTAGCCAAAACTACACTTTACTATACTTTATTGATAATAACTATTTCTTAAGTAGAAGTAAAAGTAGTCATCACACTGGACAAAACCCCCGACTAATACCCACTAACATCGCAAAGGGTTAAACTGGCATTCATCAGGTCCATCAGCAGTGATGAAAACATGACACCCAGACGTTGGCACATAAATATTACCTGATATCAGACAGAATTATCAACTCATTAAATTCCGTAATCATCTCCGCATCTCATAAAAGATTGAAAAAAATAACTAACATATTGTCACTGGCCCCCACACTGCTTTCTATTGTTCCCTATTTTCCGTGTTTCATGACATCGACTCTGACACGTAAAAAAAAAATGTCTGCTGGCAGAGAGAAAGGATTCAATTGCACAGTTACTGTACATGCTTATTTTGGTGTAAAAATGGTATTAGTGTACAAACGTATGAAAAAAGAACTTGAGTAGCTTCACAAATAAAACAGTAAATACCAGACTGCTCCCTTCCCCACTTCTTTTACTTAACGTGGATATGACATGAATTAAGCCACAGAAGTGACATATGTGAACATATGAAGCTCTATAGTTCAGGCAGGAAAATTATTCTTTTGCATGCTTAGTCCTGTCACTTATTTCTCATACCAACATGTCTGGGGCTGTCAATTAAGATATCAGCAGTTCTCATCACCTGGTCACAACTATCCTATAGCAGAGCAATGCACCTTCACCGCTTCGCCTATTATCTTGCTGCTGTCCATTTAAATATGACTCTGCCTTAGTTCTTTCAGGATGCTATGCTCACGTTCATGCTGTGGTCATTTCAGTGTAAAAGTTACGAACACATATGATCTTTTCCTTTAGTTCTCTCTCTCTCAAGCCGATGTCCGACTTGTCATCCTAAGAGGACAAAAAAATATTCTTCCCTCATTCTCCTGCTCTCACACAGTTTGTGTGCCGTCCCTGGACATTCCACTGCAGTCAATGCAGTGATCCCTGCCATACAGTCTCTGGCTAATTCCACCCAAGCTATCCATGAATGCATTCAGCCCCTGGAAAATGCTTCAGCTCCTGCCATGTCATTAACTTTTGTCATTGCTGCCATGCCTCATGGCAGCCTGCCTCATGTTCAGTGGTGTTTCATGGGACTTTCACGGGGGAGTTCCTGGTAGTTTTTTTGCATTGACCGTGCAATGATTTGCTTCGTCTATCCAGAGAAAATGCAAAGAACTGATGTCTATTCCCAATTAACTGGCGAGCAGACTCATTAAGATATGATAAGATAAGATAATGTAACCCTGTTGAAATCCTTACCCATAATATTAACAATGAATACTAAATAGAGAATAAATATGTATGTTTTGGTTAAAGCCTTTATTAAAAGTGTTAAAACAGTATTTCATGAAGGTTGAACTAGTTTAATTAAATTAAACTAAGTGGTTTAAATAGTTTATGTCACACCGCGGTGAGGTTTGTCTTGTCTTGGGTTGTCTTGTTGTGTTTTTATTTTGTGAACCTAACTCTCCTCTCGTTTCAGATCACTTGCCCCTCCTCATGTGTCACCAGTGCGTCAGCCTGATTACCCATTGTCTCCACCTGTTACCTATTACCCTCCATGTGTTTAAATTGTCTGCGTCTCCCTTGTCTCGTGCCAGTGTGTTTTGTCCTAATGGTCGTCTCACCCGTGCAAGCCATAGATCACAGCCACAGCTCAAGTCATCGTAGGCCATTGTTCCTCCTCGTGAGCGTTTTGTGTTTGTTAAATTTCATAGTCTTGTTCAGAGTTATTGTGTTCTTTAGTTAATCCCTAGTTCTTCCATAGTCCTCCTTAAGAGCGTTTTTGTTTCCCACGTTACTGAGTCTTTTGTTTCGTTTTCTTGAATATTTCTTATCTTCCGTGTGAGCGTTTTTTGTTATTAATTGACCTTACAGTAATTCATATTATTCTACTCAGTCCCTTCCTTCCCCTTCTATCGGGCGCTTTACGTTCTACCCTCCCAGAGATAGTTGTGTTTATCCTCCGTCAGTTTAGAGCGGAGCGTATTTTGTTTTCCCTTGTAGCTTATTCCCTGCCTGGTTAATTTTCATAGCCTCGTTTCGTTTCCTCCTTTGGAGCGATTTTCATTTCTTAAGTTTTACAGCCTCTATCCCCCTCCTCCGAGCGCCTTGAGTTACTCCTGTTATTGTTTTTGTTTTCTTGACTACAGTCAGGTCCTCGTCTTCATTTCTAAGAGTAATTTTCATAGCGAATGATTTCACGCTTGTCAAGGAGCACTCTGGTGAACTTGTGAATAAATAAATTCTGCTGCTGTGTAACTCTGCATCTGAGTCCTCCTTTTAGTGTCGGCCTGACAGTTTAGTTAGATTAAAAAAGTTAAAACGTAATAAATAAGTTTAAAATGTTTAAAAAGACATTGAGGTGTATTGTGAAATATTTCATTTATTTTGAAGGAATTCTTGGGGAAAGAGGAAGTACTGATAGAAAAGAGGTGTAATCCTGGTCTGTAATGGGTCAAAAGGTGTGATTGATGTGTCAGACAAGAAGAGAGAGTGAGTGCGATTGCGCAGTTTTAAGAGAAATAAAGAAGAGAAAAAAAAAACAGAGATGAAACAGACGACGAGTCACCTGGCGAGTAGCATATAATTGAGAAGTAGCAGTTTCAGTGTCTAGAACAGCCATGTCAAACTCATTCCATGAAGGGCCGTGTGGCTGCAGGTTTTTCTTCCAACCAAGGAGGAGCAGTTTGACATGCCTGGTCTAGAAGATTGTTGGTTTAATATTCTGGGACTGGATAACTGAACGTGACTGTGAACAACTAGAGACACCTCCACTCGGAGTTTCTGAACTGTTGTGAACGAGTCGGATTCATAGCTGCATCGGAGTAACTAGCATCGCTAGCAGAGTGAGTGTGCTAATGGTCTTCGCGCTGTGGAGCTAAACCAGCTGCCGCTGTGGGCAGAGCATCGCCGTTTCCTCTCGGACTGTGAGGGTTCGTCTGGATCGTTGCCAGTGTAAGACGTCGGTCGGATTGGACGTTGCTGTGGACCACCTGTGGATTGCCCCGCACTCAAGCTTCATCTCTCAGGCCTGCAACGTGCTTTTTTTTGGGTTTGCCAGCTGTGTGTATGTGTGTGTGCGTGGTGTGGGCCCACTGAATGTGAGTTATTACAGAGGGAATACAATTATTTGAGTGTTTGAACAGTACTTACAAATGGTTTAGAGGTTCATTTTTCAAATTTTGGGAGTAATTTTATTTAGAGTAGGGTTTTCATCATTCTCATTTAGGTTATTGACATTAGATTAAAGAAACACAGGACAATCAAAAAATTAATAATAATCAGGGGAGAGTCCCATATATTATTTCAGAGAGTTTATTGCCAGTTACAATAGGTTTATTTACGAACTCAGGGCCACTCTCTGCTGTACTCAGGAGAAGTGGGCTACAATAACATAAGATAAGATAAGTTAAGATATACTTTATTAATCCCCAGCTGGGAAAGTTCAGGTATTACATGCAGCAGGTAATGGCAGTTGGAAAAAATAGCAACAGAAATAGAGAAATACAAAATACAAAATAAAAGCTGACCATATGCGTACATTTTATACAAATGTATATGTTTATGTCACAGTAGAATACTGTTATGTATTGATATGTAGAGTACTCAATGACAGTGGAAAAGAGCAGTATTGCAAGGTACTAGGTGTATGATAGATCACACATCACTGCAAAAAACAGTCAGAATATGGAAACCAATGCTAAGTTAGGCAATGAAGGACCTGCTGTAGCGTTCGTTCTTACAGGGTGGATGCAGCAGTCTATAACCGAAGGAGCTGCTGAGGGCCCCCACTGTGTCATGCAGGGGGTGGGAGGGATTGTCAATGATAGATGTCAGCTTGGCTAACATGCTCCTCTCACCTACATCCTCATTTGCAATTGTTTTGATAATATTTTCTGGAGTTGTTGTTTCTCAACACAGTGAAGACATGTGTATATATGACCTCAGCAGCCATGTAGACAACTGAACAACTGGACACTACAAACACTTTCTTCTCTGGAACCATTGGTGAGAGGCCACTCAGAGACTGGCATACTCTTGAAAAGGAAAGGATGATGGGCCATATGGTAGTTTGAGGGGCTCCAGAGAGAACATTTGAAAAAAACAAAATAAAAAGTAGACTATAGATGTACATATTATACAAGCAAAGGGGTTGTCCATGATCGATGTAAGCTTGGCTAGCATCCTCCTCTCACCTACATCCTCAGTGGTGTCCCGAGGGCAGTCCAGGACAGAGCCAGCTCTCCTGACCAGTTTATTAGGTCTCTTTCTGCCCCTCTCAGAGCTTCCACAGCCCCAGCAGACCACTGCATAAAAGACTGCAGATGCAACCACCCGTAGAAAGTCCTCAGTAATGTCCTATATTCACCAAAGGATCTCAGTTTTCTCAGCAGTTGGAGACGACTTTGGCCCTTCCTGTACAAGACATCAGTGTTAGTGGACCAGTCCAGTTTATTGTTTAGGTGTACACCCAGGTATTTGTACTCCTCCACTATGTCAAAACCCTGGATGCACACTGGTGTAGTTAGGGACACGGGGCAACGTCCCGAGTCACTGGCTCCTACAGCTATAATAATAGCCCCGAGTCACTTATTACTATCCCGCGCGTTTCTTCTTATTATTAGGGACACGGGGCAACGTCCCGAGTCACTTATTACTATCCCGCGCGTTTCTTCTTCTTCTTCTTCTTCTTCTTATTATTAGGGACACGGGGCAACGTCCCGAGTCACTGGCTCCTACAGCTATGAAATAGCTGCAGGAGCCAGTGACTCGGGGCGTAGCCCCGAGTCACTTATTACTATCCCGCGCGTTTCTTCTTCTTCTTCTTCTTATTATTAGGGACACGGGGCAACGTCCCGAGTCACTGGCTCCTACAGCTATGAAATAGCTGCAGGAGCCAGTGACTCGGGGCGTAGCCCCGAGTCACTTATTACTATCCCGCGCGTTTCTTCTTCTTCTTCTTCTTCTTCTTCTTCTTATTATTATTATTAGGGACTCGGGGCATAGCCCCGAGTCACTTATTACTATCCCGCGCGTTTCTTCTTATTATTAGGGACACGGGGCAACGTGCCGAGTCACTGGCTCCTACAGCTATGAAATAGCTGCAGGAGCCAGTGACTCGGGGCGTAGCCCCGAGTCACTTATTACTATCCCGCGCGTTTCTTCTTCTTCTTCTTCTTCTTCTTCTTATTTTTCATCTTCCTCCAAGTTTTCGTCCTCAAACTCGCCCCGCAGCTTTGAGAAAACCCTCGCAAATTATATATCAAAACGTGCGTATTGTTCGGGATCGGTGTGCTATTACTTTTCTCAAATTTATCGCAGTTTTTCGCGTCGTAAGACGCGAAAAACTGCGATAAATTTCCCATAAGAAATGAATGGGACCGGTGAAAAAAACAAGATTGAAATTGGAGTTTTTCAAACATCTGTAGCTCAGGCATACATTCACCGAGAGACTTCATTTCAACTTTAAAATGTAGACCCAAGCCTGGTCTATTGGTGTGTTCATCCACATTTTGATTGGTCCTATAGTTTTTGATCAGTCACTGTTCAATGACAGTGATCGTTTGGCGGGAAATTTTGAGATTATAATGGGTGTGTATTGCGCGGAATGTTCGTGCTAGAGTGCGTGCTAGAGTGGCACAGAGTCTAAAAACGATCTGAAAATCTTCTCTTTTTCTCGTCGCTACGGCCACAAATTACACTCTACACGCATAATTTTGGGATCAGTTTGTAGACAAACTTGTCCTCTTTCGTGTGATGTCCTCGAAAAAGCTGAGAGACTTACTGAATTTAAATAGTGAGACGTTTTGTGCAGCCAGCGCCCTCCTGTTCTCCCATTAAGTCCCATGTTAAAATTCAGAGCTGTTTTGTGAGCAAAGCAGAAATGCCTCCTGTCTTTAGATCGCCATAAAACGAAAAGTTGTTGTGTCAGGAATAAAACGAGGAGATGGCCGGACTCAGGAAGTTCTCGGGAGTCCGATGATCTATAGTACACTCTGATACGAGGTACGGTTCTCTCACCAGAGGATTTAGTTCAGGAGGTTCGCCGAACCCAAATCTCACTGCATACAATACAAACTCCTGTTCTCTGAGTCGCAGAGTCTTTTTAAGTCGACCATTTTGTCATTTTTCTAAAGAATATCTGGACATAAAACACACGTACATCTGGCCCAGACTTGTCCGCATCTCACAGTGTAATCGTTTTTTTGATAGCAGCTACGGTTTTGACACAATCGCAAGTTGTTCGGAAGAAACCGACAGCGAAAAAGCCGCTTTTCAAGGGAAGAGTTTAACAGGTGCAACTGTCATTTACACACACACCGGTCAATAACCCACGCACACACATCTGCAGGACAACCAGCCTGAGAGTGATTATCTTAACGAGCTCAGTCAAAACAAGGGCATTGTTTGAAAACAATCTCCGTCCAACAAGCAGTTAAACTCAGCTTCAGAAAGCTCTTTGCCAAAGAGGTTGAGACAGTAGTCACACAAATGCACACACAAAAAGGGCTAACCAACAGCTAAAAAGTGATTTAAAAACAAGCACGTCAAAACTGAACAGGAACAGGTAAACAGTGGGAGAGGTGCAGAGGTAATTATCAGCAGGTGGGGCAGAAGTTACACACGCACACACGCACACACACACACACACACATTCAGACACACATATACCAGACACATCTCCATGTAGGAGCTGGTTGGGCTGCTTGTGTAGTTCAAGCAGACACACACACACAAACAGACGAAGACACATACATACGCAGTCACACACAATGACAGATACACAAACACACACACACACACAGACAAATGCATAATGAAAAATCCCATCCCCCCGCCCCCTTGTTAACGCCGTTAGCTCTATTAGCTCTGTTAGCACAGTTAGCTCTGTTAGCGTTAGCGCCGTTAGCTCTATTCGCACCGTTAGCTGTTAGCTCCGTTAGTGTTAGCTCTGTTAGCTCCGTTAGCATTAGCTCCATTCATGTTTATTGATTCAGTTCATTAATTCATGTTCACAGAGACATGAAGCAGAGGAGAGAAGCAGACACAGACAGCTGAGGTGATCAACAGAGACAGACAAGGAGAAAGCCACAGAAACACAGCTGAGAGCAATTCATTAATCAGGGACTGACTACCTCTGATATCTGCCGTTTTCTCAAATTGCAGCCTTTTTCAATTGTCCGCTGCTTCGCCATAGTTTCTCCTAGAGACTTCATTCAAACTTTAAAACGTAGATAATTTTGTCGGCTCAAAATGACCCTCGGCACATTTTGATATCTCTTACGGTTTTCGAGCTATGACCATCGAAGGCCGACGTAAGACGCAAACAACTGCGATAAATTTCCCATAAGAAATGAATGGGGAAATTTCCTCAAATTTCAGCCTTTTTCAATTGTCCGCTGCTCGGCCATACTTTGTCCTAGAGACTTCATTCAAACTTTAAAACGTAGATAATTTTGTCGGCTCAAACACACCCCGTGTCCCTTTCAAAATTTCCCAGGGGGAATTTTCTAGTTATTAGGGACACGGGGCAACGTCCCGAGTCACTGGCTCCTACAGCTATGAAATAGCTGCAGGAGCCAGTGACTCGGGGCGTAGCCCCGAGTCACTTATTACTATCCCGCGCGTTTCTTCTTCTTCTTATTAGGGACACGGGGCAACGTCCCGAGTCACTGGCTCCTACAGCTATGAAATAGCTGCAGGAGCCAGTGACTCGGGGCGTAGCCCCGAGTCACTTATTACTATCCCGCGCGTTTCTTCTTCTTCTTCTTATTATTATTTTTCATCTTCCTCCAAGTTTTCGTCCTCAAACTCGTCCCACAGCTTTGAGAAAACCCTCGCAAATTATATATCAAAACGTGCGTATTGTTCGGGATCGGTGTGCTATTACTTTTCTCAAATTTATCGCAGTTTTTCGCGTCGTAAGACGCGAAAAACTGCGATAAATTTCCCATAAGAAATGAATGGGACGGCCGAAAAAAACAAGATTGAAATTGGAGTTTTTCAAACATCTGTAGCTCAGGCATACATTCACCGAGAGACTTCATTTCAACTTTAAAATGTAGACCCAAGTCTGGTCTATTGGTGTGTTCATCCACATTTTGATTGGTCCTATAGTTTTTGATCAGTCACTGTTCAATGACAGTGATCGTTTGGCGGGAAATTTTGAGATTATAATGGGTGTGTATTGCGCGGAATGTTCGCGCTAGAGTGCGTGCTAGAGTGGCACAGAGTCTAAAAACGATCTGAAAATCTTCTCGTTTTCTCGTCGCTACGGCCACAAATTACACTCTACACGCATAATTTTGGGATCAGTTTGTAGACAAACTTGTCCTCTTTCGTGTGATGTCCTCGAAAAAGCCGAGAGACTTACTGAATTTAAATAGTGAGACGTTTTGTGCAGCCAGCGCCCTCCTGTTCTCCCATTAAGTCCCATGTTAAAATTCAGAGCTGTTTTGTGAGCAAAGCAGAAATGCCTCCTGTCTTTAGATCGCCATAAAACGAAAAGTTGTTGTGTCAGGAATAAAACGAGGAGATGGTCGGACTCAGGAAGTTCTCGGGAGTCCGATGATCTATAGTACACTCTGATACGAGGTACGGTTCTCTCACCAGAGGATTTAGTTCAGGAGGTTCGCCGAACCCAAATCTCACTGCATACAATACAAACTCCTGTTCTCTGAGTCGCAGAGTCTTTTTAAGTCGACCATTTTGTCATTTTTCTAAAGAATATCTGGACATAAAACACACGTACATCTGGCCCAGACTTGTCCGCATCTCACAGTGTAATCGGTTTTTTGATAGCAGCTACGGTTTTGACACAATCGCAAGTTGTTCGGAAGAAACCGACAGCGAAAAAGCCGCTTTTCAAGGGAAGAGTTTAACAGGTGCAACTGTCATTTACACACACACCGGTCAATAACCCACGCACACACATCTGCAGGACAACAAGCCTGAGAATGATTATCTTAACGAGCTCAGTCAAAACAAGGGCATTGTTTGAAAACAATCTCTGTCCAACAAGCAGTTAAACTCAGCTTCAGAAAGCTCTTTGCCAAAGAGGTTGAGACAGTAGTCACACAAATGCACACACAAAAAGGGCTAACCAACAGCTAAAAAGTGATTAAAAACAGCACGTCAAAACTGAACAGGAACAGGTAAACAGTGGGAGAGGTGCAGAGGTAATTATCAGCAGGTGGGGCAGAAGTTACACAGGCACACACGCACACACACACATTCAGACACATATATACTATACACATCTCCATGTTGGAGCTGGTTGGGCTGCTTGTGTAGTTCAAGCAGACACACACACACAAACAGACGAAGACACACACATACGCAGTCACACACAATGACAGATACATAAACACACACACACAGACAAATGCATAATGAAAACCCCATCCCCCCGCCCCCTTGTTAACGCCGTTAGCTCTGTTAGCTCTGTTAGCACAGTTAGCTCTGTTAGCGTTAGCGCCGTTAGCTCTATTCGCACCGTTAGCTGTTCGCTCCGTTAGTGTTAGCTCTGTTAGCTCCGTTAGCATTAGCTCCATTCATGTTTATTGATTCAGCTCATTAATTCATGTTAACAGAGACATGAAGCAGAGGAGAGAAGCAGACACAGACAGCTGAGGTGATCAACAGAGACAGACAAGGAGAAAGCCACAGAAACACAGCTGAGAGCAATTCATTAATCAGGGACTGACTGCCTCTGATATCTGCAGTTTTCTCACATTGCAGCCTTTTTCAATTGTCCGCTGCTTCGCCATAGTTTCTCCTAGAGACTTCATTCAAACTTTAAAACGTAGATAATTTTGTCGGCTCAAAATGACCCTCGGCACATTTTGATATCTCTTACGGTTTTCGAGCTATGACCATCGAAGGCCGACGTAAGACGCAAACAACTGCGATAAATTTCCCATAAGAAATGAATGGGGAAATTTCCTCAAATTTCAGCCTTTTTCAATTGTCCGCTGCTCGGCCATACTTTGTCCTAGAGACTTCATTCAAACTTTAAAACGTAGATAATTTTGTCGGCTCGAACACACCCCGTGTCCCTTTCAAAATTTCCCAGAGGGAATTTTCTAGTTATTATTATTATTTTTCATCTTCCTCCAAGTTTTCGTCCTCAAACTCGTCCCACAGCTTTGAGAAAACCCTCGCAAATTATATATCAAAACGTGCGTATTGTTCGGGATCGGTGTGCTATTACTTTTCTCAAATTTATCGCAGTTTTTCGCGTCGTAAGACGCGAAAAACTGCGATAAATTTCCCATAAGAAATGAATGGGACGGGCGAAAAAAACAAGATTGAAATTGGAGTTTTTCAAACATCTGTAGCTCAGGCATACATTCACCGAGAGACTTCATTTCAACTTTAAAATGTAGACCCAAGTCTGGTCTATTGGTGTGTTCATCCACATTTTGATTGGTCCTATAGTTTTTGATCAGTCACTGTTCAATGACAGTGATCGTTTGGCGGGAAATTTTGAGATTATAATGGGTGTGTATTGCGCGGAATGTTCGTGCTAGAGTGCGTGCTAGAGTGGCACAGAGTCTAAAAACGATCTGAAAATCTTCTCTTTTTCTCGTCGCTACGGCCACAAATTACACTCTACACGCATAATTTTGGGCTCATTTTGTAGACAAACTTGTCCTCTTTCGTGTGATGTCCTCGAAAAAGCCGAGAGACTTACTGAATTTAAATAGTGAGACGTTTTGTGCAGCCAGCGCCCTCCTGTTCTCCCATTAAGTCCCATGTTAAAATTCAGAGCTGTTTTGTGAGCAAAGCAGAAATGCCTCCTGTCTTTAGATCGCCATAAAAGGAAAAGTTGTTGTGTCAGGAATAAAACGAGGAGATGGCCGGACTCAGGAAGTTCTCGGGAGTCCGATGATCTATAGTACACTCTGATACGAGGTACGGTTCTCTCACCAGAGGATTTAGTTCAGGAGGTTCGCCGAACCCAAATCTCACTGCATACAATACAAACTCCTGTTCTCTGAGTCGCAGAGTCTTTTTAAGTCGACCATTTTGTCATTTTTCTAAAGAATATCTGGACATAAAACACACGTACATCTGGCCCAGACTTGTCCGCATCTCACAGTGTAATCGGTTTTTTGATAGCAGCTACGGTTTTGAAACAATCGCAAGTTGTTCGGAAGAAACCGACAGCGAAAAAGCCGCTTTTCAAGGGAGGAGTTTAACAGGTGCAACTGTCATTTACACACACACCGGTCAATAACCCACGCACACACATCTGCAGGACAACAAGCCTGAGAATGATTATCTTAACGAGCTCAGTCAAAACAAGGGCATTGTTTGAAAACAATCTCCATCCAACAAACAGTTAAACTCAGCTTCACCAAGCGCTTTGCCAAAAAGGTTGAGAAAGTAGTCACACAAACACACACACAAGCAGGGCTAACCAACAGCTAAAAAGTGATTAAAACAAGCACGTCAAAACTGAACAGGAACAGGTAAAAAGTGGGAGAGGTAGAGAGGTAATTATCAGCAGGTGGGGCAGAAGTTACACACGCACACAAACAAACACACACACACACACACATTCAGACACACATATACCAGACACATCTCCATGTAGGAGCAGGTTGGGCTGCTTGTGTAGTTCAAGCAGACACACACACACAAACAGACGAAGACACACACATACGCAGTCACACACAATGACAGATACATAAACACACACACACAGACAAATGCATAATGAAAACCCCATCCCCCCGCCCCCTTGTTAACACCGTTAGCTCTATTAGCTCTGTTAGCACAGTTAGCTCTGTTAGCGTTAGCGCCGTTAGCTCTATTCGCGCCGTTAGCTGTTAGCTCCGTTAGTGTTAGCTCCGTTAGTGTTAGCTCTGTTAGCTCTGTTAGCATTAACTCCATTCATGCTTATTGATTCAGTTCATTAATTCATGTTAACAGAGACATGAAGCAGAGGAGAGAAGCAGACACAGACAGCTGAGGTGATCAACAGAGACAGACAAGGAGAAAGCCACAGAAACAGACGAAGACACACACATACGCAGTCACACACAACGACAGATACATAAACACACACACACAGACAAATGCATAATGAAAACCCCATCCCCCCGCCCCCTTGTTAACGCCGCTAGCTCTATTAGCTCTGTTAGCACAGTTAGCTCTGTTTGCGTTAGCGCCGTTAGCTCTATTCGCACCGTTAGCTGTTCGCTCCATTAGTGTTAGCTCTGTTAGCTCCGTTAGCATTAGCTCCATTCATGTTTATTGATTCAGTTCATTAATTCATGTTAACAGAGACATGAAGCAGAGGAGAGAAGCAGACACAGACAGCTGAGGTGATCAACAGAGACAGACAAGGAGAAAGCCACAGAAACACAGCTGAGAGCAATTCATTAATCAGGGACTGACTGCCTCTGATATCTGCCGTTTTCTCACATTGCAGCCTTTTTCAATTGTCCGCTGCTTCGCCATAGTTTCTCCTAGAGACTTCATTCAAACTTTAAAACGTAGATAATTTTGTCGGCTCCAAATGACCCTCGGCACATTTTGATATCTCTTACGGTTTTCGAGCTATGACCATCGAAGGCCGACGTAAGACGCGAACAACTGCGATAAATTTCCCATAAGAAATGAATGGGGAAATTTCCTCAAATTTCAGCCTTTTTCAATTGTCCGCTGCTCGGCCATACTTTGTCCTAGAGACTTCATTCAAACTTTAAAACGTAGATAATTTTGTCGGCTCAAACACACCCCGTGTCCCTTTCAAAATTTCCCAGAGGGAATTTTCTAGTTATTAGGGACACGGGGCAACGTCCCGAGTCACTGGCTCCTACAGCTATGAAATAGCTGCAGGAGCCAGTGACTCGGGGCGTAGCCCCGAGTCACTTATTACTATCCCGCGCGTTTCTTCTTCTTCTTATTATTATTATTATTTTTCATCTTCCTCCAAGTTTTCGTCCTCAAACTCGCCCCGCAGCTTTGAGAAAACCCTCGCAAATTATATATCAAAACGTGCGTATTGTTCGGGATCGGTGTGCTATTACTTTTCTCAAATTTATCGCAGTTTTTCGCGTCGTAAGACGCGAAAAACTGCGATAAATTTCCCATAAGAAATGAATGGGACGGGCGAAAAAAACAAGATTGAAATTGGAGTTTTTCAAACATCTGTAGCTCAGGCATACATTCACCGAGAGACTTCATTTCGACTTTAAAATGTAGACCCAAGTCTGGTCTATTGGTGTGTTCATCCACATTTTGATTGGTCCTATAGTTTTTGATCAGTCACTGTTCAATGACAGTGATCGTTTGGCGGGAAAGTTTGAGATTATAATGGGTGTGTATTGCGCGGAATGTTCGTGCTAGAGTGCGTGCTAGAGTGGCACAGAGTCTAAAAACGATCTGAAAATCTTCTCGTTTTCTCGTCGCTACGGCCACAAATTACACTCTACACGCATAATTTTGGGATCTTTTGTAGACAAACTTGTCCTCTTTCGTGTGATGTCCTCGAAAAAGCCGAGAGACTTACTGAATTTAAATAGTGAGACGTTTTGTGTAGCCAGCGCCCTCCTGTTCTCCCATTAAGTCCCATGTTAAAATTCAGAGCTGTTTTGTGAGCAAAGCAGAAATGCCTCCTGTCTTTAGATCGCCATAAAACGAAAAGTTGTTGTGTCAGGAATAAAACGAGGAGATGGTCGGACTCAGGAAGTTCTCGGGAGTCCGATGATCTATAGTACACTCTGATACGAGGTACGGTTCTCTCACCAGAGGATTTAGTTCAGGAGGTTCGCCGAACCCAAATCTCACTGCATACAATACAAAACTCCTGTTCTCTGAGTCGCAGAGTCTTTTTAAGTCGACCATTTTGTCATTTTTATAAAGAATATCTGGACATAAAAACACACGTACATCTGGCACAGACTTGTCCGCATCTCACAGTGTAATCATTTTTTTGATAGCAGCTACGGTTTTGACACAATCGCAGTTGTTCGGAAGAAACCGACAGCGAAAAAGCCGCTTTTCAGTTAACAGGTGTAACTGTCATTTACACACACACCGGTCAATAACCCACGCACACACATCTGCAGGACAACAAGCCTGAGAATGATTATCTTAACGCGCTCAGTCAAAACAAGGGCATTGTTTGAAACAATCTCCGTCCAACAAAACAGTTAAACTCAGCTTCACCAATCGCTTTGCCAAAAGGTTGAGACAGTAGTCACACAAACGCACACACAAGCAGGGCTAACCAACAGCTAAAAAGTGATTAAAACAAGCACGTCAAAACTGAACAGGAACAGGTAAAAGTGGGAGAGGTAGAGAGGTAATTATCAGCAGGTGGGGCAGAAGTTACACACGCACACAAACAAACACACACACACACACACATTCAGACACACATATACCAGACACATCTCCATGTAGGAGCTGGTTGGGCTGCTTGTGTAGTTCAAGCAGACACACACAAAAACAGACGAAGACACACACATACGCAGTCACACACAATGACAGATACATAAACACACACACAGACAAATGCATAATGAAAACCCATCCCCCCGCCCCCTTGTTAACGCCGTTAGCTCTATTAGCTCTGTTAGCACAGTTAGCTCTGTTAGCGTTAGAGCTGTTAGCTCTATTCGCACCGTTAGCTGTTAGCTCCGTTAGTGTTAGCTCTGTTAGTGTTAGCTCTGTTAGCTCTGTTAGCATTAACTCCATTCATGCTTATTGATTCAGTTCATTAATTCATGTTAACAGAGACATGAAGCAGAGGAGAGAAGCAGACACAGACAGCTGAGGTGATCAACAGAGACAGACAAGGAGAAAGCCACAGAAACAGACGAAGACACACACATACGCAGTCACACACAACGACAGATACATAAACACACACACACAGACAAATGCATAATGAAAACCCAATCCCCCCGCCCCCTTGTTAACGCCGCTAGCTCTATTAGCTCTGTTAGCACAGTTAGCTCTGGTTGCGTTCGCGC